>NC_059109.1:80097703-80770203 GCF_020740685.1 Jaculus jaculus | reverse complement strand
TGTCAGAGACGGTGCTTCTCTCAGGGACACTGTGCCCACCCCCTCTGCTATTAGAGAGATGGATAGGACTATATTTGTCCTACTTGCGTCAAAGGATGGTCTGAACACAATAAAATGAAATAACTGGAGAGGGCTTAAAAATAATAAAAAAGAAATCAGGAATTCAAAGGAAAAGCATTGTGATTAAACTGTGGGGTTTTTCAGATGTTATTTAACAGTTCTGGTTCCCTGACATTATCATCTGGTACCATCTCCCCTCTATTAAGGCTTCCCAAGGGAATGGTATTGATGAGAAACCAGTGGTAATGGGCAGGAAATTACTCCTCCAAGTGTTTCCAGTGAACCTTAAATCTCTGCCCTTGTAGATATAGAGGTTTCTGAGAAATTCAAGTTTGAGGGCTGGAGAGATGGCTTAGTGGTTAAGGCATTTGCCTGCAAAACTGACGGTTCCACATTTGATTCCCCAGTACCCACATAAAGCCAGATGCACAAGGTGGTATACAAGTCTGGAGTGGCTGAGACCCTGACACACCCATTCTCTCTCTTTCTGCCTCTTTCTGTACCTCCCTGTCAAATAAATAAAAAATTTTAAAAAGAAATTCAAGTTTGATGCCTCACTTGAAGGAATGGCAGAGAAGTGCTTTTAGGACTCTGGTCTGCATTTTGCCTATCTCTTTTTATGGATCTAAGTAAGGATCACCTGGGGCTGGCAAATTATATTGGCCAAGATATCCTGGGCAGGACCATGTCTAAATTGATACTTGTCCTTAAAGTAATTACTATAACTGAAAGAAAGAGAACTTTGGGCCTGGGGAGATGGCTCAGCAATTAAAGGCACTTGCTTGCAAATTTTGCCAGCTGGGTTTGATTCCCCAGTTTTCATGTAAAGCCAAATGCATAAAGTGGTGCATGCATCTGGAGTTTGTTTGGAGTGGCCCTGACACATTCATTCTTTTTAAAAAAGAAAGAAAATTTTCTCCAGGTCTGGAGAAGAGTGATCTCTGCAGTAGTACAGGATTGCTTTGGATGGGCAGGAAGGAGAAGGGCTCTAAGTACAGATTTTCACTGGTCAGGTGTCCCCAGTTGACAAGCAGAGCAGGTTCTTTTTGCTCCAACCAAGAAGAGACAGCACAAGGGAACACTGCCTCATTTTGCACTGACGAGAAAATTGCAGAGCTCATTAGCTGGGTGAGGCTTTGCTGCCAAATCAAGAGAAATTCAAGACAATGGAATTATGCATCCATTAGAGAGAACACTGCAGCTGACACTGACAGTTAACATTTACTATGTCAGGAGCTAGGACACGCACTTTGCAGGCGTCATTTCATTTAATTCAACAGCCTCATGAGGTAGGTTCTATTATTATCTTCCCTCAGGAAAGGAAGATAAGGCATTTTTTGAGGTTTAGTCACCTGTCTAAGTGGTCCAGGTGGATCACATTTCACTCCCACTTGGGCTTTTTTAATGTGAAAATTTTCAAACTTATAAAAATTACAAAACTAGTAAAACAAAGTCCCATGTATCTTTTACCTAAATTCAACAACCCTTAACATCTTGCCACATTGATGCCACACTCAGAAAATAAAGCGTGAACTTATAGTCTGAGTTTGGATCCCCAGAACCCATGTAAGTGCAGTGTGGTGGTGCACATCTATACTCCCAGTGCTGGGGAGGCAGAGACAGGGAATTCTTGGGGTTCATTGGCAGTAGCCTAGTCAGTGAGCTCTAGGGTCAGTAAGCAACCCTGTCTCAAAGAAAAAGATGGAAAGAAATTGAGGAAGACACCTAATGTCAACCTCTAGCCTTCACATGCATGCACACACACATATGTGCAGCTGCACACATACCATACACACATGCAAAATATTTGTACCTTTTCTTCAGTTTTTCCAGTGGTAACTTTAAACCAGTTTCTTGACAATCCATGATTCATTTCAGGACCATAACTATATTGAGTTGTCTGTTTAATCACCTTCCATTTAGAACAGAGTCTCAGGCCTCAGATTCTCCTGACCCTATAATACCAACATTTAAAAAAAAAATTAATGAATTAACTTAGTTTTAATTTTTATTTATTTGTTTGAAAGCAGAAAGGAGAGAGAGAGAGATACTGTGTGTGTGTGTGTGTGTGTGTGTGTGTGTGTGTGTGCACGCACACACATCAGGGCCTCCAGCCACTGCAAATGAATTCCAGATGCATGTGCCACTTTGCATCCATTAGAGTGAATACAGGAGAATTGAATCCAGGTCATTAGGCATTGCAAGTAAACATCTTAACCACAGAACCATCTCTCCAGTTTTATATTTATTTATTTATCTGTAAGGAGAGAAAGCATGGGGGCACCCGGCCCTCTTGTCACTGCAAACGAACTCCAGATGCATGTACCACATTGTGCATCTGGCTTTACCTGGATATTGGGGAATCAAACCTGGGCACACAGGCATTGCACACAGCGCCCTTAACCATTCAGCTATCTCCCCAGCCTGATACCAACATTTATTTTTATTTTAAAAAATATTTTATTTATTTATTTGTTTAAGAGAGAGGCAAATAGAGAATGGGCACACCAGAACCCCCTACCACTGAAAACAAACTCGAAACATAAACACATGCACCACTTTGTGCATTTGGCTTTATGTGGGTATTGGGGAATCAAACCTAGGTCTCCAGGCTTTGCAGGCATGCCCCTTTAACCACTGAGCCATATCTCCAACCCCAAACCAACATTTTTAAAAATATTTTTTAATTTACCAAGTGTGGTGGCGCACACTTTTAATCCCAGCACTCAGAAGGCAGAGGTAGGAGGATTGCCATGAATTCAAGGCCTCCCTGAGACTACATAATGAATTTCAGGTCAGCCTGGGCTAGAGTGAGACTCTACCTCAAACAAAACAAAAAAATATTTTTTAACTTTATTTACTTGGGGGAGAGAGAGAGATGGGGGAGAGGGAGAGGGAGGGAGGGAGAGAGATTGAGAGAGAGAGAGAGAGAGAGAGAGAGAAAGAGGGAGGGAGGGAGGGAGGGAGAGGGAGAGAAAGAGAGGGGGGCGGCGAGAGAATGGCCATGCCAGGGCCTCTAGCTGCTGTAAATGAACTCCTGATGCATGTATCACCTGTGCATCTGGCTTACATGGGTCCTGGGGAAATTGAACCTGGGATCTTTTGCTTTGCAGACAAGTGCTTTAACCACTAAACAATCCTTTCAGCCCATTACCAACATTTTTGAAAAGTGTAGAATATTTCTCACTCTGAATTTGTCTGATTGTTTCCTCCTAGTGAAATTCAAGATGTGCATCTTTGGTGGTAATATCTCAGAACTAATGCCGCATCTCTGTTGGCACATCACATAAAGAGCCATGTGGAATCAGTTTGTCCTTCAATAATGCCAGATTAGATCTCTTGGTCCCAGGTGTGATAGTCAGATTTCCCAGTGGAATTCCTTTAAGAATAGGAATCCTAAGAGTTCTGCTCATAATAAAGGTCTACTTCTCAGAACAATTGCCATTCACAGACAATGAGTACCCAGAGCACATAATTAAACTTAAAAAGTGGCAGAACAGTGTGCATAATTACAACCTTCCACCTTTTAGGCTGTTGTACATGTTAACAAATGTCCAGGGGAAAAGTTGCTTGGGAACTGGCTCTGGCAGGGCTGTTTGCTTGGGGGAAGTCCTAGTTGTGTGTACTATCTGTGAGCCTTGTTATTGTTTGTTTTGGGGATAGGGTCTCACTCTAGCCCAGGCTGACTGGGCACTCACTCTGAAGTCCCAGGCTGGTCTCAAATTCCTGCTCATCTTCCTACCTCTGTGAGCCCCCCCCCCCCCCGAGAATAGAGTCTTCAGTTACCTAGTGAGGGGAAAGCCTGAGAATATTCTAGTTGAGAGGTTTTCTGTCTTTAGAGGATACCTTTCACTTAGCTTTTTCCCAGTTTCAGGATCCCACTCCAAGCTTAGTATCACTTGCTTAAACCCAGAAAGACTCCCTCTAATCTCCTGCCACAATGTTGGGCCCAAAGATCAATGGCTTCTTTTTTTGACTTAATAAACCTTCTGTTTACTGTGCTATCTCTATCCTATTTTATTTTATTTTTTGGCTTTTCAAGGTAGCATCTTCCTCTAGCCCAGGGTGACCTGGAATGCACTATGTAGTCTTAGGGTGATCACAAACTCACAGTGATCCTGCTACCTCTGCCTCCTGAGTGCTGAAATTAAAGGCACATGCCACCACACCTGTCTTATATCATATTTTAAGAAGTACGTGATACTGGGGCTAGAGAAATGGCTTAGCAGTTAAGGTGCTTGCCTGTGAAGACTAAGGATCCAGGTTTGATTCACCAGTACCCACATAAGCCAGATGCACAAGGTGGCACATGCATCTGAAGTTCATTTGCTGTAGCTAGATGGCCATTCTCTATCTGTCTCTTTCTCTCTCTCACTTTCTCAAATAAATAATATTTCTTTTAAGGAAAAGGAAGTATGTGACACCCCTAATTCTTCAAAGCTTTGAGGATCCATAACATAGACTAGGAAAGTTTTCTGGTTCTCTACTGACTGCCTTAGGTCTGCGCTATCTCAGATATGTTACCATAGGTCCATTTACACATCACATCAGTGTTGATTGTAGTTGTCTTCTCCCATTCTTCTGGCCTCTGTGGATCTTCTGCTTTATCTCTTTAATTGGGATAAAAATTTGAAATGGTGCAGAAGCTACTGTGAACTGAATTAGTTGCACTTAATCCCAAGTTGTGGGTTTCTGGGTCCTCAGCCAGCTGCAGTCCCCAAGGAGCCAGGCAACCATGGAGACCAAGGTTGTGAGCACGTGAAGAGAGAAAGAATCACTCTCGGGAGACAGTTTCAGTGAACAGCTCTGTTTATTGTCAGGGAAATGCGTTTATAAGCAGTTGACGGTGGGAAGAGGGTACTAAGGGTATTGGATGCACAAGGTTGCTTGCTGATGCCTAATTAGCATATGGGCACATTCATTCCAGCAGTAGGCAATGGCAGGGGGAGGGGCTGTGCAAAGGTGCTGGCTGATACCATATAAGGAGTTTCCTAGGCAACTGGACAAAGGTCACAGGGTATGGGCAAAGCCTAAGTCTTATCTGAATATCCAGGCCATGCTTGGAGAGGGATATTACTTCCTGCCTATCTCCGTCCTAGATTTTGTCCCAGGGTCCAGACTCACTGAGACCCCTAAGAATGGGGAGGAGGGGAGGAGCCTGGCTTGCTGCAACTCCCAAGAATGGGGGGGGGGGTGGAGCTCCCCTGCCAGTCAGGTCCCCGAGATATGACCGGTGGTTCAGGCTACTGCGACCTCTCCTTAGACTGGGGCCTTTGTGTCAGACAGCTTTGGTTTGCTTTAACCCAGGGCCCTGCCTATGTCTGACACTAAGTCTATATTTTATGTAGTTTTATATGGATCCTATTTTCAAAATGAGCCTATAGTGTGTAAAACTCTAAAATGCAGGAAAATATGTTTTGTTTTTAAAGATGCCACATGCAAGAGGTTTAATAGTGAGAAGCCTTCTGATTGCAAGTGAGAGAAATTCACCTCCAACTGGTTTAAATGAAGAAGAAAATTATTGGCTCCCATAACTGAGACATCCAGAGAAAAGCCATGGGAATTCTATAGACACCTTTTAGAATAGCTTTTTCTGTCCTTGAATCTCTAGTCCCATTTTTGTTTTGTTATCATAGTTTTTATCTTTTGCTCTGCCATCTGAACATTTTACACCTGAAAATGGGGCTGTCGTGAAGAATGAGTGATGGGAAGTGATGAAAATGCACTCAACAAACAGAAAGTTTCTGAAATCCTAACCAGTAATAAGCATAATTGCTCTTCAGAAATCTACCCAAAGCCTCCACCTCCATGCGCAGGCACACAATGAGACAGAGCATGCTTACATCGGGAGCTGCCTGGGCTGAGAAGATGGGAAAGTGTCAGAGAATGAGTCAGCTGTCAGCTTGGTGCAGGCTCATCTTTGCCCATGTGCCAGGTAGCTGGGCCCCACTCCAGAGCAGCTCCTGGTCTCCTTGTTTTAAGCTTGAGTGCTGGGGTGCCAAGGGAGACAGCACTTAAGGTCACAAATGTCTTACACTAGAGTTAACATGAGTATGACTGATTTCTCCAGTTTTTAAAAGCAAAGCTCTGTTTCCCAGTTTGAAGGATAAGATCATGGTCTATTTGTTCCACAAACCTGGGGCTAATAACTCATTCAGTGGGCAGAACAGGAACCAGCAAGAATAAAGAAGGCATAGGTTAGGAATATGAGGTGGAAACTCAAAGTGTTTGGTCTTTTGGTGGGCTTCTGTTTTATTTTGCTTTGCTTTGAATAGGCCAAAGCTGGCCTAACACTCAATCCTCCTGCTTCAGTCTCCTGAATGCTGGAATTGCAGGTGTCTGCCACCAGGTCCAGAGAACTGGGTGATTCTTGTTGCCACAGAAGCATTGATTAGAGCTCTTAAGGTTGTATAAATATAGAATCTTGGGGAAAATATTTTATTTTTTTAGCAGTAGGTTTCTCATCTACAAAGAAAAGCATCACCAATTTCCTGATTTATAAATGTTAAGAGACAGAACATTTTTCCGTTATTTGAGAAAAAATACTTCAATAAGCCAGCTTAAGTGGATAAACACATATCTATCCCTACCACAGAATTGTGGCTATGGAGCCAGGGAAAAGATGCATTTTGATCCTATGAGAATACATGATAAACAATGAAGCTGCTACTATGAAATGAACCACTTGCTCCTTCCTGTAACTTCTGTCCTAAAAAAAATTACATATTTTCAAACATAGAAAAAGAGAGAGTGTGGGAGAGAGAAAGAAAAAGAATGAAGCATGCCAGCCAGGGCCTCTTGCTGCTATAAACTCCAGACACATGCACCACTTTGTGCATCTGGCTGCACATGAGCGGGGCTAGCAGACTTTGCAAGCAAGAACCTTTAGCAGCCTGAACTTCCACAAGTCTTTATTCAAGTCGGCAAACTTTTTCCTTTTCTTTTTTCTTTTTCCTTTTCTTTCTTTTCTTCTTCTTCTTTTTTTTTTAGAGAGAGAGAGAGCAAGAGAAAAAGAGGGAGAGAGAGAGAGAGAGAGAGAGAAAGAGAACTGGCACACCAGAGCCTCAGCCACTGCAATTGAACTTCAGATGCTTCCGCCACCATGATAGTTCACATGTGAAACTTGCACTTGCTTCACCTTTGTGCATATGACTTACATGGGATCTGGAGAGAGATGAAACATGGAACCTTTGGCTTCATAGCCCTAACTGCTAGCCGTCTCTCCATCCTCATAGGCTATTCAATGTAGGTTGAGTTGATGGACAAATAAGTGAAAACACTGAGTAGAGAGTGGAGGTAACAGATATTTCTCGAGACCTCAGAAAATCCACACCCCTTTTGAAAATCATGAGGGTGGAACAATGACACTGAGGCTAGTGTTGATAAAATTCTCAGTCTGCTAAAGGGAGCCCTTTCAGACAGGGTTACAGCTGGTGTCTGAGAAGGTTAAGTGAAGCACAATGATGAGGTTAGAACCTAGCATAATACTTGGCATAGTGGAAATGCTCTATGAGTAGTAGCTATTAGTATTTAAATTATCATGATAATTAGTGCTCTTGTTACTCCTACTGTCTCAGGGACTAAAGCTGTGGGCCTGGAGCCAGTTCATTCTTATAAGTGTTTATTTATCTACCATGAAATGCAATTTGTGTAGAAGGAATTGAAACTCATTGAGCCTCACTAGCAACAAGACAAAGCAAATTAGAACTACAAAATATCATTTTATGGGTTTGGCAAAGAGTTCTCCTTGCAAGTGGAAATGCCTAGAATGGGTATGGAATTTGGGGAAAACCAGCAATCTTAAATCATGTAGGTGGGAGAATAAATTGTTACTTTTCTTGTAGTTGTAACTACAAAATACGCCCAAAACACTAAAAATGCATGTCTTTTGACTTAGAAATTCTATGTCTAGAAATAATTATATGCTGGATTTAGTATACAAGATGTATTTACATGCATGCTGTTCTGACTGATGTTTGAAGGAGAAAATTGGAAACAGCCAAATGCCCCAAAACAGGGATTTAATTAAATAAACAGTGGTCCATCCACTCATAGGGCTATAATGCAGTCAAAATGATATTGCAAGTTGGCATAGATAGAAACTTGTATGAGAGTCTAGAGAAATGCTTGCAAAGCATGCTGGCCTGGGTTCAATACCCCAGTGCCCATGTAAAGCAAGATACACAAAGTGGCACATGCATCTGCAGTTCATTTGCAGCAGCTAGAGGCCCTGGTGCATCCATACACACACACACACACTCACTCACTCTCTCTCTCTCTTGCAAATAAATAAATAAAAATATTTTTTTTAAAGAAATAAAGTTAGGGCTTAGTGTTAATGTGCTTGCCTGTGAAGCTTAAGAACCCAGGTTCAGTTCCCCAGATCCTACATAAGCCAAATGCACAAGGCAGCACATGCATATGGAGTTCATTTGCAGTGGCTAGAGGCCCTGGTAGGCCTATTCTCTTTCTCTCTCTCTTTCTCTCTCATAAATAAAGAAATAAAAATAAAAAAATTACCATTTTGCTTTCTTGTAGGATTAAAACTGGAACATTAGGAGATCAGTTAATTAATAATGGGTTACAATATAAAATAAAGATTGTTTCAGAAAAATTAATTAATTAATTAATTTTTAAAAGAAAGAAAGCTAAATGAAAAGAGCAAAAAGTAAAACTGAGTCTGTGGTGTGGTTCTGGTAGTGGGAGTGAGCGTTTCATATGCTGAGGATATCTTAGGCAAAGATTGATGTAGGATTTTGGGGTGCAGGGGAATTCTCCCAAACTTATGAACCTCAGTTTTGGGTCCTACTTTAACAAAGGATTGATGAAAATGGACTCAAGAGGGATAAATTATGAATTGTTGAGTTTAGGGAGAAATTTGTATTGTGGGGTTTATTGAAAGGAAATTGGGGTCTAGGAAAAGGCTATAGCAGAGTCACAAGCATGTGGAAGGTAGAACCTAGGAGCTTATGTAGAGAGATTTAGAAGAAACACACTTGTGTGGAAGGCATAGCATTCACTCTAAGCCTCCCCATGGAAGGAACTTAAGAGAGCAAGTGGTGGTGGCTTCAGAAAGAACAGCAGAGGGAAAGTACCAAAGTAGAGAACAGGAAATTCACATGAGAAATGGGTAGTAAAGAGAGTTACATCCATGGTTAACCCAAGTTCAGAGAAATTACACAGGTAGCAGGCCCAGAGTTTAAAGGAAATTTCCACGTGGTAGATCTCGAGTGTAAAGGAACTACGTGATAGACTCAGAGATCAGAGGAAAAGCATACATGGGATTAAAGTGAGAATTTACCCCAAAGCTAAAGCATAAAGTTAAACAGAAAATTACCCTGGCCAAGAAACAATGCTCTCCCTTACCCAGCCAGGCTGAGTGGAGGAAAGGCTGACTTATGTAAATCCAAGCAGAGGTCACAAGATAGAGAGTAGGGAGGTTAGCATGGACAAGCCTTTATAGTTGATTGGAAATGTATTCTTCATCAGACACCCATATGTAAGGGGAAGACATGATTGGTTAGTAGATTCAAAGGGTTGACCCCAAGTGCCAGCCCACCTAGGTAGTATGATAGACTGGAGGCAACAGGGGGCGCTGCAGCCATTGTGGATGAAACTGGATCAGACTGGAGTTTCGTTCCTGCCAAGGCAGCGTGGCACCTTCTAGCTCTCTTTTGGGCGCCTGTTCCTAACTGCAAAAGAAGCTAGCTTTCTCCTGAGTCTCCTGTAGCATGACATTACAATGCTCCCTGAGGTCATAATTCAAGCTGAGCCAACAAGGGCCATCCCAGAGCAACAACAAACCTCTCAGGAGACAAGTAACTCTTCTTCAGGCATAAGCCAAGAGCTGTCATTCCTCTGTCACCACTATGTGCCTGTGATGAGATGAGCCAAGGGAAAGCAGTGCCAAGAGAAGAACAAGCAAATCATTGCACTATCTGGAAACGGAAATTTCTGTCCATCTACCTGTTCCTCCAGGTTGGGAGCCCAGTCATAATAGTGTCTAACTTTGCACTTTACTGCTCAGTAAGGGGCCAGCATGAATAAGTCAACATCATGGCATTTTTGTGACATCTGATATGCTGAGTTTCTGAATTTTCAGAAGCAGCTGTCTTATCTAATACAATTTACAACCTAAAAAAAAAATTCTGCCTAATTGCAAGTGTTGACAACTCTTTTGAAAAACAATTGGCAGTCTCTAGTACATATCTTAGGATGCTTATGTTGGAAAGTAAAATCTCAAATGCAATTTTAAGTGGTTTAAACACAAAAGGGAATTTATTGACTCACATAATTAAAAACAAAATGGACCCAGCACAAGAAGTTCAATTCAGCAAACATAGACTATGACTAGTGTCACTTTTGTGTTTTTCTCCTGTATTTCCTTGGTAGGGAAGGCATTAATTCTCAGCAAACCATAAGATTTCCCTTCTGACCACAACTGAGGCCTCTAGCATCAGGGATATATGCTTTTTGGACTGAGGCAGGAGAATACTTTTTCTGACAGAAAAAAAAAATTATTTGGTATATGTCCAAATGAGATCAAGTCAGAATTCCAGACAGTTGGCTGCACTCCCATACTACTTACGCCATCACTCAATATGGCCTCTACATATGGAATCAATATAAGAATACTACTTAGACTTAACAAGCAGAAGGAGGGAACCTTGTCAGCTGAGACAACACAGATAAACCTGGAGGATGTTATGATAAGCAAAATAAGTAGGCACAGAAAGACAAATACATAAACTCACTCTTGGAATTTTAAAAAGAAGAGAGTAAAATAGTGGTTGTCAGAAGGGAGGTTGGAAGATGTTGGTCAAAGAATAAAGAATCACAGCTAGATAAGCATAATATGTTCAAGAGATCTCTTTTACATGGTGTCTACATTTAAGGACCATAGTATATCTTAAACTGCTAAGACAATGAATACTAAGTGTTCTCACCACAAAATAACAACAACAAAAAATGGTAAGTCTGATGTGATACATATGTTAACTCAATTTAGCCATTCCCTAGTGTGTACATTTTTCAAAACATCATGCTGTACATGATACATGCACGTGATTTTTACTCATCAACCTAGAAAATGTTAGCTTCAATTGGCCAGGCTTTGATCTCATAATTATATCAGTCAATTGCTCTGTGTATATGAGGTGGAGAGGTGAGTAGGGATTTTCCAATTGGATTAACTCAGGGAAGTACTGAGTGGTTCAAGTGTGGGACCAACCTTGTCTAAATTATATGGGCGCATATTCAGGATTTTGTTAGTAGGGAAGAAGGAAAAGCATGAAATCAAAGACCTGCCTACTTACAGCAACAGACACACAAATCTTTATGTCCTTCTCCTAGTAACCCTACTGCTGAGGGAATAATCTCAGACACATGAAAATAATACATGTATGGAGATGATCATGGTTAGTTATAGAAGTGAGAAGTCTCCTCAATGTTCAATTCACTCATTCTACAGAGATTAAGCTCATGTATAATGTGGTGGGCAATGTACTAGATTCTGGAGGAACTCAAGGTTGATAAACCATTGTCCATGCTTTACAAATGACAAGATTCAGAGTACAAAAAGAAGTCAAGAAATGCGTAGTTTCATCTGGGTCCTGAGAGTTAAGGGTAGATGTGCAGTGAGCTATGGGGTTTAGAGGAGGTGCACCCAACTTTAGTTTGAACAAAGAGAGCTTCTTGGAGGAAAAGATGGAAGAAGTTAATGACATTATTGCAGATCAGAAGGGGACTGGAACTGAGAAGGAGTGAGGAGGAAATGTATTCCCAATGCCTGGGTCCACCCCCACAGATTTGATGTCTGTGGATGGAGGTAGGGATTGAGTCAATTAAGAGGAAAGCTAACAGGCTCTTTAGGGTAGTCAAGAGTATAAAACTGTCAAGACCCTTTGTTTACATGTCACAAAGTGTGTGCTACAACATGTATACTGAGACAAGGAAAGTAGTATGTCCTCACTCTGAAGTGAGTTAGGACCAGCTGTGGCTGGGTGACACTGCTTATTCCTCCTTCTTGCTCCCTCCCCAGCTCATTCTACATAAAGCCTGTTGAGCTCTGGTTTTTCTCAAGTGGTTGGCCACTGGGGGCTCCAGCCACTTTCCCAGACCTTAAGAACTGTCCCCATGAGCTCCCAATAGATCTTGCTTTAGCCTGCTATGATCACACTTCCATGAAGCCCATAGAAGAGCTGCCATAGAAGAGGGGATCAGACAAAGCCCCATAGAGTCAAGGAGTCTGGGACCAGTATGCACTTGGAGACGCTAGGCTCTTTGAGGGTACCTGGGCAGGATGTTTGTTCTACTAACAAAGAGGGTTTGAGTATCTTTGGGAGATGTGTGTTCGTTCCTTGGGCTGTATGAGAGAAGGAGGAAAGGGCCAAGAGTAGGGTGGGCACAAGCAGGGTATTTTAAGGGCTTGGTAAGACAGGTTATAACACTTGGACTTACTCCTGAGGGCCAATGGAGCTGATGCATTAATATGACCAGAAAAAGGGTCCCCATCAGATCTATACCTAGAAAGATCTTGGTGGATACTGTGAGGAGAATGCCTTGTCCATGGCTTAACGTGGCCTCTGTCTTAGGGCACTGCTACAGAAGGCAAGTGCATTTTGGG
Organism: Jaculus jaculus; assembly: GCF_020740685.1. Lineage (NCBI taxonomy): Eukaryota > Metazoa > Chordata > Mammalia > Rodentia > Dipodidae > Jaculus > Jaculus jaculus. Next base: position 80,757,518 of record NC_059109.1, on the reverse strand, counting down.
TGAATGCATCTGCTTTGCACACCTTCTGAGTTATTGAGGAGGCACGGTGTGATAAGGCACAGAAAGCAGGATGGTGCCATGATTAAGAGGACTGACCATGGGTTTTTCTTTGTATCCCACCTGGCACTGGCCAGCTTTCCAACTTTAGACAAGTTGCCTGAACTCTTTCTGTTTTTTATCCATAGAAAGTGGATTCTATAGTTCCCAACTCATAGGATGATGGTGACATTCATTCTCAGTGAAATGTTTAGGAAAATGACATAGAAGTTTTTATTAAATAAAGCTCCCAAGATGGCTTAAAGGGCACTTGAAAGGTATTAATGTGCCTCAGCCACACAGTACATAAAGGGCACTAGAGGCAGGTCTGATTTCATGTCTTTCCCCTGGCCAATGTCTATCAAGTGAAGTTGCTCATCTGTTCATGTTATTTAGCTTCCCTTTAATGTGAGAGAAAAGTGTAGAGTCAAGCCATCTACACTACCAAGACTGCAATACTACCTCTCTTATATGTACAAAATTGTAAAATATTATAATTAATGATCAAACAAGCAAATTCCCTGAAGTCATCCAGGATCTGTGGGGAAGGTCACCAAATATTAAAGAGTGCTCTACCAGGTATGGTGGCTGATGTCTGTAATCTCAGCATTCAGGAAATTGAAGTAGGAGGATTGCTGTGAGTTCAAGGCCAGCCTGGACTACAGAAGTTCTAAATCAGTTTGGGCTAGAGGGACACTCTGCTTCAAAAACATAAACAACAACAACAATTTTAAAAGGGTGCTCAATAAGGATGGTACTACCCTGGGGTGAGTTGTGGCTCTTGGGATCTGGGTTAGTATTTTGAATTCAATACCTGAGTCTACCAATAGGTTCTACCAGTAGGGTGTGCTCTAGGGCAAATCACTTTAACCTCTTTGGCTCACCCTTCCAAAAAAAAAAAACAAGAAAATGGCATGGAAATAGGGTCTTTGTGAGTTAATACATGTCTCTGGTTTTTTGTTTGTACCTGATACATATCAAACACTGAAAAAATATAAGCTTGTCGGTGACGATGATTCTTAAGTGTTTACTCTGTGCCAGGATTTATACCCATTGTCTTATTCCAGATCCACAAAAGCTATAGAAGTAAAACACTATATGCTGCATCATAGTTGCTCTCTTCTTTTCCCCTCCCCTCTTCTTCCTTCTCTTCCTTTTTCTCCTCCTCCTTCTTTCTCTATCATCTATCTATCTATATATCTAATCCAACTTACCCATTGAGTTAAAAACCTGGGTACAGGGACTTTAATTAACTTATGAAGATCAAGTAGAAAATAAATGGTAGAACTGGTAATTGACTCACCATCTTCAAATTGATTTCAGAGTCTAAATCATTGTGTTGATTTCAGTGTAAAAGATCCTCCATAGACTCATGTATTTGAATACTTAATCTCTAGTTGGTGGCACTGTTCAGAAAGGTTATGGAACTTTTAGGAGGTATATCTTTGCTGGAGGAAGTATGTTACTGGGGACAGTCCTTCAGGTATTAAATCCCAGTCCCACATGCTCTCTCTTCTTCTTTACTTATGTGATAAAATGACAAAGCTGTCTACTCCATGATTTCCCCACCATGGATGGACTCTGGGACTATAAGATGATTTTTTTCAGAGTTATATAGAATTTATTCTATAGCCCATACTGGCTTTGAACTCACAGCAATCCTCCTACTTTAGCTCCTGAGTTTTGTCCTAGTGAAGATTGTAACTGATGTAATCATTAACCACCCACTTCTCTTCCTGCTGTCAGACTTCAGCCTCACAAGACTTTGAATAATATGGGGGCAAGAAGCAGCTTATTAATTCTTGTGTCCCCCACAGCTCCCGTCCTATCCTGAGTGTTTTCCCCAGAGCAGACAACAGGAAATATTTTCTGAGTAAATCAATGATCTCTCCTCCCACTCTCAGTGTTCCAAGGTCCTCCTCACTACAGCCTTGAACCATGTTTGCTGAACATACAATAAATGATGAAAAAAAATCCAAGGTACAATTAATCAGAATGTTTTGATTGTGCATATACCTCTATCTATATAAATATTCCAATATAAATAGCAGAAGTTATAATGGTTGCTAGCTCAGTGATGTGGTTGACTGGGAGACTGACAGTGAAATTCGTGGTTTAGGTCAAATTTAACTACATGTACCCTGTTTGTACAAGACAGATCTACTTCAAGATGCTTTCTGTTGCATAATTGATGCAGGCCTACCTTCTCCCTAGGGAGAAGATATTTCCACAGCAACCCACAGACTCCTGCTGCTGCATTCCATTCTTGGCTACTTCCCAGCATTGTGGGCTCAGGTAAGGTCTAACCAGGCAGTCTTTGTTAGCACAGAAAGGAGTAGTCAAAAACTGCAGCAGAAAGCAGCTTGCCAAGAGAGCTTCTGATATTCGACAAAAAAAACACAAAACTTTGAACCATGTTGTCTTGAGAAAGCCTTTCGTCCATCTACCCACCTATCCATCCCTCTATCCTTCTGCTCATGCATAGTCTATCTAACCATCTATAGCATGCATTCATACATTCATGGTCTTCCACCTATTCACTCCATCCTCCATGAAACAATCAAGTAAGACATACACTCTGTGCCAGCCATGTGCTGGTCACTGAGGACATGAAAATGCTCAAATGCAGATCTCGTCCTCCCAGAGCTCTAGCAGGAGTCCAGACAGAAAACAGGCGATTCTGCTGCAGGAGTCAGCTTGCTGTTGTCATTTCAAAATACCCAGGAAAATCAACTTAACAGAAGGAAAGATTTATCTCTGCTCACAGTTTCTGGGGTTTCCATTCATGGTTGGGCCAGACACTTTTGGGCTTGTAGAAGGAATGCATCATGGCAGTGTAAGCCATGTGTTAGAGGAAGCTGCTCACTTCATGGCATACAGGATACAAAGAGAATGAGAGAGGAAGGGCTAGGGTTCCAATATTCCTGGACTTTGATGGAAATTTAAGCAGAACGCATACCAATAATATTTGAGTGACAGGCTCCAAGAAGTGTGATGGGAAACTTAGGTGGTGTTAGGAGATACCTTACTGATGTAACTAGGGCCCAAGATACTTTTTTTGTTTGGTTGTTTGAAGAAGGGTCTCACTTTAGCCCAGGTTGACCTGGAACTCACTCTGTAGCCCAGGCTGGACTTGAACTCAAGGTGATCCTGCTACCTCAGCCTCTCTGAGCGCTAGGACTAAAGGCATGCACCTGGCTTCAAGATGTTTTTCATGTTTCCTTGGAGTCATGAGCTGAGAGGTGGAGACACTACATATTTCTAGGGTCATCAATGAATCCATCTGGGGAAAAGCCAATGGCCACAGGACAGCAAAGCAGAGGGAAGCAGAGCCATAAGGTTGTCAAACCACTGCTTAAAGCCAGGCTACCATGTGTGATGACTTTCAGTTCAGGGAGCTGACTAGTCTCTCTTGGTTTAAGCTTTAGATTAGTTTTCTCTTCTTTGAAGAAAAGAAGAAGAAAAAAACTAGCAACAACAAAGATGCCATAGGTCCCTCTTGAAAATGCTTGTCTCTCACCTCAGCTCAGTGTTTTGTTTTGGAAAAGCTCCTGCAGGCTCCAGAGTCCTAGTTCTCCAGGAACTGTGGGCCATGCTGAGCACAGGAAGCAAATGAAGGCTACCTGTCCCCCAGCAGGTCCGAGAACCATGAGTGTGTGGCCTAGGTCTCATGCTTTGTTTTTGCATCGTCATTCCTGGTATGGCTCAGGTAATAATCAAATGAAGTGATGAGCAAATGAATGATAGGTAAATCAGAACTTTCAAACAAGACTGGATGCTGCATTCAGGGTGGCATGGCCAGAGACAAAATTTGGATTGCTAAAAGAAAATCTTGACTTTTTTATTTTTTATTTTTTTAAAATGTTTTATTTTATTTTTTTTCCTCAATTTTTATTAACATTTTCCATTATTATAAAAAATATCCCATGGTAATGCCCTCCCTCCCTCCACTTTCCCCTTTGAAATTCCATTCTCCATCATATCCCCTCCTCATCTCAATCAGTCTCTCTTTTATTTTGATGTCATGATCTTTTCCTCCTTTTATGATGGTGTTGTGTATGTAGTATCAGGCACTGTGAGGTCATAGATAACCAGGCCATTTTATGTCTGGAGGGAGCAAGTTGTAAGGAGTCCTACCTTTCCTTTGGCTCTTATATTCTTTCTGCCACCTCTTCCGCATTAGACCCTGAGCCTTGGAAGATGTGGTCAAGATGTTACTCAGTACTCCAGTCACTTCTTTCCAGCACTATGATACCTTCTGCGTCATCCCAAGGTCACTGCCATCTGACAAAAGAAGATTCTCTACCCAAAGTGAGAGCAGCGTTAATAGAGGGTATAAATCTTAAGAGAAGTGCTTACTGGGCAGGTTGATAAGCATAGTATATACATTTTTCCAGACATCAGCAGATGTTACACCCCTAGGGCTCATGACTATCCCTGTTTTAAGTTTTCAGTATCAGGGATGTATTCCTCCCCCATGGTGTGGGCCTTCAGTCCAATTGGAGGGCAGTTGGTTTCCACCATGACAGACGTGTCACTATTGCACCTGTTGGCTCATTTGGCCCTGCTGACCAATTATAAAGCTTGCAGTGTTCACTGTTGAGTATCTTCACTGGTGGTATCTCTTTCTCCCATTGAACTACATGTAGAATGGCTTCTTCCAGCTTTCTCTCAGCTGATCTACATGGAGGAGGTTATCCGTTCAGTTCTAGCAAGATTTCTCAGTGGCCTTGCAGCCCAAGTATGTGGAGTCTTCAGCAATAGGATCTTACCATCTATTCCTGGTGGGAAACCAAGGGCCTCAACAATGGCCTATAATGTTTTGGGGGCATTAGGGACCTCCCTGGCCAACAACTCACTGGAGGTATTCCATCCCTGGCACTGAAAATTTTCTAACAATGATCTATGGCTCTTGAGTGTTCCATTGTCCGAAATCAGAGGATTCCATATGATTTATTTGTATCCTCTTAGATTTTCATTAGCCTTCCCTCCACCTTTCCTTTACTCAATCTCTTTCCCTGACCTCACTTTGGGCCTTTTCACCCCCATTAATATATTCTTCTAAACTTAATTAATTAGGGCTGGAGAGATGGCTTTGCAGTTAAGGTGCTTGCCTGCGAAGCCTAAGGACCAATGTTCAATCTCTCTCTAGATCCCATGTAAGCCAGATGCACAAAGGTGAGGCAAGTGCATGGTTACACATGCCCACTAGGTAGTACAAGCATCTGGAGTTTGATTGTAGTGGCTGAGGCCCTGACACCCACTCTCTATGTGTCTGTGTCTCTCTGGGTGCAAATAAATATTTTTCTCTATGAAGTTAATAAAGAAACCAAACAAAAACTGAAGTTATAGCTGCTTGTCAAATAGTGTTTCTTTCATGAGTTAATATTTTCTAGCAGATTACTCTAAAGCACTTTCCTAGGAGATAGTAAAACCCAGTGCAGCATGAGGTTCCAAGTTAGGTTTTGGGCTGGGAAAGGGCATCAGTGGGAAAACTGACTCTGTAGTATCTCACCCTACTGTGCAGTTGTTGATGTCATGGTCCTGAGAATTACACTGTGGCCATGTCAGTGGTGTGATGAAAGACATAGAAAATTCTCTGTACTTCGCTTTCACCTTTTTTCAATTCTTCAACCTAATCCAAAATAAAAAAAAGTGTGAAAAAGATCACTGTAGGGCTGGAGAGATGGCTCAGCTATTAAAGGTGCTTGCTTGCAAAGTCTGACATCCCAGGGTTCAAATCCCTATTACAGACTTTAAGCCAGATCTCTGGAGTTCATTTTGCAGTTGCAGAAGTCCTTATGTCCTCTCTGTCCTTTCTCTCTCTGTCAAATGAATAAATAAATAAATGGTCACTTTAAAGTTATGAAAAAAATACATAAAATATACAAGATTAGAGTAGTGTTAAATTATATTTTTATAATACATAGAATTATTCCCTGATATGAAATAATAACATATATTTATTTTCTTTTCCCCCAATTCACTAAGTTCTGGTAATTATTATTATTTATTAATTTCTTTATTTTGGTTTTGGAGGTAGGGTCTTACACTAGCCCAGGCTGACCTGGAACTCACTATATAGTCTCAGGGTGGCCTCAAACTCACAGTGATCCTCCTACCTCTGCCTCCCAAGTGCTGGGATTAAAGGCATGTGCCACCATGCCCAGCTGGTAATTATTTTTATATTATCTAAAGTTATAACATTTATGTTTCTGGCATCCATAATTATTACTGAGCTGCTAAAGATTAGGTACTTCAACACGGGGTACACTAGTAGTTTTTTGTTTTCCAAATTCTTCAACTTATCTCCTTTTGGCTGGATTTTATAAATAAGTACTTTTAAAAAGAATGGCTTGGGGGCTGGAGAGATGGCTTAGCAGTTAGGCACATGCCTGTGAGCCCTAAGTACCCCAGTTCGAGGCTCAATTCCTCAAGACCCATGTTAGCCAGATGCACAAGGGGCGCACGCATTGGGAGTTCATTTGCAGTGGCTGGAGGCCCTGGGACACCCATTCTCTCTCTGTCTCTCTCTCTCTGTCCCTCTCTCTCTCTCTCTCTCTCTCTTTCTCTCTCTGGTGGTTTGATTCAGGTGTCCCCCATAAACTTAGGTGTTCTGAATACTAGGTTCCCAGCTGATGGAGATTTGGGAATGAATGCCTCCAGGAGGGAGCGTATTTTTGGGGTTGGGCATATGGGTGTTATAGCCAGTTTCCCTTTGCCAGTGTTTGTCACACTCTCCTGTTCCTGTGTTCCACCTGATATTGGCTAGAGGGTGATGTCCACCTGTGCCTGGACAACAGGAAGAATGTAGAGTCTTTTGGAGGGGCCTGAGTGCTCAAGAAGTGTCCTGTTCTTCAAAGCTGCTGGTATTGTACTGGTATTGTGGAGTATAAGAAATGCAGGAAAGAGAGGGTCCTTGAGTTTGCAACATGGTCTTGTGATTTGGAAATGTCCATGGGCAGTGTGAAGCAGGTTTGCTGGATGCCTGCATGGAGACCCCCTTGGGGCTATGAGGATGAACCCTGAATTGCAATGGAGATACAGGACCACAAGATGGCTGCTAAGGAAAGCTGCCGGCCCCAATGAAGTTTTCCAGGACTGTGAGTTGCCTAGCTGGAGAGGCGGAATTGGAATGCCAGAGATATGTTGCTAGTTAGAGTTATCGGACTTGGAGATTTGTCACCAGCTGGAGTTGTTGGACTTAAAGCTACAGAGTTTGATGTTTTCCTTGGTTGTTCCAAATCCTGTATTGGTTGAATATTTCTTTGCTATGCCCAATGCCATCTTTTGCAGTGTGAATGTTTATTCTGAGCCATTATGAGTTTTGGGGGGATTTTTTAAGTTATTATGACTCAGTTAAAAGATCTTGGACTATGGGGATGTTTGAACATCATTGAGATTGATAAAAACTATGGAGACTTTTAATGAATGCATTGTATTTTAGATCATATATGGATATCAGTTTATGGGGGCCAGGGGCAGAATGTGGTGGTTTCATTCAGATGTGCCCCATGAACTTAGGTGTTCTGAATGCTAGGTTCTCAGCTGATGGAGATTTGGGAATTGTGTTTCCGGGACGGATTGTATTGTTGGGGGTGGGCTTATGGGTGCTATAGCCACTTTCCCCTTGCCAGTGTTTGGCACACTCTCCTGTTTCTATTGTCCACCTGATGTTGGCCAGGGGGTGATGTCCACCCTCTGCTCATGCCATCGTTTCCCCCTACCATCATGGAGTTTCCCCTTGAGCCTTTAAGCCAAAATAAACCTCTTTTTCCCAGAAGCTGCTCTTGGTTGGGTGATTTCTACCAGCAATGCAAACCTGACTGCAACATACTCTCTATCTCTGCCTCTTTCTCTGTCTGTCTGTTTCTCTCAAATAAATAAATAAAAATAAACAAAAAATTGAAAATAAAAAGAATGACTCCTTGTCACCATGTCCTATGAGCTTGTGCATGCTTGAGAATATCCTTGTGTTACCATTATACACAAATGCTGCTATGAAAATATGGAATTGGAGTTTAGAACTTCATAGATATGGCTTTACTATCTTCTGTCACTGGAAGTGCTTTTTATAAAAAATTTTACATAGTGGGCTGGGGAGATAGCTCAATGGGTCAAAGTGCTTGCTGTATAAGCAACGACCTGAGTTCAGATCCCCAGAACCCACATAGATGTGGTAGTATAAGAGTCTGTAATGTCAGCATGCCTACAACAGATGGGAGGTAGAGACAGGTGAACCCTAGAAGTTCACAGGCCAACTAACCTAATAAACCCAGCAGCAAACAAGACACCCTGCTTCAAATAAGATAGAAGGTGAAGGCTAAACTCAGGGTTGTGCGCTGACCCTCACATGCATGCTGTGACATAGATACACATGCAATCACACACATGAACATACATTTTTAATTTTTTTTAAATTTTACATGTAGTGACTTGACTATACTATTTTATGAATTTTAATACTTGTCATATTCATATAACCACAACTAGAATGAGAACACAAAGCAATTCTATCATCCTCTAACCTTTTATAGAGTCAAGCCCTTCCTACCTTTAGCGCCAAGGAAGCCACTAATTAATCCTCTGTCTCTATAGAATCACAAAGTAGGTGTGATGTTTGATTTCAATTGTCAACCTGACTGGATTTAGAATCATCTAGAACACACACTTCTGAGTTTGCTTGTGTTTCTTGAGGGTTTTAACTGAGGAGAAAAGACTCACCTTGAGTATGGCCAGCAGAATTCCATGCACTGGCATCTTAGACTGAATGAAAAGGAAGAAAGAGAAAATGTCCTGAGTATTGGCATTCATCTCTCTAACTCTGCTTCCTGACTGGACACAATACAAGCAGCCATCCATGCTCTCACCACCATGCCTGGCCCATCACTATGGGCCATATCACCTTGTAAACCATGAACCAAAATAAGTTCTTCACTTAAGTTGTTTCTGTCAGATATTTGGTCACAGCAGTGAGAGAAATAACTAACATGGGTTAGTCATTAGATGTTGGCATGATACCTCTGAAATTCGTCCATATTGTTTGTATCAACAATTCACTGTTCTTTTAAATTTTTATATATTTATTAGACAGAGAGAGAGAGAGAGAGAGAGAGAGAGAGAGAGAGAGAGAGAGAGAGTATGGGTATGATACTAGGGTCTCTTACTGCTACAAGGAACTCCAGAAGCATGTGCCACTTTGTGTATATGGCTTTCAATGGGCACTGGGGAATCAAACCTGGGCTGAGCCATCTTCCAAGTCTTTAATTCATTCTTTTTTATTGCTTACTTGTTACAATGTGCTATGACCCACAGTTTACTTATAAATCATTAAATAACAGAGTTACTGTGCTATTTTCTTTCCCATCGGTAGTGCATGAGAATTCCTCTGCACTTAACCAACACTAAATCATCTTTTTTACATAGAATTTTAGCTATTCCAATATACAGGTAGTAGTAGCTCATCACTGTTTTAATTGGCATTTCCATAAGGGATAATGATATTGGTCATCTTTTTTAAAAATTCTGAACTAAAGCTAATTCTTTTTAAAATAAAAAACTTTAAAAATTTACATAATCCCTTATCTCTACCCACTTTTCCCTCTCCTTACTCCTCCACTCTACCCCTCTTTCCTATTATTCCTACTTCCATTTATCTTGATATCTTTTTTTCTTACTCTATCTTCTATGCTCTTATACAGGCAATGACAGCTACTGTGAGGCCATGGATGCAAAGACAGCTTTGTGTCTGGAGGACAGGGTCACAAAGCACTCCTCCCAGCCTTTGGCTCTTATCTTTGTTCTGCCATCTTGTTTGCTATAGTCCTGAGACACTGGAGGGTATGATAGAGATGTCCCATTGAGTGCTGCACACTCAACTATCACTTTTTCTCAGCACTTTGATTACTTTTGATTTTTTTCAGTCACCACCATCTGAAATGAGAAACTTCTCTAAGCAAAAGCGAGAGTATCACTGATATATGAGCATAAACATATACGTCTAGAGGGCAATTTGGAAAGCAGAGTACATCCAGTCATCATCCTTTCAAGATCATATTTGCTTCTCCTGTATCATCTTTGGTAAAATGTTTATATTTTTGTTTGTTTGTTGTCTTCTACTGCTGATTTTTTGTAATTCCTTGCATATTTGCAAATGTTTCCTCCTCACATATAGTTTAAGTCTTCATTCTGTGGGTTAGCATAGAAATATTTCCAACTTTATTGAAATCTAGTTTGTCAACTATTTTCAATGGACAATACTTTTGGTGTCAAATTTATGAGCTTTTATCTTCAATGTTTTTGCATATGGATGTCCAATGTTCCAACACAACTTTTTGTAACTTTGTCAACAATAATTGATGGTCTTTATGTGGGTTCATTTCTGTATTCTTTGCTATTCCACTGAGATGCCAGTCCTTTCACCTACCATCTTGCTATCTTTACCATAGGAGCTGTATAAAGAGCATTATTCTTGATGCTAGAAGTCATCTAACATTGTTTTTTCTTCATCAAATATTTTTGGACTCTGTTCCTTGCCTAGCCATAATTATCTTAGAATTAGTTTGTCTAAACCTATAGAAACATTACTATTTTGGCTATGAATGGAACATTAGTTTAAAAGAACTAGTAGTGATGATGAGAATGGTGGTGTCTACCTTTATTTAGGCCTGCCTTTGACCTGCATACAGATTCTAAACATGTGTTTTTAGTTTTATGCCAAAAATATTATTTGGGGAGATTTTCTATAAATGACACTATTTTATAATTTTCAGTTTCTTTTTTAAATTTTTTTTTTTATTTCTGAGAGAGACCAAGAGAAGGAAGTGGACAGAAAGAGAGTTAATATCAGTGTGTCAGCACTTCCTACCACTACAAACTCCTGATGTATTGCCACTTGGTACATCTAGCTTTATGTGGGTACTGGGGAATGGAACTTAGTTCTTTAGGCTTTGCAAACAAGTTGAGCTATCTTTCCAGCCCAATATAATTTTGTTTCTAATTGTTTATTAGTACCTTACAGAAATATGATTAATTTTAACATTTGGTCTTGTGTCTTTGGACCTTGCCAAAGTCACCTATTAATTGTAGGAACTTTTCCTTCTTGTAGATTCCTTGGAACATTTCTTATATAGTCAGTCACATTATCTGTGAATAGGAGCAGTTTTATTTCTGTATACTTTTTATTTTCTTTCTTTGCTTTATTGTAATAGCTAGGTCTAACAGTACAACATTGAAAGTGAGTGCGGTGAAAGCGGACTGTGTTCCCAATCTTGAGCATAAAGGTACATCTTGTGGCAGTAGTTATTATGCTAGCTGTAGGGTTCTTATAGATATGCTTTATCAGGTTAAGGAGGCTCCCTTCTAATCCCAGTCGCTGAAAGTCTTCTATAAAGGAATTATGACCGGATATTGAGTGTGGTAAAGTGTTTTTCCTCTGTTAGTTAATGTGATAATTTTTTCTTTATTGTGTAAATATGATGGAATACACTGATTTTTAAAACATTAAGTCTGCATTACACTCTCATGCTAAGTCTTATTTAGTCAAGACACAGAGAGAGATATACATGAGTCTGTAATTATTCAGAATATTTTTAACTACTAATTTGTTTTTTTAAGATTATTCACACAGGCATATAATGTTTGTTGAGCATATTCCCTCCCCCAAATCCTGATTTGAGTGTTTAATTTTTTATATTTTATTTATTTGAGAAAGAGAGAAATAGAAACTGAGAAAGAGAGAGAGGCAGATAGAGAATGGGCACACCAGGGCCACTAACCACTGCAAATGAACTGCAGATGCATGTGCCACCTCACGCATCTGGCTTACAGGGGTACTGGGGAATCAAACCTGGGTTCTGAGGCATTGCAGGCAAGCACCTTAACCACTAAGCCACCTCTCTAGCCCTAATTTGACTTTGCAAGTGAACATAAAAATATTTAGATCACTCTTGGGTGAGTTCTGGTAATTAGTGGTTTCAGGAAATAATTAATTTCCAGTAAGTTGTTGAATTTTAGTTAGTCATAAACTTGTCTATGGCAGTTTTTATTACCCACTACTCTCTGTGTACTCTGCTGTGATATTTTGTATTTCACTCAGGATATTGGGGACTTGTGTCTGGTATTTTTCTTTGTTATTCTGGATAGAGACTTATAAATTTTATTGATCTTTTCACAGAAACAACTGTTTGATTCATTTTCTCTATTATTTTTCTATTTTCAAATTTACTGATTTCTGGCTTTTATTGCTTTCTTCCCGCTGATTGCTTGGAGTTTATTTTTCCAGGTGGAATCTTTGATTGTTGATCTGACTCCCTACTTCTTTTCAAGTATAAGCATTTAATGATATACATTTTTCTTCTGAATACTCCTGTAGATGCCTCACCTACATTTTGAAATATGTTTTCACTTTCCTTCAATTTAAAAGTATCTAATTTCCCTAGAGATGTTTAGTTTGACCTATGGGTTATTTAGAAGCGTTTTCTGTTAATCTAAGTATGAGGGGAAATTTCAGATAGTTTTCTATTATTAATTTATTTTATTTTTTTACTAAAAATGTTATTAGCATACAAATAGACTTTTTGTTTGTTTTTTTGAGGTAGAATCTCACTCTAGCTCAAGCTGACCTGGAATTCACGATGTAGTCTCAGGGTAGCCTTGAACTCACGGCAATCTTCCTACCTCTGCCTCCCAAGTGCTGGGATTAAAGGCTCAAATAGAATTTTTTTACATACTTGAACATAATGTAATTTGTTCATATTCCCCTCCTAATACCTTCTTTCCTCTCCCTCCCCTTCCTCTCTTCCCCTGAACTCCTTCTAGCCAACGTGTCCTTCTTCTATTTTGATGACTTTCCTTTTCAGCCTGCTTCCATTAGCCATGAGAAAATGTTGATGAGCTCAATATTGTTGAGGTCTTGTGGAGGTAAGGATAGCCACTGTGGGATCACAACATCACAGACATGAAGTCAGCAGGTGGTTACCCAATGTACCCCTCTCTATCTTCTGGCTCTGACATTCTTTCTGCCCCTCTTTAGCAATATTCCCTGAGACTCAAAGGATGTGATAAGAATGTCTCATTTAGCACTGAGCACTCAACCATCACTTATTCTCGTCAATTTGAGTAAGTTTTGAGTTTCCCCTCTGGTCACTATCATCCAAGAAAAAGAAGCCGTGCTAACCAACCATTAGAGCAGAACTAATCTATGGGCAGAAACATAATATAAAAATTAGATGGCGATTTGATGGGTTCAATGTATCTTTTAGTCAACTGAAAGTAATAGCTTTCCTTTAGGGTCCATGACCTGCTCAGCCATAGGTTTTGGATGAGGTTTTTTTGGTACCAGGAATGAATTCCCTCCTCTATAATGGGTCTCAGACCCAATCATAAAGCAATTGGTTACTCCCCACTCTTCCCCCATTAAAAGTCATGCTCCTGTTGCACCAGTGGGCACCTCATGCCTTGCTAGATCTACACAGTTGTATTGTACAAGGTGGGGGGATTCACAGTTGGTAGATAGGCTGTTGATGGCTGTTCTCCTCCAGCAGGATGCATAGCACTTTGCTGCACCATGACAGCTAGACAGGAGGGAAGATGCTTCCAATGTCATTTCAGATGGAATTTTCAGTGACTGGTGCTGTGGTGTCTTCAGCAATAAGGTCTTACCATCTTGTTCTGGTGAGCAGCCAATTGCCTTGGCAATGGCCTGTATTGTTTTGGGGGTGTCAGGCCTCCCGGACCAACAGCTCACTGGGAGGTATTCCACCCCTACCCCACCCCCACCCCTGCACTGGGACTTTCATATAACACTGTATGGTCTCTGAGAGCAGCATTATCCATCCCCATAGAAAATTTCTGCCTAAACTACAGCTCCATTTTTTTCATTCTTAATTATATTATCTTTTAAAATTATTTATTATCTGGGTAAAGTGCTATATGCCTTTAGTTCCAGTATTCAAGAGGCTGAGATAGGAAGATGGCTCTAAGGTTGAGGTCAGCCTGGGACTACATAGTGTTTATCATCTCATGCATGCGTGCGCGCACACACACACACACACACACACACACACACACACACACACACACTGGTGTCAGGGCCTTTTGCCTTTGCAAACAAATTCCAGACACTTGAGCCACTTTCTTAAAAAGTACTTATTTATTTTATTTGAGAGAGAGAGAGAGAGGCTTTGCAAGCAAGTACCTTAACCACTAAGCTGTCTCTCCAGCCCTTGAGCCACTTTTTGTATCTGGATACATGAAGGCTGGAGAATTGAACCCAAACTGACAGACTTTGCAAGCAAACACTTTTTACTGCTTTGGCATTTTCCCTGTACCTTATATTTTTAATTTGTTAACGAAGAAGCATGTTTCCTAATCGTTTTTCCATAAAGTCTTTAGTATTATTTGCCCTGTCCCCTTCTTTTCTGTTCCCCTCCCCTGACCTGACTCTAATTTAGTTTCTTTAGCATGATTTTCAGACAATATTTTGTTTCTATTTCTCCCTCTTTTTCCCTTTCTTCCTCCATATGCCCTCTCTCCACCATATCCTTATTTCTGCTTTCATGTTACAAGTGTCCTTTGGCCCATGCTGCCCTTTCTCAGTACCTCTTGTTCCCCGTTCATGTTCTGTCTAGTTTTATAGCCTATGTAGAGTCTCAAAATCCCCTAGTTGCATACATAGAAATTTTAATCTTTAAAAAATTATTTATTTATTTAATCATTTGTTGCATGTGTGTGTGCATGTGTAGGTATGGGTACTCCAGGGTCTCTTGATGTTCCATTCTAACACCAGTCTGGCATTACCTGAGTAAAAATTGAACCTGAGCTGGCAGGCTTTGCAAGAAAGTACATTTATCTTCTGAGCTGTGTCCCTAGACCCAGTAAATAGAAACTTTAAAAGTTAAGATCCAATTAACATGGTGGCTTATGTCTTTAATATCAATACTTGGGAGGCTAAGGTAATGGGATCATTATGAGTTCTAGGCTAGTCTGGGCTTATAGAGTGAGTTCCAAAGTTAGCCTGGGTTATAGTGAGATGCTGTCTAAAAAAAAAAAATCTAAAGAAAAAAGTTAAGATCTGCCTATGAGAAAAATCAGGTACTTTTTGTCTTTCTGGATCTGAGTTGTCTCAATATAATCTTTTCCAGTTCCATACATTGTTTTTACTAATTTTATTTTTCTTTACAGCTGAATAAAATTCAGTTATATATATGTACTACATTTTCATTATCCAGTCATCAGTTGATAGAAACCTAGGTTGATTCCATCTCCTAACTATTGTGGATAAAACAAAATGATCATAGATGTGTGAGTATCTCTGTGGTAAGATAGAGAGTCTTTTGGATACATGCCCAGGAGTGATATAGTAGGGTCATATGGCAATTTGTTTTAGTGTTTTGAGAAATCTCCATGCTGGTTTCCCTAGTGACCTCACCAGTTTACACTTCCCTTTCCCCACATCCTCACCAACATTTGTTGTTTGTTTTCTTAATGACACCATTCTGACTGGGTGAGATAGAATCTCTAAGTGCTCTTAATTTGTATTTCCCTGATGGCTAAGGATATGGTACATTGTTTTTGATTTTGTTGGCCATTTGTGTTCCTTCTTCTGAGGCCTGTCTGTCCTTTTAATTAACCTGTTTATTGATTGGCAATGTTTTTTGGTACTTAATGGTTTCAGTCCCTTATATATTCTAGTCACCAATCACCTATCTGTGGAATAGCTGGCAAAGCTTGTCTTCCATTTTGTAGGCTGTCTGTTCACTCTGCTGATGGTTTCCTTTGCTGGGCAGAAGCTGTTTTTTTTAAGGTAGGGTCTCACTCTAGCCCAGGCTATCCTGGAATTCACTAAATAGTCTCAGGCTGGCCTTACACTCACAACAATCTTCCTACCTGTGCCTCCCAAGTGCTGGGATTTAAGGTGTGCACCGCCACAAGTGGCAGGAAGAAGGAGAAAGAATGGGTGCACTGGGTCCTCTAGCCTCTTTGCAAACGAACTCCAGACCCATGCCCCACTTTGTGCATCTGGCTTTACATGGGTAGTGGGGGTCAAACTTCAAACTGGGGTTGATAGGCTTTACAAACAAGCTTCTTAACTGCTGAGCTATCTCCCCAGCCCCAGAAACTTTAATTTCAGTAGTCCCATTTGTTGATTGTTGGTTCTATTTTCTGTGCCATTGGAGTCCTGTTCAGACTGTTCTGGCCTATACCCATAACTTGAAGTGTGCCTCCTGTTCTCTTCTAGCAGTTCTCGCATATCTGTTTTAAAATTAAGGTCTTAGGTTCATTTTGAATGGTTCTTTGTTCAGGGTGAGACATGCAAGTCTAAATTCTTCTGCAGTTTTTTCAGCACCACTTATTGAATAGGCTGTCTTTTTTTCCAGTGTATGTTTTTGATACCTTTGTTAAAAAATTGGTATAGCTGTGTAGGTTTATATCTGGGTTTTCTATCCTATGCCAGTACCAAATTGTCTTTGTGACTATGGCTCTAGAGTATAATTTAGGTCAGGGATTGTGATACTTCCCTCTGTGTCCTTTCTGCTTAGAACTGCTTCAGCTATATGTGGTCCTTTGTGTTCCATATGAATAGTTGGGTTGTTTTTTATAGTTATGAGGGAAATATCATTGGGACCTTTATGGGAATTGTATTGAATATGTCAATTTCTTTTTGTAATACAGCCATTTTCACAACACTAAATCTGCCAGTCCAGGAGCATGAACGTTCTATCACCTGGTATTTCATTTCATTTTTTTTTAATCCTAAAGTTTTCTTTGTAGAGTTCTTTCACATCCTTGATGAAGTTTATTCCCAGGTATATTATCTTTTTGAGAACTACTGTAAATGGGATATTGTTCCTAATTTGTTTCTCTGTGAGGTCCTTGTTGACATATATAAGAGCTTTAATGCCTTTACTGATTTTGTATCCTGAAAACTTGTTGAAGGTTTTTTATTTAATCTGAGTTTTCCTGTAATCATGTCAGCTGCATTTTATCATTTTTATATCTTCTTTTGTCTTATTGTTCTAGATAAGTCTTCAAATACTATATTGGGAAAAGAGAAAAGAGAGTGGGCACCCTTGTTTCATTTTATATTTTAGAGTAAATATTGTCAATTTTTCTCCATTTAATATAATGTTGATACAAGCTTGTCATATATAGTTTTATTGTCTTCAGATATGTTCTCTCAATTTACTTTTATTTATTTATTTGAGAGTGACAGAGAAAGAGGCAGATATAGAGAGAAAATGGATGTGCCATGTCCTCCAGCCACTGCAAACAAACTCCAGATGCATTTACCCCTTGTGCATCTGGCTACTGTGAGTCCTGGGGACTTGAGCCTCAAACCAGGGTCCTTAGGCTTCACAGGCAAGCACTTAACCGCTAAGTCATCTCTCTAGCCCAAGAAGAGAAATTGAACTATTAAAACTTTAGGAAACAAAAAGATGCCACAAATCATTAAAACAAATAAAAGTATAGTGGAAAAAACACAAACATAGTTTTAATCCAAAAATGTAGAAAACTGGAGAAATAATGTGGAATAAGAGGAACTCCTGGGAATAACTTGTGGGATATAACACAAAACACGATCTTAGATAAACAGAGCAACCTTAGATAACTGAGTGACCTCACAGGAAAAACTCTGACTGGAGAAGCATGCTGCTGAAAGAGGAGCTCATCCTTTTATTAGGAAAAGCACATATTGTTTGCTTTCAAGGTAATAGGTAGAAAGTTCAAGTAGTAGGAAACTAAGGAATATAAGAGAGAACATATCTAGGGATTATTTATTTTTATTTATTTTTGGTTTTTAGAGGTAAGATTTCATTCTAGCTCAGGCTGACCTGGAATTCACTAGATAGTCTCAGGGTGACCTCAAACTCACAGCGATTGTCCTACCTCTGCCCCTGAGTCTGGTATTAAAGGCGTGCACCACCACACCCAGCTTCTAGGGATTATTTGTAAAGGTTAATCATCAAAGGAGTTTATATTTGGGAAAGTATGGGGGTGTGTCACTGGAAAGATCTGAATTCATTCCCAAAGGCATGCAAAGAAGTCTGAGATCTATGTGCTGCAGGTACACATTTGCTTTGCTGCTTTTTCGTGTTTGCTGGCTGGTAGTGGTCTCTTACCCTACTTGGATTTATGAATGGGAGCCAGCTTTTTACTTGTAATCTTATGGGGTCCCTGTCACATATGCAGCCCCTTGTTGAACAAAAAAATTGTTCTGCAGTGCATGTTATTTGAATTTAGGTGTAATATTTTACTTTTTGTTTTTCTTTACTGTTGTTTTCTCTTTCTTGACTTCTTTTTTATTATTTAGCACTCCATTTTAACCATTTTGTCTTATGTTATTGTATATAGTATTTATTGGTTGATTCAGGGATTCAATATACATTCTTGGCTTTAAAGTTCACTAGGATCAGTAGTTTACCATTTCTATTCTTATTAATATCCTTACCATTCCACAGGTCTCTTTGTCTTCTCTAGTCTTATATTTATCATACATATTATTTATATCAATATATTTTAAAAACACAATCAAACAAAAAAACACAAGGTTTTTTTTGTTTCCAACTGTTATATATTTTAAGGAAAGTTAAAAAGGAAGAGGTATGGGTTTAAAGATGCTTGCTTGCAAATGAACTCTGTTGATCTGGGTTCAATTCTCAAGCCACCCATGTAAGCTGGTCATAAAAAGTGTCACAGTGCCTGGGGTTCACTTGCAGGCACATACACTCTGGTATGCCTATATTCTCTCTCTCTGTCTCTCTCTCTCTCTCACACACACACAAATTATTTTTAAATTTAAAGAAAGAAGAAAGGGGCAATCTGTTTATCCAGATATTTATGACTTTGTGTGTATGTGTGTTTTCAATGGTTCTTCTCTAGCCCAAGCTAACATGGAATTCACCATGTAGTCTTAGGCTGGCCTCAGACTTTCAGCATTCCTCCTATCTTGGCCTCCTGAGTGCCTGGCAGACATTTATGGTTCTTATTGTTCTTCCCTCAGTCACATTCCAAATTCTCTTTGTCATTATTCCCCTCCTCCTTGTTGTATACTGCCATCAGGAGGTGGTGGAACCTTTAGGAATTGGGTGCTAGTATATGGAAGTTAGGCCATTTTAGGCATCTTTTAAAAATATTTTTATTTATTTATGAGAAAGACAGACAGATAGACAGAGTATGGGCATGCCAGGTCCTCATGCGACTGCATATGAACTCTAGATGTATGCAATACTTTGTGTGTTTGGTTTTATGTGAATACTGGGAAATTGAACCTGAGCCATCAAACTGCTAAGCCATCTCTCCAGCTCCAGAGGCATTTCTTTATAAAGGATTTCTCATAAGAACTCTGGACCATCAGCTTCCCTTTTTAATATATAATTTTTTGTTTATTTACTTTCTTACTTAGTTTTTGCATAGTAGGCTCATAATAATAAGGAACAAGTGACCACAGACCAAAACTTGTGAAGCCATGAGCCAAGATAAAATTTTCTTTCTTTTAAATCAATTATGTTAAATACTTTGTGTAGCAATAAAAGACTGACTAACACAACTCTGAGGACCCTCTTAAAATAATAATTTTTAAAAATTTTTGGGGGCTGGAGAGATGGCTTAGCAGTTAAGGCACTTGCCTGTGAAGCCTAAGGACCCATGTCTGACTCTCCAGATCCCCCACAAGCCAGATACCCAAAGGTGAGGCAAGTGCAAGGTTGCACATGCCCACTAGGGTGCAAAAGCATCTAGAGCTTAATTACAGTGGCTGAGGTCCTGAAAAGCCAATTCTCTCTTTCTCTCTCACCCTCTCTAAAACATGAAGAAAATAAAAATAGCATATTTTTATTGATTTATTTGCAACCAGAGAGAGGTAGAGAAAAGAGAGACAGAGAGAATGTCAGGGCCTCCAGATGTTGCAAATGAACACCAGATATGCTTTGAGCATCTAGATTTATGTGGATACTGGGGAATCATACCCAGGTCTCTAGGCTTGGTAGGTAAGTGCTTTAACCACTAGGCAATCTCCCCAGCCCCTGAAATAATTCTTTCATAACAGGTATTTTGATAACAAAAGCTTATGTTCTTTCACCTGAGGATGTCTTTATTTTGCTTTTATTCCTGAGAGATTTTTTTGGCTGGACATAGTTTGGGCTAACAATTCTCTCTCTCATTTTGTTTGTTTGTTTTATTTTTTTGTTTTTCAAGGTAGGGTCTGACCTGAAATTTCACTATGTAGTCTCAGGCTTGCCTTGAACTCATAGAGACCCTCCTATTTCTGCCTCTCAAGTGCTGGGAGTAAAGGTGAACACCACCATGTCTTTTTAAAATAATATTTTATGCATTTATAAGCAGATAGATAGATAGGCAGACAGAGAGAGTGTGAGAGAGAGTGGGGTGGGGGGAATGGGCACATCAGGACCTGTTGCCATTGCAAACATACTCCAGATATATGTGCCACTTTGTACATCTGGCTTTATGTGGGAACTGGGGAATTGAACCGAGGCTGTCAAGCTTTGCAACCAAATGCTTTTAACCCTGAGCCATTTTTCCATCCCTCTAGCTCTTTGATGGCTCATCGTTATACTATCTAGGCACTGAAGGTGTGGTGGTTTTAAAACTTGCCTTCAGGTGCTGGAGATGGAACTCACTTGGTAGAGTGCTTGCTTATCATGCATTAAGCCTTGGGTTCAATCCCCAGCACCTCATAAAGCAGGAGCGACAGTGCACTCCAGAAATCTCAACACTGTGGGGTTGTAGAGGCAGGCCAGTTAGAATTCAACACCATTCTCAGCTATATAGTGAGTTGCCTGAAAAAAAAAAAAAAGAAGCAAAACAAATGGCTGAAAATCGGTATTCCTTTCATTTATAGGCAGGGTCTATGTCCTTTCCTCTTAATCGAGGTGGACTTGTGATGGCTTTGACCTATTGAGCAGAAAAGAAGTGTCATTATGTGACTTGCAAAGCTAAGTCCCAAAAAGTCATGGGACAGGTTGAAGAGATGGCTCAGCAGCTAAAGGCACTTACTTGCAAAGCCTGACCACCTGGGTTCAATTCTCCAGTACCCATTAAAGGCCAATGTGACAATAGGTTCTGCCATCACACACCCCCAATCTCCCTCCCTTCCTCCTCTCTCTTTTGAATAAATAAATAAATAAAATATGTTTTTTAAAAAAGAAGTCACTGGTCATGCAATTTTTGTTTGCTCTTTGGAACTTACATGTAAGTGCTCATTACTTTCTGCAGAGCCCAGCCTTGAGTTACCCACATCTGGGACTATGTGAAAAAGGGAAGAATGTTCCAGGTTCTTGAAGCCTCCAGTCATTTGAGTTTGCCCATCTGAGATCCCAGATACTCTGCAACAGAGACAAGCCATACTGGTTGTGACCTGTCTGAATTCCAGGCCCAAGAATGTGCAAGCATAATGAAGTGATTGTATTAATTTGTTATTGTTGTTGTTGTTCATTAATAGATAGCTGAAGAGTAAATCTTAGCATTACCCTATCTTCAAATGAATAAACTGGGTTTCAGAACGACTAAGCAACTTTACCCAGGCCCCACAGGTGGTGAATGGCAGAGCCATGTCTAAAGGAGGTCTGGGTTATCCCAGAGCCTGTTCCTGGAGGTATATCCTAAGTGCTGTCTGCTGGGTTGGCCTCTTGACATCTCCCAGTCTAAGGAGGCTTCTCTGTCAATATACATTGCAATGGCTAAAGACTTGCTAGAAAAGAGCTTTAATTATATGTTTGATTTGCATTCTTTTCAAATAATTCAAGACATTTGTTCTGTAATTTGTTCTTTTCTGATATTTCCTTTCCAAACCCACAGGCAGGAGCCAGACACTTCTGCCAAGCCCCGCAACTCTACTCCTCTCCCCACACTGCCCCAGTAGTCCCTATTAAATCCCAATTATGCTTGTGAGTGGATTCAGCCTCCTCTCCTACCTCCGGGAAGAGGTAGAGATGAGCAAATCTCTTGTTGGAGTAATTCTGGGAGCTGAGACAGAGCTGTGGCTTGAAGCCACCCACTAACTGGAAACCCAGGACATCAATCAGCTAAACTGATTTTTCTGCTTCCACAGCCATTTAAACAGTTATCTTTGCTTTAGGCTTTGTCCAAAGTTACTCAACCAGTGGGCTCCTGGGCGATAAGTCACTGCAGCCTCGCTCCGCTGTCTCTGTGTCCTGGGGCTCTCTTTACTCAATTCTCAAAAGAGGTTGAAGTTCATTTGTTGCACTCTAAAAAGAAGAGAGTCTGCACGCTTACGCACACATTCTTGTTATAGCAGGAAGATGAAAAAGGAGTCGAGGTCTGTTGGGATATCAATATGCTTCTCATTTGACGCCCTGCAGAGGACGTTTTGCGGGGAGGGGGGGGGGGTGTCTAAATTCACTTCACTGCGCCTCCTGCTGGTACTCTTGTTCACCTGCGATATGTACACGATCCAGTCTTGGGAGGCGCCTTAGAACCAGGGTGGCATGGGGAGCGGAGAGAAGTAATACACCCTCCTCGTATTAAATAGAAGGAATTTAGGCAAGAAAGAAAAACGAGATTTACCCAAGGCTGCCTAGTGGGTTAGGATTAAGATTTGAACTATTCCCTCCAGGCTAACACTTTTCCCAAGAGTAACCTAGTAAGCACATGACAAGAGGCGGCACAGCATGAAACCACGGGACATGGATTTGAATCCAAGTTTTCCCACTTACACATGTTGTGATGAGGCAGTCCACACAGTTTCAAATTTTTTCTGTAAATTAAGAGTAAAAATTAAGGAGTGGACTGGAGAAATGGCTTGGCAATTAAGGTGCTTGCCTGTAAAACCTAAGGACTCAGGTTCCATTTCTCAGATCCCATGTGAGTCAGATGCACAGGTGGCACATGCATCTAGAGTTCGTTTGCAGTGGCTGGGGGCCCTGGCACTCCCATTCTCTCTCCCTCTCTCTATCTCTCTCTAATAAATAATAAATAAAGTAAAAATTGTTTTAAAAAAGAAAGGAGTTGGGCTGGAGAGATGGATTAGCGGTTAAGCGCTTGCCTGTGAAGCCTAAGGACCCCGGTTCGAGGCTCGGTTCCCCAGGTCCCACGTTAGCCAGATGCACAAGGGGGTGCACGCGTCTGGAGTTCGTTTGCAGAGGCTGGAAGCCCTGGCGCAGCCCATTCTCTCTCTCCCTCTATCTGTCTTTCTCTCTGTGTCTGTCGCTCTCAAATAAATAAATTAAAAATTTAAAAAAAAAGAAAGGAGTAAAACAGGTTGATGAGAACTCATCCACATATTCATTCAAAAAGATATGAATATCATCTGTGTTCCAGGCAGTGTGGTGGATGCTTGGAATGTAGAAGTGACTAGGATAATGGGGTACCTGCTTGCTTTGAGGGGTGGCCTAGAGAGAAAAGTGGATGGCATACAGCAGAAATTCAACCACAGAGGCAAAGGAAACCATTTTCTTTTGTCTCCGTTTCTAAGTATCAGGCTTGGGGCCTGTGTCAGCTTAATCAGTCTAAGAATGTTGATAACTTGAAGAGACTAAATTGTCTGAAGGTCAAGACCACATAAATCTCTGTATTGTGCCTAGCTCCAGGATATTCTCAGTAAATGTTTGGCTGCAGGAGTGCTCCAAGTTCTGGTTTCCTCTGTTCTCTCTGGCTGCTCATCAGTCACTGTCCATGGAACTAAAAAGCAAATTCCAACTGCGCATGAGGCAGCGCAGGTGCACAGGCAGAATATGGAACCCAGGAGAGAAGTAGAATGAGCTAGCTTTTCACTGGATACTAGCAAAATCTTCCTTATGCCCTCCCTTAAATCTAAACTTGATATTTCCTTTTTCCAGCTGTCCCCACTTGGCATTTCTTGCTGGTCAAAAACACTGGGAAGATAGATGTTCTTCATTACCACAGAGGGTGGCAGTTGCTGCAGTGGGGAAGGTACTGTGAGTTCATCCCTACAAAGCATCATTTGAAAGCATTTTGTAAAAGTAATAGAGCTTTTACCTAGCTTGTTCCTGAGCAGTGAAAAGGTGATTTCATCCTTATCTGTCACCCAAGAACATAGGTAGCTCTAAGTCAGCATTGGCTATGGGGTTGCAAGACAATCAGGTACTATAGAGCTATCTCTATCTCATGGCCTCTGGATTTCCAGAGCTTACATTCCAGCAAGGAAGACAAACCACAAGATGTGCACAAATGAACTTGGAGTGTGACTGCAGGCAAATGGTGATCATGGACACCCTGTTTGAAGTGACAGAGATGTGAGTGAATTAAGGAAATGAGACATGAACATGTGGGGAGAAGTAGTTTAGGCAGAGGTAACACTAATAGCAAATTTCTGAATGAGAAAAAAAAATGGTGTGTCTAAGGAACAGGAGGAGGCCCATGTGAGAGCGGATTAATCAAAGGTGCCATTAGAAGATTGAATCCTGCCAGTCCACAGGAAGACAAGACAAAGTGCTTGGTAAAGAAGAACATTGCACGTATGAAATGGCAGTGACTACTGTGCCTGTCATGGGTCGGCCACAATGTCAGATGCCACTAGAGGTTCAAACACAGAAAAGCTCTTGCCTTTCTAAAGTCCACTATGTACCCTAATCTAACAAATGGAAGCCAAGAGGAACTAGATGTACATTTTTTTAGTCGTAAATTTTTGTAGCATATACTGTGCACTTGGGGACCACTGACTGGTGCAATTCTCAGGTGTACCTGCTGAGAAAAATAAATAGCCACTGGATGGAACCAGATTATATAAAGATGAATAAGAACCTGAAATAGCACACTGCACTCTAATAGTTACTTTTCAGAGAGAAACAGGGCTTCTTAAACTTTTTCCACTTGCAATCTCTCTGTTGTAGTCAGCTCTATGTTGTTGGGACAAACATCCAATCAGGAACAGTTTATGGGAGGAAGGGATTTATTTCAAGTGTAAGAAGAAGCTGGCAGAAGAAGCTCACTCTTTTCACATATTCAAGCAGAGAGAAACCACCAAGACAACCAGCACCACAAGCAAGCATGAACCCCCCCAGCTCAAACTGCTCTATCCATACCTCTTTTGGGCTAGAATTCAGATCCACCCCAAACACACTTTAGGGATGCACAATAAGAGTCATCCTGAGTGATATGCTGTCCCCATAGCAGAGATCTGCCTGTTAAGGGATCAAATAAGAAGGTTTATCAAAAATGCCTTAGTTGACATTGTGAATAAGCCATATGATAACCTACTTTATTGGATAATGGCACACACAGAAGCCATAGATTGTTACTAGAAAATTTTCAGTAACAGGGATGGGATACTTTCCAGTGAGTTGTTGTCCAGGGAGGTCCCTGATGCTCCCAAAACATTACAGGCTATTGCCAAGGCCCTTGGCTTCTGACTAGGAATAGATGATAAGACCCTATTTCTGAAGACTCCAACCACCTGGGCTGCAAGGCCACTGAGAAATCAACCTGAGGCTGAGCTGACAACCTCCTCCCTAGGATATCTGATAGAGCTGGGAAAAGCGGCACTGCATGCAGCCCTATGGGAGACAGAAGGCACCAATTGGCAAAAACAGTGGACACTGCAAGCCTCAATTTGGCCACCTAGGCCAAATGAGCCAATGGATATGTGGCATGTCTGTTGTGGGGGAAACTAACTGCTCTCTAATTGGACTGGAGACCTGCTCTATGGGAGGGAATATATACCTGTTACTGAAAACCTAATCAAAAACCTATGGTGGGAGAGGTCATGAGTATTAGGAGTGTAACGTCTGCTCTTGTCTGGCTAACTGCATATATTATGCCCACCAAACTGCCCTGTAAGCACTTTACTTAACATTCATACCTGTATATTAATGCTACTTTCACTTTTCATCAGGAAAACTTCTCTTTTCAGATTGTGGTGACCTCTGGGATGACCCAAAAGGCACCATAGTGCTGAGAAGATGTTACAGAGAAATCTTCCAAATTGAAACACTTCCATCATGCCTTCCAAGGCTCAGGGTCCATTGCAGAAGAGGTGTCAGAAAGAATGTAAGAGCCAAAGGAAGGGTAGGACTACTTACAATGCAATCATCCAGACAGAAATTGGCCTCAATAACCATGACATTGCAGTGCCTAGCACTACCTTAACTACACCCTCATAATAGGAGGAAAAGACAATGATATCAAAATAAAAGAGAGACTAATGGTGAGAGAAAGAGAGAGAGAGAGAGAGGCTATGATGGAGTGTGGATTTGTGAAGGGGAAATTGGGAGAGGGGAGGGAATTATCATGATTTATTTTCTGTATCGATGCTATCAATAAAAAATGTGAAGAAAAATTTTAAAATAGCTGAGTCTATGGGGCCATGCACACTATCACATTCAAACTACCATACCCTCATTAGGCAATAATTTGTTTTCTTTTGGTGGGGAGAGCAATACATTAAAAAAATTCTTTATTTACTTATATTTATTTGAGAGAGAGAGAGAGAATGGGTGTGCCAAGGCCTCTAGCCATTGCAAATGAACTCCAGATGCATCTGGCTTATGTGGGTACTTGGAGAATTGAACCTAGGTCCTTAGGCTTCATAGGCAAGTGCATTAACTGTTAAGCCATCTCTCCAGCCCTGGACAAGAGGTTTTTATGCTATTCAGATATATAGGTATACAAAATGGTGCACAAATCAACCATTTACTCAATATATCATAAAGAAACTTATACACACATATGTGTGTGTGTGTGTATGTGTGTGTGTGTGTGTGTGTTGTACTTTCCCATTTGTTATACTATATATATATATATATATATATATATATATATATATATACAATAATATTATGTTTATACATATATGCATATGTATATATGTATATATTTTTCCCATTTGTTAAGATGAAAGCAAGTCTGAATACCCATGAGATGGATATGCATATTTATTCTCACAGAAAGAATTAAATCTTGGATGAACATTTGATACTGTAGTATATGTAGCATTTTCAGCATTTTTAGAGTTGATTCATATCTTGATTTTATAATCATCATTCTGAGGATGTCACTTTGCATAAATACATAGTACAAAATGGCAGAAGAATGCTTAGGGACCATCTCAGAAACTGTTGGAAATTCTGAACTAATCTCAAGCCAGAAATCATTCAATGATTTTTTGTGTGTGTGTGAAAGCAACTCAAACAGAAATTTTAAAAATCAACATTTTAACATGATCCAGTCCTAAGAAATATTAATTTTAATACATGCTGAGGGATGATGGGAAGAAAATAATTAGTCTTTTAGTGTAATTTAACCACTGTGTTTCTATAAGAGCAGAAATGTTTGTGTGTACAGGAAAATACTACAGTTAATAACATACAATAGTCTTGAACCTGAACAACCTGCTTTAGGCAGCATTTGTTGGTGTTGTGTGGCATTATGGCAACACTACAAAGTATGCATGTTGTATGCTCAGAACCAGAGATGCAGTGAAGCCTCAGGGCACAGGCAAATGCTACCAGAAGCACTCTGGATTCATTATGATTTGATTTTAAATTAGTTCTTGGCCACTGTGCATTCAGAAGCCTTTTACTATTACAAAATTTTTTCACAGTCCCCACATTCAATTACATAATCCCACATGTATGCATGCCATCTCACCACACAATACCAACAATTGCTGTCTGGAAACATCTCAGAATGTTATTCATTTGTTTGGATTTTGTTTGTTTTTGAAACAGGAACTCACTTTTGTAGCACCTTCAGTTGCAACCACCAAGTCCATGCCCATTTCTCCAAAACAAAGGTTCCAAAAGATCAACATCCACCTGGTCAGGTTCATCTCAGTCCACTCCTCAGTACCAAGTTCTGTAACGGACAGCTTCAGGTTCGCTGAGATGAACTTTCAGACCAGGCACAGTTATGGAGGAAGGGATATTTAGTGAAGCTTACAGATCCAGGGAAAGTTCCATAATGGCAGAAGAAGCTGGCCTGCTTTCACAGGACCAAGCGGAGAGAGAGAAGCACAAGCCAAAAGCCAAAAAGCACACTTCAGGAACTCCTGCTAGGCACACTTTGCATATCTTTAGATTGAAATCTGAAACCCATCATCACACCTTAAGATCCACCCAGTGACATTGCCTCCAGCCAGGTGGCTTCAGATGCAAACTACAAACAAATAAGAAAACTGAATATACTGGAGGCCATCTATTCAAACCATCACAGCCATGGAGGAATTCTGGCTGTACCTGTTGAATGTGTTAAGGGTTCCCAGGATCTTTGAGGTGTTAGCAGACTCACCCTTTATTCTTTTTTTATTATTTTAGAGAGAGTGACAGAAAGAGACAAAGAGAGACAGAATTGGCACTCAAGGGCCTCAGCCACTGAAATACAACTCCAGGTGCTTGCACTACCTAGTGGGCATGTGATACCTTGCACTTGCCTCACCTTTATTCATCTGGCTTTTGTGGGATCTGGAGAGTAAGTGGAACATGGGTCCTTAGGCTTTGCAGGCAAGCACCTTAACCATTAAGCAATCTCTCCAGCCCACCCTTTATTATTTTTATAGATGATAAACTGAAGTTTTTAAAAGGTTAAGTGACTTGCCCAAGTAACACAGTACTTAAGAGGTGAAACAGATCTAATTCCCAGCTATGTCTCCAAAGTTGTTTGAAGTCCTAATTTTCTCTTGGCTCTCAAACATGCAATTCATTACTTTGGCTTAAAAAAAAAATCTCCTGCCATGAATAACCAACTTAGTAATTGGAGTATGTGCTATCTCTTCCCCTTCCATGACACAGTCTCATTTACCTTGTCTCAACCTCCCCCAAAGTGCTGGAAGGGAGCAGTGATGAGAATAGTAACAGCTTGCATTTATGGAGTATTATGTAGTTCTAAGCATTTTACATATTTTCGCTTCATGCCTGTAACAACTGTATGAGGTAAATGCCATTTTTATTCTTGTTTCACAGAAAAGATAACTAAAGCACAGAGATATTAAGTAGCTTGCCAAAGATCACACAGCTAGTGAAGAACAGAAATAAAAAGTCCATTTCTGGAGTCTTTCCTTGCTCTGGGCCCACAGAAGGTATAGTGGACTTGAATCCAGGATTACTACAAGCTTGGTTCCCAACGCTGCAAATCTGTTGTTGGAAACACAAGTCTATTCTGACACCTTCGCAGAAACATAGAACAGTGGTAATGCTGCCAGAGTCCCATGGGGATTTTATGTAAATGGTGATCTGTATTTTGCAGTTGCCTGATTTTCCCTCCCACTTACTTTTACCAAACGTGGAAACCACGTTGCTCTGTGCACCCTCCCCCAGCATGTAAATGCTTCACAGATGAAGCAGAACCTTTGGGAAGGAATTTAGATGTTCAGAAAGTTCCCTTTTTAAATGTCACTATTATAGGACAGGGACTTATAAAGATGTCTCAGAGAAGCAGAAGCTCTAATGGAAAATTAATTATCTTATCAGGGATGGGACCCAAGCTGAAGACCCAGCTGTAGACTGACAATAATCTTCGGCAGAGTCCTGAGCTCAAACTATCCAGCTTTTAAAGGAAAGTCATGACCAGGGCTATGAGCACCTTTCATTCCTTGCAATATAATTCCTGAATATGGCAAAGGCTGAAGAGTATGTGTCACAGAGGGTGTACATGGGCATACTCTGGTTGCCGTGTGTGTGTGTGTGTGTGTGTGTGTGTGTGTTGGGGGGGTCATGCTAGTATGAGTTTGTATGTGACAGAAGGCTGTGAGTGTCTATGTATCAATTATGTTTGTTTGTGTGTGTTCATACTGATGTAGCATGTATGGTTATTTGAATGTCAATGCATGCACTACCATAGCCTCAGGGATTTCTGATTAAGATTGAATTTGCAACTTGAGTCTCCAGCAGGCAGAGCCTGCTGGGAGGTGTCACTGGGGGACAGATCTTGCAGTCCAGCTCTACTAAAGTGTTTGTGGAGAGCCAAGTTTGGAGCTCTGGATGTTTTGTGGCATCTCTCTGCTGTGCAGCTATGGAAGTGAGTCCCCTTCTTGTGCCTTGATCGTGTTTCCCTGGAATCTGTAAGCCTGAAACAAACCCTTTCCTCCTTGCCTCCCATAAGCTGTTTCTAGTCAGGTGTTTGTTCTAGCAATAAGCAAGTAACTTCAATAGCATGTATGAAAAATTATTAGTATAAGCTTACTTAGGGGTCTGTGGGCACTTCTCTCTGGGGTATAATTCAGAGACTTCCTTAAGAAGATGAATCCTTGATAGGAAGACTAGGGTGATGGAAGCAGCTTCAGAAAGGTCTTTAAATACAGCTAATGATATAGGAAAAGAGAAGAAGTACATCTTAAACCACATATAAAACCTTTCAATGTCTTGATTTCCCACCATTTGCTTTGGTTGCAGGACACTGAGAAATAAAACCAAAATTAAACTGGAAGTTTCTCCCAGCTGGCTAGCTGTCCTAGTGATGGAAAGTGCTATACATCCAGCTGGAGGAGAAATGTCACCAACAGTCTTAATTAGCAGTGGAGGACTCTGTCAGATACACAAAGGGTCAGAAAGAAAGATGTGCCCACTTAGTGCAATAGTGGCATGTATGTTATGGGAGTAACCAATTGCTCTCTGATTTGATTCTAGGCCTGCTCTGCAGGAGGAAATCATGTCTGACACTGAAAACCTAGTCAAACACCTATGGCTGTGAAGGTCATGATCCCTGGGGGCTGCTACTACTGTTGTTTGGCTAAATACATATAGTAAGCCTACCAAACTGCCCTCTAAATATTTATGTTTATGCACCTATATTAAAGCTGCTATCATTTTTGGTTAGAGAAGTTTCTCTGTTTAGATGGTAGTGACTATTGAGGGGACTCAAAATTTATCGAAGTACTGAGCAAAAATGACAGTGTAGTGTTCAGCACTAAATGAGTCTTATCTACCACCCTCTCAGAGGCTCAAGGGCCATTGTGTAAGAGGTAGAAGAAAGAATATAAGAGCCAAGGATGAGTAGGAATACTGCCTTTTACAGACCCAAAGTGGTGGTTGCATTCATGACCTTGCAGCAGCTGACATTACCTGTATAAGACCTGCATAATATTGTCCCATCAACATTCTGTCATGGATGATAGAGGATGCCAAAAAGCAGTAATAATGATGTCAAAATAGAAGAGGGACTAGTTGGAAAAAAAGAGAAGGGTTCAATTGAGGGGGACAGGGAAAAGGGGACAAAGGAGAACAGTGGAAGGGGATTATGATCAAGGTACATTGTATATATTTATGGAGGTATCAATAAATTTTTTAAAATCTTCTCATATTGAAGTGGATCAGTTGCTGCTTCTTCTAAAAGTTTTATAAAATAGCAATAGTTTTATAGAACTATTTTTAAAATATTTTTATTTTCTGAGTGAGAGAGAGAGAATGAATGACCCAGGCCCACTTGCCACTACAAAGTCTGCATGCATGTTGCACTTTATGCATCTGGCTGTATGTGGGTATTGGGGAAGTAAACCCCAGGCAGGCAAGCTTTATAAGTAAGTACCTTGAATAGTTGAGCCATCTCTCATCTCCCAGTTCATTGTAGAACTACCCATTGTAACTCCTGAGTGGAGAGTATTGCTCGTATACTCTTTTATATGCAGCATTTCCACTCTCATCATTACTCTGTGCTACCATGGCATGCCCATTACACAGAAGAGGATTACAGAGCTATAGTAAGTTGGCCAAGGTCAAGTGAAACCAGGGAAAATTTGAGGTCTGTTTGACTCCAGAGCTGTGGCTTTACCACCCCTCCATGTCATATTGATTGACCTGCACCACCCAGACTTGCCCACAATTTGGAGAAGAGGGATTCATGATGGCCAGCAGCAAAGACTAGAGGCAATGAGATGAATTCAGGCTCAGTTTGGCCATGATTTGTGTGGTCTTAGGGAATAAGCACTGACTCCCCTGGGCTTCAATGTTGCTGTGACTAAAATAAGAGTGAATTCTCTAGCTCCATAGGTTCTTCCTACTCTGGCTGTGTAGGCCACAGAAAGGAGATTTTTGAAAGTGACCTTCCTGCCTCCTGGGCAGTGTTGACCAGGCAAAGAACCACCAAGTGCAACAGAAGATAAAATTCAAGGCATGTTCATTTGGTCTAAGGTGCCTGCTCATTTCCCCCACATTGGTAACGGACACACCTGCTCAGCCCCAGCACAAGTCCTCCCAGCCTCTCCTTGTCTCTCTAGTGCTCTCCTGTGCTGCAGGGACTGGAGTTGTAAACATTCCCCAAATTGAACTTCATCAGTAACTTAGATTATGTGTGGGTTTGATGGTGGAGGCATTTCTTCCAGCAAGGACTGTCATGGAGGAATAGGGGTTTCTGAAGGATCATCTCAGAATTTGGCAGTCATGACCATGGGTGTTGAAAGTCAACATGATGGTGGCATGGTGACTTTTTGGTCCCAGCTTCCAGATTCTTGACTCCTAGCAATGTAATAGTCAGTTACTGAAATCATGATTTGTAGTGGAGACCTCCAGCTTGTCACTTGCTGATTTCATGTGCTATTCTGGGATTATTTCCAGAGATCTAGACTATTTCTTCAGTATTACTTCTATATCAGCACCTCTTTAAATTTTTAATCTTCTGTGTTAAATCCATCTTTAGTTTTATTTTGCTTCAAAAGGCCTGAATGGTTTCTTTCTTGTGTACTGCCCTGGCTAGTCACCATGGAGCATTCTTCTTTTTTTTTAATTTTTATTTACTTATTTGAGAGTGACAGAGAGGAGGAGGAGAAGGAGGAGAGGAGAGAGAGAGATAGGGAGAGAATGGGCACACCAGGGCTTCCAGCCACTGCAAATGAACTCCAGATGTGTGTGCCCCCTTGTGCATGTGGCTAATGTGGGTTCTGGGGAATGGAGCCTCGAACCAGGGTCCCTAGACTTCACAGGCAAGCACTTAATTGCTAAGTCATCTCTCCAGCCCACCATGGAGCATTCTTACTCAACTTTGACCAGGTCTGCTCCATCACCTCTCCTCTGTGATTGCACAGCTGCTCTGGCTCAGATATTCCACATGGTACTGAACTTAGCTGCTTATTTCCCATCAACCACACCAGAATATGCTCCCCAGAGAGTAGGCTGTGTCTTGTCAGCCATGCATTTGAGTGTTTCATGGGCGATCTGGCCTGTGATAGATATTCCAAGGGTCATTAGTAGAACAAATACAGAAAAGGGCACAGATTACTAGCTCAATAGGATCCATGGACTGAGGGAAGAAATCAATGTAACCTCCCCCATTGGCAAAAAGAAACTGACATAAAATGAACCCTTACTAAGAATGATGCCAGCGTGCTCATGGAAAGGAGGAGCTGTGAGGCTGAGGGTTTCATCTCAGACGGAGGCCTAGGGTCCAGAGTGGTCTGTACTCCTGCTGGTTCCCAAACTACCACAAAGGGAATTCTCATCTGGTGGCTCTGGCATGCTTTCCTGATGACAGAAGAGCCCTGACTTTCTAGGCAAACAGACTTGAGGCTCTGCCCTGGCTCCGTCACTCACTAACTTGACTGCTCTCAGCTTCTACTCAAAGCAAAATGAGCTACTGAGCAATGAGCAGTGTTTTGTGAGGACGAGGTGAGGTGGTGGGTCAATAGAGAGGCCCTGGCACCTAGCTGGGATCTGTAAGTGGTGGCTGTGATTACATTTCAGAAACTTGAGATTTAAGGCTCTTCTCTTTTCACCATTTGCCAGTGAAGTCTACACTGGTATTGACTCCCAAAATGGGCCTATTGTTTGACTGGCAACGTAGGTCAAAAGCATGCTCCAGATGTGTGGTCATGGATGTGAAGCCTGTAGCTCTAGGACACAGAACATAGATGGTGCTCAGTCAATAGGTGTCCCTTCTCTTTGCTGTGTGCTGGCCAGATTCTTGTTCAAATTTGCTCTCCATGACTAGAAAGGACATTGGAGGTGAAGATGGCACAACAGAACAACTCAGGCTGCAGAGCAAGCACAACTCTATCACTAGCACACTGTGCTCTTTGGGAAGCCATTTTACCTCCCAGAGCTTCAGTTTCCTCATCTGTAAAGTGAGGCCTACATACTTACCTAGCTGCATTTCTGAAAGAGCACTAGAGATCATTTATCCCCATTCTTGGCATTGTGCCTGGCACACAGTAACTCTCAGGGAATCCTGGTTTTCATTGCCTCTGTAAGGTTCTTAGTACTTTTAGAGTGAGATAAACTTAGAATCTTTTCTACTTATAGGCAAGTCACTACTTTTCCAAGTTCAGTTTCTTACTCTGGCAGATGAAGATAAAATTAATGCCCACTGTGAATATTAAATGAGAGAGTACACAGAGATGATTGTGCCAAGTAGATGGACCATAAAACAGGAGAGAAGGAGAGGTGTGTCCATGGGGCCCTGTCTCCAATTCCAGTCCCCCAACTGGACTGCTAGCCGCTGTCTGAATTCTTGGTTAGGAAAAGCACACAACTCTGATTCCCCACCCCCCCCCCCCGCAACCCTTTTTTATGTGAGAGAATTAGAGAAAGAGAGTAAGAGAGAGAGAGAATTGGTATGCCAGGACCTCCAGCCGCTGCATCAAACTCCAGATGCGTGCCACCCTCTGTGCTCATGTGCAACCTTGTGCACTTTTATCACTTTATGCATCTGGCTTACAGAGGATCTGGAGAGTCAAACATGAGTCCTTAGGCTTTGCAGGAAAACATCTTAACTGCTAAGCCATCTCTCTATCCCTCAGATCTGGTGTTTTTTTTTGTTTGTTTGTTTGTTTGTTTTGTTTTGTTTTTCGAGGTAGGGTCTCACTCTGGTCCAGGCTGACCTGGAATTAACTCTGTAGTCTCAGGGCGGCCTTGAACTCATGGCGATCCTCCTACCTCTGCCTCCTGAGTGCTGGGATTAAAGGCATGCGCCACCACGCCCGGCTCAGATCTGTTTTTTAACCACTTATCTGACAGCTTCTCTCTCCCAGGAAATGATACATTTTTATGAATTCATAAAATTCAGAAGCAGGTCTATGCTATGTCTAACTTGGCACCAAGGTGAGCAGTTCCCCAGAGTCTAGAGTGTGTCATCCTCACTGCCAGCGATCTTTCTGCAAGCTCAGAGCTCTTCACCTGAGAAGAGGTCTACCAATAAGAATCTTTTCCTCTGAGGGTGTTCAGGTCATCGTGCTTCAACATCTTGTTTACCCATTAACCTATTAGTTTGTCTTCACCTTTTAGCCATTGTGAATTATATTGCTATTAAAATTATTGTGCAAGTATCTGAATCCTTATTTACAATGTTTTTCAGTTTATACCTAGAATTGCTGAGCCATACAGTAACTTTATGTTGATCATTTTAAGGAACTGCCTAAATTTTTACCAGAGTGGTTTACCATTTCATGAGGTTTTCTTGTCCACCTCCTCAACACTTTGAGCTGCATTAGGAGAACCGTATTTGTTTGTTTGGCAAGCTCCTACTCATTCTTCAAAACGTACCTGAGGTAATATTTACCCCAAAAGCCTTTTCTGAACATTTCTTACACTCCTTGGCAGAATTGATCTCAGTTCTTTTCTTTTGCAACTACTTCATATTTTTATGTCTACATATGTTTCCCACAAGACTATGAACTTGAGGACAGGAATTATGTTGAATTTGAACTTAAGTCACCAATTTAAAAATGTTAAGAAGTGTTACTGGACCATGAGATGCAGATGCAGACCTGGGTTCTCCATCCACATAAAGAACCATGTTCAACCCTTTGCAGCCTCCCAGCTCTTCTGATAAGAGGTGTACATCACCCTCAGCCTCTTCTCTTCTTGTACTTCATCTTCCATTCTTGCTCCAGCCATGCTAAAACACTTGGAGTTATTGTCACTAACTCACCGAATGTCTACTGAGCACCTACTATGTGTCTGGAAAGACAATATGCATGCCTTCATAGAGTTTACATCCACTGGGGAAAGGTGACAAAGGTTGGACAATCCCTAAATGTCTTCAAGTGAGAGGGCAACCCACCAAAGTGTTTTAGGCAGATGTACTGCAATGTAAGTTACATGTTCTAAAGACCCTTGGGCTGTTCCGGAGCAAACACAGGCGGATGATAAAGACAGAAGCAGGAGGTATGAAAGAGCCTTTATCAACAGATGAATAGATAAGGAAAATGTGGTATGATACATGATTATAGAGTTTTATTCAGCCACTAAAAAAGGTCAGAATCCTATATTTGGTGAAACTTGGTTGGATCTGGTGGGGCTTATCAAGAGAAGTAAGGCAGGCACAAAGCGACAAATGTTATATGCGCTGCTTCCTATGTAGATTCTAAACAAGCTGAGTTCAGAAGAAGAGAGCAGAATAAAGGTTACAAGAGGGCAGGTGAGGAAAGGGATGGCAGGAACACATCTCGTGTACTTTACACAGCAGGATGAGTGTAGCCAACAGTAGCAGACTGTATAATTAAAAGAGCTTCCAGAGGACTGGGTGTGGTGGCACATGCCTTTAATCCTGGCACTCAGGAGGCAGAGGTAGGAAGATTGTATAAGTTCAAGGCCACCCGGAGACTACCAAGTGAATTCCACATTAGCCTGGGCTACAGCGAGACCCTACCTTTGTGGGGAGGGAGGGAGAGCTACACAAGGAAGTTTAAATGTTCTCATCACAAAGAAATGCCAAGTGTTCAAGAAGATATATAACCTAGGCACCCTGAGTTGGTCATCGCATAATATACAATGTCCAAAACCATGGCACTCTGCCTCATAGTAATTGTCACATACAAAAAGAAAACAGGGAGAGAGCTGCCCACTTCGCATGCACATGGCTGGGGCATGGCTCTTGCCTGCTGTTTCTCGGCCTATTGGCTCCTTACACATCCACATGGACACATTGTGGTATGAAAGTAACTCTGACCAGGCACAGAGACTTAATTCCACTGAAATCCTGAGTGGTCCCAGTAGACACCACTGCTTTTCCAGTGCAGATGGCAGACAGGGATATACCCAGAGCTTTGTGCATCACAAGCAACAGAGAAGATGAGGTGACACAGCTCATGGCTGAGCCTGGGGCCAGGCTACCTGGCTTCAGGCTGTGCACTGCCATTCTCTAGCTATGTAGCTTTATGAAAATGACTTCTTTTCTCTGGGCTTGTTTCCTTGCCTGTAAACTGGCAGTGGGAGTCACATCTAATCATAGGATAGATAAATGTAGAGTTTACAAAAAAGCCTGGCACATAGAAGACCTCAAGGAATTCTGGGTTGGGGTTGGAGAGATGGCTCAGCAGCTTAGAGCACTTCCTGTGCACATTGTAAAGGCCAGAGGAGGCCTGAGAGACTGCTAAGTTCCA
This sequence comes from Jaculus jaculus, assembly GCF_020740685.1. Taxonomy (NCBI): domain Eukaryota; kingdom Metazoa; phylum Chordata; class Mammalia; order Rodentia; family Dipodidae; genus Jaculus; species Jaculus jaculus. The sequence continues at coordinate 80,720,242 of NC_059109.1, read as the reverse complement.
TCCCTAGGACCCATGTACACAGCTGGCTATAGCCACATAACTCCAGTCCTGTGGGGAGCAGAGACTGGAGAATTGCCAGGGCTCATGAAAAAATGGCAAGCTCAGTAAGAGAGTCTGGCTCAAGTAACCACTGCCACATAGGCAGGTACACAAGACACTGCATGGGAACATACACCACACAACCAAGCAAAATAAATAAATAAAAGAAATACTGGATTAAATTTTCTTTACTTTGCTGTCTTCTGACACACTCTCCCTTAAACCAGTCTAGCAGAATGATGTGAGGGGCTTTTTTGAGTACTCCTTTCTCTTTATTCATTGTTTCTTGTCCACCTGGAGAATGAAGTTAGAAATCACTGCATACTAAGGACATGCAGGGAAGGAGCACAAGACAGGTCTAGAATTAGTCCTGACAGCTGGACAAAGCTAGTCCCATCCTCCTGCCTTCAGAAGACTTGCTCAGCAAGGTGACATATCAATTGGTTGCAAGCAAGCAAGGAAGGGGCTTGAGCCCAAGTGAGCCTGGCTGAGTCCATGGTTCCTTTTCTGAGACGCTGCTCACCGGTCCACACAGGCACCCAAGTAGGAGGGGTATCCCAGAGAGCTTTGTGTTCAGGTTTTTTCTTCTCCTGCGTGTACCTGTAAGGGGGTGGGGGAAGGGCATGTGTACAGGGACACTGGAGATGAAAAACAAACTCTTCTCTTGAGGTTGACAACAGACTCAAGGTGAGGGCTACTGAGTCTTGCTTTAAACAGAGTTAGCCATTAGTGTCTCTGCCTCACTGTTCTTACCTCTCTGATGAGTAATAATCAAGAGGACCCTCTGCTACTCTTTCTAGTGCTGCTGACTTACAGCTGTGGGAGCTGTTCTGTCCCATCTCTTACAGTCTTTGTGCATTCCAAAGTTATTGCCAAGATGGAAGTTAAGAGGCAAAGACAGAAGGATGGAGAACAGTTGTCTTGAGAAGTGGGTCTTAAAGAAGCAGCTCATTCCCAGGCTCCAAGATTCCATATAGACAGTGACCAAAGCCACCCAACTGTTCCAGCTTGTCTAGCAGGAAGCCAGGAGACTAGGCTATCAGATGCTATGGCAAGAGGCTTCCCACATGGAAATCATTTGCACCTGCCTATCTGATCCAGCCCTCTACCATGGCCGAAGCAAAGCATGGCTTGGGAGTGAGTGGAGGAACAGCAGGGAGTCTGGTGTCAAGAACAGAGGGGATGTGCACCGCTGAGGCCCTCCTCCCCTGCAGGCTGGCTCCACACTGCGCCCCAGCTGCTTATTCATACCAGGCTGCATTGTGACACCCACGACACAATGAAATGAGTGACAGTGCCTGAGATGCACTATGTGCTTACCAAATGGCCCCTTCTGCCATCCTCATATGAGAACAAGTAATAAGCCAGGTGCAGGGAGAGGATGATGCCCAGAGAAGTGTGATGTGCAGTGCATCAGAGATAGCCTGAGAATTAATTACCCTTACCATGAGGACAAGCAGGGAATACTCAACACATGCCAGCTGTGGCAAGTTCTGTTGCCCATACCCTCCTTTCACCCTAGCAAGAGCCAATGAGACTCTATTCCCCATTTTACAGATAAGCAAACTGAGGGTTTGCTTAATCTGGCTAAGTGCTTTCCACTGGCAAGCACCAAAGCCAGGAATCAAGCCTGAGCCCTCAATGTCACTAGGTGTACCTAGCATCTACCTTAGTCCAGGTAAAAAGACTGAGTCCCAGAGTCGGATGTTCCAAACCTCAGGGTGGGCAGATTCAAGGTTTCCTTCTCAGGAACTGATCAGGACCAGATCATTCTGGGTCTGGATGTGGATTTGGCAACTAACTTGTTGTGCATGTGATGTTGGTCAATTACCCAGTGTTCTAGCCTCTGCTTTCAAACCTGAACAGGGCATGAGGATGAAATGTAGCACCTTTGCTTACTGCCTGAATAGTACAGTAGTCCATGACATGGGTCACCTCTGAGATGGCCAGGCCACCTACAACAAACCACTCCTCTGCTGTTGACTGAGGAGATGAACATGGTTTCTTCCACACTCAGAGGCCCCCTGGGCTTTGGGAGCATTCCCAACTGCACAGAGTAAGCCTTCAGCTGCTCCAACCTCAGGAGCTCAGCTTCCCACTACTCCAGGCTGTCCCTCAGTCCTAATGTGCAATCTTCCTTTCTGGTGTCCATATCACTGCTCCTGACCATACCTCGGTGTCTCTGTGACTAATCTCCTTTCTCTTTCTCCCCTGCTTTGTCTGCACCCTTCCCCAGGTCTCTGAATTGTCTTTCTCTCTGTTTCCCATTCTCTCTGTTTCACTCTGTTTCTCTGACTTTCTCTCCGTGTCTCTACCTGTCTGATTGTTCCTGTGACTCCCTGTATGTGTATCTGTCTTTCTCCCGTTCCTTCTATCCTTTCCCCACCTATCTGTCTCCTGTGACACTTTCCTGGAAATACTGAAGTGGCTGGATTTCAAGTGACAAGCAGCACCACACCCAGAATCCACCCCCAGCCCTTACAGGGCTGCATCCTCCTCTGCATCACGTCCTGAAGAGCAGCTATTGTGTAGGACCCAGGGAGTTGAGTGGAAGGGCCTGGGGGTCTGAGCTCTGACTATTCTGTCACTCTCTCATTGGCTCCTGCAGCCTGTGCTCAGCGAGGGCTCAGCAGCAGGGGGAGGCTCTCTCCATAAAAGGGGAATGAGGCACCAGAACTGCCGTTCTAAGGGGATTTGGTAGCGCTCACAGCTCCCTCTGGCACTTCTCTGAACTGGAATCAGAGTGGTCCTTAAGTCTTGGACCCACCACCCTGCTACCTGCTTAGCCAGAAGCCACCCAGAGCAAAGCAGTGCACAGGTAAGGTGCTGAGGGGGCTTTGGCATTTTGGTTTCATTTGTGCGATTCATGTCCTGTGCACAGGAGACACTGGGAGCTTGGGCTGGGCATGCCAGGTTTGGGTCTGATTACCTAGGTCATCATAATTTTGAGGCTACTTTACAAAAAGCAGATCAGTGAGTCCAAAGGTCTGTTTGCCCTCTTTGTAGGGTCCTGGCTTACACAGTTGCTAGCTGTCCTCCTCCACCTCCCATCTTTAGTTTAGCTCCAGGGCCTTTAACCCATTCCTGGCTGCCCACAGCACTTTGGTGCCAGTTTTCCAGGGTCCACAGTGGGGCAGCATGGGCAGAAGACCATGGAGTTGCACTAGTCCATGGAATAAAGGTCAGTGATCCTCACTAAACTTAGCAGACAAGGGTTGAAAACATTAATGAGATCTAAGACTCTGGCATTTACCACCCGTCATGTACATCAATGTGCAAGCAAGTTCAGCCTTTTTCTTCTTTATGAACCCTGCTTAATTGCTAACAGGTGCTGGTTCGAGTGGCTTTTCTTGCTGTAATGTTACAAGGGATGAAGTTTGAGGTTGTTTTGTTGAGAAGGAATGAGGAGAGAAAGTGACCGCATGGTTAGGCAGGATTTTTCTTGTCAATTTTACTTTGAAAGGACTTGTTGCTTTCACTTAAATTACAGCCTGAGGCTTCTAAGTTAGGCAGCAAATTCTTAGATGGGGAAAGCCATAGGATCTCTAGTACAGACACCTGTATTCAGAGAAAGTATCATAGAACCCCAAAGCTAGACTCCAGTAAAAGGTTGGGGAGCTCCAGGAAGAAAAGCCTGCTGACAACTCTATAATTGAATAGTAAATTCTGTGACTGTTTACTTTTCCCTCGGCTTCTTTTTCTGACAACCTCTCGAGCTTTACAAGCATTCCATAATTAAGTGGTGAAGCGCTTTAGGTTCTTAGGACTGATTTTAATTTCCCTCCCACAGACTACAAGTTGTCATTATCACCTTTCTTCCAAGAGTTGGTAAAGTATACAAGGCTTGTCTTTCTAATTTGACAGGCATTGCTCTCAAGAACTGATGCACAATGTTCCTGAATGTCAGTCCTTTCTGTTCCCTCTCAGGGTATGGTAGCATTTCCTCCCCACTGTTGGCTGCATACCTTCCTTCTCTATTCCCTTCACCTGGGCCCACCTCATTTCCACACTACCTTGCCTTTTGTCCTATTTTGACAAGTTATTTATCCCCAGGCTTTGCGAGTTAGGTGGGTGAGGGAGTTCTGCAGCAGCCCTAGCCTGGTGAGTTATGCTGTCCATGTGTGTGTTACTGACAATCCTGAGCCCCCTGCTCTGTTATCTTCTTGTCACTACTGTCCCTTCGGAGGAGGTTGTCACACTGGCTCCTGAGAAGCCATGTGGTAAGATCTCATGTTTTGCTGGAGCAGGCCAGGGGGTCTTGGATCTGGGCTGCTTGAGTAAACACACAGCAGGTGATGATTAGGGCTTCCTGAGTTACCTCAAGAGCTACCCATTATGTGTCATTATGTGTCTGATCACCCATGGGGAACATGGGGACCATGGGAGGGGGGGTTTCAAATCCCAGATCCTCATTCGTTGTGACTTAAGAATAGTAGCTTCCCTTCTTTGAGTCTTAATTTCTTCATTTATATAATAAGAACACCTATATAATAAGAATATCCCCATGCCGGGCATGGTGTCTCATGACTTTAATTCCAGCACTCAGGAAGCAGAAGTAGTCACTGTGAGTTTAAAGCCAGCATGGGACACAGTATGAGTTCCAGGTCAGCCTGGGCTAGAGTAAGAACCTACCTTGAAAACAAACAGCAAAGGATATTCCCATGTTGTTATACAAGAGGCTGTAGCACAACTATCATTTAGCAGGCACTTTGTAAATAGTCAACTCTTAATGATTCAAAGTGGCAGACTTCATAGGGATCTTCCCCTTCTCTCTCTCTCTCTTTTTCTTTCATTTTATTTTATTGTTTTTTTGAGGTAGGGTCTCACTCTACCTCAGGCTGTCCTGGAATTCACTATGTAGTCTCAGGGTTGCCTCAAACTCTTGGCAATCCTCTTACCTCAGCCTCCTGAGTGCTGGGATTAAAGGCATGTGCTACCATGCCTGGCTCCCTCCCTCCCTCCCTCCCTCCCTCCCTCCCTCCCTCCCTCCCTCCCTCCCTCTCTCTCTCTCTCTCTCTCTCTCTCTCTCTCTCTCTCTCTCTCTCTCTCTCTGTGTTGTGTGTGTGGGTACACAAGAGCCATGGCACACAGATAGAGGTCAGAGATAGCTTCAGGTGCTGGTCCTGGCCTTTTACCTTATTCTAAGCAGGTCTCTTGTTCACCGCCGCATACAGCGGGCTAGCTGGCCCACGCACATGTCTCTACCACTCATCGTGCATTACTTACCATGTCTGATGGATTTGGGGATCCAAACTCAAGTCATCATGCTTGTGCAGCAAGTGCTTTATCCACCCCGCCCACCTCTGTTTAGGACATACTTGATCATCTCATTCCATCCTGCTGTGTGCTTTGCCAGGGAAATATGAACAAAAGTTGAATATGTCTGGGGCTGGAGCTGTTCCTCTCCACACTCCTGCCAGTGACTTATATTTTCATTGCTGCCCAGGGATCATAAAGTCCATTTCTGACACCCTCTTCCACTACCTACCTTGGGTCATCCTTATACAATTTATTTATTTATTCATTTTTATGAGGGGGGTGGAGAAAGAGAACTGGTACACCAGGGCTTCTATCCACTGCAACCAAACTCCAGATGTGTGTGTCACCTTGTGAGCATGTGTCACCTTGTGTGTCTGGTTTACATGGGTTCTGGGGAGTCAAACCTGGGTTATTGGGCTTTGCAGGCAAGTGCCTTAACCACTAAACCATCTCTCCAGCCCCAATTTTTTATTTTTGCTACAGTTCATCCATCATTCTAAGGGGGGGGGTCAGTATATGCTGGTTTGGTTTCACTGCATATCTGAGAAAGTGTGGGAAGAAGCTGATTTCTCTCACTGATTTGCTTATCTCTACCCATCAGTGGTTGGCAAGTCTCAGTAAGTTTGACAAAGTGAAAAAAGAATTTCACCAAGACAGAGTCAGTCATGGTGCACTATGGTGGGCCATAACACCTGCCAGAGATGCCCAGGTAAGCCCAGAGTCAGAACCTCAAGATGGAACCATGTCCCCAATCCTTTACATCTCAGCTTCACCAATCTCTTCCAACCTAGATGCTGCTTTCTGCCCCTGCAGGAGATCAATGGCCTAGGAGGCAAAGGACTTGGCTCAGGGCCTCCCTACCCCAACCCCCCATTCAACCCTCTGGTTAGAGTGCTTGCCTCTAAGGGGGAAGCTATCCACAGTGATTTCAACTTTCTCTTGTCCCATCTTGGTTTACTGAGAAGTCATATGGCACAAGCACAGCACATTCAGAGAGAAGCCAGAGATTAAATGTGATTCCTATAGTAGGTTAACTCCTGAATCCACACCAGCATCCTTTCCTTTTCTCTCTCCCTCAACCGGTTTTCCTCTTCTTCGCCCCCTCCACATACGCTTCCCCCTGTTTCTCATTCATCCTCTTCCTATTTCTACCTCTCATCTTTGCTTTTGTTCTCATGTTCATCAATATAGTCAGTCCCTGATTTTGCAGAAGTCTTTATCTCTTCTGTGCAAGTGCCACTCTGACATTCTTTTTGGTCTCTCTTCCCTTCCTTCTATCCACTATCTTTTCCCTCCTTCCTCCTCTTCTCCCCAAGCCTTCTTTCTCTCTCTCTGTCCCCCTCTTTTGTCTTTCACTTCATCTCTTAATTGTACCAAATGGCAAAAATGGACAGGGATGGTTTCCATACAAATCTAGTAATTGAAAAATATTCCTTTAATATGCATTGATGATCCAACTGCAACCATTAGCATCATGAATATGGACTGTCTGCACAGCAAGTCTGGTAGCCCTTGGATGAGCCTGGTCCTGTATCCTCAGCTTTCATGATTACTGGGGTGAAGAATAGTTTGCTTTCTGTCAAAACCCTCCCACAAGAGAATGGCCCAACCATTCTCAGTGACCCTACACATCAACAAGGATGCATTTCCATCTCAGTGGAAACTCATTCCTTCATTTCATTCCTTTAAAGCCCCTGAGAACTCACAAAGACACACTTTATATTTTCCAGGGAGTTGAAAGCTCCCAAAATGCCTTCATCTTTAGGAGGGTGAGCTTAGGGTTATCTCAAAGAACATACTTCTATACCTCAGAACAGATTATGTGTGTTTCTCTGCTTTTGTTGGCATTGGCTGAGTTCTTCCACTTTCTGAGATACTGTATTCCCATCTAGACAACAGGACTAACAGTGCTCTATCCATCACAGTGTCGATACTGTATTCCCATCTAGACAACGGGACTAACAGTGCTCTGTCCACCACTGTGTCGATACTGTATTCCCATCTAGACAACGGGACTAACAGTGCTCTGTCCACCACTGTGTCGATACTGTATTCCCATCGAGACAACGGGACTAACAGTGCTCTGTCCACCACTGTGTCGATACTGTATTCCCATCTAGACAACGGGACTAACAGTGCTCTATCCACCACTGTGTCGATACTGTATTCCCATCTAGGCAACGGGGCTAACAGTGCTCTGTCCACCACTGTGTCGATACTGTATTCCCATCTAGGCAACGGGGCTAACAGTGCTCTGTCCACCACTGTGTCGATACTGTATTCCCATCTAGGCAACGGGGCTAACAGTGCTCTGTCCATCACTGTGTCGATACTGTATTCCCATCTAGACAACGGGGCTAACAGTGCTCTGTCCACCACTGTGTCGATACTGTATTCCCATCTAGACAACGGGACTAACAGTGCTCTGTCCACCACTGTGTCGATACTGTATTCCCATCTAGACAACGGGGCTAACAGTGCTCTGTCCACCACTGTGTCGATACTGTATTCCCATCTAGACAACGGGACTAACAGTGCTCTGTCCACCACTGTGTCGATACTGTATTCCCATCTAGACAACGGGACTAACAGTGCTCTGTCCACCACTGTGTCGATACTGTATTCCCATCTAGACAACGGGACTAACAGTGCTCTGTCCACCACTGTGTCGATACTGTATTCCCATCTAGACAACGGGGCTAACAGTGCTCTGTCCACCACTGTGTCGATACTGTATTCCCATCTAGACAACGGGGCTAACAGTGCTCTGTCCACCACTGTGTCGATACTGTATTCCCATCTAGACAACGGGACTAACAGTGCTCTGTCCATCACTGTGTCGATACTGTATTCCCATCTAGACAACGGGGCTAACAGTGCTCTGTCCATCACTGTGTCGATACTGTATTCCCATCTAGACAACGGGGCTAACAGTGCTCTGTCCACCACTGTGTCGATACTGTATTCCCATCTAGACAACGGGGCTAACAGTGCTCTGTCCACCACTGTGTCGATACTGTATTCCCATCTAGACAACGGGACTAACAGTGCTCTATCCACCACTGTGTCGATACTGTATTCCCATCTAGACAACGGGACTAACAGTGCTCTATCCACCACTGTGTCGATACTGTATTCCCATCTAGACAACGGGGCTAACAGTGCTCTATCCACCACTGTGTCGATACTGTATTCCCATCTAGACAACGGGGCTAACAGTGCTCTATCCACCACTGTGTCGATAACTGTATTCCCATCTAGACAATGGGACTAACAGTGCTCTGTCCACCACTGTGTCAATACTGTATTCCCATCTAGACAACAGGGCTAACAGTGCTCTGTCCACCACTGTGTCGATACTGTATTCCCATCTAGACAACAGGGCTAACAGTGCTCTGTCCACCACTGTGTCGATACTGTATTCCCATCTAGACAACGGGGCTAACAGTGCTCTGTCCACCACTGTGTCGATACTGTATTCCCATCTAGACAACGGGACTAACAGTGCTCTGTCCACCACTGTGTCAATACTGTATTCCCACCTAGATAATGGGACTAACAGTGCTCTATCCACCACTGTGTCAAGGGCAAAATCGAGATAACTCAGACCAGAGGCATAGCAAATAAGTTGGCCCCCAAAAGGGGATGCTATGGCCTCAGCAAATTCTAGGCCTAACTCCAGGGGCACTTGCACTATATGTCTAGTATCTCTCTTGGATCCTAAGCTTGTGCTAATGACCTGCTTCTAGAGTCCAGGTGGTTACAAGAGGGTCAGTGAAACAGTGACACATCCTCAGGAGCTGTTTAGATGGTGTGGGAGCCAGAGCTGTCTTCACTCCCTCCTGACTCATGGAGTGACTTTAATCAAGTGACTTCATGCTTACCTTTTCCCATTTCCTCTCCCCTCAAATAGAGATAATCATATTCAATAAAGTGCTCAGAAATAATTGTGATGTAAATCAAATCATTATTATTCTGCACTGGCTGAATAATAATAAAAATACTTGTGACTCTTAGAGCCCTGGCTGATTGCAATAGAAATATCACTGAACTACAGAGAGCAACAAGACATCCCCATGCCCTTCTAAGGAACTTTGGACCTTGGGTGAAAGAAAGCCTACTGTGTGTGTCCTATCCAGGGCATTGTCTTGAGCAGTCTTTAGGCATATAAGAAGGTAATATCCTCCATCCAGGACTAGGTTGGGGACTTCTAGAGAGAGGTTGTTGGGGCCTGTTTGTCTCCAGAGCACACAGCTTTCCTTTCAAAGGGAGCCTCCTGGGGCTCTCTGAGTTCTGTTACCAGCAAGATCTTTAAACTTGCTGAGGGCAAAATGCAACCTGCTTCTCCCATAGTAAACCCTCTTATCTCCTTACAGGAGATGGCTACATTCTTATTGGATAATATGAATTAGCTAAAACCATATAGTACTGCAAAATGGTTGTAAGGAAATGAAGGCAGAGTCAGCACACTCTCAGTAGAGGGCCAGATAGTAATACTTTTGCTTTCTGAGCCACTAACACCTTGTTCCAACAGTTAGCAACACCTGTGTGGCATGTAAACAACCATGTATGGATGTCAATGAGTCTGGAGTTCTCCTGACAAAGGGAACACTCAGAACGTGTTGTAGATGAAAAAGTAACTGAATACCAGGGGATTGGATCTTGATGAGTGCAAAATAACTACAGCCAAGGCATTATAGAGTGGGTTAAGATTTGTTACCTCCAGCGGGAAAAGAGACTCTTCTAAAAAGCCACACACTCCCAGAACAGAGGAGGCATGGAGATTCGGAGTCCTCTGCATATTCATATTTCCAAGCATGTTCAGTTGAGGCTATAATTTTTTTAAAGTGATTGTTCTGATAGTTCAGATCATAATCCTAGCTACTCTTGTTTATTTTTATTTACTTATTTGAGAGCAACAGACAGAGAGAGAAAGAGGCAGACAGAGAGAGAGAGAGAGAGAATGGATGTGCCAGGGCCTCCCAACACTGCAAATAAAGTCCAGAAGCATGTGCTCCTTGTGCATCTGGCTTACATGGGTCCTGGGGAATCAAGCCTCAAACTGGGATCCTTAGGCTTCACAGGAAATCACTTAACTGCTAAGCCATCTCTCTAGCTTGAGGTTATAGTTTTTAAAATTAGCATATTTATTTATTTATAAGCAAAGAGAGACTGGGAACAGGCATGTCAGGGCAAGTTACTACTGTGAACAAACTCCAGATGCATGTGACACTTGGTGCATCTGGCTTTATATGTGTTCTGGGGATTTGAACATGGGCCATTAAGCTTTGCAAGTAAGTTCTCTCCATCATTGAGCCATCTTTCCAGCCCTAGATTATAATTTTAAAAACATAATGGATATGTTTTGCACATGGATTTAAATTGATGGAGTTTGTACTATAAAGATTTAGCTGAAGACAAATGAAAGAATATTTTGAAGAATTAACACAAGATTCTGTCCCTGAAAGTCCATGCCTCACAAAAAGATTGTTACTTGGCTAGACAAGCTAGCATGAAAGCCCAGGGAAGTCTCCTGTTTCTGCCTTCCCAGTGCTGGGATTACTAGTATATGCCACTGATTTCAGAATTGAGAGTGATCTAGCCTTTCTTGGCTTCTGGGTTCAGCTTTAACCCAGGAGTTATGGTACTCACACTGTGAAGGCACCAAAAATGTCCACTAAGTCAGTGAAATCTAGATTCTTGTCTTATGGCCTACAGACCACATAGGATAAAATTTATAAAGATTTTGTTATAGATAAGACTTGAGAAAAAGAAGGGATGCAGAGTGCTTGACCAAGAGGAGGCAAGAGGGGGTTTCCAAATATAGAAAAATCTTAGGGACCCAGATTAAGGTCTTTTCTGGATTAGATGGGGCTGAATCAGCGAGCCCAGCCACCAGGTTTCTAAATAGGGATCAGATTTTACTCCTCAAGGAAAGGGAACTATTCTTCTCATCTTTTCTAGGACAAGGGAGCTCCTTTAGGGAAGAAGAGATATAGGAAGAAACTGAGGTTTAAGAAAGAAAAGATAAGGAAAACCAGATTCCCCTTTACAGGCTAAAGGATATTTTTCACCTCCAACTACTTTTAGTTTGCTTTTGGGGATCCTGTGAACCCTAAACTGTCTCAGCACCATGATGACCTTTGCCATTGTGTGGGGGTTTGATTCAGGTGTCCCCCATAAACTTGGGTATTCTGAATGATAGTCTTAACAGCTGATAGCAATTGGAAATTAAAGCCTCCTGGAGACCATGTATTTTGGGGGCTTATGGTTATTGCAGCCAGTTTCCCCATGCCAGTGTTTAGCACACTTCCCTGTTCCTGTTGTCCACCTTATATTGACCAGGGGGTGATGTTTGCTCTCTGCTCATGCCATCATTTTCCCCTGCTATCATGGAGCTTCCCCTTGAGTCTATAAGCCGAAACAAACCCCTTTTTCCCCACAAGCTGTTCTTGGTTGGGTGATTTCTGCCCATGAGAACCTTAGTGCAACAGTAAAGTGGTACCGAGGAGTAGGATTGCTGCTAGACACCTGACTGTGTGGCTTTGGCCTTTTGGAGCTAATTTTTAAGAGGAATGTAGAAGGATTTGAAACCTTGGCCTAAGAGTCACCTTGCAGTGCTAAAAGTACAGCTTGATGGATTCTTCTGGTCAGAGTTGCAAGACCTGAATGCAGAAAGGACTATGGACTGTGAGTTCTGGCTTATGAGGATGAAAAGGATCTTTGCCTGGACTGGGCTATAAGCAGTTTATGTGAGAGGCTTGCTGATATGGTTGTGTCCTGAGAAGTTGTACAGGGTTGTATCACATAGTAACAGACTGGTGTGAGCAGAGGGATATGGCAGAGAAATGAAATCTTTAGGTTGAAACTGCTGCCCCTTCAGATGCAATTATATGAGATTACAACCGTTGAGATTGGGCCAGCTGACCTGCACTGGGGCAACAGGAAGAATGCAGACTCTTTTGAAGGGATCTGAGTGTTCAAGGAGTGTCCTGTTCATCAAAGTCTGCTTTATTCCCCGCTGGGTTAACAAATTGGTACTCTACCTAGTAGAGTATAAGAAATGCAGGAAAGAGAGGGTCATTGAGTTTGCAATGCAGTCCTGTGCTTTGAAAATGGCCATGGGCAGTGTGAAGCAGGTTTGCTGGATGTCTGCATGGAGACCCAATGAAGTCGTGAGGATGAACTGTGGATTGCAGTGGAGACCCAATGGAGATGCAGGGACCTCAAGATGGCTGCTAAGGAAAGCTGCCAGCCCTGCTGAAGTTTGCCAAGACTGTGAGTAGCCTAGTGGGAGGGGCAGAATTGGAACTTCAAGGACTTGTTGCTGGTTAGGATTATTGGACTTGGAGACTTGTCACTGGCTAGAGTTATTGGTCTTAGAACCACAGAGTTTGATGTTAACCTTGTTTAAATCTTGTATTGGTAGACCATTTCTTTGCTATGCCCAGCACCATCTTTTACAGTATGAGTGTTTATTCTGTGCTATTATGGGTTTGGGGGAGATTTATTTTATTTTATGTCTTTTGGTATTATGGCTCAGTTAAAAGACCTTGGATTATGGGGATGCATGAACATTATTAGCATTGATAAAAAATGTGGGGACTTTTAAAGTTGGACTGAATTCATTATATTTTACATAATGTATGGATATCAGTTTATGGGGGCTGGGGCAGAATGTGGTGGTTTGATTCAGGTGTCCCCCATAAACTTAGGTATTCTGAATGCTTGTCTCTTCAGTTGATGGCAATTGTAAATTAAAGCCTCCTGGAGGCAGTGTATTGTTGGGGCCGGGCTTATGGGTGTTATAGCCAGTTTCCCCATGGCAGTGTTTGGCACACTCTCCTGTTCCTATTGTCCATCTTATGTTGGCCAGGGGGTGATGTCCACCTCTGCCATTATGGAGCTTCCCCTCGAGTCTGTAAGCCAAAATAAACCTTTGTGTCCCCCCAAAATCTGCTCCTGGTTTGGGTGATCTCTGTAAGGAATGCAAATCTGACTGCAGGACATGGGTACTGGGGATCTGAACTCAGCTCCTAGTGCTTGTGCAGCAAGTACTTTACTCTCTGAGGCATCCCTGAAGCTTAAAAAAACATACCTATCAAGAGTAAATGCGTAGGGCTGGAGAGATTGCTTAGTGATTAAAGCACTTGCCTGCAAAGTCTAAGGATCCAGATTCAATTCCCTAGGACCCACATAAAGCCAGATGCTCAAGATGGCACATGCATCTGAAGTTCATTTGCAATGGCTAGAGGCCTTGGAGTGCCCATTCTCTCTCTCTCTCTGCCTATTTCTCTCTCTCTACAATAAAATATATTTTTTTAAAAGTAAATATGTAGAATATTAACAAACAACAATAAATCTACAAAAACACAACCAACAAGAACAAATATTTAAAAAAAGCTAGTTTGAAACTTACATACATGTATTCTTTTGGTGACCAGGTCCAATGCTTTTAATTATGAGAGATACTGCGTGGAGTGCACAGCACTAGGAAGTGTCTACTTATCATCACTTAAAGACACTAGTCATAATTTAATTAGGAGTACTGCAACATAAAACCTGGAAATGGTTAGCATCATTAATGATTCTAGTTTAAAGGATACCATTTTTGTAAAGTGTCTTCCTGAAAGTTAATCTTAGAAGGTTTATATATAATACTTATATAAAAGAACCACCAAAATTAACATATGCTGAATAAGTACAGAGAAAATATATATATAAAGTCAGATTCTATTATTGGAGTTAAATTTGGAATTTGGGGCTCAGTAGGATGATAGGGCTATAACATTAACAAAAATCAAAATTTTATGCCTCTTACAAATTTAGGGAACAGTGCTAGTTATTAAAACAGATTTATTTTCTGACATATGAGTATATCTCATAAACACAATAACAGAACATTTACTTAATGAGGAGAAATAGAAACAAACCAGGGTTTCAAAGATCAATATTGCCCAAATGGCAAGTATTTTTCATCTAAATAAACTTGAAACAGTGCTTACTGGTTACTTTGCATACATTAAGATTATATTCCTTTAACTCTGCAAACTCTTGCCTAATATATAAAGTTCAGATACATAGCCCTACACATTTCTTTGTCTGGTTTTGTTTCTTTTTTGTTTTCTTGAGGTAAAGTCTCATTCTAGCCCAAGCTGGCCTCAAACTCACAGAGATCTTCCTACCTCCCAAGTGCTGGAAAGTATGTGCCATCATGTCTAGCATAGCCCTATATATTTCTAATCATAGATACATATTGAATTGTTAAAATCATTTTACGACAGTTGTTTATAAGTCAGTCATTAAAAGACTTAATTTTTTTTTGTTCATTTTATTTATTTATTTATTTGAGAGCAACAGACAGAGAAAGAGGCAGATAGAGAGAGAGAGAGAATGGGCGCGCCAGGGCCTCCAGCCTCTGCAAACAAACTCCAGACGCGTGCGCCCCCTTGTGCATCTGGCTAACGTGGGACCTGGGGAACCAAGCCTCAAACCGGGGTCCTTAGGCTTCACAGGCAAGCGCTTTACGGCTAAGCCATCTCTCCAGCCCTTAAAAGTCTTTTAAAACACAGACTTGATTGAGACAATTTTCCAAGTAGCCAAAAGCCTGAACCATAAATAGAAGGACACATAAACATTTTTTGACAAAATATAAAGGCTTTTCTTTTATCTAATTACAAAATGTTACTAAGATCAGAACAATATCTCTCCTTAAGTTTTTTTTTTTTTTTTAGTTTGAAGGCTATTTATTTCATCACAGAAACAACCTATCTTGTTTAACATTTCATCTCCACTCAGCATATTTAAAAAAAAAATTTGTTTATTCTTTTTTTCTCTATTTTTATTAACATTTTCCATGATTATAAAAAATATCCCATGGTAATACCCTCCCTCCTCCCCCCACTCTCCTTAAGTTTTAAGGTATCAGAAGATAGCAGGCAAGTATTTATAGGTACAGACTGCCTTTTATCTTGCCTAACCAGAAATTATTTCTCAAGCAACAACCTATATCCATAAGTTATACATTTGAAGAGCCAGCAAGCCAACAGACTCTTTCTCAGTATCTTTATGATTCTTCACGGCTGAGATAGTTATGGATTTCTGGGAAACAAAAGCCTCCTGAGTGCTGGGGTAAAAGGCATGTGCTACTATGCCCTGTAAAAAATCAACTTTAAAAATGCATTCTGGGCATCCATCACTAGCATTGTGGGTTTTTGAAAGGTTGAATTGCACTCAGGTTTTTTTTTAAAAAAATCTTATTTACTTATTTATTTATTTGAGAGAGAGAGAGAGAATGGAATGGGCATACCAGGGCCTCTAGCCACTGTAAATAAACTCCAGATGCCACCTTGTGCATCTGGCTTTACATGGGTACTGGGGAATCAAACCCAGGTCATTAGGTTATGCAGGCAAGTACCTTAACCACTGAACCATCTCTCCAACTTAGGTTTTTTGTTTGTTTTAAGGTAGGGGCTCACTCTAGCCCAGGCTGACCTAGAATTCACTCTATAGCTCCATGCTGCCCTATGAACTCATGGTAATCCTCCTACTTCAGCCTTCCAAATTCTATATTCAGTTTTTAACTCACAAATATTCAAGACTTTAAAAAAGACTCAAATTTTATTATATTTTCTTCTATAACAGTAATCAGATGAAATTCCAAATTGATAGTCTTTATTTAGCTTGGCAAATAAAAACCTATAACATTAATTTGCTGTGCTTGAAGTCACTGCAATTATCCTACCTTAGCCTCCCAAATTCTGGGATTAAAGGTGTATTTCACCATGCCTGACTTCAATTACAATAAAATTTTAGACTCAACAATAAAAACAGGGGCTGGGTAGGTGCCTCAGCAGTTAAAGGTACTTGGTGATAAAGTCTGCCAGCCTGGGTTCAATCTTCTAGCACCCACATGAAAGACAGACATAAGGTGGCACAGGCTTCTGGTGTTTGTAGCAACATGAGACCCTGCTGTACACACACACACACACACACACACACACACACACACAGATAAAAAATATTTTTAAAGTTTTGGAGTCGGGCGTGGTGGTACATGCCTTTAATCCCAGCACTCAGGAGGCAGAGGTAGGAGGATCGCCATGAGTTCGAAGCCACCCTGAGAATGCAGAGTGAATTCCAGGTCAGCCTGAGCTAGAGTGAGACCCTACCTTGAAAAACCAAAAAAAAAAAAAAAAAAAAAATTAAGTTTTAAAAATCTACTTATGAATGAGAGAAAGAGGGAGAGAATGGGTGCACCAGAGCCTCTAGCCACTGCAAGTGAACTCCAGACGCATGCACCACCTTGTGCATTTGGCTTTATGAGGGTACTGGGGAAATGAACCCAGGTCCTTGGGCATTGCAAGCAAGCACCTTAACCACTGAGCCATCTCTCCAGTCCTATTTTTAACAGTTTTTTTAAAAAATATTTTTATTTATTTATTTTCAAGGAGGCAGAGGGCAGGGAATGGGTATGCCAAAACCTAGAACTCTAGATTCAGGCACTACTTTGTGCATCTGGCTTTTCATGGGTACTGGGGAATTGAACTTGGGCCATCAGGTTTTGTAAGCAAGTATCTTTAACTGCTGAGCCATCTCTCCAGCCCCAAAATATTTAAAAATAAAAATAAAAGGACGACTGTTGAAATCAAGTTAAACTGCAGATCTTTAGATCAAAATAAAGGACACACAACACAACAGGAAGAAAAGCATCACCATTTCAGACATACAAACAGCCAGCACAGACCAAAGTACAGGAACAAAAGTTCTAGCATTCTCATCATGGTACATCTGTCAGAGTTGCACATAGCATTACATTCTGTAGATCATAAGACTATTTCCTAATTCCCAAATGATCCCATGAGCCTCTGCCTAAATCTAATATTGTATTACCTTCCTGTGAATTCTACTGGATTTATCTTGCCAATTTTATAATGTGCATACATACTTAATGATTAGGTAAGTAGACAGATATCATTAGCAAGCTTAGAGGTCACTAAGGATGGATTCCTCCCTCATATCAGCCTCCACTCCCATTTCCCTGCTAGCTCACAGGAAGGGAAGCATCCCAGTATCATGCAAGCAAACTTGATTCAACTCAGTGGGTCAAAAACAGCAAAGCATGAAAAGTCCTATGGGGATCTAAAAAGAAGAGTTTAGTGTGAGGGGAGAGGGAAGAGAGAATAATTGGGGAAGTGGCATCAAAATACATTATATATACATATCAAAAGAAATTTTTTTGTGGGGGGGCATGGGCTCATTAGAGTCTCTTGCTGCTACAAGTTTTGTGTCTGACTTTACTTGGGTAATAGGAAATCGAACCCAGGCCAGCAGGATTTGCAAGCAATCACATTTGGCCACTGAGCTATCACTTCAACCCCTCAAAATTTTTTAAAAAGAAAAAAAAGTTTTAAATAATAAAAGATATTTAAAAATGGGGGAAGCATCACAAATGTCCTTCCTTAAGGTCCCAAATACCATATGAAAGAAAGGAGGATGGGAGCATTAGGGCTTTGTTGAGGCCTATTGAAAGAAAGCTACTTCCTTCTGGCCCGAAAACTAGAATCAAAGTTTTACTTTTGGCCCAGGGTAAGCCATGACACTTCAATCTGTCCCAAAGATTAAAAAAAAAAACAACTATTTATTTATTTATTTATTTATTCATTCATTCATTTGCAAGCAGAGATAGAGAGAGACAGAGACAGAGAGAATGGGTGTGCCAGGGCCTTTAGCCACTGCAAACAAACTCCAGGTGCATGTACCACTTTGTGCACCTGGCTTTATGTGGGTACTGGGGAACTGATCCCAGGTCATTAGGCTTTGCATCTCTCCAGCCCTTGTTCCAAAGATTTTAAAATATGCACTATTGATGCAAGATTGGGGGCTAAAAAGGGGTCTCCCAAACTTATGAACCCCAATTTTAGGTCCTTCTATTTTAACAAAGAATTAATAAAAACAGAGTCAAGAAAGGATATATTACAAATTATTGAGTTTATTTAGGAGAAAATATCACGAATTGTGGGGTTTATTTAAGGAAAATTAGGGTCTAGGAAAAGGCTACAGCAGAGTCATAAGCACGTGGAAGATAGGAAACACACACTCATGTGGTAGGCACAACACAGCTCATGAGGTTCAGGTAAGAGAAACTGAGGTCTAGGAAGAGGCTGGAGCACAGTCACAAGCATATGGAAGAGAAGATCGAGGAGCTCATGTAGGGAGCTTTAGAAGAAACAGGCACAGAAGCACAGCTTCTGCCCTGAGCCACCAAGGATGACAGTTGAGAGAGCAAGTGGTGGTGGTTTAAGGAAGAATAGCGAGGGAATGTACCAGAGCAGAGACCAGAAAATTCTGATGAAAAATAGGTAGTAAAGAGAATACACCCTTGGTTATCCTGAGTTTAGAGAAATTACACAGGAATTAGGCCCAGACTTTAGAGGAAATTCCCTCGTGGTAGATCTAGAGTACAAAAGAACTACTAGACATGTGGTAGACTTAGAGGTTAGAGAAAAACCATACATGTAATTAAGGTGAGAGGTTACCTCAAAACATAAAACAGATAGAAGGCAACAAGAAAACTACCCAGGCCAAGAAACAGTGTTCTCCCCTACCTACTGTGCCTGGGTAGGGGAAAGCCAGACCTCCATGTAAGCAGACAGAGATCACAGGGCAGTTGAGAGGTGGGAACAGCACAGGCATGCCTTTAGAGCTGATTGAAAATGCATTCATTCTTCAGATTTAGGCATGTGGAGGGAAGGCCTGACCCTCAAAGGCAGTGTGCTGGACTGTGGAGGCAGCAGGGTGCTGCAGCCATTGTGGATGAAACTGGGTCAGACACAAGTTCCACTCCTGCCAAGGTGGGTGGCATCTGATTTCCTCTTTGGGCTCCTGTCCCTAATTGAAACTGTCTAAGAGAAGCTTACTTTCTCCTGTTTCTCCTTCACTTATTGTCCCTGCCATTTTTAGAAATATATTTTTATTTATTTATTTGCAAGTAGAGAGAGAAAGATAGGGAGAAGAGAGATGGGCAGAGAATGGGTGTGCCAGGGCCTCCAGCCACAACAAACGAACTTGGAATGCTTTCTTCTGTTTGTGCATGTGGATATAGGCAGGTGCTGGGGAATCGAACTCTGGTCGTTAGGCTTTACATTTGAGCCCCTTAACTGTTGAGCCATCTCTCTAGTTCTGTGTTACCTTCTTTTATGTGGCTGCTTTAGATTAAGCTTGCCCACTTTTCTGAGCTCCACCTCAAAGGGTCCAACTTTTAACTTTCTTCATAACCATTCAAAATTCTAACATGTCTGACCTGACACTGGACATTCTCACTCTCTCTAAAAACCTCTGTCCCTGTCACAGCTTTGTTCAGACCTTCAATACACAGCCTGACTGCTTTCTTGGAACCTAACTCAAAAGACATGACTTTTTTCCTCACCTCCTTGCAGCAACCAAGGTTCTCAGCTGGCCTGCCCTGTGTCCCTTTCCCCACAGTCCATCAAAATAGTCTTCGTGCTTCTTTCTGAGTCAGTTTCCAAATTCCTACATCAATAAGACTGAAAACCTATGAAAGGGAACCCTGATTCCCCAGCAACAAATTTGCATATCAAAATACCCAAGTTTCTAATATTATTTACAACAAAATGAGTCACCTATTAACAATTATCTCAACAGCAAAATTACCTCCACATTAACAAAATATCTGTATATTTCATATGGCCTAGTGCTCAGAAATGATGTAAAAATACTTCTGCATACAAATTTTAAGTTTCTTTAGCGAAACTCAGCTTAAACTTTTTTCGAGCATTAATATTTTTAGGTTATCTCTTGTTAGTCCTGTAATATGACATTTTTCCTTATCCTCATTTTCCAGAATTAACATTTGAATGTACCAGGCTCAAACATGCAAGGAAGTTCACAATTAACATTTTGGTTAGCTAACATGTTAGATAGCCTTGCCTGAAATAAAGTCAAGACAGCCTTTCCTGTCTCAAATTCAAATTCTCTAGGTTTTTGCACTTTAGTTGTCTTCAAAAGAAGAGAAAAAGAGACAATGACATAAATATACATATGCATAAATAAATATATTCCAAAAATCTTCCCCCAAACACATCTATTCATACAGCCCTTTTTTAAAAGGGGGTTGGGCTTGGGAGGTGGCTCAGTGGTTAAAGGTACTTATTTCTAAAGCCTGTCCAATCTGGGTTCAATTCCCCAGCACCCAAATAAAGCCAGTTGCAAAAAGTGGCACAAGTGTCTGGTGTTCATTTGCAATAATTGGCAAGAACCTCTGGTACAAATAAAATTTTAAAAATTAATTTTTAAAAAGGCATGCCAGTGATCATAATTCTTAGTGTACAGTGAAAAAGAAATGCAAAAATAAAGTTGGCAGAGTCTTGTTCCTGTGTTATCTTCAGGAGGCCTGGAATCATGTATTTGCCCCATACTGCTTAGAAGTCATCCTAAATTTGCAAAAGACTGGAAGGCAAAGTCCAAGGTGTATCATTTGGGAAGAAACCCACCAAGAGTCAAACTTTCTTAAGATTCCAAAACCAAGTCTGATTCATCAACTAGAAGTAAAAAGCACCTGATGCCAACACACATGAGATCAGACTGGAGATAGGGCTCAGCAGTAAGGCTGTTGCTTATAAAGTCTGCCAGACCTGGTTTAATTCCCCAGTGGCCATGTAAAACCAGACATGTAAATGGGCACATGCATGTAGAATTTGTGGTGACAAGAGCCCCGGTGAGTCTGAACTTACTCTCCTCTCTCAATATAAACAGACAGGTGGATAATAAATGAAGCTCAAGGATCAGAAAATGTCTCTGTAAAAAATGATTCCAAAAGCTTTTGGCACCCTTCTCTCCATCTGGGCTAAACTTGTTGCAAGTGGCAAACACCCAAAATGTCTTTTATTCTTCAATGGCTCTTACCAAAGTTGTAACTAGAATTAGGATCAGAGCTTGGCAGCCTTAACAAATCAATTAAAAGAGCCAAATTAACAATGAAAAGCAGAAAAAACGATTTATTCAATGTAGTCATGTTGGGAAGAAGAGAAAATTGATCTAATGACACCCCTACCCCACCAGTTTACTTTCTCTCTCTCTCTTTCTCTTGCCAACGCTTGCCAGTCTTCCCTGAGGCAAGTTCCTTCTAGGGCAGGGCAATGAGCTGCATGCGCCTCTTGGGGAAATTTCAGTTTTGGCGTGGTCATTACTTAAGTACTCTGACAGCCAAAGGGGCAGCACAAATGTCTCTTTAGGGTAGTTTCCTGCCTGCCAGGATGATTACAAGGTGAGTTATAAGAAACTGGTTTGTGTGATCATGATAGGGGGATATCCCAACTGTCCTTTTCTGTTTGTTAGGACAGACTCACCTCCTTGCCCTCCTTTCCTGTTCTGGGCTGTTCCATGCCCTCCGAGGGTGTCTGAGTACCTAGTTTATGAAGTGACAAGTATGGGGCTTTCCTCTGTGTGAGCCCTAAGCTCAACATGTCTGTGAGGGGCCTGCCCTTCACTGTGGGCCATGCAAGCTCTCCCTAGGTTATGCCCCCCACCCTGACACTTGCCAAGGGGGCTCATTTTCTACTTCTCAGCGCAGTGAAAGACAAGGCTCCTGTTCTCAGCTCATCCAAGATCAGAGATGGAAGGCAGCAGAGCCATCCCTGGCATCTGACTTCCAAGTTGTGGCCCACCTGACAAGAAGAAATACAGCTTCAGGACTCATCTGATATTGCTCAGTAATTTGCTTATCCTTTAAAAAAAAAAACAAAAGAAATAGGATCCCATGAGCAAATCTCAAGGCCTGGGCCTCTTCTGTAATAGAACCCCTTCTACCTGAGAAATCTGGTAGAGAGGCTAACTGTTCCACTTACATATCAAGTGAACTTGGACAGTGTCCTTTCCCCTAGCCCTTGGGGTTCCCAGAGAGATTTAAACTAATATGCATAAGCCTGGCACCTTGTAGGCTGTTATAAGACTGATATGATCCTGAGGGGTCCTCAGCTTATGCAGTGGCACACCCTCAACACATGACATCCCAGCCACATATTATTTTGCCCTCCTTACCTATGCCTGATAGTTATGACCATGCCTTCCTACTTTACTATTTAAAGCACCTCATGATTGCCACAGGCATATGCTTGGTTTTCCTGCCTGTTCCCTCATTTGACTCCTACACAACCCCCAGATGCACTATCATTATCCCCACTTTACAGTGCAGAAAACCAAGGCAAAGAAAAGTCAAGTAATTTTGCCAAAGTGGCATCTGCCACCTGGGATCTGCAACCTCATTACTTACCATACTCAATGGTCATGTGGCTGGGGCAGGAAGGATTGGAGGCCTCACCACTCCTTTCTCATTGTAACAGGTCTGGACTTAACTCAAGAATAGGGTTCTGGACTCTTATAGTCAACAAAGCCCCAGTGAATTTTGTATTAATTCAATAATTAATCTAATGGTTAATGAAGGTTAAGTTTTATTTTTTAATAGTGTTTATTTATTTGTGTGTCTGTGTGCATGTATACATGTGTGTGGGCACATGTGTGCACACACATGCATCAGAGCCTCTTACTGTTGCAAACTCCAAATGAATGAGCCACTTTTTGCATGTGGCTTTACATGGGTAACGGATAGTTGAATCCTGGTCAGCTGGCCTTGCAAGCAAGAACCTTTAGCCATTTGAAACATCTCCCTAGCCAAAAGGATGAGGTTTTAAAAAAATAGTTTTATGCATTTATTGGGGGGGGGCTATTTCCATTACAAATGAACTCCAGACTCATGCACCACTTTGTGCATCTAGCTTCACATGAGCACTGAGTAATTGAACCTGTATTGTAAGACTTTGCAAGCAAGCACTTTTAACCTCTGAGCCCTCTCCCTAGCCCCAAAGGATGAATTTTAAAGGAGAAACTTTATTACAGAGACAAAGAAAGTATAGGAAAAAGTTTATAGAGAAGTGGAAGGGTCTCTGTATCAGCTGAGGGTCCTGAACAGGAGCATCTGAACTAGAGGTTTCTGCATGTTGAACAGGTTGACAAGGAGCATTTGGACCAGAGATTTTACATGTTGGAGAACAAAGAAAGTAGTTTGGTCTACCAATCTGCATAGGGCCCTCAGTTAGGTCTGGGGTCTTTTTTCTCCCCTTCCCCTTTAGGCATCACACTGAATGGCAGGAAGTGGGTGAGCCTTATTGCCTGAAGTAATCTGCATTCCAGGATTTGTCTTTCTTGGGTCTGGCAGTTGTTCTGTGGGGTTTCTTTACCAAGTAAGGTCTGTGTCTGGACTATATGATGTCCCTACAGAATGTTCTCACAGCATGCTACTAGTGTTTGTCAAAGCATGATGATATTTATTTGATTAACTGCATGCAAAACCAGGCTTCCTAATTCTTATTGCCTAAACCCCTTGCATCCCAAGATTTTTTGTCCAAGTTGTTCAAGTTGACCATTCAGGGATGGTAGATGCAATTGTCTTTCAGATGCTCAGCAGGGGCAATGGGGACCAGGCTGCATGCATGTCCCGATGACCATGGCCATAGTGGGATACAGACCCAGTGTCTCAAAGGCTTCTGATGTTTTTCCAAACAAGTTGCAAATCAAGTTCTTTTTATTTTTAAAAATTTCCCAACTTGAAAAAATTTCTTTTTTACCCACTTAACACATGTGTGTGGCCCCTGTGCTCTCACGTTAGCCCAGGATGAGGTGCTGGGACACTTTCCATCTATGCCTCTACCCATTCTTCATCCATCCATCCATCCATCCATCCACCCACCCACCCACCTATTCATCTGTCCACTCATGTATCAATCATGCAGACTTCTTTGGCCTTCTCATGACATTTTAAACAAACACAAACTCTAGTTTGGCCCATAAGGACAATATTAACTGGATTCTGCCCACCTCTCTACTTTTCCATATCCCAGTCCTCCTTTATGCCCCTTCCTCAACCCTGATGCCCTGTCATTCTCAAACATAGTGTGCACGCACACACACACATGCACACACCCCTCATGGACTTCACATTTACAAAGTCCCCTCTGGTAGAGGACTCAGTCAGAAAACCAGAGGTAATCATTTGTGGGGCTCAGCACAAGTGGCTATGGGAGCTCCAAGGAGAGGCCTTGTCCACTAGACTTCCTGGAACAGGCAGCTGAGACTGAGGGTTTTTTGTTTTGTTTTATTAAGAACACACTTTGTGTCTGTAGAGATGGCTTAGTAGTTGAGGTGCTTGCTTGTGAAACCTAAGGACTCATGTTCAACTCTCCAGATCCCACATAAGCCAGATGCACAAAGGTGAGGTAAGTGCAAGGTTGTACATGCCCACTAGGTGGCACAAGCATCTGGAGTTCAATTGCAGTGGCTGAGGCCCTGGAACTCCCTCTCTCTCTCTCTCTCTCTCTCTCTCAAATAAAAAAAATAAAAAGAACATGTCTTATATGGCTACATCATGTATTGGTACCATCTTTTCCTCCCCCCACCCCCCATTCTGCAGGCTAAGTTTTAAAGAACAAGTGTGAGTGAGCCAGTTCAGAGGGTAATGACATGGCTGGCATGTGAGAAGGGTTTCTAGGCAGAATGAACCTGTGTGGTCAGGGCTGGGGATGGCACATATAGTCCTCGATCATGAGGTTAAGATGCTTGGGCAACTCCAGGTGAGGCAGAATTCACCAGGCTGCACAGGTGCTCTGTACTTGCTGGAATATCATGGCCAAATTTTCATCTCTCTGTATCTCCATTTTCACCTCTATAATATAGGGAGAATATCAGGCCTGGTATTATGGGGTTATTTCAAGGGTCTTCTTACATTAAACAGGATGGAGCACAGGCCCACACACACAGCATACCTTGCAAATGTTGACTCTGTGCTGTGAGGTCAGTAGATATTGGGTAGGGCTCAGACCCCTACAAGCAATGCAGAACCTGGGAGGCTCATACGAAGCTATGTCAATTGGATGGGCACATCATGAGTCCTTCAGCTGCTATTACATTGTCTAAGGGAACAAGCTTGAAGCTGCTCCAGGCACACATAGAGGCTGGGGGTGGACAGAACAAACTAGGCGGTCACCAGGGGTGAGAAGGTGAGCTCTGGAGGAGACTACCAAGGTACATATCACCCCTCGAGCCACCAACCAGTGCTAGAGTCTTTGAGACTTCAGTTCCTTCCTTATAAAATAAGCATAGTAATAGTGCTCAGGCCTTGATTGCTGTGCAATGCAGGAGTCAATCCAGGACGCTGTCCGAACACTGGGCACTCAATAACCACTGCTCTACCTATATCATTACACACAGGGCACATGGAGGAAGGGAAAGGATGCTGGTACCACTTTTGCCTAGGACAGAGAGACAGAAGGTCTCCTACCTTAGCACACAAGCTTCATGGGATGCCTCCAGCCAGGTGTTGAGGGAGTGATGCAGGCTCCCCTCATCAGTGGCTTAGTTTTTTTCTAATCTGCCACCATAGGTATCTGGAAAAGCAAATGAGTTATTTGCTCTGCCTGAACAAGGAAGAAACCCAGGTGATGTTCAAGGGATCAATAGGTTGAAACCACCATGCTTCTCTGGCCCTGTAACACTTGTCATGCCATGCAAGAAAAAGTCTTGGGAATGAGATCAGAACTACAGGCAGGGGAACAGAAAGAGCAAAGCCTCTAGGCAAAGCAAGCTTGGCCCATTTGAGTAAAACAAATAAAGTACTTTAGATAAGGCAAGACATAACTCCTGCCTTCAGGGAGCTAAAGTGACTAGCACCCTATTTTGATGGGGGAACTGCAAGTTACTTGGAGAGTAGGAGAGAGGAGTGACTTCATGCCTGGAGCAGGTGATCTAACCCAGGGACAAAGTAACAGGTAACAGAAGAGAAGAAGCACTTGCTAAGCAAAAGAAACAGCAGGAGAAAAGGCCTAGAGGTGGACAGACTCTGACGGATTCATGGAGGGAATTGCAAGCAGATGGATGGAATATGGATCCGAGATACAAGTGCTGAGGCGTAGGGATGGAGGTGAGTGAGTCCCTGACACTGGGGCAGAAAGGCCAGGCCTTACTCTACTCAGTGGAGCTGAACTTAGAACAGACATCTATGCTAAGAAGGGTAGTTCAGGCTGCAATCCAAGGAGCTGGTGGAGAAGAGGCTAGCAGAGAGGGGGGGGGGAGGGGAAGAGAGAGAGAGACTGAAAGTGGAGTTCTGGTTAGGGTGGCTAGCAGTGCTAGAGTAGAAAAGTTCCAAAGACTTTATAAAATGGAAAACGAGCTGAAGTGTAAGTCACCAATAGCGTGCTAATTTGACATGTATGGAGACCTTGGGATCCATTCCCAGCAACAGAAGAAAGAAAGGGATAGGGAGAGAGAAAAGGAGGGAAGGAGTAAGAGAAAACAGAGAGGGAGAGAAAACAGGAGAAAGAAACAATAGCCTGGGAGCCAAGAGACAAAAGCAAGAAATAGAAGCCTCCAAGGACCCAAAGAAGTCCATGGCCACATATTTTTGCTTTTTGGTAGGTCAAGGTAAGATTTGAAGTTGGGAAGACTCATATCAAATCTATGCTTCCCAGCTGCATGCAATCATTTCTCTTCCCCATCCCTCAGTTTCCCCATCTGTCAAATGAAAATAGCACAGCCCACCTTTGCAAAGCAGTTAGCAGACGAATGTGAACATAGGAAAGCTTTGAATCCAATGGATCTCAGCATTCAATCCTTTCTTCAACCTCCCCTCCCCAGTCTTTAGTTCCTGAACTGTAGCATGGGAAGGAGAATGCTTGCCTTGTGGTGCTCCAGGCAGAAGTCTATGAGATGGCCTTGCCAGCTGAGGACACACCCCAAAGAGCTTATTGAGCTTCATCTTGTGTTCCTCCCTTCTCTGCAGGGACACTGAGACAGAATGGCATGGCTCAGGCTGGTGCTGGCAGCTGGCCTCCTGGTGTTGTCCTCTGCTGTTGTAGACGACTGCCTGTCCCGGTGCTCGCTGTGCACGGTGAAGACTCAGGATATGCCCCAGCCTGTCAACCCCCTGGTAGGTCTCAAGCAAGGCTGCATGTCCAGTTTCACCTATTTGTGGACCCTAAAGAAGGAAGTTTGCACACCTGGGCAGGTGTGTCAGCCTGTACTTGTTCTAGTGATATAGAGCTTGTCCTGCTCTCTGCATAGCTAGAACCAGGGGCTGCTGTTGTCTATCTCCCTTTTCACTCTACTCCAGAACTCACTATCATGGGCTCCCCCAGGCCTGCACAAAAAATATGTTTCCAGGGAAACAGATACCTGGCAACAGGAGGTAGGTCATCAGGTGCTGGTTTTACAGTCCCCAGCTCTGAATTAACTCTCTGGGGTCTGTCTTCCTAGCTGATAGGTACTTCAAAACCCAGTGAGTCCACTGGAAAGAGCTGTCCCCATAACCCCTAGCGGTCGGAATCTGCTTGGCAGGCTTAAAGCCTCAGCCTGTCTCTTGAGCCTCAGGCTTGCTTCATGCTTTCCTGTGTGTCTGCTTGTGATAGCAGAAAGGCTGCAGTGGCAAGGCCAGGGCTGTGGTGGACAACATCCAGGATTTGCTTCTGGCCCTTTCTAGCTCACTAACTCTGGAACCTTCTCTTAACCTCAGTTTCCTCATCAATAAAATGAGGCTGATTTCTGAGATCATGCTAGAAAGTATTAATATAAATACTTTCGATAAAGCCCATACTTATTGAGATGCACCCAATGTGCCCATACTGGTTCTTAGGAGTGAAGTGTGACCTTCAGGCTTTTGTGACAGTATCATCCACTATTTCCATCATCATCACAGTCATCATGGTGGTTGAATTCTTCCAGCAGACCTAGGATACTAACCCCCCCCACACAACCCTCAGGATTGTGAACTCTCCTGTGACCCCTTATGCATATTCTTTTTTGCCATTCTGCACTTCTCTGTCTAAAGTGTTAGTAATATCCTTTAATCCCGAGGAAAGGTTGGGAGAACCAATGACCACTTCCTATGAGGAGGGAAGGCAGGCATGAAGAGCACTATGGGAAGATCTTAATTTCAGTTTTGCATTGCCCTATGGCTGTGTCCTTGGGAAAGCTGCATTCTCATCTATCAGTTGGGTGCAAACCCACTTACCTTCATGTGCCATTGAAAGCCTAAGAATGGGTGCCTAGAGCTCAGCAAAGGTAGCTAGCTCGTTTTGATTTTCTCAGACACTGGGCAAAGTAGTGACAATGTTCTGATAGCTCAATGAGGTGACATTACCACTGTGCTCTCCGGGATCTTTTCAGATTTGCTCCGTCGAATGCCAGGATGCCATGCTGCCCTCTGAGGAGTGGGACAGATGCCAGAGTATTCTGTCTTTTCTCACCCCATCTACCCTCCAACTCCATGACAAAGATGACATGGAAGGAAAAGCCACGCTGGAAGAAGGCTACAGCACCCTGGCCAGGCTGGTGGGGCCCCTTCTAACGGAGCTGGAAAAAAGCAGATTCCTTCCCAGCGCTCCAAAGATAAAGCTTGGGGGTCTTACCGGTGGGTTTGGGGAAGGAAGGGAATCTGAGGTGATGCGACCTGCCCAGGTGAATGGTGGCCCCTTGGAGGCTGGCACACTCCATTTTGGTGAGGGAGACCCCAGGGAGCAAGTCAAACGCTACGGTGGCTTTTTGCGCAAGTATCCCAAAAGGAGCTCAGAGGTAGCTGGGGTGGGGGATGGGGATGGGGATGGGGATCAGACAGGCCACGAAGACCTATATAAACGCTATGGCGGCTTCCTGCGGCGCATCCGCCCCAAGCTAAAGTGGGACAACCAGAAACGTTATGGCGGCTTCCTCCGGCGCCAGTTCAAGGTGGTGACTCGGTCTCAGGAGGATCCCAATGCCTACTCTGAAGAGTTGGTTGATGCATAATCCCTCCCATTTGTGGAGCGTGGCCCCGAGCTTCCTTGGCCTTTCCCACCCTAGAGCACAGCGCCCCATCCTCCTGTGTGTACCCCTCCCACAGTTCAGCATTTATCACAAAATGTCCACTGCAGCCAGATGGCCACTCTCCTGCCTGGGGGGTATGACATCTGTGGGGGTCCAGTAACAGAGAAGGGTGGAGGTATCTTGCCAATAGTCCCAGCGCTGTGCTACAATCTATAGACCTAGAAACTACCACTACCGGTGGCTTTTGACATCAATCACACTTCCCCATCCCTATGACCCTCACTCCAGGAATCCAAAGAGATTGTTCCTTATCTATAGATCTATGATCTACAAACTACTGATCATGTGGCTCCTTCAGGAAAACAGTGAACACCCCTCTATACTATGCACGTGTGCCTATCATAAAGCGTGCCAAGAGTAGACACTCTCAACAACAAAGAACCTCCCCCCATGTGTGCCCCACTCTGGAGACCATAGGTTAGGAAAAGTTTAGCCACCACCTCGCACAGGAGCACAGGGTCTGAAACAAAATATCCAATCATCAAGCAGGTTCAATGTTCAGTATTCTACCCAGGTTCTCATGGTTTTTCAGGCACATGTTGAAAAGCCAAACTTCTGAACTCCAAGTTATGTTTGTCCCCTAGACAACCCTCCTTACTGCCTTCAGGAAGAAGGGAGTCACACCCCCTTGCTCATGGTGGAGAACCATCTTTCTAAAGGTTGAAATGACAAGGAGGGTGCAGGGCAAACCAATTTGTTGTGCTCAATACATTTAAAGATGTGGATCAGTCCCCCAGTTCTCATTAAACTAATTAAACTGATCAGTATTACACTTTCAACCCTCCTCCCTCCAACTGAGGCAGAGTGCAGCTAGAGGTTAAGTGCTGCCTTGTTTTTCAGCATCTGAGTTGACTGCTCAGAGTCCAAGTCACCTGCTCCAGCATATGTCCTGGGCACTGGGTAAGAAAATCTAGAAGCAGCAACTGAAGGAGAGACAGGCTCACCTCAGCACTATGAGAATTCTTCCTCTCCAAATAGAACCAGAAGGAGGAATGAAATGATTGAATGTTCAAGGCCAAAGTTGTTCCCTTTATTCAAATGACCCAGAATCAAATGCAAAGATCTCCATGATTCCAAAGCTCCCTCATCCCAGGGCACTATGTCTGGGGTGGTGGGCCGAGGAGATGAGGCTAGATGGGAGAGAATATGGACTTGAGTTTGTGTATTTGCATAAGGTGCCTCAGCATACCTCTCCAAGCACAGGCTATCCGTGCAGCTTGTACGTCTCCACATTCTGCAATGTGTAGTTTTTTTTTTTTTTTTAGGGTTATGTTTTTGTGTGCTTTAAAAATATCTAATTTACTTGGAATTTGCTTAGTCTTTAATAGGCATGTGTAATTTCCTGCTTCTCCAGTATAATAAATAAATGATGTTGGTGACTTGTGGTGCGTGTGTGTGTGTGTGTGTGTGTGTGTGTGTACTCTTATAAGCGGTTCCCAGAGAGAATACAGCATTTAGAGAAAATGGTGCTAAGGAATGAATATCTATATATAGATACCTTTATTTTGTATTATGCATATATTGTATCCATATGCATACATAGTCATGTTAGAAAACCAAGTGTTAGGTAACAAAGAGTATTTTAGTGTGCCAGGACACTTAAATCTCAAACTTGAACTTGTATGACTTTGAGTGAACCATTAACTTCTCTGGGCCTTAAAAGAGCCATTGTCGGGCATGGTGACACACACCTTAGGCAGAGTTAGGAGAATTGCCATGAATTTGAGACCACCCTGAGATGACATAGTAAATTCCAGGCCAGCCTGCACTGGAGCAAGACCCTACCTCAGAAAGGTAATAGTACTGTGGTAGAAAAAAAGCTAAAAGTTAAACTGATTCACTGAGTTACTATAAAAATTAACTGGTAAAAAACTGAAACTTATCTTTTTCAACAAATAATAAAATCCCCTCCTCAAAAAACTGTCTGAAAAGGACCCAAGAATGATTAAATAAAAGCAAGTTAAACCAAACCAAAATAAAATAAAGTTCATTGTTAGGGATGCCTGACTACAAAAATGATTAATATACAAATTACCACATCTTCTCTGTTCACTTGCCCCTCCCCTTAACTATAAAAAATAAAAAATAAAATCTCAACTTGGGGTCAAAACTTCCTTAGAGGACTACCTCAAACTTCTTGGCCCCCAAGCAATAAACTCCTCTATGTTCAATCTTTTCTGGCATAAAACTGGTCTTTCCAAAAAATTTCTGCAATACCAACTTTGCAACGTGGCTGAGAGGAGTATATGAGATCATATATGCAAAGTATATAGTATGTGTCCAGTAAATGAGGATTTGGCAGAACTGGATATTTAACAACACAACGGGGGGGGGGGCAGGAAGACGTGCTATACAGAGAATCTGCTCCCCAAGCCACTCGCAGGGGCTACTTCCTACACTGGAAAACCATGATAGGAAAGAGATATCCTTCACATGGATGCGTGTGCTAGGGATCAACACATAAAGTCTTCAGGTAAAACAGCACCCTTTCTCGAATAGTTCAAATATGTCTTTCAAATAGGACAAGAGGAAAGTGGCTTGATGGCTATGGACTCATGGTTCCATTGTTAACGGGCTGAGTGATTTCATAGAAAACAAAGGGCCAGGAATGTCCCACTCATTCTCTCCTTCAACAAGATACTAACTGCAGTGTATGGAAGTCCTGTTGCTAGGCACTAGCAGTACAGGAAGACAGAATGGACAAGGTCTCTGTTCTTTGAGAACTTGGAGGTTAGTAAGAGAGAGGAATAAACAAGCAAAAATACACATTTGAATTAAAAATAATGGCATTTGCTATCCACAAAAGAATTGTGACATGGAGGTAAAGGACACCTTTCTCGGATGTTCAGGAAGTCTTTTTCTGAGGAATATTCCATTCTTGGTATTTATAGGAAAATAAAGTTGGAAGGAGCCTAAACTTTGGATTTATCTTATCTAACTATCTACACCAGTCCAAAATAACTACATTGGCTACTACATTTGAAAATACTGGAGAATTTGTGTTGACTTGATTGTTCACAGCATGTTTCTACTCTGTGATGGTTCCGTGTTGGAAAGTACCATCTCTGTGCTAGTTTGTTCTATTCACCTGTACACACTAGATCCTAATCCTGCTATCTGTTAACCTGGGAGCAACTCTAGGGAAGTATTTTTTGTCACTTTCAAACAAATGGCTCCTGTCTATCTCAAATGGCTGAATTCAGGCAAGTAGTGGAATTTCAAAAGGAAAGCCCAGAGCTAGAGGGATGGTTTAGCCATTAAGGTGTTTGCCTTAAAGCCAAAGGACCCAGGTTCAATTCTCCAGGACCCAAGTTAGTGAGAGGCACAAGGAGGCACATGCATCAGGAGTTCATTTCCAAAGGCTGGGAGGCCCTCTTGTGCCCATTCTCTCTTCCTCTTTATCTGTCAGATAAATAAATAAATGTATTTTTAATAAAAGGAAAATCCGGCAAAATTTTGCTTCAGGCAGATCTTGATCAAGGGACTGTCTGACGACCTTACGTGTCCATCAAGGAGCTTCTCCTCAAAGCTGGATTCATTCTGAGGTTCCATGTGCTTTTTAGGTGGCCACAGAATCTCAAGGCTTTGCCATGCAGATTCCACTTCCCCATAGTATTTTGATAGTAATCCTAACCATGTTTTTATCATACCTCATGGCTCCAGTTGGGTTATATGTCCAATCATGAGCCAATTCCAATCACCCCAAACAGCTTAATGTGCGGCTCACATGGGTCAGAACATGGGTTCCACTACAGCCAGGATGGATTCAACGTCATGCAAGGTATTGGAACAGGAAAGCTTGGTCCTGGGGAAGAAAACTGGAGTGTGATTCCCAGTAAGTGGGGAACAGGTGCCAGAAAACTGGTCTTCACTCACCCACTAGTTAATGGAGGGGTGGTGGGGCCAGGGGAAGCTGACAAGTGGATGTGGTGGGGAATGTGGCCCCAGAGCAGTCATACCTCCTCATTTCTAAGAGACTGCAGACTTCTAGCTCACATATGACAGTTGTTTTCCAATGGAACGAAGTAAAATTTTAAGTACTATATTACAAGTATGTACAAACAATACCATGTGTGACATGAGCTATCACTCACAATTTTATGATATTTTATTTTGGGGCTGGAGAGATGGCTCAGTGGTTAAAGGTACTTGCTCACAAATCCTTTTGGTCTGGGTTTAATGCCCCAGCACTCATGTGAATCTGGATGCAAAGCAGGGCATGCATCTGTGATCCCAGTGTGCCTATGATAAAGGGAGGCAGAGCCGGGAGAATGACAGTGGGAGGTGGAACCAGGAAGATCCAAAGCTCCCAGGGCTTGAAGGTCCTTTCCAGTCTGAAGTTCATTTGCAGCAGCAAGAGACCTGTTTCAAAGAAGGTGGAGCTCAGACACCTTGAAATTGTTCTCTGGACTCTAACATGCACCAATATACATACAATTAAATAAATAAAGTTCAAGAAATATTTTCATTTTTGGCTGGGTGTGGTGACACATGCCTTTAATCCCAGCACTTGAGAGGCAGAGGTAGGAGGATTGCTAAGAGTTTGGAGCCACCCTGAGACTACATAGTGAATTCCAGGTCATCCCAAGCTAGAGTGAGACCCTACCTTGAAAACCAAACCAAAAACAAAAAAATAAATATTTTCACTTATTTTTTTTGTTTGTTTATTTGAGAGAATGAAAGATAGAGAGAAAGAGAGTGGGAGAGAGTATGGGTACATCAGGGCCTCCTGCCACTGCAAATGAACTCCAGACGCATGCTCCACTTTGTACATCTGGCTTTATGTGGGTACTGGAGAATTGAACCAGAGCCATTAGGCTTTGCAAGCAAGCACTTATAACTGCTGAGCAATCTCTCCAGCCCAATGTTTTCTTTCTTTCCTCCTTTTCTTTTTTCTTTCTTTTTTTTGGGGGGGGTTCAAGTTAGGGCTTCACTCTAGCCCAGGCTAACCTGGAATTCACTATGTAGTCTTAGGGTGACCTTGAACTCATGGCAATTCTCCTACTTCTGCCTCCTGAGTGCTGGAATTAAAGGTGTACTCTACCATGCCCAACCTTGTTTTCATTTTTAATGAAATATATTGTTTAAATGTTTCCTCATTAAAAAAATTTCCCTGGGCTGGAGAGATGGCATGCAAAGCCAAAAGACCTAAGTTTGACCCACATAAACCAGATATACAAGGTAGTACATACGTCTGGAGTTCTTTTGCAGTGGCTGGAGGCCTTGGTGAGCCCATTCTCTCCCTCTCTCTCTCTCTCTCTCTCTCTCTCTCTCTCCTTCTCAAATAAATAAATATAAACAAAATATTTAAAAAATTTCCCCACAGATTTCAGAATGCAATTTCTCTGGCTTCCCTTGTCTGGGTTATTTACATGGTCACAAGGAAGCATGTCTGTGAAAGATAAGAACATGGCACAGACTTTGGTTCAGATTTCCAATCTTCCAGGTGGAGAGGAAAACACTGACTTAACTGGACAGAAACAAAGATTCAGAAATAGGAAGTCCATACTGCACCTGATATGGCACAAGCAGTATGGACAACATATTGCCATGCCCTTCTTCTGGGTAGAGACTCTGATCTTGGTGTGTCACTGAATAAGGCACATATCTGCTAAAGAGACGAAATTGTGGTATTGGCAAGAAAGAGTGACAAAATGTTATTTTTATTTTATTTTTATATACACTGAAGTGTCCTTATCTGAAGTATGGTGCTCAGTGATCCTCACATATGCACACACTTGTATGGTCACCACTCAGACCACAGAAGAACATTTTCACACCTCAGAGGGCTGAATGAGACTTGATCATTTTAATAATTTGTGAGGACAAAGAGGGAGTTAGATTTGAACTGGAATAAATGCCTCACAGGCTTTCCCTAGTCCTAAGCCTTTGTTACTGCCACAAAGGTCACTGTGTGGTGATCATGGAGCAGACAGGAATTGGTTAAGGGATGCCAACACCCTGGTAACCTTAAAAAAGTATGTGACTAATAAGCGGTTCCTACGACAACACAGAACACCATCACCAGCCAGGAAGTCTGGTCGTAATGATCAAGAGAATCATTATCACTCTCAGATTCGGATCACCCTCCCCCACCCTTAAGCTCCAATCCCTTTGCAGGAACCAGCCCAGCGATGGGGCTCATCTGTTAATTAAAGGCCCCAAAATGAAGACAACAAAAATCCCCACGACAGTAAATGCCATGTGAGTGTTGATTCATGTGTCACAGCCATGATGTTTCCCAGTAGCTGTGGAGATTTATAACAAATATTTTATAAATGTTACTCAGGCAATAGTAACATTTGCACCCATTTTGCATTCCCATATAATTTTTCTTGTCTATATCTAACTTGAGTTGAATCTACTATTCTTTAGTCCTCTGGAGTCCTCACATCCTTCATCACCTTTGACAGGAAGCTTGCTTTCTAAAAATGTGCACATAACTTGTTCTCCAACTCCTCCTGACAGTTGTCAGGCTCCTTAAGGGGCTGCTCTGGGGTCTGAGAAATCAGGGATGTGTTTGAGTTACTGGCAAAATCTGCACAATGTTGGGACACAGGGAGGGAGCACTGCACTGAGAGTCCAGGTCTGCGGTCCTGGACATGAACCTAGTTCTGCACACCAACCATGGAAGGGAATCAGGAGGACCTTTCCAGTACCCACTTTCATGAAGTGCAGCTGATAATATTGAAAGGGTAATTGTCGCAAAGTCCTGTAAGTCAAAGAACCATGATATCAGACCTGCCTCAGTCAATAAAAGCTGAGCAAAGAAATCAAGCTTCAGTTTCCCCAAAAGTGACATGAGAAAACAGAGGCAGAGTCTGAGTGAAAGTCATTGCATAATCAGTGTCAGTACTCTGAACACCTAGATTCAGCTAAACTTTGATGAACATGTTGTTGCCATTTCTCTGAACTCAAATATTCCCT
Organism: Jaculus jaculus; assembly: GCF_020740685.1. Classification (NCBI taxonomy): domain Eukaryota; kingdom Metazoa; phylum Chordata; class Mammalia; order Rodentia; family Dipodidae; genus Jaculus; species Jaculus jaculus. The sequence goes on along the minus strand of NC_059109.1, from coordinate 80,684,092 downwards.
CTGGAGGAAAAAGGAGGCTCTTAAGACTCAGGAAGTAAATCAAACTAAACAAACCTTGTAAGACTCAGGAATTTCCTGAAAGTAACAAGACTCATGAGGTTCCTCCTCAAGGTTATGATCAGTAAAGAGGAGAGGAAATTCTTCTACAGGCTGCTGCTTCTGTGGGGAGGACTGAGGCTCCTGAGACTTTGGAACTAAAGGGGACAAGGCTCAGAAAATTCCTGAAGCACAGGACACACAAAGCCCATCCCCAAGTATTAGCAATTGCTCAGGAAAGGAGACACCAACCTGCTGAGTTGCCTGCAAGCTTTCTTGAGTCATCATGCATACTGGGATGGGCTTTTTAAAGGTGATGCAGCTGCCTTTGAGTCTTTGTTCCTGTAAATAACCCCTCACCATATTGCTGTAAATAGCTCAGGGGAACTCACTGGTTCACTAAGATAGATTTGAATGGAATCTTGGATCTCTTATCGGATCACAATCTGGGGTGAAGAGACATTTGCTCAGGTCTTCCCAAGAAAAGTCACAGAACACAACACCTGAACAGAGACTTAAAAGCAAAGATGAGTTGGCAGGAGAGGTTGCATGACCCCTGCAATGGGTGGTGAGACATGCAACTAAGACCAATCCATGTGACTATAGAGTGTTTACATGGGCACTTACCTGTGACACGGCTACCTTCCCCATGAGGTGTGAGATGTGTGCTACCTTGCTGCAGTGGTGGCTGCTTGCTCACTGCAATCAGTGGGTGGTAGGACGTGCAACTGAAGGAACCCCAGGAGGGGGACCCCACGCTCTGCCCGGATATGGCGACACCCCAAATCACTCACGAGAAGCGGTCTTGATGCAAACTGCAAGAGGATTTTATTCCAAGCGCGCTGGGGCCCACAGTTGTACACCGCACAGGGGTAGAGGACTGCAGAGCCCCGAATGCAGGAACAGGACAGTTTTTATAGGGTTTCTAACAAAGCCTGTGCATTAGACCAATCATTTTTTTAATATCAGGAGCCCGCGGGGTGCGAGCCAGTCAGTTTGTGCCACCCCATAGTTTCTAAGCCAATTAGTTTAATTTGTTCAAGCCCCTCGTGGACCAATCATTCTCTTATGATCTTGGTGGTCAACATTTGCACAGGTCCTTGGGTGGGAGTAGCAGAGTGTGGTATCAGTCTCCTATGACCTTGGTGGTCAGCATTTGCGCAGGTCCTTGGGTGGGAGTAGCAGAGTGTGGTACCAGTCTCCTATGACCTTGGAGGTCAGCATTTGCGCAGGTCCTTGGGTGGGAGTAGCAGAGTGTGGTATCAGTCTCCTATGACCTTGGTGGTCTGAGGCAGGCTGCTACAGCTTATGGTGCAAGCTACTAAGGCTTACGGTGTGGGGTATTAAGGCTTATGGTGCAGGCTATTTACAGAAACCAAATAAGTGGTTCACTTCATTACTCATTTCCCATCCTTGAGGGCTATCTCATGCCCTTTTTACCTAGTTTTATATTAGGAGCGGGCTCTGATATAATGAGAAGAGGGATTCTTTACTTGCTTCCAACAGAGAGTAAAGCCTGGAGTTTGAGGTATGCAGGGGCCCGCTTAAGCTCCCTTTGGAGTGTGATAGTATTTCTGGGCTTCTGAATTCTTGGGCCTTTCACAACCAAGGCTAAGACATCTGATAGTAGAGTGACCTTAAGGGAAATACCAGGTTGCTCATATTCCTCTATTTGGTATGGGGTGTCATGACTCCTTCATGAATGAAGTGGAGATGCTCCCAAAGTAGTCTCTGGCAGTAGTACACATGGGACAAGATCGTAAGCAGGCTGTGTGTGGCATGTTATGTGGCCTTTGCTGTAGGCAATAAGACATGAAACTGAGATTGTGCTGTCTACCCAGAAAGAATTTGGCCATGTAAAAAGGAACTATAAAAAGAGAAAAGACATGCCAGAGCCTCTGATTTAGCAGAAAAAAAAAAAATAGAAAACAGCAGGATGAAATGAAGATGTTGACTTGTCATCTCTTACAGCTGTCAAGATACAATGTGAAGACAGTAAACGTCAGATTTGTGCTAAAATGTCCTTAATGGGATCCAGAAACTTGGAATCCATGGAAAGAACTGGACAGGAGGGGGGGGGGGGGTTAGGGGCAGGGAGAAGATTGATAAAAATAGTAAAAGATACTTCTCAGGTCCAACCTTAAATAGAGAGGGAGGTAAGATCCATGATTCAGCATGTTGATAGGGACCTTAAAAATGGGGCTCAGTACAAGCAAGTTATTATCTGGAAATATTCACATATGAATTGTTTGAATTGGAAAAGACGTTTAAATAAAGAATGAAAGAGTCTCTCACAGCCTTGTTCATGAGGCTGTGTGACATGGGGGAGGGCAGGCTCAATCTGAATACAGTGGAGATAGAAAACTGAGTAATAAAACTACCCATCCATCCTTGAGACAAAGGCTGTGTAGCATGAGGTAATAAAAGGAAAATCAGTCCCTAATGGGTTGGCTTCTATAATCCATTAGAAACACTTGGTTATTGCCAGCTGAGGTCCCCAAGACATCAGGGAGTAGAAGACAGTAGAGGAATGACAGGTAGAAATGGACATGAAATAGGCAGTATTTGATGCCCAGTTCCCTGGGAAGAATAGAACTCTGCTCACAGGAATGTTAAGAAAGGGACCTTGAACATTTTCTGCAGTGGTGTAACCACTGGTAGGATCCATACCCTGGCAATCTCCCACCAATGTTCATGCAGGCAATCCGAATGAAACTCAGGGATCACATCCACGCATAGCAAAAAAGGACATCAAATAAGAGGGAAGGAGAAGGCACTCATTGCGAGGGGTACAGGGAAGGGGGTCAGAACAGCTCATAGGAAGAATTGTGATCAAACATATTATATATACTTATATCTACATCTACCTCTATCTATATCTATGTCATCTATATCTAACAATTGTCAAGGGCTGGAGAGATAGCTCATCAGTTAAGGCACTTGCCTGCAGAGCCTAACCACCTGGGTTTGATTCCCCGGTACCCACATAAAGCCAGATGCAAAAAGTGGCGCAGGATTTCCAGGTAAAATGGCTGCTTAGGAGCCATGCCAAACCAGCCTAGGGAGGGATTTAAGCAAAACCCCAGCAAAATACACTCTTCTTCTGAAAAGTGAAGGAGTATAGGTTATTCTTAGACACTGTGAAGAAGCTGGAGAGACCAAGACCACCAGAAAGGAGGAAAATGGCTGGAGTCCCACAGAGGCACTCACAGCCCATGATCTGTGCTCCATGCACCCGCCCAGCACCACCCTTCCAGGTGCAACAGGCAGCAGCAGCAACAGCAGAGACCAAGCAGCAGATTTTTCAACTTCATCAGCCTTCTTGCAAAGTTAAGAAATCTGAAGAAAAGACAACTGAGACTCCAGAAGTCTGAACTCTCCCATCCCCCACCATCAGAACCTCAAGGGCATTCAGCCCCCAGTGGCAGTGCAGCCGGCAGAGCAGAACAGAGGTACAGCTGCACAGCACAACATGGAGGGATTGAGGTGGGCACTCAGCAGTGGTGAGATTGGAAGATACCCCAAAAGGTAGTGAGGCTGACTGACAAAAAAAAAAAAAAAAAAAAAAAAAAAAAAAACAGGTACACAGGCCTGCACTGCAAGAGCTAATCTCTCTTTCCTTGTCAGGGCAGGTTATGGGGTAAATATTCTGGGTTGGCTTTACCATTTTCAAATAACCTGTATTTGAATATTGTTGCCTTTGATGCTTTCATATATATAGGACCTTTATTTTTTTATTCTGTCATTATTGAGAGTAGGCTCTGATCCAGATCCAGTTTGACCTGGAACCCAATTCAGAACAGAAATCTCTGCCTCCCAGCTGACAAGATTAATGGTGTAGAACAACACATGTCCTTGGGGAAACTGGCTTTGTAAGACTATATCTGTTTTAATCCCCCCAATTGCATACTTTGTGCTGGTTTTTATTGATTGTGCATGTTACTTGGGTGAAGTTTAGAATTTGCCAGTAAATTATTCCACCCAGTCCACTAGAATACTTGCTTGGCAAGCAAACTCAACACCTAGGATTACTTCTGTGGCTTGATTGGGGGACAAGAGCTACACCTGGCACCTTGAACTCATATCCTGGGGTGGATTGCCATGTCTGGGAACACTGCAGATAAGTAGAAAGCCCAAGCATCAAATCAATTCAGGATGCAAAAGTTACTACAATATAACATAAGAAACTCAAAGAATCAAGACAATACGTCCCACCAAAAACTATAAATCCATCAGAAATGATCAACAATGAGACCATTTTAGACGAAATGCCTGACAAAGATTTCAAGAAAATGATGGTATCTATGCTCAAATAAATCAGAGAAGAAATTAAGGGAATAAAAGAAGAAAACAAATGAATTGGAGAAGAAAAGAAACTTCTGAAAGAGAACACAGGAAACCAGCTTAATGAAATAAGGAGGTCGTTATAAGACATGAGTAAGGAAATAGAAATATTGAAGAAAAAACAGGCTGAAATCCTGGCTCTGTAGGATACAGTCATTGAAATAAAAAACTCTGTAGAAAGTCTCACCAGTAGAATGGATGGAGGAGAGAACAGAATATCTAAACTAAAAGATTTAGTTTAGATTTAATACAGTCCAACAAAGAGAAAGACAAACTAATAGAAAGGTATGAATGGAAATTTCAAGATATCCAGACACTATGAAAATACCAAACATAAGAGTTCAGGACATAACGAAAGGAGAAGAATTTCAATCCAGAGCCTTAGTAGGTGTTTTCAACAAAATCATAGAAAAAAAATTTTCCCCCAAATTGGGAAAGAAATGCCAATGCAGTTACAAGAAGCTTTTAGAACACCAAACAGACAAAACCTGGAAAGAACCTCTCCTTGCGATGTTATAATTGAACTACTAAACACACAAACCAAAGAAAATATATTGAAAGCAGTTAGAGAGAAAAAGCAAGTCACCTACAAAGGCAAGTCCATCAGAATAACTGCAGGTTACTCAATACAAACTTTAAAAGCCAGAAGGGCTTGGAATGATGTATTCAAATTTCTGAAAGATAACAACTGTCAACCAAGGTTGCTTTATCCTGCAAAGCTATCTATCCAAACAGATGGAGAAATAAGGACATTCCACAACAAAAACAGGCTAAAGGAATTAAATTAAATTAACTAAACCAGCTCTACAGAAAATACTTGAAGGAATTCTTAATGCTGAAGAGAAAGCAAAACACACACAGGAGGAAATAGGAAAAAATAAACCATACTCACATAACAGTTAAAAAAAAAAAAAAACAGAGCTGGAGAGATGGCTTAGCAGTTAAGTGCTTGCCTGTGAAGCCTAAGGACCCTGGTTCGAGGCTCGCTTCCCCAGGTCCCACGTTAGGCAGATGCACAAGGGGGCGCACGCATCTGGAGTTCATTTGCAGAGGCTGGAAGCCCTGGCGCGCCCATTCTCTCTCTTTCCCTCTATCTGTCTTCCTCTCTATGTCTGTCGCTCTCAAATAAATAAATAAATAAAAATTAAAAAAAACAAAACAAAGGGAAAACACGAAACACTACAAAATAAGGAGAATGGCAAGAATAAATGCATACCTTTCAATAATAACTCTTACTATCAATGGCTTCAATGCACCATCCAAAAGACACCGGCTTGCAGACTGAAATAAAAGGCAGAATACTGCCATTTGTTGCCTCCAGGAAACTCATCTCTCAATGAAAGACAGATGCCACCTTAGGGTAAAAGGACGGAAAATGGTATTTTAAGCAAATGGCCCAAGGAAACAAGCAGGGTTTGCTATCCTAATATCTGACAGGATAGACTTCAAACCAACATTAGTGAGGAAAGATAAAGAAGGTCATTTTATACTGATTGAAATAGCACTCCAGCAGGAGGACATTACAATCCTACTCATATATACACATAACATGGGTGTTCCCAGTTTCATCAAGCAAACACTATTAGTCTTAAGGTCACAGATAACATCAAACACAATTGCAGTGGGAGACTTCAATACCCCACTCTCATCAATTGACAGGTCATCATGGCAAAATATAAACAGAGAAAACAGAATTAAATGATGTCATGGAACAAATGGACCTAACGGATAGCTACAGAACATTCTATCCACATGCTGCAGAATATACATTTTTCTCAGCAGCACATGGAACATTCTCTAAAATAGACCATATATTAGGACACAAAGCAAACTCCACAAATACAGGAAAATTGAAATAATCCTTTGAATTCTATCTTACCACAATGGGAATAAACTGCAAATCAGCAACAAGAAAAGCTACAGAGCATACAGAACTTCATGGAGACTAAACAGTACACTATTAATTGACTGATCAACAGGTCACTGAAGAAATCAAAAAGGAAATCAATAAATTCATAGAATCAAATGATGATGATAATACAACATACCAAAACCTTTGGGACAAAATGAAGGTAGTCTTAAGAGGGAAATTTATAGCTCTAAGTGTCTATATTAAGAAATTAGAGAGATCACAATAACTTAATGCTCCACCTTAAGGCCTTGGAAAAACAAGAAAAAGGCAAACCAAAAATCAATAGACGAGAAAAAATCATAATGATTAAGGCAGAAATTAATGAAATAGAAACAAAAAAATCCACAGAATCAATGAAACAAAGAGTTCTTTGAAAGGATAAACAAGATTGATAAAACATTAGCAAATTTGACCAGAAGAAACAGAAAAGAGGCAAAAATTAATAAAATTAGAGATGAAAAAGGCACCATTACAACAAATAACAAAGAAAGTCAGAAAATTATAAAGACATACTTTAAGAATATTCATGCCTTTTATATCCTAAGGAATCATCCCATTTCCTTAGAAGTATGTGCTCAACCATGTTTATTGCTGCTCAATTTATAATAGCTGGGAAATGGAACCAGCCTAGATGTCCCTCAACTGATGAGTGGATAATGAAGATGTGGCACATTTATACATTGGAGTTCTATTCAGCGGTAAAGAAAAATGAAGTTATGAAATTTGCAGAAAAATGGATGGACCTGGAAAGGATTATACTAAGTGAGGTAACCCAGGCCCAGAAAGCCAAGCGCCACATGTTCTCTCTCATATGTGGATCCTAGCTACAGATGATTGGGCTTCTGCGTGAGAATGAAAATACTTAGTAGCAGAGGCCAGTAAGTTAAAAAGGAGACATAAAGGGAAGAGAAAGGAAGGGAGGAGGGTACTTAATAGGTTGATATTGTATATATGTAAGTACAATGATTGTGATGGGGAGGTAATATGATGGAGAATGGAATTTCAAAAGGGAAAGTGTGGGGGGTGGGGAGGGAGGGAATTACCATGAGATATTTTTTTTATAATCATGGAAAATGCTAATAAAAATTTAAAAAAGAGGGGCTAGAGAGATGGCTTAGCGGTTAAGCGCTTGCCTGTGAAGCCTAAGGACCCCGGTTCGAGGCTCGGTTCCCCAGGTCCCATGTTAGCCAGATGCACAAGGGGGTGCACGCGTCTGGAGTTCGTTTGCAGAGGCTGGAAGCCCTGGCGCGCCCATTCTCTCTCTCTCCCTCTATCTGTCTTTCTCTCTGTGTCTGTCGCCCTCAAATAAATAAATAATTAAAAAAAAATTTAAAAAAGAAAAATAAGAATATACATGCCTTTAAGTTTGAAAATCTGAAAGAAATGGATGATTTCCTTGATTCATATGACCTATCAAAATTAAATCAAGATGAGATAAACCATTTAAATAGACCTATAACAAGTACAGAGATCCAAGCATTTATAAAGAGGTCTCCCAACTAAAAAAAGCCCAGGCCCAGATGGATTTACTGGTGAATATTACCAGACCTTCATGGAAGATCTAACACCAGTGCTTCTCAAACTTTTCCATAAAATAGAAAAGGAAGGAATTCTACTGATCTCCTTCTATGAAGCCAGCATCACCCTCATTCCAAAACTAGACAAAGACAGAACAAAAAAAGAAAATTACTAACCAATCTCCCTCAAAAACATACATGCAAAAATTTTGAACAAAATATTGGCAAACAGAATACAAGAATATATCAAGAAGATTATTCACCCTGACCAAGTTGGCTTTATACCAAGGATGCAGGAGTGGTTCAACAAATGCAAATCAATAAACATAATCCATCATATAAATGGTCTGAAGGACAAAAATCACATGAACATCTCAATAGATGCAGAAAAGGCATTTGACAAAATCCAACATCCTTTCATGGCAAAAGTATTACAGAAACTGGGAATAGAAGGAACATATCTCAACATAATAAAAGCTATTTATGACAAACCTACAGCCAACATAAGACTAAATAGTGAAAACATCAAAGCTTTTCCACTAAATTCAGGAGCAAAATAAGGGTGTCCACTGTCACCATTTTCATTTAATATAGTACTAGAAGTCATAGCTATAGCAATAAGGCAAGACACACTTATAAAAGGGATACAAATTGGGAAGGAAAAGATCAAATTATCACTATTTGCAGATGATATGATTCTATGTATAAAGGACCTTAAAATCTCTACCAGCAAACTGTTAGAGCTGATAAACACTTTTAGCAACATAGCAGGATACAAAATAAATACACAGAAATCAATAGCTTTCCTGTATACTAACAACAAACATGCAGAGAATTAAATCAGGGACACTCTCCCCCTTCACAGTTGCCTCACAAAAAAGGTACCTTGGAATAAACTTAACTGAGGAAGTAAAAAATCTCTACAATGAGAGCTTTAAAACACTCAAGCAAGAAATTGCAGAAGACACAAAGAAATAGATTTGAAGAATCACTATTGTGAAAATGTCAATCTTACCAAAAGCAATCTACACATTTAATGTAATTCCCATTAAAATTCCAATAGCATTCTTCCCAGGAATAGAAAATACAATCTTAAACTTCGTTTGGAAGCACACACACACACACACACACACACACACACACACAAAACCAAAACCTCGAATAGCCAAATAATTTTGAGCAACAAAAATAAGGCTGGTGGTATCACCATATCTAATTTTAAGCTACATTACAAAGTCATAGTAACAAAAACAGCGTGGTATTGGCACAAAGACAGATGTGTAGATCAATGGAACAGAATAGAGGACCCAGATGTTAATCCAGGAAAATACAGCAATCTGATTTTTGACAAAAGTTCCAAAAATATTCATTGGAGAAAAGACAGTCTCTTCAATAACTGGTGCTGGGAAAACTGCATGTTTACACATACAAAGATGAAAATAGATCCATGTTTTTCTCCATGCACAAGAATCAAATCCAAGTGGATCAGAGACCTTAATATCAGACCTGAAACTCTGAAATTGCTAGAGGAAAAGGTAGGGGAAACCCTTCAACATATTGGCATAGGTAATAAATTTCTGAATATAACCCAAATTTCTCAAAAAATAAAACCACTAATCAACAACTGGGATCTCATGAGATTACAAAACTTTTGTACAGCAAAAGACACTGTGAATAGAGCAAAGAGAAAACCTACAGAACGAGAGAAGATATTTTCCAGGTACTCATCTGACAGAGGATTAATGTCCAGAATATACAAAGAACTCAAAAAAAAAAAAAAGAACAATAAGATATCAAACAGCCCAATCAAAAAATGGGCTATGGAACTAATCCGAGAGTTCTCATCAGAAGAAATACAGATGGCATATAAATATCTAAAAAAGGTGTTCTACATCCTTATCCATCAGGGAAATGCAAATTAATACAACCTTGAGATTCCATATTTCTCCCATCAGAATGGCTTCCATCAAGAAAACAAATGACAATAAATGTTGGTGAGGTTGTGGTAAAAGGGGAACCCTTCTGCACTATTGGTGGGAATGTAATCTTGTACAACCATTGTGGAAATCAATGTGGAGGTTCTTTAGACAGCTAAAAATAGATTTGCCATAAGATCCAGCTGTAGCATTCCTAGGCATATATCCTAATGACTCTTCTCACTACCTTAGAGATACTTTCACTACCATGTTTATGGCTGCTCTATTCACAATAGCTAGGAAATGGAACCAGTCTAGATGTCCAACCACAGATGAATGGATAATAAAGATGCGGTACATCTACACAATGCAGTTCTAGTCAGCAGTAAAGAAAAAAAAAAAATTGCAGGGAAACGGATGGATCTGGAAAGAATTATACTAAGTGAGGTAACCCAGGCCCAGAAAGCCAAATGTCACATGTTCTCTCTTATATGTGGGTCCTAGCTACAAATGTATAGATTTGTGTGTGATCTGGAACAAAAAAAATTAGTAGCAGAGGCCCATAAGCTAAAAAAGGATATAAAGAGAGGGAAGGTCTTAAGGGGATGATATTGTATATATGTAAGTAGAAGAACAGATTACAGGGAGGGGAAAGGCCTAAGTGAGGACAGGGGAAGAGATTGTATAAAAGAAAGGTGGGGGAGAGGGTCAACTAAAATTCAAGATATTCTGAATAAGACATAGAAAATCTACTTTCTTGAATAATGGCACATCCAGAAGCCATAGATTGTTACTAGAAAATTTTCAGTGCCAGGGATGAGATACTTTCCAGTGAGTTGTTGGCCAGAGCGGTCCCTGTTGCCTCCAAGACATTATAGGCTATTGCCAAAGCCCTTGGTTTCCCATGAGAAAGAGATGGTAAGACCCTATTGCTGAAGACTTCACATGCCTGAGAGGCAAAGTCATTGAGAAATCAAGTTGGTGTTGAGCAGAAAACCTTCTCCCTGTAGCCCAGCCAACTGAAAGCTGGAAAAATCTGCACTGTCGGCCGTCTTATGGGAGACCGAAGTTATCAGTGGTGAAAACAGTGAACACCGGAAACTTCAAGTTTGGTCAGATAGGCCAAGTGACTGAATGAGTATAACTGTGGCATGTCCACTCTGGGGAAACCAACTGCTCTGTAATTGAACTGAAGTCCCACTCTATGGGAGGGAATATGTTCCTGGTACTGAAAACCTAATCAAAAGCCTATGGCAAGGGAGGTCCTAAGCCTTAGGGATATAAAGCCTGCTCTTGTCTGGATAAATGCATATATTACTCTCACCAAATTGCCCTGAAAGCACTATACTTAATGCTCATATTCATATATTAATGCTACTCTCACTTCTGATTAGAGAAGCTTCTCTTTTCAGATGGCAATGACCACTGGGATGACCCAAAAGGCAACATAGTGCTGAGAAAAAGGGACGGAGGTGTGTCCTGCACTGAAACATCTCACACGCTACAAGGCTCAGGGTCCATTGCGGAAGAGGTGGCAGTAAGAATGTAAGAGCCAAAGGAAGGGTACCACTCTTTACGTACAACTTTATGGACAGTATTTGGTCTTGATATCCAAGACCTTGCAGTGCCTAGCAATACCCACACAAAGACCCTCATAATAGGAGAAAAAGATGATGACATCAAATTAAAAGAGAGACTAATGGAGAGAGGAAGGGGATATGATGGAGAGCAGAGTTATGAAGGGGAAATTGGGGAGGAGAGGGGAAGGAAATGCCATGGTTTATTGTCTGTAAGTATAATATTGTCTATATATCTATATCTATATCTATATCTATATCTATCTATATCTATATATAGTTTTTTAAATGGCACATACATTTGAAGTTCCTTTGCAGTGGCTAGAAGCCCTGACATGCCCATTCTTCTCTCTCTCCTTGCAAATAATCAATGTGTGTGTGTATGTATGTATATATACATATACATATACATATATATATATATATACATATATATTAATTTTATTTATTTATTTAGAGAAAGAGGAAGATAGAGAGAGTGAGCATGCCAGGGTCTCTAGCCATTGCAAACAAACTCCAGACACCTTGTGCATCTGGCTTACCTGGGCACTGGGGGAATCAATCATAGTGATCCTCCTACCTCTGCCTCCCGAGTGCTGGGATTAAAGGCGGGTACAGAAGGCCAGAGTGCAGCCCTTGGGCCTGACACAACAAGCCAAGGTGCTGATAACCTCAGAGGTGGGAGATGTGATTTTCCCTTAGCAGTAGCAGTACCACAAGATGAAAAGGCTGATGGCTTATAGAAAAGAATGAACTATGGAGGACTAGAATGATATGGGGCCTCTTGGAAAGGACTGGATGCCTCAGATAGAAGCTCTAGGATGCAGAATAAGCAAAGGTAACTGGTTCAAAATCTGTCCTAATGAAAGGGGTCCCAGAGCTGAGAGTCCATGTGAGCTGGCTCCAGGATCAAGAATTTTATAGGGTCACCTATACTTCCCTTCCCTTAGGTTTAGATGGATCTGGTTCCTCCCATTCTCATTGGTCCCTTATGTTTTCCCTTCACCTGGCAGAGTGTTTCCCAGTCTCCCTGATGCAGGGCTTCCTTGACCCCTCCCTATCTCATTTCTTTGGGTGCATGCGGGCAGGGAAAACTGATTCCCTCTTCAGGCTAGATGGACAGCAGAATGCCTCTTCCTTTACTTCCTCAAGTTCCAGATGTCCTTTGTAGTGGCCTGAGCTTTAGTTCAGGGTGCCATTGGCTATAGTCAGTGCAGCTGGTGTGGCCAGGGCTGGGCTCTGACTTGGTGGCTGAACACTTGAGCCCTTGGACAGTGTCTTCCATCCACGGTGTTATACCCAACATAGTTCTTTTGATGAAACAATGGATAGATGTGATGAGGTCTTTCCATACTACATTAGACCTTGCTAATGTTTCTTTTTGGTATCCCTTTAGCCACCTAAAATCAACTCATACTTTCTTGAAATGGATGATTGTGGGCTTTAGAAATCCTTCCCACTTTATAAAAATGTTTTGTTTCATCGCATAATGCTACCACTTGAGTGTCTTACTTTTCAGTAAAAGCATCTGGAAGAGCAGTAAGGTGGCAGTTAAGGAATTTAAATAGAGGCATCCTGCAGTAGGGGAAAAAGGCACTCTGGACCATAAAGCTATTGAGTAAAATTCCCATTACCAGGGTGGAATATTTTTCTTCTAAGTTGTTGGTCATGCAAGCCCCTGAGGCCATACAAACCCCATAGTCATTGTCATGGTTGTTGGTTGTATGTTAGAACCAGATAGTAAGTTTATATTGCTGAACATATTATGTATTTTGGCTATAGGACATGGAGAAATCACATTTCTACCGAACTAGAAGTTCCTTCTTGCTGGCTGATTTCCATAATATCAGAAGGCATCATGAGGGCTTCTGAGAATCATGAATAGTCTTGTTCAGCTATAGACCCTGCATACTACAGCACCAACATGCAGGGCAAGATGTGCTCACTTATGCAATAGTGGCACAACACAGTGGTGAATGCAACCAATTGCTTTCCAACTGGAGGTAAGGCCTGCTTCACGGAAAGCATTCACATCTGGCACTGTAAACCAGGAGAGCAGAAGCCTGTGGCTGAGGAGGTTATAAGGCTCCCATGGGGAGATCACTGATATTTTGTTAAGTGAATGTGATATTAAATTGCCTTCTGAACAGTTCTGTTTACATCCAAAAGTACTGCTGTTGTCAGTCTCGGTCAGTCATGTAAAGTGTAACCTACTGAAGAGGCCCATAACTGGTCAAGCTCCTAAAGGTAAGTGGCCATTGCTGTGACCCAATGTTGAGCCATATATGGAAAAAAAATAAACATCTTTATCACTCCTCCAAGGCTCAGGGAACATAGAAGAGGAGAAAAGCATCAATAGTCAGAGGAAGGGTGGAATATAGTGTAGCTATTTCCTCTGAACTAAAACATTCTCTCATGGAAGGGAGGAAATAAATGAAATTTATAAGTCACAGGAAGTAAGTTAATCTTACAAGGCTCAAGAAGTTCCTGAAAGTTACAAGATCCACAAGGCCCTTCTCCAAGGTTATAGGAGTAGTAACATGCTGCGAAAGAAGGTTCTTCAAATAACCAAGCTGCCTGCAAGCTGTGCAGGAGCTCGGAGATGCAGCCATGTTGGGTGGGTTTTTGGGTGATATAGCTGTCTTGTAGTCAGCCATGGTCCTGTGAGTAACCTCTCCCCTTTACTCCTGTAATTAACTGCAGTATACTCACTGGTTCACTTCAACTGAAGTCATTTCTTGGGTCTGTCACAGGTGCCCTGTCTGTTATGAATACACATTTGCTCATGCCTCCCAGGAAAAAGTTACACATTTAATGAACATCTGTAACAGACACATCACTGAGAAAGGAGCAGCTAAGCAAAGTCACTCACTTTCCAAGGGGGAAACCAAGCTGCTATAAAGGACAATCAGTCTCAGAGGCACAGGTGGTCACATGTACTGGAAAGGAAGAGAAAGCATAAAGTGTATGAGTATTAGAGGGGCAATTATTCCAAGAGGTCACAAAAACCTCTCTGAAGGGGTGTCACATGACCAGAGACGGGAAAGGTTGAAGGGGAGAGCCTTGTGGTGGTCTAGAAGAGTGAGTGAAGGGAGTAAAGTGTTCCAGGAAGAGGGACTAGCAAGTGCAGAGGCCCAGAAAAGGGTCTGTGGTTGTTTGTGGAACAGTAAGAAGGCAGAGCTAATGAGAGAGCACAGGGCAGGAAATGGGACCACAGAAGTAGATGGGCCTGGAGTGTGCTAGCTGTCCATATGGTCCCAATGTATAGTGCTACTTGGTGATTGTGGCACCCAGCCCTCTATTATCCTTGAAGTGTCCAAGTATCCTGTTGTGGAACTTTATACTATTGTTGCTAAAGTGATAGGCCCTGAAAAAGACCTTGACTTTTGACCCATGGTGAGATGGCAGTCTCTGGAACATCCTGTGTTGAGAAGGGATGTTATCTGAGTCAGATGCAAAGAGATGGCACCGGCAGCTGTGTGCAAGGAGCATAAGGGAATTTGCTGGGGACATGCCAGAGAATGATTTGGTGCCTCCAAATTGAACTTGAGGACAGAGGTTCCACGAGTAACCTAGGAGCTTTTCTTTCTTCAGATCAAAACCCTGTCACAGTGCTTTCTACTTAACAGCCAGCACAGGCATCAGGAGCTAGCTACTGGGTGGGGTTCCTACCAGGCAGTGGGGAGCTCCTAAATGAACAAGCTCCTTTGGGGCAATGGGGAGCTCCTAGGCGGACCAGCTCCCTTGGGGCAGTGGGGAGCTCCTGGAAAGACAGGTCAGAAAAGTTTGCATAAATTAAGTCCCTTGATAAATTGTGGTGGAAAGAAGCTAAAAGTTGAATTGATTCACTGAGTTACTTCAGAGTTGATTGTTGTGCAGCTAAAACTTATCTTTGTCAGCAGATAAAAAAAAATCCCCAAAAAAGTGTTTCAAAGGGCCCCTGAGGGATGATAAATGGGAAAGACAGTTTAGACTAAAAAAAAGTGAAATGCAGTTCATTGTTAGATTGGCCTGACTACAAAAATGATATGCAAATGGGCACATCTGGTTTGTTTACTTACTCCTCCCCTTGGCTATAAAAACTATAAAATAAAAGTAAAATCTCAGCTTGGGGCCAGAGCTTCTTTGGAGGGCGACCTCAAGCTCCTTGGCCCCTGGGAAATAACTTCTCTACTTTCACTCACACTGATATTAGAGTGATCTTTCCAGAAAATTTCTATAACGAGATTAGTAGAACACACTATGAAGCTTCTACCACCCACTCACATTTTATAATATATATAATACATAATGATAATATATAATATACATAATCAGTTGCATATCAAATTGTATTTTAATGTGCTAGAGAATATTACTATTCAATTCCCTTTTTTTTGCAGGTCTTTCAAGGTAGGGTCTCGCTCTAGCCCAGTCTGAACTGAATTCACTATGTAGTCTCAGGGTGGCTTGAACTCATAGTGATTCACCTACCTCTCCCTTCTGAGTGTTGGGATTAAATGCATGCGCCACCCTGCCTAACCAATGTCCTTTTATATTTTGCAGGTTACAGTGCGTCTTACCCATTTAAGAGCTTCCAAAAAAAAAAAAAAAAAAAAAAAAACACCTCAGAAAAGCTTCAAGAATGTTCATGTGAGCCAGGCTACAGTGAGACCTAACCTCAAAAAAAAAAAACACAACCAAAATCAAACCTGAATAGAATGTCCATGTGAAATTAACCAATAGTCAGGGTTGAGAGTATGAGTGCTCGCTGAACCCTTCTCTGGGCCAAGGCACAGTGGGGATTGATGCAGACATGACTCCCATTCTCAGAAGTGTGTAGTTGAGCAAGGAAGACCCCCTAGAGCAAATAACCAGCAAATACGTGAAGAGTTCCTCTGGGATGGGAGTGGATGAGAAAGAAGCTGCAGGTGTGAGGAACAGAAGCCCCGCCAGGTGGGAGCTCCATCAGGAAGTGACTGGAGGAGGGGCCAAAGAGAGCTGGTATGATGGGAGGTTCTAGTGACTGCACAGGTACACAGATAGAGCTAAATCAGACAAGTCCTGCAGGCTGTGGTGTGATGTGTGGGCTCCATCTAAGAAAGAAAGAAAGCAAAGAAGTGATATGGGGAGCTGGGAAGATGACTCAGAGATTAAAGGTACTTGCTTTCAAAGCCTGCTGGTCTAGGTGCAATTCCCCAGCCACCCACATAAAGCTGGCCAGGCATTCACTTACAGTAGCCTCTACACACACACACACACACACACACACACACACACACACACACGAGAGAGAGAGAGAGAGAGAGAGAGAGAGAGAGAGAGAGGGAGGGAGGGAGAGAGGAGGGGAGAGAATATGAATTTAAGAAAGACATTGGGCTGGAGAGATGGCTTAGCAGTGAAGGCACTTGCCTGCAAAGCCAAAAGACCCAGGTTCAATTCCCCAAGACCCATGCAAACCAGATGCACAAGGTGGCACATGCGTCTGGACTTTATTTGCAGTAGCTGGATAACCTGATGTGCCCATTCCCTCTCTTTCTCTTCCTCTCTCCCTCTCTGCCTCTTTCTCTCTCTCAAATAAATAAATAAAATTAAAATTATTTTTAAAAAAGAAAGACAGAAGTGGCATGATTAGCAGGGCTGAGTCTGGCTTTTCTTAAGCAAAGTGATAGAAAAATCTCTAACAAAGAAAACACATAACCCCCTAATCTTACCTCTCAGAAGGAGCAATGATTAATGTCTTAACAAACTTAACAGATGTCCTCCCAGCGTGATTTGTCTGCCTCTCCCAAAGCTCTGGACAATATGCTGCTCTTGTTTAACATTATGTCTTAAGTAATTTTTACATCTTCTTTGTGTCCTTTACAATCTGCACAATCATCATAATTCACAAGTTGAATGGGCCAGTTTTCTTAAGCATTTCCTGATGATGGAGGACTGACATAACCTTTGGTCTGCCTGGAATGTTCTGGGTTCTGCCGTCACTTGATGCCATTAATATTGCACCTCTTTCACTTCTGAAAGAATCCTGAATAAAGAATATGTTCACCATCTATTACTCTGGGTTCTCTGGTGGGACAGAACTGATAGAATGAGTTGTATTATAAGGGGGATATATTAACTTGGCTTACAGAATACAGGCTGTCTGCAGGCTGTAATCTGAGAACCCAGTAGCTGCTCAGCCCATGAGGCTGGAGGCCCCTGCACTCACACTCTGGTACTACAGACGTGGAGGGTTCCTGGGGAGCTGGTGGCCTTGAGCCAGGCTGGAAGACCCAAGGATCTGGGTTCTGATGCCAGTGAAGGATGGCCACAGCAGAGTGGATGACTCACCAATGAGAGGTGAAGGCAGGCTGGGAAATTAAGTGCCACTTTTACAGAACCTCTTTATGGATAGGCTGCCACCAGAAGGGCTGCCACTCTGGGGAGAAAGTCTTACCCCCTCCTAATTAATCCCTCATGGAAATGCCCTCACAGACATGCCCCCCAAAAGACATGGGTCTCTTACTTGATTCTCAGTCCAATCAAGTTGACAGAAGAAATAACATCTCTATAGAATGAACATTTGAGTTACTAACATTATCATTATTATTGATGCTGTTAGATAACCCTGCAATGAGCCAACCAGTCAGCTTTAACAGAGTGCATATTGACAATTAGCTTTTATCACATTGCCTTGAGGATTCACATCATGTTTCTAAGACATCTGCATAAAACCTGCCCACATCCCCACTGCCTGTGTTACATTTTGATTAACATTTTTCTTTAATGGACTGATTTAGTGTGTGCCACAGCACACATGTGGAGTCAGGTCAGCTCTTCATTGGAAGCAAGCTTCTCTCTCTGGATCTTCATTGAGTACTGTTCTTTGCTGTGATCATAACAAGCTTCCTGGAAGTTCTGTCTCCACCTCCCCTCCCTACATCAGCATGCTGGGGTTATAAACACTGGCTACAGCTTTCAGATGTGAGTGAGTGTGTGTGTGTGTGTGTGTGTGTGTGTGTGTATGTGTGTGTGTGTTTGGTCTTCCACTGGCCTTACATGGGTGATGGGGAAATAAATCTGGGCTAGCAGACATTGCAAGCAAGCACCTTTAACCACTGAGCTATCTTCTGAGCCTCAGTTTTTGGCTTTTTAAGTAGGATCTAAGGGGGATCAAATTAGGGCATCCAGGCTTGAGCAGTGAGCACTTTATCCACTGAGCCATCTCCCCAGACCTAATGCACTTGTTTTTAAAGCTTCTATGAATAAGTTAATTTAAGAAGGGAACTTGATGTTATTACCATGAATGAAAAACAGGTAGTATATTCCATTAATAAAAGTGGCAGAACAACACATTTACAGAACAATTCAAGAAGCTATAATAGCAGGGGGCCCAACTATGAAGCCTGCTAGGGACAGAACAAAAGGATGCTTGCAGGCAACAAAATGAGTTAAACTGGGCTTTTCTCTGTAATAGAGTCAGGTTTAAAAGAGCATAGAAAATCTCCCTTCCCAGGTGGCAAAGCTGGCCCAGCACCAGCAGAGGGAGTTTATGCATTCATCCCAGTGTAGCAAGTAAGTTGGAATTTACTCCAATAGAATGGTAGGGCCATTCTCCTTCTGGTCATGTTGTGCATGCTGTTCTGTGTGACACCTGTGCTATCAACTAATTCATGGGGTCATTCACTTGTTCACTGTAGGGAGCCAGCTTCTTGATGCCCTGGAATTAGAACTTAAGCAGGAAAAAGACAGAAGCATGTGACATGCACCCAGTTTATAGCAGCACACAAAACAGTAACTTCACTGCCCTAAAAATATCTCTGGGCTCCATCTATTCACCACACCCCCATTCCTAGCAAACAATTATCTTTTTACTGTTTCCACAGTGGCATCTTTTCCAAAAAGTAATATGGTTGAAACCACACAAGCTGTTAGCCTCGACAGGGGTCTTATTTCACTTAGCACTGGGCACTTTCTTTGGCTTGCTAACTTGTGTTTTTCTATCACTAATATCTCATTAGAAGTGAGTTTTCCAGTTTACCCATGAACCTACTGAAAGGCATCTTGGTGGATTCCATGTTTTGACAAATATGAATAAAGCCACTATGAACATCCATGTGCAGGTTTCTGTGAGAATGTAAGCTTTTAACTAAGAGCTTTAATTTTGTTAGTTATTCTTTTACTATGTTGTTTTTATTACTTTTGATAAGTAGAGGTAAGTGAGGCAGGGTAACTTGGCTTTTTTGACAACTGGTCAAGGGAGCCCTCTCTAGAGAGATGACATTTATTATAAGACTCGAGGGACAGGGAAGGAGCCAACCATGGTAGAGCCTGGGAGGGCATACCAGGCCAAGGGAGAACAGCAGGGGCAGAAGCCCTGAGGTGGGAGTTCAGCACAGTTGCATGGTGAGGAGCTTGGGGAAGCTCAGCCCTCTGGAATTTACTGCCCAGGCTCTATAGAGCCACTTGGGTCTCTAAGTAGGAAGGCTGAAAACCACAGCATGTTTATGGGATCTGAGTGATGTTCTAGCAATCCCATGAGTTTACTACATAGTCTCCACGTGCAAGATCAGAAAAGTGAGGCTTCTAGCATAAGAAGGTTTGCATTCTCCATCTAATTTGACTTTGGGGATCAGAAAGGAGAGATACAGAATTCAAACAGATGCCTGTCAATATCTAAGCCTGGGCAGGCAGTAAACACACATGCACACGCGCGCGCACACACACACACACACACACAGATTTTCAGAATACAATTAAGCGACAAAGAGATTAGAAAAGGAAGTCAGCTTTGACCTTCTGGGTCAGAGAGAGGACACGCCAGGGAAGAGGTGGGAAGAGGTGGGGAGAGGGGAACTATTGATTCAGATTAATCATAGAATTAAGTAATGGTATGGCTAAAATCTAATTGTCCACAAAATCAACCACTTCAGAGGAAATGGAGTCTCTTGTTACCATGACAACCAATTAAAAAGGGCTTTGCATGTCTATAAGCAGTAAGAGAGAATAACCCTGGACATTGAGGTATTACGTCTCTGGCCCATAGGTGCCTAAGGACTTGGTTTACCCAAAGCCCAAAATAATAATGTCTTAAATACTAAAAAGAGTGAGAGCTTGGCAGGGTAGTAGCTTTTGCTGCATAAACTAACCACCATAAAGTGCAATGGCTGAAAACAACAACTCATGTCCCTCCCACTGTGTGCATTAGAGGAGTCAGACACTTGCCCTGCTGCTTCTCTGGGGCTTCCACATGCAGCTGCAGGCAGAGGGGGAGGGCTGTGGGGCTGATGGAGTTCACGCTAGTGCCTGCCAGCAGGTGCTGTGGCTGGAGCCCCTCATCCTCCAGCAGGCTAGACCAACTTCTTCATTTGAGGTCTCAGGTCGACACTGTAAGTAGGCAAATGTGGAAGCTGAATGGTCCCTTAAGATTCAGCCTCAGAGATTATCCAGGCCAATTGTGCCACATATAACTGATCAAATCGAGTCACTGGCCACAGAAGAGGAAGGAGATGAGAAGAGTGCAAAGCCACATTGCCAAGAAGTTTGGATGGGATGGATCTTTCCAAATAATCCAACCCAGTGGTTCCATTAAGTCATCAGAATCCTAGGATTGTGCTAGCATGTCACTCAGTCATCCGCTAATCTTCCAGGTCTTAAATAGTGACAAAAAGCCAGCCATCATGCCCATGGTCTGGGGGTGAGATGGAGGAATGGATAAAGCAAAGGGGAATGACATGTACACCAACCTCTTTGCAGAAAGAGTTCTGCAAATGGACGGATATTTCTGCTTATATATCATTGGCCACACATTAGCCACATGGCCACATTTTGCTGTGAGGGATGCTAGGAAAAAGCATGTTTATTTCAGATGCCAAATGTCCAGATAGGGAGCATGGATATTGGTTTCTGTCATATATGGAACTTTGGCCTTGGATATGATACAGTGTTCTGGAGGAGGTCACCCCAATTCCCTTAGGATGGGAAAATGCCTTTTATCCCTGCAAAGGTCTAGAAATCAAATCCATGGTATTATTTGCTGTTTAAAGTATTCATAACATTGAAGTTTTGCTTTGCTTTTTAAGGTTAAGGTAGGGTCTCACTCTGGCCCAGGATGACCTGGAATTCACTGTGTAGTCTCAGGGTGCTCTCCAACTCATAGCGATTCTCCCACCTCTGTATCCTGAGTGCTGAGATTAAAGGCGTGTGCTACCACACCCTGTGAAGATTTTGTATAGTGCGTGAACAAATTAGCTTTGTGATTATAATTTCAAACTTATAACTGATTTTGGACTTGTACCTCTTCTATTGACAAACATAAATTTTCTTATACCAAACTTGTAAAAGCTAACAAAATGTGCAAGAAATCATGAGATCTTCAGTATTATTTAGGCTTTAAGAATTTTCCAAAGTGGTTTAAGTTTGGAAAGTTTTCGCTTGTCAGTTCAAGCAAAGCAAATGAAGTTGAATACATCAAATTAGTAATTCCTACATAAAATGAAGATAATTAAATTAACCCTGTTTGCAAATGGGATAAATGGTTTCATGGAATCAACTAACCATGAATCAAAAGTCCCTTGAAAGTGACTGCACAGATATTGAATATTAAGTTTTGTAAATTGAGCTTAAGGCGTAGGAATGACTAGGTTTTTTTTAAAAGCAACTCTAATACATTGAATATTAATTCAACAAGTATTTAATGAGAAATCTTTTCTGCATGCTACAGATCTCTCCCACATTGCCATCCCTGAGCTCACTCAGAGCTAAGTTGAGGTTGGAGATAACCCCAAAGCCCCTGCTTGTCTCCTAGGCACTCACAGTCTTGCCAGCCTGGGTGTGGAGCTTTAAGGAGATGGAATTGGCTTGACCCACTGCACCTGGAAGGTTGGGAAGACAACAAGAAAGAGGCAGAGAAGGGCCGGACCCAGGGGCATGGGCCTGCAAGTCCACACAGCCTCACCTTACTGCCTCTGCCTTCCAAACTTACACATTGTCCTCATCTGGGACTTTCTTTAGGGTAAAGAAGACTGTCTGAGGAGACTCAGAAATACTCATCAAAGAACGAAAGAATGAGTTGGTGTGTCACCAAGGTCCTCAGGGTGCCCTTGAAAAGAGGGCACTTTCTGGGAAGCAGTAATTTCTAGACCTAATGACAATCAGAAAGCATGCCCCATTGTCAAGGAGGGCTCTGTTTCCAAGGGACACCCCTACCCTACCCTACCCCTTGCGTTAATCCCCGGTGCTCACCAGTCTGCTCCCTTCTCCAGAGCACCACTGGACCAGGCCTGGCAGCACTGCGGAGCATCCCTATGTGGATGTGCATACCTGCGCCCTGTGGGAGCTGGGCCACAGCTGCCAGTTGTCTTGTTTAGCAACACACTGTGAATGCTGGGTTTGCTGCCTAGGAAACTGGACTGAGGTCAAGCTCCCACTTGACCCTCAGCTTCCTCCCTTCCTGGCTAGCCACCTCCCCAGCAAGCCCTCATCATCTATGGAGAAAATGAGTTGGGTAACATAAAATCCTTGCGCATAGTAGTTCCTCAATTTACTTCCTGTGTCCTCTTCAGAGGCCCAGTGTGTTTTACAGTGATCCTGAGAAGTGTCAAGAATCATCCCACTCCTTTTTTCCACCCTTCACAGCTACATCTTCAAGCAGAAGACCTTGCACCTGCCCTTCAGGATAGGTTTGCAGGGACCATACATCTACCGCAGGGGGCAGCACAGAGTCAGGCGGCTTCTGCCGTCTGTGTCTGGTCTGTGAGCGCCCCCTCGTGGCCAGCCAGATCAATTCAAGCTGGAATTTCCCACCCTCCAGGTGGCCTTAGTAGGGGTTGAAACCCCTGATTTCAGGAGGGAACCCTAGAACACGTTGAATGTAAAGGGGCTGTCCTTCGTATTAGCATAAAAAGTCTCAGTTCTTTCTATTAAAATAGCCGGTTCTTCAGCGTTGTCCTCTCTAAGTACACGTGATTAAGCACTTCCAACTTCCAAAGAAAGAGAAATAGGTTGGAGGTTCTCAAGGGCATCAGTGGAGAGCAGGCTCAGATGATGCTTTCAGGTTTATGATTCTCTTAAGTACAAAACCATTTTGCCCCTCCACCCATCTTATCTTTTCTCCACTTAAAATTAAATATGAAGATAAAGACAGGCTCTGCCTGAAGCTCTGGGAAAAATTTTAAATGATAAAACCAAAAATAATAAACTGTAGATGCTGAAGAATCTCAACCAAGATTGAAAAGGCCCAAGTGGAAATGCATTTCGTGAGCACAGACCTGTTAAAAAAATTAATCACAACACTTCTCAAAGGAGGCGAAGCTAGGGGGCTAAGAAAATGGCTCAGCCATGAAAGATGCTGGCTTGAAAAGCCTGCGTTCATTTCCCCAACAACCCACATAAGTTGTACAAAAATATGGCACAAGCATCATTACAGGGACAAGAGGCCCTGGTGTGTTCTCTATCTCTCTCTCAGTCTCTGTCTCTCTTTCCCTCTCTCTCTCTCTCTCTCTTACACACACACACGCAAGTAATTTTTTTAAAAAAATATTTTATTTATTTGAGGGGAGGGAGAGAAAGACAGAGAGAGAGATAGCAAGCAAATGGGCATGCCAGAGCCTCCAGCCCGTGCAAAAGAACTCCAGACACATGTGCCACCTAGTTCATCTGGCTTTACTGGGCACTGTGGAAACCTGGGTCCTTAGGCTTTGCAGGCAAGTACTTTAACTGTTGAGCCATCTCTCCAACTCTAAATAATTTTTTTAAAGATAGAAAATAGGCTATTTAAGAGACATCATGGTGAAAGATATAGGTGCCGATGCAATGGCTGGGGGACATTGTAGCAGGAAGAGGTATTAGACTGAAGTCCAGCTGCAACCAGACAAGTGAAGAGTTTATATGCCTATTGTTTATGTTGCATATGTATTGTAGATCTAGTCTTTTCTATGGGCAAGGATTCATAAGCAAGGCACAGGGTGGTAAGCAAGGTTGGCAGGTAAAATATTACCTAGAGAAACAATAAGGATAAGGGAGTTTACAACCTGATAAGGTGCATGCTGAAGGTGGGCCAGTGTAAGATGGTGATCAGATACTAGGAGTGGGAGTTCCTGTAAAGTGCCTTAGCAGGAGTCTTGCTCACACAAACGTAGAACAGAGAGGTTCAGCAGGCAGAATATTCAAAGGAGCCCAACTCAAGTTTGTCTCAAAGGAGAAAGTTATCATAAAAGTGAAAATATCCTTCTGTGGGACAGGAGAAACAATAGGGGCTTTGTAATTTTTTTTTTAAATTCAGACGTCCCAAAAGTGTGGAGTACTGGAGGGACTAACAGTCATTAAGTCTTCTGCTGCATGTGGCACCTTCATAGTAACCAGACAGGTGACAACACCTATCACAGTTTATAGGTGGGAAGGCAGATGTTCAAGTCAGAGTAACAGCTTAAGCACTAAGGGCTAGGATTAGAATTCCGTCTCCTGACACCAGCCCACATTTCTAAATGTTTGTGGAAAGCTGACTCTGCACCAGACACTGTTCCAAACCCTAGAGATGCAGCAGTGTACACAGCAGGCTGAAGAGATTAGCACTGCAAATGTCACTCGGAGGGCCCAGATTACCAGGGATATTGCCCCTTACTATTCAGTTCATCAATTTATGCACCAACCTCCTTAATCTGTACATATGTAAAGTGTTTGCTTTATTTATCCATTCATTCTCTCAATCATTTATTTCATTTATTTACTCAGGCACCAATTTACATGCTCATCTTATGATTATTCACTTATTTACCTGCTCATTATTTACTCATTCTTTTATTCTATCAATCACTAATCCATACTCTCACCTGTCTATGCATATATCCATCTATCCAGACCTCCCTCAATCCATCAAGCCTTCATATATCTATCTGCCTATCCCTTCGCCCATCCATATCTGTCTCTTTCCCTCTGTCCCTTCTTTCCTTCCTTCCTTTTATTCCTTTATTATTCCCCCATTAACCCTTCCTTCCATCCACCAACTCATCCATTCTTTCAGTCTTCATACTTACCCTAAACATTTAGGCATATAACCTAGTTCAGCCTTTAAGGCACTCACTACCTGGTAGTCACAAGATCCCACACCACAGCAAAGGTATAGGGAATTCAGAGGGACCCCAAGTCACTGGTGTGGGTTGAGCAGGTTGCAGGCACAGGACATATGATACAAGTGCCTATGACTAAAGAGTGATTGGCAGCCCACTACTGTGGCTGGAGTTTGAAAACAGGACTGTCAGGGAGGCCGCGGAGGACAGCTATGTCTACTTGGGTTAACATTCATTTCTCTCCTAGGCATTGTCTTTTAAGACCTTTGGCTTTGCACAGTGTGAGGATGGCCAAGTTTGGTGCCATATCTTCCCCTCTCTGGCCTCTCTCTGCTGAGGGAACAGCCATGTATGATTGGAAGACAAAAGGGATCCCTGTGGTATCCTTGGTGACAACCCACCTCCCTAAGTCACTGGTACAGCCAGTAGCTGGTCCTCTCCTTTGTCTGTTCACACCGGGACTATAATGATGCCTATACAGAACTATCTTCTAGATTGGCTCAAGCATAGCCCTCTCTGACATCCACTTTCTTCCTGTGTTGGTAGGTAGGTCTCCAGGCCCTGCCTATCCCACTGCTTCATTCCACACACCGCTCTGTGTCAGCAAGACTGCAATGAACTTAATGCAAAACTCCAGAATCTCTTGCCAGCATCTCCCTGTCTGTCCCCTTGTCGTGTTCCTACCTCTAGTGGATCCCCCAGATCCCACGTATCCATTCGTCTGCCACCTGAGCTGCTCTCTGAAGCTTTGTTAACCACTTGAAAAAAATCTTTCAAGGATACCTTCTTTCAGGCAAGGCAACATAGTCCTTTCACCATTTAGTACATTCCATTTCTCCCTGGCTCTGTGTCCTTACAGGTACTACTCCATACTTACCAAAGCCCCACACTTCCATTCCTACTCACCTCTGCCTTTTTGCAACTGCCTGCAGTGGCCTCCCTTACCTTAGCTCTCTCAGTAAACTACTGCTCATCTAAACTGTGGCTGGGTGGATCCATTAACCTTCTCATGACTGCTGCATTACAGTAAACATGCCTTGATGTGTTAATGCATCTCTGTGACTAGGCTGAGATCCGTTGATGGTTCATCTTCATTGTCACCAATAGACTGGATTTGAAATCACCTAGGGGACTCACCTCTGGGTGTGCTTGTGAGAGTGTATGCAGAAAGTTTGACTGAGGAGGAAAGACCCCACCTCTTGATGTGGGCAACACCATCCCACGGCCTGGGATCCTGTACTGAAACAAAAGGAAAACAAAGGAGAAAGCTGGCTGAACACCAACATCCCCCCCCCCACCCAGCATCCTGACAGTGGATATAGTTTAAGTGTGAAGCAAGCTTCCTCACAGCCCTGCTGCCATAGCTAGAACCTGTCTAGCTATTGGTTTCCCAGCCATGATAGACTCTGCCTTCAACTATGAGCCAAAATAAACCCTTCCTTTATAATCCAGAAGGCTTGGGAGCATGAGCCCTTTTCATGGCCTTCACTGCCTTCTCAGTGTCCCGAACAGTGTCTGGACACAGAAGGTACTCACTGAACATCCATGAACATGTGGAACAACAAGATATCTCTATGGATGCCTGATTCAGATCAGACCAAGACATTTTCTGTGGTCCTTGAGATCACATGTCTAGCCTGTTGTTTATCCTGCCTTGGCAGTCCACAGACAATTGACAAAAGTTCACATTATGTTCCTGAAAGCAGAGAACTAGAGGGAGAACAGAACAAAGGCCTACTTTCAAAGAGTCCTGCTTCTGACACCCAAGCCTTGCCTCCTGAGGAGGAAGATCTGTTTGCTTGGTATATAAGTTACTTTCTCATCACTGTGATGAAAATAGCTGGCAGACAAAACTTGAAAAGTTTGTTTTGGTTCTTGGTTTGGTTTCAGAGAGATTTTTGCTTTTAACAGGGAGGACGTGGTGCAGTGGCTCTGTGGTGGTGGGAGCTTGTGATCGGAGGCACCTTACATGTGAGCTGACAAGAAGCAGAGAGCTCACAACCAGAGCCAGAGGCGGGTGTAACCTTTTAAAGCCATGCCCTGGTGACCTATTAGCCATGCCATAGCCCTCAGAATAGTACCACATGCTGGAAGCAGAACATTCAGAACATGAGCCTATAGGGGACATTCAAGATTCAAACCATAACCTTTCAACCCTGGCCCCTGAAAGTTCATGGCCATTTCATAATGTACATTTAATCCAATTGCAAAGTTCCTATAATCACAACAGCTCCATCATGGCTCAAAAGTGCAAAGTTCAAAGCCCCTTCTGATATTTGAGGCAAAGTCTTAGCTGACAGACCCTATATAATCAATAAGAATGCCATACATTTCCAGTATAGAATGACATGGAGTAAACATTTCCATTACAAATGGAGGAACAGGAGGATTATAAGGAAAGATTGGATCAAGGCAAGACAGAAACCCAACAGGGCAAACAAAATTATGCAGCATTACATCTGCCACAAGGTACAAGGTGTCATTATTTGAGTTCCAGTGGGCTTCACAGCCCTACCTCTTTAGACCTGGCACCTGTATTCCACATGACTTGTCCTTTGTACGGGCTCCATAGTAATGGATTCCATCATGGTATTTTCATATATACGTTGAACAGCTTTTTCTCTCTGTATTTTTATTGGCATATCTCTGAACCCCCAGTAGCTGGCCCTGTGTATAAGCTCTGCCTATAGCATTCTAGGGATTCTCTAGCCTGCAACTCTAAACTCTTGCATTGTCCTTCCACAAACTAGTTCTTTTTAAAAATATTTCTATAATTTATTTATTTTAAATATTTAATTAATTTATTTGCAAGCAGAGAGAGAAGAAAGACAGAGAATGGGCATGCCAGGGCCTCCAGCTGCTGGAAACAGATTCTAGATACATGCACTATTTTGTGCATCTGGTTTTACATGGCTACTGGGGAACTGAATTCAGTTCATTAGGGTTTGTAGGCAAGCGCCTTAACTACTGAGCTTTCTCTTAAGCCCTATTTATTTATTTGAGAGAGGGTGAGGAAAAGAGAGAAAAGTGAATAAATATGGCCACACCAGGACTTCTTGCTGCTGCTTATGAACTCCAGATGCATGAGCCAGTTGGTTATTTCTGTCTTTATGTGGTTACTGGGGAAACAGGTGCCTTTAGCCACTGAGCCATCTCTACAGCCCCAAACCAGTTCTAAAAATCTATTAACCATATGGCCTGGTTTACCACAGCAGTGGCCTTACTCTTCAGTATTAAAGTTCCATATTAGTTGCTTTCTCATCAGTGTGACCAAAGTAACTGATAGAAACAACATAAGGGAAGGTATGTTCATTTTGTTTCATGGTTTCAGAAGTATTTAGTTCACCATAGCAGGGATAGCATGGCAGGAACCTCTGGTGGCAGGAGCATCCATGGAGGCTCCACACATGGTGGCAGACAGGAAGCAGAGAGCACTAAACTAGGACAAAGGGTGTGTATAGCCTTCAAAGGCCTACCTTTAATGACCTATTGCTAATAGCCAGCTCTCACCTCCTAAAAGCACCATACATTGGGGACAAAGCATTCACAACATGAGCTGTGGGGAATTTCAATTCAAACATAACACTTGACGCTTGAAGCTGGTTTCTAAGAAAGTGTCATCATAAAGAGATTTTGTCCCTAATGCTGACTGACAGAAAACTGTTCTGAGTGTTGGACAGACAACGAGACACGACTCAGTTGTTCGGCTAGCAGTTGAGTCCTGGCACCAGAACCATGGGCCTGGGGAGGAAGGTGCTGGCTCATCAAGAACCATCCAGAGGTGCTAGAAGCTATTTCTGAGGCAAACTCACCATCACTCTTAGCACATGCTGAGAAGTCTCAACTCTCAGTTCCTTGTATAGGTAGGGAGTCTTGCCCTCTATTTGTCCCTGTAGAGAAAGGACCACACACCAGCAGAGTGGCATGTTAGAGAAGAGTTTCAGGAGCTGCCTAGCTCCACATATGTCTAGGAGATATTGTACAAAGTTCCTTTCTGGGCCTCATTTATAATCTTACCATAAACTAGGGTGATATTGATAGTGACCTAATGGGCTCTTGGAAGGACCTACATTAGACATTACATCTCAAACTCTCAAAAGTACTACTAGGTATAGAAAAAATGTTCAATAATATATGCATTTTGCCACATTCAAAAGGCACTACAGTGCTGAGAAGAAACAACAGAGCCTTCATTACTGACACCTTTCAAGGCTCAGGGTCCATTGTGGCAGAGATGGCGGAAATAATGTAAGAGCCACAAGAAGGATAAGACACTGTGAGGTCATGGCCTGAATATCCATGACCTCACAGTGCCTGACAAGACCATCATAATAGGAGGAAAAGATGATGACATCAAAATGAAAGAGAGACTAATTAAGAGGGGGAGGGGATATGATGGAAAGTGCAGTTGTGAAGTGGAATGTGGGGGCAGGAATTGTCATGGTTTATTGTCTATAATTATGTAAGTTGTCAATAACAAAAAAAAAAAAGGGAGAAATGTTCAATAAGAGCACAGATAAAAGCTTTTGACCTTTCCTGAGTATCTTTGAGGTATAGCAAACTCAAGTGCCTTAAAGGACCAGGCAGGCAACTCAAAGTGGGACAGAAGGAGATATGAA
Source organism: Jaculus jaculus (assembly GCF_020740685.1). Classification (NCBI taxonomy): domain Eukaryota; kingdom Metazoa; phylum Chordata; class Mammalia; order Rodentia; family Dipodidae; genus Jaculus; species Jaculus jaculus. The sequence continues at coordinate 80,654,144 of NC_059109.1, read as the reverse complement.
AGCTGGAGCCTCTGGGGTGGTGCTCACACAGACCAATGCACAGGAAGCATCAGGCCATTAAGTCCAAGTCTCTAGGAGTGGTGCCAAGACATGAAAATCTTGTTTAAGGGATAACTTCATCATTATGAAATGATTTTGTTTATTCCAGACAACATATCTTACTTTGAACTCTATTTTATCTAATTTTAATATGGCTAACAAACTTTTGTCCTGATTACTATTAGTCTGCTATGTCTTTCCATATGTATATATTAGAGATAATGAGTGAGGGGGGTGGAGAGAGAGTTGGCATGCCAGAGCCTCAGACACTGTAATTGAACTCCAGATACTTGGACCACTTAGTGGGCATGTGAAACTTTGTGCTTGCCTCACCTTTGTGTGTCTGACTTATGTGGGATCTGGAGAGTTGAACATGGGTCCTTAAGGTTCACAGGCAAGCAAGTTAACTGCTAGTCCATCTCTCCAGCCTGCTTTCCCTATATTCTTTCATATTTAATTTGTTTGTATTTAAGGTACGTTTCTTGCAGAAACATAGATGTATCTTAAAATTTTATACTAAATGAGAAAGAAAATTGTTACATGTTCCATCTGATATGTGGATCCTAGCTTTGGATGTTTAGATTTGTATGTAAGTCAAAGTAAGAGTCAGTAGAGACCAGGAAGCTATAAAGGGGCCATGAAGGGTGGGGATCTAAGGGTAGGAGATAGTAGAGGTGAAGGTAGAGGGGCAGAACACTGGGAGTATAAAGGTCTAAGTAGGGATAGTCATAGATACTTCTTTGTGTGGTGGATATTATAGAGACTCAAAACTAGTCCATGCTGACAATAAGTGACTGCTGAGTACTCAGCACTAAATACAACATCTCTGTCACATCTTCCAAGGCTCAGGGAATATTGCAGAAGAGGGAGTGTAAAGAATGTAAGAGCCAGAGGATGAGAAGGAGTGCTTTGGAACTATGTCTTCAGGACCTGAAGTGATCATCACATCCATAACCTCACAGCAACCGTTGTGCCTGCACAAGACCTGCACACCACTGGCCTAACATTCTGTCACGGACCCTGGAGATCAGAAACAATTTCTTTTTTTGGTTTTTAAAAGTAAGGTCTTGCTCCAGGCTGACCTGGAATTCACTATGTAGTCTCAGGGTGGCCTTGAACCCACAGTGATCCTCCTACCTCTGCCTCCCGAGTGGTGGGATGAAAGGCATGTGCCACCATTCCTGGCCAATTTTTTAAAATTAAAGTAGAAGAGGGACTTGTTGGAAAGAAGAAAAGGTTAAGTGGAAGGGAAACAGAGAAGGTGATGGGAGGGGGTTTTGATCAAAATATATTATGTACATGCGTGAAAATTTTCAGTAAAAGTTTTTTTAAGAAAACAAAACAGCATGCAATATCTTATGCAGCTGCAAATGAATGTCCACCCAGCTTTATGTGGGTGACAGGAGAATTCTCCTTAACTGTTGAACTATCTCTACAGCCCTTAAAACATGTTTTTAACTCAGTCTATTTAGACTATTTACATTTAATGTGACAGTTGATATGATTGGGTTTAAATCTACCATGTTGTTGTCTTCTGCTTGTCCATTTGTCATTTGTTACTTTTTTGTTTTATTTTCTTTTGGGTTAATAAGGTATTTTTATGATTCCATTTCATCACCTTTGCTGACTTGTTAGGTGCCCAGAACTGTTTTTTATAGTGCTGGGAACTAATCTCCAGCTCACCATACTAGACTAGGCAAGTGCTCCACTTCCCAGCTGTAGTGCTGTCCCAGCCGCAAATCTGGGCAGGTTTATCTTTTCTTTATTTATTATTTGTTTTCTTTTTATTGTTATCTTAGAGCGAAAAAGAGGGAAAGAGAATGCCAGGGCCTCTAGCTGCTGCAAACAAACTCCAGACACATGTGCCACTTTGTGCACCTAGCTTTACATGGGTACTGGAGAATTGAAACCAGGTTGTTAGGCTTTTCAGGCAAGCACCTTAACTGCTGAGCCATATCTCTGGCCCATTTTGTGGGGTTTTCCAGTCCCTGTTTTATTTTTAGAAGTTTAGAAGCTTGCTATGTGGCATAGGTTGGCCCCCAATTCTCCATTTTCCTTCCTCAATAGTCTAAGTGCTGAATTTACAGGCATGTGCCATCAAATTTAGTCATCTATTACTTTTTAATGAGTTATTTTAGTGGTTTTTAGGCCAGGCATTGTGGCTTACACCTTTAATCCCAGTAGTTTGGAGGTAGAAGTATCTCCATGAGTTTGAGGCCAGCATGGGGCTACAGAGTGAGTTCTAAGTCAGCCTGGGTTAGAGTGAGGTCTTATTTCTAAAATAACAACAACAAAACCCAAAATGGTGGCTCAATAAATAATCTCAAGACTGGGTATAGTGGTAGAAGCCTATAATCCCAGCATTAAGGAGGATAAGGCAGGATGCAGAGATGAGAGGACTGCAAGCTTGAGAGCAGTCTTGGCTACACAGTCAAATTCTATATAAAAATAAATATTTGGGGCTTGGGAGAAGGCTCAGTACTTGGAGAAACTTAGAAAGCCTGCCAACCCAGGTTCATTCTCCAGTACCCACACAAAGTCAGATGCACAAAGTGGTGCATGCTTCTGGAGTTTGTTTACTCTCCTTGCAAATAAATAAATGAATTAAAAAAATTTAAATTTAGGGCTGGAGAGATGGCTTAGCGGTTAAGCGCTTGCCTGTGAAGCCTAAGGACCCCGGTTCGAGGCTCGGTTCCCCAGGACCCATGTTAGCCAGATGCACAAGGGGGCGCATGCATCTGGAGTTCGTTTGCAGAGGCTGGAAGCCCTGGCGCGCTCATTCTCTCTCTCCCTCTATCTGTCTTTCTCTCTGTGTCTGTTGCTCTCAAATAAATAAATAAATAATTTTAAAAATTTAAATTTAAAAAATGTTTTATTTATTTATTTTATTTGAGAAAGAGAGGGAGAGAAAGAGGCAGACAGAGAAAGATATAGAGAGAGGGAGAGAACCTGTGCACCAGAGCCTCTAGCCACTGTAAATGAACTCCAAACTAATGTGCCACCTAGTGCATCTGGCTTTACATAAGTACCAGGAACTTGAACCTGAGCCCTTTGGCTTTGCAGGCAAGTGCCTTAGCAGCTGAGCCACCTCTTCAGTCCAATAATTTTTTAAATAAGAAGATAAATAATCAAGTTGAGTGGTTTTTAGGTTTCTAGTACACATCTTTAACTTGTCACAGTCTGTCTTTGAGTGTTATTATACCATTCTGTGCATAATAGCAAAACCTTATGATTCCAGGGTTTGGAAGGAAACAAACCAGCAGAAAGTTAACAGTGAGCAGGGCTGCATGCCATTGTGAGACTGGGCTGAGTGCTGGGGCTGTACACCAGAGCTAGGTTCAGGTATGCCTGCTCAGGAGGGAACTAACCAGCAGGCTAGCAGGGCTGGGTACCCTGTGAGAGGGGGATGAGCACCTGGATTTTGCACAAGGACTAGATGCCATTCTAGAGCCACTGACTGGGAGAGTACAAACCAGGAGAAGGTTGGTGGAAAGCAGCCGACAAACTTGGATTCTACCCCTTCCACCCACCTTGCAAGCCCCCCCACCAAAAAAAATTATCTGAAAGACTGGAGCAGAGGGCAACTGTGTACTGGCCCCACCCCAGGAGAAGTTTGGAGCTGATCTCACCCCAAAAGACCAGACAGTGAATAGGACTGGAAGAATGGCACCCGGCTGCAGCACTGGACAAGCCAGACCGCCCAACGTCTTACCCAGGTTTGCCAGAAGGTGGCACACACAAAGTAGATCTTGCTCAAGCTCAAGTGCACATGCCACAACCCAGTGGATAGTCTTTAATCTCACACTCACCATAATCAATTTATACCAAGTCACCAATAAGTACATACAAGAGCTGCTATTGCTATTGTCCTCAGTGAGACAACTGATTTAAAGATTGGCAGACCCCAGTGCAAAGCAAATAACACAGGACACCCAGCAAAGGGATCCTCACCAAGATTACGTAGTCCCACAATGGAAAGCTTAGAGAAAGCCCAAGACCTAGAAGCCCCAAATGAAATCACAACAAGCATTTTAAACAAATTTAATGAGACCATGAACAAATGGCTAGTTGAATGGGAAGAATCTGGATAAAGAGAAATCAAGCAGGAACTCCAAGAATGGCTGAAGGAAATCAAAGAAAATCAGCAAAAAGAATTCAAACTACAAATCAAAGGTTGACTCAATGAATTGGAAGAAATGCAACAAAAAGAATTCAAAGGATGAATGAAGGACGTGGAAGATAATCAACAGATCCTCTAAGCAGAAAATAAACAGCGAAACAATGGAGCTAAACAATATCATAGATCAAATGGACTTAACAGACACCTACAAAACATTCTATCCTAATTCTATTGTATACACATTCTTTTTAGCAGCTCATTGAACCTTCTCCAGAATAGTATATATATTGGGGCATAAAGCACATTTCCACAAATTAACAAAAATTACATAATTTTGTGCAGTACTTCCAACCACAATGCATTAAAACTAGAAATTAACAAGCACAGTAACAACAGAAAACACACCAACTCCTGGAGACTGAACAACTTACAATTGAACAATGAATAGGTTGTTAAGGAAATCAGTAAATCTATTAAATAAAATAACAATAAAAACACCAAAACTCATGAGACACAATGAAGGCAGTTTTTTAAACCAATGTGAAATTTATTTTATTTTTAATGTCTATTATTATTATTATTAACATGATGTTTCATATGGTTAAATCATGTGTTGGTGCCCTCTTTTACCTCAACCCTACCCCCATTCCTTTGGGGACACTCCTTGTTGCAGGTATTGCCCATGGGGTTGTGGTTTATGTGTTGTGGGAGAAGTAGTCAGTTACTGGGGGGAGGCAATGCCTCTGGGCATGACATCTCAACCTGTGGCTCTTACAGTCTATCTGCCATCTCTTCCAAAAAATTCCCTGAGCCATGGTGGGTGAGCGTTTAGTCTACTTCGGTGATGAGCTCTTAGGAGCCTCTGGACCTCTGCTTTGCTAGGTGTTGAGTATCCTCAGCATCTGTCTTCTTCATGCTGGTGCTGGTTATCAGGTTCAGCATGGAAGCAGTACTCACCCCAATTCCTCTGTGGTTTCAGCTATGGGTTGGCTGGAGTGCAAGGAGCAGTTTATCTCCCCCTTCTTTCTACCTTCTGTAAAAGAACAGATTCTACAACAGGGAGTGAAGTCAGCATAGTTTAACTGGGATAAGTATTACTAATTTAGGGAGAATTTGATGTATGTAACCCTTTTTTAGCCAAAGACTAGTGAGAGCATGACATTGGAGAACATCATGTTTGTCTCCATAGGATTCTGATCTGGTTCAAGATTCCAGATATGGGTTCCTTTCCACTGAGCAGATCTCTTAGCTAATCAGAATTGGTTACCCACTGGGGCTGTGTGCCACTATTGCACTGGTGTGTACATTGGGTCAGGGTGTTTGCTTCTGAGTAGCTTAGACCTCTGGTTGCTCAGACCATTGTTGGCCATTTTTCCCAGTAGCTCTTCTAGCACTTTTCCAGCACTAGACAGGCTAACTGTCTGGAGACTGGCTTTCTTCTGAATTCTAGCCAGGTCTCTTTGTGCTCTGTGTCAGCAGCATATGGTGTCTTCAGAAATAGGGTCTTAGCTTTTGCCTCTGGCAGAAAGCTGCCTTGATTTGGGAACCTTGCAGATCTCTCTGATCAACAGCTCATTGTGGATAGCAACCAATCTCTGGTACTGGGAGTTACAGGTCAAAGACAGAAAAAATATATTTCCTTTTTAAAAAATTTATTTATTTATTTATTTGAGAGAGAAAATGGACATGTCAGGGCTCTAGCCACTGCAAATGAACTCCAGATGCATGTGCCACCTTGTGCATCTGGCTTACAAGGGACCTGGAGAATCGAACCTGGATCCTTAGGCTTCACAGGCAAGCGCTTTAGTCACTAAGCATCTCACGAGCCCAAAATTTTCTTCTAAGCTTAGGCTTTATCCCACCCTTACCAGAGCCCTACTTTTCAGGTGCTTCTCCCTTACTCCTTTTGAGGGTTATATCTTTAAGGATATCTCCAAGAGTAAAGGTTTCTATGGTATCAGCTCATGTTGAATTTAATTTTGTGTTTGTTTTCCCCTCCTCTTCCCCTTCCCCCAAACCATTCCATCCCTATTATTTGGGCCTTGAGTTGCCTATCAGATATGAAAGCAACTCAAGCAGGCCAGGTTAGGAACCACAGATAAGTGACACCATGTGACCCTTGTCTTTCTGTGATTGCGTGAGTTCACTATGCATGATCTGTTCCAAGTCTGTCCATTTTTCTACAAATTTTATTGTATTGGGTATTTTTTGTACTGCTAAGTAGAATTCAATTGTGTAAATGTACCACAACTTTGTTATCCATTCATCCAATGATGGGCATCTGGGTTGATTCCAGTTCTTAGCTATAATGAATTCAGCAGCTATAAATATGGTTGAGCAAATGTCTCTGTATTGATGCATGGAGCATTTAGGATAAATGATCAGTAAGAGAATGACTAGGTTTGTTGGTAGCTCTATGTTCATCTTTTTCAGGAATCTCCAAATTGATTTCCATAGTGGTTGAACAAGTTTACATTCCCACCAACAGTGGATAAGGGCTTCTTTTTCCCCACATCCTTATCAACATTTGTCATTGTTAGATTTTTTTTTTTTTAAATGGTTGTCATCCTTACTGGAGTAAGGTGGAATCTCATGGTTTTTTTAATATGCATTTCCTTAATGGTTAGGGATGTTGAGTATTTTCTTAAGTGTGTATTATCCATTTGTAATTCTTCCTCTGAGAACTCCCTATTCAGTTCTCTGCTCCACTTTTGGAGTTGATTGTTTCATTTTTTCTTGTTTAAGTTTTTTTTTTTTTTTTTGAGTTCTAATATCTAGGTTCTAGATATTAGGCTTCTGTCAATGGTACAGCTGGTGAAGATTTTCTTCCATTCAGTGAGTAATCTGTTGGCTGTATTTATGGTGTATTTGTGCAAAGCTTTTTAGCTTCACAAGATCCCATTGGTTGAGTGATTGTTTAATTTTGTGGGATACTGGGGTTTTGTTCAGGAAGTCTTTCCCCATTTCTGTACTGTGGAAGGTATCTCCTATTTTTTTCTTGCAGTAGAATTGTTTCAGGTCTTATATTGAGGTCTTTAGTTCATTTGAACTTGATTTTTTGTCTATGGAGAGATGACTGAGTCTAGTTTCATTTTTCTACATATGGTCATTCAATTTGTCTAACACTATTTGTTGAAGATCCTGTCCTTTCTCTAATCTACATTATTGGCACCTTTGTCAAAGATCAAGTAGCTATAGTTACTTGACCTAAGGTACAGTCTTCTATTATGTTCCATTAGTCTATGTTTCTGTTCTTATGTCAGTACTATGCTGTTTTTGTTACTATGGTTTTGTAATATAGCTTTGGATCAATTGTGGTGATACTTCCAGAGGTTATTTTTTTCCTGAGGATATGTTTGGGTATCTGAAACATGCTGCCATTCCATATGAATTTTGAGATCATTTTCTCTATTTCTGTGAAGAATGATGCTGGCATTTTTTATTGGTATCACATTAAATCTGTATATTGCTTTTGGTAGAATTGTCATTTTCACAATATTAATTCTACCTATCCAAAAGCATGGGAAGTCTTTCCATCTTCTCAAGTCCTCCTCAGTTTCATTCTTTCATGTCCTTACTTAGTGTTATTCCAAGGTATTTAATTTTTTGTTGCTATTGAAAAATGGGACAGCCTCACTGACTTTTTTTTTTTTCTGTATCTTTGTCCTTTTCATATAGAAAGGCTACTGATCTTTGTGCATTGGTTTTGTATCCTGCCACTGTACTGAAGGAATTAATCATCTTCAGAAGTTTTGAGATGGAGGCTTTTGGGTCATGTATGTATAGGATCATGTCATCTGAAAATAGAGCTAACATGACTTTTTTCTTTCCAATTTGAATCCCTTTCATTTCTTTCTCCTGTCTTCTTGCTTGGGCTAGTATTTCTAGTACTATGTTGAAGAGAAATGGTGAGAGTGGGTACTTCTTTCTTGTTCCTGAGCTTAATGGGAACTCCTTGAGTCATTCCCCACTAAGTATTACTTGGGCTTTGGGTGCGTTAATTATAGCCTTTATTGTGTTGAGATATAAATCCTCCATGCCTGTGCTTTCAAGTGTTTTAAACATGAAGTAGTGTTGTATTTTGTCAAAGGCCTTATCTACATCAATTGAGATTATCATGTGGTGTTTATGGATATGTTTATTTATGTGGTGTATTATGATGACCGATTTCTATATGGTGAACCAACCCTGAATCCCTGGGATGAAGCCTACTTGATCAAAGTGCATAATGCTTTTGATGTGTTGTTGAATTAGGTTTGAAATGATTTTGCTCAGGATTTTTGCATCTAAAATTATCAGAAATATAGGCCTATAGTTTTCTTGTTGCATCTTTGTCTGGTTTTAGGAATAGGGCAATGCTGGCTTCATAAAAGGAGTAAGGGTGGATTCCCTGGTCTCTGATTATGTGAAACAATTTGAGAAAAATTGCTTTCAGTTCTTCAATGAATGATTGATAGAATTTGGCTGAGAAGCCATCTGGTCCTGGACTTTTCTTTTGGGGAAGTTTTGGATTACTTTTTCAGTTTCCATGGATGTCATAGGTTTGTCTAGGAGATTAATCTGTTCTGAGTTTAGTTTTGGTATGTGGTATGTGGTTAGGATTTCATCCATTTCTTCCAGATTATCCAATTTTGTGTGTAGAGGTTTTGGAAGTATGCCCTGATGATTCTTCCAATTTCATTGATATCTTTTGTGACCTCTCCTTTTTTCATTTCTTTTTTTTTTTTTTTTTTAATTTGAGACTTGTTTTTTTTTCTCTTGATCAAATTGGCCAAGAGTTTATCAATCCTACTTATTTATTTTTTTCAAAGAACCAGCTCTCTCTTTCATCAATTTTTTAAATTGCTTACTTAGTTTCTAATTTATTAATTTCTGCTCTGATCTTGATTATTTCTTTCCATCTGGAGCTCTTAGGGTTGGATTCTTCTTGTTTTTCCAATGCTATAGGTGGACAGTTAGGTTATTGATCTGGGATCTCATTTATTTGTTATGAAGGCATTTAGTACTACAAATTCTCCCTTTAGTACTGCCTTCATTGACTCTCATAAGTTTTGGTAAGTCGTGTTTTCATTATCATTCAATTTTAGGAATTTTAAATTTTCTTTTTTGACTTCTTCCACAACCCATTCATTGTTTAAAAGTGTGTTGTTTAGTCTCCAGTAGCTGGTGGGGTTCTTGATGTGTCTCTTGTTAATTTCTAGCTTTAAAGCAGTGTGATCTGATATGATACAGGAAGTTACTGCAATTTTCCTGAATTTATGGAGGCACACTTTATGGCCTAATGTATAGAGGAAGTTCCATGGGCTGCTAAGAAAAATGTGTATTCTATAGAGTTTGGGTGGAAAGTTCTATAGATGTCTGTTAGGTCTAGTTGATATATGGTGTTGTTGAGCTCTATTATTTCCCTGTTGATTTTATGCTTGGATGATCTATTGATGATAATGGAGAACTGAAGTTTCTGACTACAATGGTGTTGGTGTTCATCTCTATTTTATTTTCAAGTAGATTTGTTTTATTAACTGTGGTGCCCGTGTTTGGTGCATATATATTTATGATTGCGATGTGCTCATGTTGGATCATTCCCTTGGTGGGTAAAAAGTGGCCTTCTTTGTCCTTTTTGATTACTTTTGGTTTGAAGTCTATTTATCTCTGATATTAACATACAACACCTGCTTGTTTTGTTTTGTTTGTTTTCATTTGCTTGGCATATCATTTTCCAACTTTTCACCCTGGAGAGGTATCTATCTTTAGTGGTGAGGTGAGTTTCTTGAAGACAGCATATAGAAGGGTCCAGCTTTTTGATCCACCCTGATAACCTTTGTCTCTTGATGGGTGAGTTAAGACCATTAATATTTAAGGTTGGGCTGGAGAGATGGCTTAGTGGTTAGGGCATATTCCTGAAAAGCCAAAGGACCCCAGTTCAATTCTCTAGGACCCACATAAGTCATATGAACAAGGGGCACATGGATCTGGAGTTTGTTTGTAGTTGATGGAGATCCTGGCACACCCATTCTCTCTCTGTCTCCCTCTTTCTCTCTCTCTAAAACCAATCAATCAATCAATCAATCAATAACATTTTAAAAATATTTAAGGCTATTACTGTGAGGTTCAAATTAATACCTGCCATGATGAGGTGTTTTTGCAGTTTTGTGCTTTCTTGTGTTTTGTGCCTTGTATATTTTTTGTTATTGTAATCTTCTTCTTATTCACTTTTGAGACTGATTGTTTGACTCTTTTGTGTGGAGTATTCTCTGAAGTGTTCTCTGTAGGTTTGGCTTTGTGTTCATATAATAATATTATTATCAATAATATAATCATATTAATCATAATTGAAATTTTCATGGAAAGTTTCCCCTTCACCAACTATTATGAGGCATACTTTTGCTGGGTAGAGTAGCTTGGGTTGGAAGCCATAGTTTTTTAGGTTTTGAAATGTTCCATTCCAGGCCCTTTTGGCTTTTAGGGTTTCCATTGACAAGCATGAGGTGATTCTGATGGAATTGCCTTTGTATGTAGTGAGTTGTTTCTCTCTTGCTGCTTCTGGCACTCTTTTTGATTTCACTGTTAAGAGTTTTAACTATGATTTGCCTTGGAGAGTTTCTTCTTCGGTCCTGTCTGTTTGGTGTTCTATGGGCTTCTGGTATCTGCATGGGCCTCTCTTTTGAGAGACTGGGAATTTGTTTTTCAATAATTTTGTTGAGGGCTGGAGAGATGGCTTAGCAGTGAAGGCATTTGTCTGCAAAGCCAAAGGATCCTGGTTCAATTCCCCAGGACCCACTTAAGCCAGATATACACATGCCTCTGGAGTTTGTTTGCAGTGTCTCAAGGCCCTGGCTTGCCAATTCTCTCTCTCTCTCTCTCCCTCTCTCTCAAATAAATAAATTAATTAATTAAAAAATAATTTTGTTGAATATGTTCTCTATGCTCTGGCCTGGATTTCCTCTCCTTTTGGTATACCCATGATCCAGATTTTTGGTTGTTTTAGGGTGTCCCACAGTTCCCTCATATTCTGTTCACTTGATTTTTTTGTACTTAGCAAAGTTTTTGGCCTCCTGATAAATTTCTTCTGTCTTGTCTTCCTGGTCAGAGGTTCTGTCTTCCACATGAGTAACTCTGTTAGTGAGTGGTTCTAGAGAGGTTTTGATAAACCCCATTTGATTTTTATAATCTGTCATGTTATTTTGCACTGTGTCCATCTCTCTTTTTATATTTTTTTGTTGTTTTTTAATTTTATTTATTATTTTTTATTAACAATTTCCATGATTGTAAACAATGTGTCCATCTCTTTTTTGACATGTGATTTCAGTCCAAGTCTAATTTTCTTTATACTTTTTGGAATTCATTTTTACATTTGAGCAAGTCTTCATTAAGCTTAATCAGTTGGTTTGATATTTTCCATTTGTTGACTCATCTCCAAGTCATTTATATCTGTTTTGAAAGTTCTAATGTTTTCTTCAATCACATTAAGCCTACTGTCAAAAGCTGAATGCTTTTAGAGACAATTCTGTTCAATTTCATTCATGCAATTTTTGGGTTTTTGATGGTTTGCTTCCAGTTCAGTAATTCTTTCAATCAGGGTCTCATTAGCTGTTGCATTTTCATTTTAGGATTGAATTTCTGTTGATTTCTCTATGATTTCGTTGGAGGCTTCCATTGTGGACAAGGAATCCTTGGTAGAGAGTTCTCAGTTTTCTGATATTTGTTGGCTTTTTTGCATTGTGGTCTTCCCATCTTGAGGAGACACTTTATTCTATTGGAGAGGAAGCAAGTTTTTGTCCTTGTAGGATCTTCAGAATGTACTGTTTTAAATATGAACCAGATTGGTGTACTGGTGTACAATGGGGTTATAACCACAGATGTTCAGTTGTGGAGATTGCAGGTACATCAAAGGTACCTGGTGAACTGGGAGCTCTGGCCAATTCACTCCACTTGCACATACTCTTCAGCACACAGGAAGTCACAGGTTGGAGAATCAGGTACCAGGAAGTTGGAGAGCCAGTGGCAGGAGGCCTACTCCTACAGTGGCCCATGCACCATCTGACTCAGAAGAATAGGGATGTAGGTACCCAGGGGCCAGTCAGAATACCAGAGCAAAGGGCCTGCCTGCTTTCACAGCAGCTACACTGGGACCAGGCCTCTCTAAGCCAGCCCCAGGGGACCCTACTAGGGCCAGAGAACCGGGAGGAATGGGGGAACAGTGATCTCCCTACTCACTCCATGCTGTGTGCTCCTTCCAGTGCAGGGTATCTGGGAATTGGGGACCCAAGGGCACTTCAATCAGGAACGTGGAGCAAAGGGCCTGTTTCAGTAGCAAGCTTGCAAGGTCCAAGCTTCCCCAAGCCAACCGCAGAAGGACCTACCAGGACTGGGGAAATAGGAGGAGCCAGGGAACAGGGATGTGGCTGGAGGCAGCTTTAAGGGGAAAGTTTATAGCACTGAATGCCTACATTATAAAAACAGAGATCACAAATAAATAATTTAAATATCCATTTGAAGGCACTGAAAAGACAAGAACAGTCCAAGCCCCAAAGCACCAGTGGGAAGAAATTATCAAGATCAAAGCAGAAATCAATGAAATGCAAATAAAACAATTAAAACCTTGATGAGAGAAAAACCTAATTCTTCAAAAATTATACAAGATTGATAAACTAGTGGCCAAATTGGTCAAAAGAAAAACTGAGAAGACTCAAATTAATAAGGTTAGAAATGAAAATGGAGGTGTCACAATTGATACCCATAAAATTATAAGAACCATCAGGGTTATTTCAATAACCTATATTCCACAAAGTTGAAAAACCTGAAAGAAATGGATGAATTCCTTAACTTATGTCCTCTAACTAAATTCAGAACAGATAGACTTCTTAAACAAACTTATAAATTCTAACAAAATTGAAAACATAATTAAAAATCTCACAACAATAAAGTCTATGCCCAAATGGAATCATTGCTGAGTTATACCAAGCCTTCATTCAAGAATTAAAACCACTTCTTAAATAATTAAATTTTTTCACATAATTACAAAGAGAACATGCTCTCACATTCCTCCTATGAAACCAGCATTATTGTAATACCTAAACCAGGCAGATGCAACAAATGTCAAAAATTATAGCCTGGCTGTTCCGGTCAAGATGGCGACCGCCTAGCTGCACTACAAACAACAAGGAAAAAAAAAAAGGCAAGTATTCAAGGGAAATTAGGAACTTTTTGAAGAGGGAGGGCACAGATTGGGGTAAAAGAGGGAAGCACACACCCCCATGACCCATGCCCCGCCACCCCGCCCGCCGCGAATCGCCGCATCGGGCTAGGCCTGGCGCCACAGCGACCCGGCGCCCCATGCGCACTAAGCCCCACGCGCCCCACAACCCCCGCACCCCATGCCCGCGCACCCCACGCCCGCGCACCCCCCCCCACAACCCCCAGCGTGCCCCTACCCCCAATGCTCCCTATCCACACTCGGCAGGCGCGGCCCCAGTGAACCTAGGATTCCTGCGCCCTGGGTGCCAAGGCCCAGACCCCCACGCCCCACCGCTGCGTGCCTCGAGACCCCCCGCCCGCCCCCCCAACCTCCCCACCCCCCGTGCGCCCCAACCCCCACATGCCCCATGCTCCATATCCACACACAGCAGGCGCGCCCCAAGCACCCCGGGCGCCCAGGCGTGCCCCGAACCCCCGCGCCCCCCCCGCGCACCCCAAGACCCCCACGCCCCACCCCCATGCGCCTCGAGCCACCCCCCCTGCGCGCCCCGCCCCCGCCTCCCCCACGCACCCAATGCTCCCTACCTACACGCGCTCGCTACCCACACGCAGTAGGCGCACTCCAAGCGCCCCGCAGTGTCCCGCGCCCAGGCGCCCAGGTGTGCACCGCGCCCCCGGCGTGCCCCGAGACCCCCGCGCCCCACCCCCGCGCTCCTCGAGCACCCCCCCGTGCGCAACACCCCCGCCGCGTGTCCAGAGTGCCCCATGGCGTCCCGCATCGTCCTGCACTCCATCTTACCTCAGCATGCTCCACGCCCCCTGCGTGACCCACGACCCGCCCCCTGAGGCAGAAGAGCACAGACTGTTTACAGACCCCAGTGTACCCAGCCAGAATCTAGGCACCTTCAGGGCTTGCTACCTCAGTCCGCTTTCAAGCTCAAAGGCAGGCAGCTTAGGTGCGTTACTGGGTGAGAATTCAGGCAACTATGGTGCCCCTGTCAGGCTATAGGTAGGCGGCTTTGGCAAGAGTGAGCAAAAATCCAAGCTGCTTACAACTGCCCCAGGCTGCCTTGGATTCTCATTAAGCTAGATCCCAGGCTGCTCCACCCACCTACCTGCCCATACACTGACATGGGTAGACCACAGCCCAAAAGAAATAACACGAAAAATAAAATGGAAGAAAATCCAGACAGATCACCCAGTCCAACAAGGATCACAACAAACCAAAACATAGAAGAGTGTTTAGGATCAGAACATCAAGTGGAAGCAATGAACGATGCAACCCTGACCAAACTACTGCTAGAACTGACAGGAAAGCTACAAAGGATAGATAATCGTATGGATGCTACCATCACTAAGCTAGAGCAATATGATAAGACACTGGAAGGAATTCAAAGAGAGCTAAGAGAGTTGAGGGAGAGTGAAAAAAAAGAGGACCTTAAAAATCAGCTGGCCACACTAAATGAAAACAAAGAAATGCAAGGATGATTTCCAAGAATCATCAAGAAAATCAGAAAATGAGACAAAAAGGGAGCTGGACAAAGCAATGGAAGTGATACACAGGAAAGCAGTAGAAAATGCAAACTTAATTGAACAAGTCCAAAACTCACTAGAGGCTCTCAAGAATAGAGTCAGTGAAGTGGAAGATGGAAATTCTGATCTGGAAGACAGGATGGAAGAAACAGTTCGAGAGTCCAAAAATTTCAGTAAGTTCAAAAGTTCCTGTGAACAGAACATGAGAGAATTGTGGGATACACTTAAACGTCCTAATATCAGAATCATTGGAATACCAGAAGGAGAAGAATTTCAGACCAAAGGCATGGAGAACTTATTTAACACAATAATTGAAGAAAACTTCCCCCGTCTCTTAAAAGAAAGGCCCATCAAGATTCAAGAAGCAAACAGAACTCCTAACTGACTAGACCAAAGGAGAAACTCCCAAGGCATATTATCATTAAGACTCTAAACATTGACACCAAGGAAAAAATCCTAAAAGCAGTTAGGGAAAAACAGCACACCACTTTCAAAGGAAACCCCATCAGAATTACTTCAGACTTCTCAATGGAAACCCTGAAAGCTAGAAGGGCCTGGAATGATACTCTCCAAACTCTAAGAAACTATGGCTTCCAACCCAAACTACCTGGCAAAAGTCTCCCTTATAATAGATGGTGAAAGGAAAACTTTCCATGACAAAACTCAGCTTTACAATTATATGAACACAAAACCAAACCTACAGAAAGTACTCCAGGAAATTCTCCACAGAGAAGAAACAAATAACCAAACACAAATGCCTACAAGAAGCAGATCACAGCAACCAAACCCAGAGTAGATAGAAAAAAAAAAATTAAATTCCATGGAAATGCCAACACACCTCTACCACCACAACATGACAGGGATCAAATCAAATCTCACAGTCATCACCCTAAACATTAATGGCCTTAATTCACCCATCAAGAGACACAGGCAAACAGGGTGGATCAAAAAATTAGACACCCTCAATCTGCTGCCTTCAAGAAACCCACCTTACCACTAAAGACAGAAACCTCCTCAGGGTGAAAGGGTGGAAAACAATATTCCAAGCAAATGGGAATAAGAAACAAGCAGGGGTAGCTATATTAATATCAGATAAAGTTGACTACAAACCAAAAACAATCAAAAAAGACAAAGAAGGCTACTTCCTACTTGTAAAGGGAACAATCCATCAAAAGGATATTACAATCATAAATCAGTATGCACCAAACACAGGGGCACTGCAGTTCATAAAACAAAACCTACTTGACAATAAAACAGAAATAACCACCAACACAATCATAGCGGGAGACTTTAACACACCATTATCAGTATTAGACAGATCATCCAAACAGAAGCTCAACAGGGAAGTAAGAGAGCTCAACAAAACCATAGAGCACTTAGACCTAACAGACATCTACAGAACTTTCCATCCCAAATCCACAGACTACACATTCTTCTCAGCAGCCCATGGAACATTCTCTAAAATAGACCACATACTGAGTCACAAAGATAGCCTCCACATATTTAGGAAAATCGACATAATTCCCTGCATGATATCAGATCATAATGCTATATTCCTGAAATCAACAACAAAAAAACCAACAAGAGCCCCAACGGCAACTGGAAACTGAATAGCACACTCTTAAACAATAAATGTATAGTGGATGAAATAAAAAATGAAATTGCAAAATTCCTGGAATTGAATGACAATGAGAACACATCATACCAAAACTTGTGGGACACAATGAAGGCAGTCCTCAGGGGAAAATTCATAGCACTCAATGCCTTCATAAAAAAGACAGAAAGATCCCAAATCAATAGCCTAACCATCCACCTAAAGGCATTGGAAAAACAAGAAAAATCCAACCCAAAGAGCTCCAGAAGGAAAGAAATAATTAAAATCAGAGCAGAAATTAATGAATTGGAAACCAAGGAAACAATTAAGGCAATTGACAAAACAAAGAGCTGGTTCTTTGAAAAAATAAACAAGATTGACAAACCTCTGGCCAATTTGATCAAGCAAAAAAAGGAGAGACTCCAAATTAACAAAATTCAAAGCGAAAAAGGAGAGATCACAACCGACATCAGTGAAATCGGCAGAATCATCAGGACTTATTTCAAAATCCTCTACTCCACAAAACTGGAAAATGTGGAGGAGATGGATAAATTCCTGGATGCCTATCATGTACCAAAGCTAAACTCAGAACAGATCAACCACCTCAATGAACCCATCACGCTCATGGAGATTGAAAAAGTAATAAAAAACCTCCCAAAAAAGAAGAGTCCAGGACCAGATGGATTCCCAGCCGAATTTTATCAAACCTTCATGGAAGAACTCAAACCAATCTTCCTAAAACTGTGCCACACAATTGAAGAACAGGGAAAACTACCCAACTCCTTCTATGAAGCTAGTATCACCCTAATCCCAAAACCAGGCAGAGATGCCACAAGAAAAGAAAACTATCAGCCTATTTCCCTAATGAACATAGACACAAAGATCCTCAACAAAATTCTCGCAAACCGAATCCAACAACACATCAAAAGCATTATCCACCTTGACCAAGTGGGATTTATCCCAGGAACACAAGGGTGGTTCAACATACGAAAATCTGTCAATGTAATACACCACATAAACAAGCTTAAACATAAAAATCACATGATCATTTCGATAGATGCAGAAAAGGCCTTTGACAAGATACAACATCACTTCATGTTCAAAACATTGGAGAGAATTGGCATGGCCGGTTCACATCTTAATATAATAAAGGCAATATACAAAGCTCCAAAGGCATAAATAATACTTACTGGAGAGAGACTGGAGGAATTCCCATTGAGATCAGGAACAAGACAGGGATGTCCTCTCTCACCTCTGCTTTTCAATATAGTTCTGGAAGTCCTAGCCCAAGCAATAAGGCAGAAGGAAATACAAGGGATACAATTTTGAAAGGAAGAAGTTAAATTAGCTCTATTTGCTGATGACATGATTGTATATGTAAGAGACCCGAGAGACTCCATCCCAAATCTCCTGAAGGTGATTAGCTCCTATAGCAAAGTAGCAGGATACAAAATCAATGCACAAAAATCGGAAGCATTTCTGTATGCAAATGACAAAGACACAGAAAAAGAAATAAAGGACATAGTCTCATTTTCAGTAGCAACAAAAAAATAAAATACCTTGGAATAACGTTAACCAAGGAAGTAAAAGATCTATACAACGAAAATATAAAAACTCTCAAAAAAGAAATTGAGGAGGACTTGAAACGATGGAAAGACCTCCCATGCTCCTGGATAGACAGAATTAATATTGTGAAGATGACAATCCTACCAAAGGCAATATATAGATTTAACGCAATTCCAATTAAAATCCCTACAGTGTTCTTCACAGAGATAGAAAAAATGATCTCAAATTTCATATGGAAAGGCAGAAGACCTCGCATATCCAAACATATCCTCAGCAAAAGAAATACCTCTGGTGGCATCACCATACCCGATATAAAGTTATACTACAAAGTCATAGTAATAAAAACAGCATGGTACTGGCATAAAAACAGGAGTATAGACCAATGGAATAAATTTGAGGACCCGGATTTTGGTCCAAGCAACTATAGCTACTTGATATTCGACAGAAGCCCAAACAATATAGACTGGAAAAAAGATAGCATCTTCAACAAATGGTGCTGGACAAACTGGATAACCACATGCAGGAAACTCAAACTTGATCCACACATTTCACCATGCACAACACTCAAATCCAAATGGATCAATGACCTCAACATAAGACCAGAAACTCAAAAACTACTGGAAGAAAATTTAGGAAGTGCTTTCCATGATATAGGAATGGAAAAAGACTTCCTGAATAAAACCCCAGTGGCTCAAGTTCTTAAACAGTCACTCAACCATTGGGATCATATGAAGCTGAAGAGTTTCTTTACAGACAAGCATATAATAAGCAAAGCCAATAGAATACCCACAGAATGGAAGAAAATATTTGCAGGTTATTCAACTGATAGAGGCCTTATCTCTAGAATTTACAAAGAACTCAAAAGTCTAAACAATAAGAAGACAAATACCCCACTCACAAAATGGGGCACAGAGTTAAACAGGCAATTCACAGAGGAAGAGATACAAATGGCAAACACACACCTAAGAAAATGTTCATCATCCCTAATCATCAGAGAAATGCAAATGAAAACAACTATGAGATTCCACCTTACTCCAATAAGGATAGCCAACATCAAAAGGTCAAATGAAAATAAATGCTGGCGAGGATGTGGAGAAGCAGGGACACTCATTCACTGTTGGTGGAAATGCAGGATGATACAACCACTTTGGAAAGCAATATGGAGACTCCTGAAAAAGCTGACTATAGAAATACCAACAGACCCAGTTATACCATTACTGGGCATGTACCCTAAAACCTTCAAACCAAAAGCCAGAGAGATTTGCTCAACCATGTTTGTAGCAGCTCAATTCATAATAGCTAAAAGCTGGAATCAACCCAGATGTCCATCATTAGAAGAATGGATAACAAAGATGTGGTATATCTACACAATGGAATTCGATACAGCAGTAAGAAAAAACGACATAAAGAAATTTGAGGAAAAATGGTTGAACCTGGAACAGATCTTTCTCAGCGAACTTACCCAATCACAGAAAAAAAATCGACATATAGTCTCACTCATCTGCAACACCTAACCTGAATCTGCCCAAGATGCCTTACATACCCAGTAAGCACCTCATGGACTAGACAATAAGATGGATGGGAGGGTGGGGAGGGAATCAAAGGGTGGAAAACAGTAATCCGGACCCAAACGGCAATGGTATCATAAAATTCTACTTCCTAAAAGTCAGACCAAATGGCTGAACCTTCACTAGACCCTTACAGGAAACACCTGAACCACAAGACACTGGAGAGGGTAGGATCAAGACTGACCTAAATCTCCTACATCTTCCCTCCCTCCCTCTCCCCTTCTCCCCTCTATCTCTCTCCTCTCTAACTCTTGTATATTAGTTATCTTTTTCCTCAATTTCTTAGTGGACACTGACCTGTAAACCCCACTTCCAGCTTGGGCCTACCATCCACAATGAGCTTTTGATCAGAGAAACCTACAAGGTTTCTCCAAACAATGACAGACTTCTGTCAGAGTACTTGATGACCCACCAAAGGCCAGTGGTAAGACCCTATTGCTGAAGACTCCATACGCAGCTGACGTGTAAAATGGAATGACATGGCTGGAAGCCAGGAGAGAGTCAGTCCCCAGACAGTCAGCGTGTCTAGTGCCAGAAGGTGCTACATAGGCGACTGGGGGAAATGACCAAGATCTGTCCAAGCAACACATTGTTTAACCTAATTAGCAACAAATAACCAGATGTGATGCCCACACAAGTGCAATAGTGGTACACAGCCATGGTGAGGAATTAATTTCTCTTGATTTGGCTACCTGATCCACTCAGTGGTACTAGACCCTTAGCTGGAGCTGGGAAACAAGCCAGAACCATACCCAAACACAAGCCCACTCTACAATATCAAGCTACCATCAATCACGGGGTATAAGAGGGCCTACACCTATCAAACTGTCTATCAAAAAAGTAAGTGTTATCTCAATTTTCCGGGTGCTAACTTACTTTCCGTTGGAGAATCTGCTTCTCTTTTCCAGATAGATGCAGATCCTAAGAAGAGAGCTGCCCCAACATACCTCAAAAGGGGCCCAACTGAAAGTAAGGACAACTGGCGAAATAAGCAAGGGTGATGTGTTCCTGTGAACCGGATACCAGCACAAAGGGGAAGCAGATCAACGCAGAGAAAAATCAACTCCTACCAAATCAGAGAGCCAAAGCCTCAGAGGCCCCCGAAGCAGACCAAAAATGAACCCAACACGGCTCAGGGAAATCTTGCGGAAGAGGGGGCGGAAAGAATGTCAGAGTTACATGTTGGGTCATGACTTGCAGAGACACTTATCATACTAATAACTGGGGGCTAACTCCACAATGCACGACCCATTTTCATTAACAAGGAGGGTCTAATGGGAGGGGGTAGATCACAGATGAGCCTAAATAATGGTACCAAACTGCCTGTATTTACTGAAAAGAAAACTAATAAATTAAATTAAAAAAAATTATAGCCTGAAATTCGTAAGTAAGTTAGACACAAAAATTCTCAATAAAATCCTTGCAGACAGAATCCAGGAGTCATTACCCTGAATTAAGTAAGGTTTTGTTTGTTTGTTTGTTTGTTTGTTTTCTTTTTTTCTTTTTTCGTTTTGGTGAGGTAGGGTCTCACTCTAGTCCAAGCTGACCTGGAGTTAAGGGTGGCCTTGAACTCATAACAATCCTCCTACCTCTGCCTCCCAAATGCTGGGATTAAAGGCATGCACCACCACACCCATCTTCAATCAAGTGGGTTTTATCCCAGGGATGCAAGAATGGTTCAACATATGGATTGATAAATGTTATTTGTCACATAAATAAACTTAAACACATGAGCATTTCAACAGAAGCAGAAATGGCCTTTAGCAAAATATAATACCCCTTTATGATTAAAACATTAAAAGACCAGGGATGGGAGGATACAAATTGATAATGAAGAACTCAAATTAACTCTATTTGCTGATGACATGATTTTATATATCAGTGACCCAAAAAACCCCACCAAAAACTTCTAAAGGTGATACATTCTTTCAGTAAAGTGGCATGATATAAAATCAATACACAAAAATCTGTAGCCTTCCTATATGCAAAAGATAAACATGAAGAAAGAGATAAATGATGTTATCCCACTTTCAATAGCCACACAAAAAAATGAAATACCTTGGGCTGGAGAGATGGCTTAGCGGTTAAGCGCTTGCCTGTGAAGCCTAAGGACCCCAGTTCGAGGCTCGGTTCCCCAGGTCCCACGTTAGCCAGATGCACAAGGGGGTGCACGCGTCTGGAGTTCGTTTGCAGAGGCTGGAAGCCCTGGCGCACCCATTCTCTCTCTCTCCCTCTATCTGTCTTTCTCTCTGTGTCTGTCGCTCTCAACTAAATAAATTAAAAAAAAAATTAAAAAAAAAATGAAATACCTTGGAATATCACTAACCAAGGATGTGAAAGACATATAAAAATTAATATTATGAAAATGGCCCACATACTAGAAGCATTATATAGATTCATTGAAATCCCAATGAAAATTTCAGCTACATTTTTCACACAGGCAGAAAAATTAGTCTCAAAATTTATATGGGGGCTGGAGAGATGGCTTAGCGGTTAAGCGCTTGCCTGTGAAGCCTAAGGAACCCGGTTCGAGGCTCGGTTCCCCAGGTCCCATGTTAGCCAGATGCACAAGGGGGCGCACGCGTCTGGAGTTTGTTTGCAGAGGCTGGAAGCCCTGGCACGCCCATTCTCTCTTTCTCCCTCTATCTGTCTTTCTCTCTGTGTCTGTCGCTCTCAAATAAATAAATAAAAATTTAAAAAAAAATTATATGGAAGAACAGAAGGCTTCAGATAGCAAAAAAAATAGCCTCAACAAAGAAATAAATCTGGAGGTATCACTATACCCACTATACCAGATTTCAAGATATACTACAAAGCCATAGTAACTAAACAGCATGGTACTGACACACACACACACACACACACACACACACACACACACACACAGATCAATGAAATAGAAGACCCATCTCTAAATCCAAGCAACTACAGCTACCTGATCTTTGACAAAGGGGCAAAATATACACACTGGAGAAAAGACAGCATCTTCAACAAATGGTTCTGAAAAAAATTGAATAACCACATGTAGAAGAATGAAATTAGAGCCACTTTGCTCACCCTGAACAAAAGTCAACACTTAATGGATAAGGATCTCTATATAAGACCCAAAAGAACAGGAAGAACTCTCCATGATATAGGTATGGGAAAGACTTCCTGAAAAATACACTAGTAGCACAGTAAATTATATCATCACTCAATAACTCAGACCTCTTTATACTAAAAACCTACTGTACAGACAAGCAAACCATCAACAGAGTCAATAGACATCCCACAAAATGGCAGAAAGTCTTTACTAGCTGTACCTCTGACAAAGTTCTTATATCTAAAATCTACAGAGTACTCAAAAAAACTAAACAATAAAAAAGATCAAACAACCCAATCAAAGAATGAGGTAGAAATTGAACAGAGAATTCTTGCTGAAAAAACAGAAATGGCCATTACACATTTAAGAAGATATTCAAAATCTTTAGTCATCAGAAAAATATAAGTCAAAACAACTATGAGATTTCATCTCACTCCAGTCAGGATGGCCTTAATTAAAAAAAAAAAATTAATGACAAGAAATGCTGGTGAGGCTGTGAGGGAAGAGGAGCCCTTACCCACTGCTGGTGGGAGTAAAAACTTGTACAACATCTATGGAAATCACTATGGAAACTCCTGGAAAAGATGACAATAGTTCTACCATTTGACCCAGCTGGGTCCCACTCCTGGGTGTATAGCCCAAGGACTCCATGTTTGTTGCTGCTTTATTCACAATAGCTAGGAACTAGAATCAACCCAGATGCCCATCAACTGATGAATGGATGGTGCAGATGTGGTACATATACCCATTGGAATTTTACCCGGCAGTAAGGAAACATGATATAATGAAATTTGCAGGAAAATGGATGGCATTGGAATAAAATCATTCTAAGTGAGATAATGCAGGCACAGAAAGACAAATGCCACATGTGCTCTCTCATCTGTGGTTCCTAACTGGAAACAGAGATGAGGTAAAATGGTAGTAAGAATCAGGAATATGGGCATAAAAATAGAATGTGACCAGTAGAGAGAAGAAATAGGGAGAGAAGAGAGGAAGAATTACTTGGCAGGTTATGGGAGGGACAGAATATTGGGGATGAAAAGGACTTGGAGGGGTAGGGGGTAGGGAGTGTGGGGAGAGAACTACACAAAAGTTAAGACAACTTGAATCAATGCCATAGAACTTTGCTTTCTGGATCACATTCTAGAAGACATAGCCATCAATAAAGGGGGAGGAGGGATAGTCCAGACAGATGGTGGAAAAACCTTAAACTTAAAACCATGGAGTGAGGCTAGTAAATCCCAGGCCCAGAATTTGGTTGACCCCCACAGTGAGTTGTTGGCCAAAGAGACCAATGAGGTCACCAAAACAATGTTGGCCATTGCCAAAACACTTGATTATTTGTAAGAGCTAAAAGATAAATGGCTATTGCTAAATACATCATAGGCTACAGTCACAGAGCATCGGAGTACCATGCTGGAACCAAAACAGAAACTAACTCCCCCCTGGATAGCCCTCATGTTGCCGGAAGTCCTCTGGGAGCAGCTGGAGGACAATGGTCGCCAACAGAATGAATAAGCAGGGGACCCTGCAGACTACATAATTAGCCAGCTGGACAAGAACTACATACATGCTTGTGCAAGTTGCACGTAGCCTCTGTGGGTAGCCAACTGTTCTCTGATTGGACATGAGGCCTGCTCACCGGGAGAAAACTGTTATCTGGTACTGGAAACCAAGTCAAAATCCCATGGTCAGTAAACTCAGACATCAGAAAGAAGCCCCCACTGTTCTCTTGAGAAGAAAAGTGGGCTTGCACACCAAAAATCCCCCAAGTAACTTTGCATACCCCCTTTAATGAAGCTGCTCTCACTTTTGGTTGGATAATCTGTTTTATTTTACAGATAGCAGAGAAAACAGAGGAGAACCAAGATCCATCAATAAGATAAGAAGATAGCTGACTGCCCACCATAAGACATCCCACCTCTACCATATCTGCCAGAGCCCAGAAGAAACTGTAGAGGAAACAGAGACCTGGATACTGCTCTTACTGAGAACCTGACAACCAGTTTCAGGGTGATAGTGACAGGCAATCAAAACCTACCAAAGCAGAAATCCAGAGGCTACAGAGAACTTGACATTAAATGAGACTGCCAACAGGCCTGTACAGCTTAGAAGGGGCAGAAAGATTATAAGAGCCACAGAGTGGGTAGGAATACTCTGAGGCATGGTTCCCTACTAGCCCACAGGGACTGACTGAGGCCTTCATGAGCTCACTGTAAATACTACAACCCCACTGAGGAAGGCCTCCAGGGTAACAAGAGCAAAAGGAGTATATAACCTATCATATATATATATGATAAAATAAAATTTAAAAATTACCAAATTAAAAAAATCCCTTATGCTCACAACATTATACTGCTGTATAATCTCTCCTGGAATTTATGCTATTGCTATATATAACTACCTATTATAATCCCCATAGCACATTGTTATTATTTTGTTTTAAGCAATCAATTCTATTTTATTTATTTTATTTTCTGTTTATTTTTATTTATTTATTTAAGAGTGACAGTCAGACAGAGAGAGAGAAAGAGACACAGGGAGAGAGACAGAATGAGCACACCAGGGCCTCCAGCTACTGCAAATGAACTCCAGATACATGCACCACCTTGTGCATCTGATTTATATGGGTCCTGGGAAATCGAGCCTCAAACCAGGGTCTTTAGGCTTCACAGGCAACCTCTTAACCACTAAGCAATCTCTCCAGCCCTCAATTTTATTTTTAAAGTGATTTTTAAAATAAGGGGGGAAAGATTTTTATTTACCACAAGTTACCTTTTCAGTGCTCTTTCAATTCCTTTTTATAGATCCAAAATCCCATTTAGCATCATTTTTTTCTGCCTAAAGGACTTCATTAGCATTTCTTCTGTACTGCTATGCTGGTGATGGATTCATTTTGCTTTAGCATGTTTCAAAACATCGTTGTTTCACATTCATTCTTTGAAACATGTTTTTGCTGCATGTGGAATTCTGGGCTAACTTTTCTTTCAGAGCCTTTAAAGATGTTGCTCTGCTATCTTCTCACTTGTTTTTTTTTTTTTTTTTTTTTTTTTTTAAAGCTAATGTCAGCTTTATCCCTTTGAATAAAACATAGATTTTCTTTGCTGGCTGTGTTTAAGGCTCTTTCCTCTTTATCTAGTTTTGAGTAATTTGATTATTTTGGGCTTTGTGAAACTTTTTAGAAGTTGCTTCCTTATGGCCAGGAGAAAGAAATTGGGATAAAGCGTAAAATTCACAAACATGATATAAAAATTTTCAAGCATGACAGTATAAGGTAAAGTAGTATAATATCATTTGGAGGTAGGAAGTAGTATGAAGTTAATATGTTTGGAGTTCATTAAGCTTTTTGGGTCTGTGGGCTTATAGTTTTCACAAAATCTGGAAAAATTGCAGCCATATTTTACCTTCAAGTTCTCTTCTCTCATTTCTCTCTCTCTCTCTCTCATTCACTCTCTCTCTCGCTCACTCTCCCTTCTTCCTTTCACACACATACACTCACACAGTTACTTGTTGCTATGAATATAAATGCCTGATAGAAGCACTTTATGGAAGGAGTTTGTTTTGGTTTACAATTTCTTTTTTTAAAAAAAATTTTTTTTATTTATTTATTTGAGAGCAACAGACACAGAGAGAAAGACAGATAGAGGGAGAGAGAGAGTGGGCGCGCCAGGGCTTCCAGCCTCTGCAAACGAACTCCAGACGCGTGCGCCCCCTTGTGCATCTGGCTAACGTGGGACCTGGGGAACCGAGCCTCGAACCGGGGTCCTTAGGCTTCACAGGCAAGCACTTAACCGCTAAGCCATCTCTCCAGCCCTGGTTTACAATTTCAAGGGGAAGTTTCACGGAAGTAAAGGAAAGCAGTAGGAATGGGAACAGAGCTGGTCACATTGTCATGCAAAAAGCCAAGGACAGGAAGGTTTATATCTATAAACATGTGTATGGATATAAATATTTAGTTATAATTATATAAATATACTTATATTTAAAGTACCACAATTTGCTGATTCATTCTCTTTCCTGTTATGGTTCTGAGTATTGAACCCAGCATCTCATGCATACTATTATTTTTTTTTTTCCTGTCTGTTTTCTTTGTGGTACCTTATATCTTTAAGTATCTTTTTTTTCTTCTTTTTACAATATTCCTTCTTATCTGTATCAAAACTCATACTTAACAGTGAGCTCTGGGTTGCAAAAGAGGATTTATTTTTGCACCTGTCTTTAAGTTTTTGCCATCATTTCAACAAAGGCAAGGACAAGTACTGTATCTTTTTTATTTTAATTCTTTTTCTATAATCTGTGTATCTTCCAGGTCACAATTGTAGCAGTTACCTTCTCATGGCTGAAACAGAATAACAGACTAAAAGTAGCTTATTGGAGGAAAGGCTAATTTATTTCTGCTTCTGGTTTTAAGGGGAAATGTTATCATGTCAGGGAAAGCATGGTCTGAGCAAAATAGCTGAGTATCACACTTGTCATATCAGCTGGGAGAAAGTAGTAAGTACTGGACTTAGACTGGGCTGTATTATCCCAAAGTTCACCCACAGAAACACATGTCCTTCAATATCAAAGGCCCTACCAGCTGGCAATTGAGCATGAGTTTAGTCACAAATACATGAGTATATGGGGAACACTTCAATCAAACCATTTGTTCCCCAAAAACTCATGGTCATCTCATGATGCAAATACATTCAGTCCAACTTTTATAGTCGTTATAGTTTTTACAAGAACCAGTAGTGTTCAAAAGTCCAAATCTCATCTGAGACTCAAGAGACTTCCTTAACTGTGAGCCCTACAAAAACCAAAACACAAGTTATATCCTTCCACCACATAATGGCACAGAATCAACACTCCCATTGCAAAAAGAAGGCATAGCAAGGAAACTGGACCAATGCAAAATAAAAAGCCATCAGGCCAAACATCAAATTCTGCAGCTCTACGTATGGTAGCTGGGAATCATGATGAAATGTTTCATGTCTGGCATCTAGGACTCATGAATAAATCACATAGGCACCACTGCACCTTTCCAGCTGTGTGGTGTGCTTTCCAGGAAGGTCCACCTAAACCAGAAAAAAACAACTTTCCTTTGTGGCTGTACCATAGTCCTGGCATCTCAAAAAATTCTGGGGTCTTCACTGCAACCCACAGTTCAATTTCACAGTTCCATGCCATGGATTCACAAAGCCTCCATGTAGGGACTACAACACTATGCACATTGCCCAGTGTCTACTTCCAGAACCATGTACATTTTCTGACTCCTCTTTGATGCACTAGTCATATTTCCAAAAACTACCTGGTGGGCCACCAAAAATTTTAATCCACAGGGTAATAAAGCCAACTTCGTGGGGAAGAAAATTCCTTCAGCATTCTCCCTCCAGACTGGCTCTCTTCAAAACAGTGAGTACTCCTCTCACCATTCCAATGTAGAGCAGCTGGCCCATCCTCAATGGTGGCAATCTCCCAACCAATTCAGTTGAAGGCCACAGTATGTGTATCTATGATCCAAACCTGTTCACAGCCTCCATCAGACACACTAGTCCATTAATTTTAATTTCAACTTTATTCAAATTCTCTGAATACAGCAAATATCATACAAATGGCTTCTAGTGCAATTCCCAGAAAGACCCTCTTTCCCCTCTGAAGCCTCCTCAACTGAGCCTTCACAGTCCACACTTCTCTTTGCATTTAAGTCTTCTAAACTGTCACCAGAATGTCCCATCGGACTCTGCTTACAGCACTACAAAGCTTCTCTAATCCAAACTTCCAATCCATGTTCTTCCTGAAAGTAGTTCCAAAGGACTAAAAACCATGCATTCAGATTTATAATAGCAATAATTCCACTTTTCAGTACCAATTTTTCTGTAGCAGTTACCTTCACATTGCTTGAACCAAATATCTGACCAAAAGCAACTTGTGGTGGTTTGATTCAGGTGTCCCCCATAAACTTAGGTGTTCTGAATGCTAGGTTCCCAGCTGATGGAGATTTGGGAATTAACACCTCCTGGAGGCAGTGTATTGTTGGGCTGGGCTTGTGGGTGTCATAGCCAGTTTCCCCATGCCAGTATTTGGCACACTGTTGTCTATCTACCCTCTGCTCATGCCATCATTTTCCCTTGCTATCATGGAGTTTCCCCTTGAGTCTGAAAGCCAAAATAAACATTTTCTCCTACAAGCTGATCTTGGTTGGGTGATTTCTGCCAGCAATGTGAACATGACTGCAACACAGCTGTGGGAGTTTCTAGAGGCAGTTTCATCATGGCAAAGAAAGCATGGCATGAGTAGAAAAAGTTGTTTCGCATCCTCACATATTAGCAAGAAGGAAGTATTCTGAGTGAACTAGCTCTGAACACCTGTTGGGATGAACTAATAAACCTCAAGGTCTATCTGCAGTGACACACTTCCTACAGCAAGGCTCCACCTCCCAGAGGCTCTACCAGCTGGAAAGTGAGTATAAGACTTAACTGCAAATATATGAAGCTATGGGGGACATTTCAGTCAAACCACCACACAAGTTAACATGATTAATTTTATATTTTTAACTTCTTAAGCATATAAGACATAAATATAGTCATAGCTTTAGTGATTTTTATCTACTGTCCTATCATACATACCATTTCTGGTGTATAGTGATTGAATGCTGTCTTCATTAGTGGATAGAATATTCCTGCTTCTTAATATGACTGATAACTATCTAACTGATTCCAGACACTGTGCATTTATTTTTACCTTATTGTGTTATAGATATTTTAAATTTATTTATATATATTTGAGTTTGTCTGAGATACCATTATTTGAAATAAATGTAATTTTTTTTTTTACTTATAAGCATTCTTAGATAGGACCTAAGCAAGACTTAGGTTAGAGCTAATTTTGCCTGAAATTGGATAACAATTTCAGAGAAAAGAATTTATTTCTCAGTTCTGGAGATAGAGAGGTCCAAGATCAAGGTACCTGCTCCAAGATGCTACACTGAATGCTACATATTTTGGAGGGAGGAACACTTTTTGTTCACATGGAAAAATATGAAAGATAGTAAGGATGAACTCTCTACATAAAGTCATCTTGCATTAGTCCTCATGACTTAGAGGCCCCACCTCTCTACTGTCTCACTGGGAATTGAATTGCAATGTGCATTTTGGAAAAGGACAAAAAGATTCAAACTGCAACTCTCAGCTGCACCTCCCCAGATGAGGGAGACTGTCAAACTCACCTGGGCTCCTATCCTGCCGTGGCCTAAGCATTCTCTCCAGAGGTGGTTGAGATGACTTCTATTGTCCTCTCTCTCTCCCCCCTCTCTCCCTTTCTCTCTCTCTCTGTCTCTCTCTTAGTATCTGTCTCCTTTGGTGTCAGATGCCAGTGTCTTAAAAGATTCTGTTTCATATTTTTGCAGGTTTTTGTTCCATTTAAGAAGGTAAATTTGGATTTTGTATTCTTACAGAAGGAAGAGTCAATGAATGAGCTTAGGCTTCTTTAAAGGAATCACTGTTTTCAGTGTTCCCACTGTGCAGCCTAGACATGAAATTATTAATCTAAGCCCATCTTAATTCCTCTTTTAAATTTTATTCAAAAACAAATGGGCTAAGTTCCTTCTATAGACTACATTTGGCCATTGAGCTGATACTTTGAGATTTATATCTTACTTTCTTCCAGACTTTTTAAAATTGTTTTTTAGATACTTTAAGGCTAAAAATACTTTCAAAATGTTTTATTTTCCAAAATTAGTAGTTGGAAGAAACAGAATTATCCAGTACTATTTCATTCATGAAATTCCAGCTTACTGTCCTCATCTGCACTTGTCCATTTCCCATTAGTTTGGTTGTGTGAGTATATACTCCCCTGAGACTTTCCTGCCTTGGCATCCTCTCTATTTAACAAAGGCCTTGGTCATGGGAGATGCTGAGGGAATTTTTGAACAAATGATATCTCTCCTTTGTATGTCATCTTAATGTCATCTGCCTCCTCTAACTCACACCCATCTATTAAGTAGGAAGAATGTTGCCAGCAGCACAGGTAGATTTAATCAGGAGCTGATACTTGTGAGCTGCTGCCTTTGCTTCCACAGAGGTAAAAATAAGGAATGAAGCCAAGATAGAGCCACATCATCAGAGAAGAAAAGAGCTGATCAGCTGCCTATGCAATAATCTTTGAGGAATTTTTAGATTTTATTTTAAATTCCTAGGATATTGGAGGAGGGACACCCCAATTCAGTCATCATGACATTCAAATTAAGTGACAAATATTGGTATAACTTCTTTTCATATTTTGTTTTGTTTGAGGAAGGGTCTCATTCTAGTCCCGAATGACATAGTACTCACTCTGTAGCCAAGGCTGGTCTCAAACTCATAGCCATCATCCTACCTTGGCTTTCTGAGTACTGGGATTAAAAGCATGTACTACCACACCCACCCAGCTGTCATAACTTTTTATGTAAAAAGACCCCAATAACATGGAACATTAGTAGGAATATAGAGAAAAGGTGCTCTTAACTGTGGCTAGTGGAATTATGTATTAGTTGAAGTTTTCTGGAAGGCCATTTAGTAAACTTTATCAAAACACCTAAATATGGAAGTGTACTTTTTCATGTTTAGCATTTTCTTTCCTTAGGAAACATGCAGATACATGGAAATTTACCTCTGAATATGTTCATCATAGTGCTGAGTGTTAGGAAACTGGAGAGCAGATAATTGCATCATTAGGAAAGGCAAACATGCAGCCTTTAAGAAAAATGCATTTATTGTAGAGATTGTTGAAAGGACAAAGCCCTTGCCATGCAAGCTGAAGCACCTGAGTTAAGACCCTCGGGACCCATGCAAAGCCAGGTGCCACAACGGGCATCTATAATCCTATGGAGGGAAGAGTGGTGGTGATGGGAGAATCTTACAGAAGCTTATGGGCCAGC
The DNA here is from genome assembly GCF_020740685.1 of Jaculus jaculus. Lineage (NCBI taxonomy): Eukaryota > Metazoa > Chordata > Mammalia > Rodentia > Dipodidae > Jaculus > Jaculus jaculus. The sequence goes on along the minus strand of NC_059109.1, from coordinate 80,622,551 downwards.
TATCCTGGTGAGCAGAGCAGTGTACCCTACCTCAAACAAGGCAGAAGGTGAAGACTATACCTGGAGGTCATCTGACCTCCCCACACGTGCACTGTGGCACAAATGTTTCCAGACTCACACACAATACAACCATTAAAACATTTAAGGAACAAAGACATGAACATTTATGAATAATTGTGAGGAGGTATTGGTTAAAAGATTATAGGCTTATGCACTATAGCTAATACTTCCTCTCAACTTCTCATTGCTGGGATAAAATAGCTGACAAAAAATCAATTCAAGGGAGGAAGAGTTTATTTCAGATTATAGTTCCAGAGAGTAGAGTCCATGATGCAGGGAAAGTATGGCAGGAGCAGAAAGCCAGGATCACACCATCACATCAGCAGGGAGGAAATTGCAAGAGATGAATGCTACTGCTCAGTCAGTGCTCTCCTTTTTATAGTCCAGTTCCCCTGCCCATATGATGGTACCACCCAAAGTTAAGTGCATCTTCCCATCTTAATTAACCTAATCAATATAACCCTCACAGTCATGCACAGAGGCTAACCTTATGTACATGATCCCTCACAGGTGATTCTAGGTCTTGTCAGGTTGAAAATCAAAATAACCATTACACTTCCTTTGTGTCTTACTACTTTAATTAGTGCATATAGTCATTATGATAATCTTATGAAGTAGGCAATATTCTGTGGAGGCAGAAGATTCAGTGTAGAAAGGCAGAGTGACCTCCCTGGGGGTGGGCAGCAGGTGGCAGAGCTGGATTCCTACTTCTCTGATGCTTACAATTCCCAAAATGTGCTCTACACCACCTGGAACTTGTCAGTAATGCCAGTCCCTCTAGCGGGTCCCAGCCCTGCTAACAAAAAGCCCTAGAGATGAGATCTGGCAATCTGCCTGGGCAATCCTTCTGGAGGAAGAACCATTGTACAGCACCAATCCACCTTGAATTCTTGTGGTAAGAGTGCATGTGAGTATAAAAAATGTCTGGCAGATGAGTCATTAAAACATTAAGTGTCATTTTTGGATGGTGGTATTTTTAGTTATTTTATTTTTCTTCTTTGTGTGAGTACATGTATATGTATGTGCATGTACTTGTAATTTCCCAAAATTACCAGGGTTAAAAAATACATATTCTGGAAGAAGAATGAGAAATAGTAGAGGCATAGGAGGAAGACAGAACTCAGTGACAGGGTATGTATTTGGGGGAGGAAAGCACAGACAAAAATTGTTTTTCCTAAATCCTATTGAGATATAAGCAGTGCTTGCAAAGTCATGCACAACCCCAGGGGTTTTGTTACAATGCCCACTGATCCAGCAAGTGCAGGTGGCTGAAGTCTGAAATTCTACCCTGCTCTCAGTCCCTGCTGATGATTTTAGCTTTGGGGCCATCCTTTGAGAAATAAGGGATCAGAGAAATGCAAGCTCTTGACTCCTGGAATGCAAACTCCTGGGGGAGAGGGATGAGCTTTTTTTGCTCCAATACCATTCCTAGGGCTGAGAACAGAATAAAGAACGGACATGCTACAAATTGGGGATCTTTGTTGGAATCCAGGAAGCTGGGCACTGGTCATTGCACCAGCTATAGGCTACCCTGTGATAACTGTCACAGGCAGGGTGGCAGCTCTGGGCTCTCCTTTTCTACTACTCAACATGTGACACCCACTCAGCCTATGCCAGGATTGCCAAGATTTGGGTTTTTCTTAAAACAAAAAGTACTAAGAATTTGGCAGCACTGGCATGGCCATGTGCTGAGAAGCCCAAGAAAAGAAGTTAGCAATGAGTTGAGGTTACCGTAGAGACATTAACTCATCCACATAGACTACTTGCTGCATTTGTATTACAGGTTAGGCTTGTAAGCCTGAAATAAATTATATACTCTGTATTATTCAGTACAGTATTATATAATAATAAATTATACAGTTATAGGCCTCTGCCCAAGTTATAACAAATTATAACACAATGTATAATTACACAGCACTACACTATATAATAATAAATTAGACAGCCAGCAACCTAGGTTGAGATTCCTAGAAGAGACAGGAAAATGAGCAGGAGCCATTGATCAAGTGCTTTGATCTGATCCTTGTCAGACAAGCCAGGGTCAAAGGAGAGAGGGAATGACCAATCCTCCCATCTCCTTTCCTCTATATTTAGATGCTCCCTTGGTTCTGGGTACAGTCTAGACTTTGGGAATCTAGGCTGACTTGAATACAGTCCTCAAGGGTCCTAGGCTGCGAGGGAGAACTACATATAAGTTGAAAATGAGCCACAGAGTCACAATGTTACCAAAATGGGCCTGGAATGTCCACCATTCAGTATGACAGTCACTGAAACAGATAAGTTTTACAAAAGATAAAGGTTCATTCACAAGGTGGCCAAGCTTGGAGAGCACATAGACCCAAGTTCAGATTTGCTTCCCAGAGGCAGAGCTCTGGGTTGGGGTAAGGGGAAGGCATTAGAGCTGAACTGGCACAGGGAAGGTTGGCTAAGCACAAGGTTATTTAGATATGCCCTTGGTTTCAAGAATAGCTGATTAAAGAGTTAAAATGTCAGCAGCCACAGACAAGTGTTTCCCAGTGACCATGTGCCAGCTCAGGTTATGCTCATGCTTTTCCAGGTGAGGATCATTGCCCTCACTTGGCAGGTGAAATTAGCAAGGCTGAAATGACCTACTCCAGTTCACACACTAGAAATGGCCAATGGGAATTTTAACTTGGGTTCTGTCAGACTATCATAGTCCTCTGCAGTGTGATTTAGCCTGCCTGGGAAGTGAAATTGATATGTAATGAAAACTGCCTTTGATAGGCTCTTAGGAGCCACAGTTAGGAGGGACTTAGTGCTACCTAGTGAGTCCTGCAGTTCTGCTTTGCTGGCCGCAGGGCAGCAGATTGCCCTCCTTCTGGCTGGTGCAGGGCCTGGGGTAATGGCAGACAGCAATGCAACCCAATTTGAGTGTATATGCTAGGCACCGCTTCAAGAACCAGGTTTGCAACTTGATCCCCTCAGAAACCTTCTTAGGTTAGCATTTTTTACTACACCTGTTTTACAGATGGGGAAGCTGAGGTGTGGGATGACTAGCAATTCATCCAACATTATATGGCTAATGGGCAATACAGCTGGACTCCAAATATGGAATTGATGCCATCATACTGGCCCTGGTAACTGGCAAGACCAATGCCTTGTGCAGCAGTCACCTTCTCATTGCTGAGACAGAACACCTGACTAAAAGCAGCTGGGAGGAAAGGGTTTATTTCCGCTTATAGTTTCAAGAGGAAGTTTCATCATTGCAGGGAAAGCTAGCTAGGCAGCTGCTGCAGTCAGGTTCACATTGTTGGTAGAAATCACCCAACCAAAAGCAGTTTGTGGGAGAAAGAGGTTTATTTTGGCTTACAGGCCCAAGGGGAAGCTCCATGATGGCAGGGGAAAATGATGGCATGAGCAGAGGGTGAACATCACCCCCTGGGCAACATCAGGTGAACAACAGGAACAGGAGAGTGTGCCAAACACTGGCAAGGGGACTCTGGCTATAACACCCATAAGCCTGCCCCAACAATACACTGCCTCCAGGATGCTTGGAACCTAGCATTCAGAACATCTAAGTTTATGGGGGACACCTGAATCAAACCACCATAGCAGCTCTGCATCATACCTTATAACATATCATCATCAGGGAGATCAAGAGAGCTAGCTAGTGAAGACCCAGTAGGGCTGGATTAATAACCCTCAAGGTTTGCCCCCAGAACCTCCTCTAGCAAGGGTCCACTTCCAAAACTGACACTAGCTGGAGACCAAGTATTGAAAACACATGAGGGTATTAAGGACATTGTTCATTCAAACTTCCACACTGAGTCTTCTGGAACCCAACTTCTCCCTACTGATAAGAAGGCAGAATCCCTATGTCAGCTTCTCCCCAGTCATCCTGTCCTCCCTATCCAAACCTTCCTCAGTTGTTCATTTTTCTAAAAGGCCCCAATACAATGTGTTCTGGTGTCTCTTCTCCTACAGGAGATGTTGAGTGAATTTGGCTCTACAAGAGTACAGGTCTCTTTCTCCTTGCAAGATCTAAATGAGATAAACAGAGATCTGCAGAAGTTTCCAGATGGCCTTGATCAGAGTGTTGAGGCCTTTCAAAGGCCAGGTGGGAGCTGGAAAGATGGTTTAATGGTTAAGGCACTTCCCAGTGAAGCCTAGGGACCCATGTTTGACTCTCCAGGTCCCATGTAAGCCAGATGCACAAGGTGACACAAGTGTGCAAGGTCGTACATGCACACAAAGGTGGTGCATGTGTCTGGAGTTCGATTATAGTGGCTGGAGGCCCTGGCATGCCAAATGTCTCTCTCATTCTCACTCTTGCTCTTTGCATTAAAAACAAAAAAAAAAGGCCAGTGTGTTAGGCTTAACTAAATAAAATAAATAAATAAACCAGGTGGACTTCCTGGCAGCTGAGACCCTTTGGGTATGAGCTTTTAGTGTCACCTTGTTCTTTATGTGATCTGAGCTCCAAAGGGGAATTGGATCATAAGGGTTGACAGGCAGGACTTGGAAGGACCTGAAATGGGACTATGGCTGCTGGCTTGGAGACTGGAAGAGGAAGTACTTCCAGTCATATATACTGGAACAATTGAGGAGAACAGGAGCAAAATCCTTAAATTACTCTAAGTTTTCAATGACAAGCCAGGGCATTGAGAGAGTCTGCCTGTATTTTTAAAAAATTGTTTATTTTTATTTATTTATAGCCTGCCTATCATTTTAGAACCATTTTCTAAGCAGGAGGGCACTATTGAAGTACACCTTTTGTCTTGTGACTTAAAGAAGGGGGCAACTAATTTTAAAGGACAATTTTAATGGAGTCAGCCCTAGATATTAGAAGGAAACTATAGAAATTTGTTGCTGGACCAGAGAGTATCTTAGATAATCTCCTGAAGGTCATCACCTTGGTCTTGTGTAGTTGGGATTGGGAGGAGGCTAAGTAGTGGGAGAAGAGAGAGAAGCAAAAGACAGTAGCATGAGAGGTCACCTCCCAGTCATACCAATCGAAGGAACCCCAGGGGGCTTCTATGGCTAAGTGCTTTCCAGGGCCCTTCAAGAGAGACTTCCTTATAAGCAGAAGCCAACATGACCTTTTCCTATTTGTGATGGGGATCACTGGAAGATAGACTGTCTTGAAAGGGGAAGGTCTCCAGGTCCAGGGTCCTCCTTGCAAATGGTCCAATAGGATTGAGGAGTTCTGGGTCTTCCCTCCTTAGCACCTGCAGCACAGACTGCCATTACCAGCCAGGATCCCTGGGTGACCTTAGTAATAGAAGGAAGGGAGATAGGCCTCCCTCTAAATACTAAAGCCATGCCTCCCCTCCTCTCTTAACATGACCGTGAGGGGCATTTTAGGAAAATCCTTGATGGGAAATCTTTTGTACTCCTATGCTTATTTAATTGTTCCAGAAAGCCAAACCTGACTTCTAGGAAGGAATATCTTGGCTTGAACGGATACGACCATTCGCATGGCTTTACAACAGGCTGCCTTCATTGAAATTGATAAGGACCTAGTACACTAGTCAAGCCTTGGGGACTTGTATCAATTACTTTCTCAGTGCTCTGAACAAATACCTGACCAGAAAAACTTCAAGGAAGGAAATATTTATTTTCAGCTTAGTTTCAGGGGGAAGTTTCGTGGTGGAAAATGCATGGTAGGCAGCAAGCAGAGAATGAACAAGAAGTAGAGCTGGGTTATAAAAGCTCAAGGCTTCCTTTTCCATAACCCACTTCTTCCAGAAAGCTGCTACCTTCTAAAGGTTCAAACATATGAGCCTATAGGAGGCATTTCATATCAAACCACAGAACCTTAGGGGTCCATATGTGTAATTTCACCCTTGTAATCAAACCTTTCTATGATCAAATGAATTTTCTAGGTGAAGGTAACCAAGGCCACAACTTTTATAAAACCCTATGGTCCCAGAGAAGACCTTCCTTAGAAACCACAGGTTTAAAAACCAAAAGTTCATTACATGCAAGAATAAGCTCTCAGCCTGGAGATACATCTTCCTTTGAGAAGACCATGGGGTATCAAAGTGCTTATTCATGCCTAGTTATGAAAACCTAACAAGCAAGTTCTCATAGATTGGCACTGGGCAAAAAAAAACCCACAGATGCAACACAGGACATCTCATGAGGCCCCCTTTAGCCTTGGACCACACTAGTGGGAACCCTGTCCACCTGGGGAAATGAAAATAAAAGATTTATCCACCTGTTCAACATCATGTACATCTGTCTGGAGACATTGGTAATTTTATCTTTTTTTTTGTTTTTTTGATTTTTCGAGGTAGACTGACCTGGAATTCACTATGGAGTCTCAGGGTGGCCTCGAACTCATGGCAATCCTCCTACCTCCACCTCCCGAGTGCTGGGATTAAAGGTGTGTGCCACCACGCCCGGCTAGGTAATTTTCTCTTTATGTAGAGCTAATTCTTACCAATGCCTCCCAGTCAATGAGACAGGAATTTACACACATGCTTATATATCCCCTAGATTAGACATAACTTCCAACAAGCAGTCTTTGACTATTCCTTTAACACTGACTATCAAAGCCAAGCGATCCACACAAATCATTCCTCCTCTTGTGGCATTGAGAATAACCACAGGGGTAGGTACTGGCGTAGGAGGACTTGCCACTTCCCTTTTTCAGTATCAGTTTCTGTAAGGGCTTCTCTGATAACCTGGACACGATTGCACAGAATAGTTTGTGCTCTAAAGGCAGATAGTTAGTTTCCTTGGCAGATGAAACCCTTCAAAAACAAAAGGGGACTAGATCTTCTAATTGCTGAAATAGGGAGACTATGCCTCTTCCTGAGGAAAAATGTTGTTTTTATGTGCATCAATCAGGAAGTCAGGGATGCAGCATGAAAATTAACAGAGTGTGTTTCAGGTCCACTAGCAACTAGCACAGTCAAGAGGTGCTAGATTTCTGACTTGAATCAGGTTATTTTTAAAATATTTATTTTTGTTTATTTTTATTTATTTGAGTGTGACAGAGAAAGAGACAGATAGAGATAGATAGATAGATAGAGAGAGAGAGAGAGAGAGAGAGAGAGAGAGAATGGACGCGCCAGTGCCTCCAGCCACTGCAGACAGACTGAGATGCACGCACCCCCTTGTGCATCTGGGTTACATGGGTCCTGGGGAATCGAGCCTCGAACTGAGGTCCTTAGGCTTCACAGGCAAGCACTTAACTGCTAAGCCATCTCTCCAGCCCCACTGAATCGTGTTCTTTAATCACATGTCATACATGTCACAGGATGTCTACTTGTTTCCTTTAACAAGGCTTTTACTCTAATGCTCTTCTTGGATGTGGTGGTTTGATTCAGGTGTCCCCTACAAACTTAGGTGTTCTGAATGTTAGCTTCCCAGTTTATGGAGATTTGGAATTAATGCCTCCTGGAGGGAGTGTATTGTTGGGGGCAGGCTTATGGGTGTTATAGCCGGTTTCCCCTTCCAGTGTTTGGCACACTCTCCTGTTGCTATTGTCCACCTGATGTTGGCCAGGGGGTGATGTCCACCCTCTGCCCATGTCATCGTTTTCCCCTGCCATCATGGAGCTTCCCCTTGAGCCTGTAAGCCAAAACAAACCCCTTTTTCCCACAAGCTGCTCTTGGTTGGGTGATTTCTATCAGCAATGCAAACCTGACTGCAACATTGGACCTATTATTTTGACCTTGTGTACTGAGCTAATATAATGAAATTCAACTCTTCTCACCTAGAATCATTCAAACGCTAAATGAACAGGACAATGGAACCTCATACAGAAGCCTCCTTTGAACAGAGAAGCCTCCATAGATCTCTGCAGAGACCCTGCCTGCCACTCCTTACCAACATTTCTTTCAGCCAACAGGACTCAAAGTAGCATTACCCCTGACCTCAGGGTAGTTAGGGTTATGTAATGTGAAACTTCCCCTAGAGAGACGAGAACATGCATGTATTCACCACAGATAGGGCACAGGCTACAGACCAAAGCACGACTGCATTCAAAACGGTTTGGTGAACCAGTGAAATTATAGGGGTTACTTACAGAGTAGGGTGATGGGGTGCTTACAGGAGCATGGATGACTCAAAGGTAGCCACGTGACCGACAAGGCCACCCCAGAATAGATGAAGGCTCATGTAAGCTGCATCTCTGGAGATCACTGGAAGCAACTCTGCTGGCAGGAGAGTAAGCTCCCCCCAGCAGTTGTTTACCCTGTTTATATACTCAGGGAGAGCTCTTGCAACCTTTTAAGTTTAGAAAATTGCTACACAACACTGCTCAGAGTCTGCCCCTTCTACAGTTGTTTACTGTTCCTATAGCCTTGGAGAGGTCCTGTGGTCTTTTAAGTTTCCGCTGTCCCAGACTTGTTGACCTCCTGACTCCCTTCCCTTCAGAAGGGAATATTTTTAACTGGAAGGACTTTGCTATACAACAGGTTACTTCTTTAGAAGGAGAAATGAAGGGGTAAGAGGTGCCCCAGTGGTGATCAGGTTTGGCAGTGGTGAAAGTGGGGCTTGAAAACCTCTTTTCGATAGTTGGACACAGTTTCCCTGGGATTGCCATGGCAATGAAATAAATGGAGCTGCCTGGTAGGAAACTTTTTTGGAGGCCTGTGATTTCCCTACTCGGGCTCAAAGGACTAGCAAGCTCTCTCCAGATTGATCTTCATCCCCTTTCACCTAATTTGCATAACCAATCAGGGCCTCTCAGATTCACTGGACTTGCCGATGGGGGAAAGACCTGCTCCACTTCCAGAACAGGTCCATCATTCCTACTTGCAAGACCCACTGTTCCTGCCTCTCATAGCATTTGTTCTTGCCTCTGAGAGGCTGGCAATTCTCACTCCAACAGACCCACTGCTCTTGCAGCTCCTGGATCCTGCTCTGATGGAACCATTGCTGCTTTTGTTGTCTTGATTCCTGCTTTAAGGGAGCCCCTCATGGCTGCAATCCCACAGCACACCATAGTTTTAGAGCTGCACCACTCACTGGCAACTCCTCTTGGCTGACATCCCAAGATCTACCAAGGAGATCTGTGGATTGGCTATACCAGTGGTCAGAAAGGAGAGCTGCTGTGGACAAGTGGAAGGGCCAGAGGCATGTGTCTGTCAACACCTCCAGCATCCTGCCATGTTGACCTGCAGGAGAATATACACCCTGCCCACAAGCATGTACTTGGCCCAAGACCTACGAGGAAGAAGTAGGCTGGATCAGTGCTGACCCTTTCATAACACAAAAAACACAGCAAGAGTGGTTAGGGTAGTGTTTTCACTCATGTCTCTGAACCTATGTGAAAAAATATTGTGTGTGGCCATGGTCAATCCAAAGTCACCTTGGAAACAGATTTTGGGAAACACAGGCTTGGGCAAGAGAAACAGTACTGAGTGTGTGGCTAGTAAAGACAGTTGGATTGCAGTGTCCTCCAAATTGAAACAGTCCCTCCTAGAGGGAGGCTAATTAAGACTGGAAGTAGGTCATGGTGCCACACACCTTTAATTCTACTACTCAACAGGCTGAGGTAGTAGATTGTTTTGAGTTAAAGGTCAGCATGGACTAGAGTTAGACCCTACCTTATAAAAGCAAAAAACAAATAAATAAGCAAAGAAGACTCAGAAAGCAAATGAAATTTACAAGGGTCAGAAAATTAACAACTCACAGGTCTCAGGCAGCTTCTGAAACAAGATCACAAGGGCCCTCACTAGGGTTATATAAGCAATGGAAAGAGACTTCATCCAGTTGAGCTTCCTTCAGGCTGTGCAGAGAGCTCCAGCGGCACAGCTTTGGTGACTTGTCACCCATGCTGCATGGAGGGCTTTCACAGACGCAGCTGCCTTTGAGCCATCTATGTTCCTATAAGTTAGCACAGCAAACTCATTGGTTCCCCAGGTTGAATGCTGGTGGAATTGTTACTTTGGTCTGTAGGTGCCATGTTTTGGGTTTGAAGAAAAGTTTGTTCAGGTCACTCTAAGAAAAATTAACACAACCATGATTAATTATAAGGAAGGATCTTGGGACAGAGGTCTGCTACCAAATTCTGCCCTTGGACAGCCCTGTAACCTTGGTAAATTATAGGGAGAAGTAATTCTTAATGCTTCAGTTTTCTCATCTATAAAATGTACACAAAACTCAGACCCCCTTACTAGGTTGTATTACAGATTATACAGAGAACCATCCAACCTGTGAGCTGATACCTCCTAAGCAGTTAATTCATAATAATCACTATGTGTGTCAAATAGTTGACCTGTCATATTTGCTATAGAAAAAATCATTTGTCTTAAAAGATACAATATAACAGTGTCCCTTTATTCACAATGTTGTTTACTATGGTTTTCCATTGGAGTAAATTATAGTCTGAAAATAATAATTGAGAGAAAGAGGGGGAGAGAGAGAATGGGTTCACTAGGGCCTTTTGTCAATGCAGATAAACTCCAGACACATGTACCACTTTGCACCTCTTTATATGGATACTGGGGAACTGACCCCAGGTGGGCAGATTTTGCAATTAAGTGCCTTCAACCACTGAGCCATTTCCCTAACCCAAAATTCTTTTAAAAGCTGAATGTGAAAAGGAAACTTGGCAGCAGAGCTGATGTGGGGTGACAACCAGAAGGTTGTTGACTAACAGGTGGTGACCCTCGCCAGAGAACCTGGTAAGATGGAAGGAGGCCAAAGTGGACCCTAGAGGCAGAGAATAGTAGCGCCTTTGGGTTCCTGTGCTCAGTGAGGTGGGGAGAAGGGTTTGCAAGAGGCCTGTCAGCAATTCACAGTCCAGAGTCTGCTTTCACCACCATCTCAGTGAGAGGCCTTGTTTTCAGGGCTGAACAGAAAGAAAAGTAAATTCCATGTGGTTGGAAGAATAGAGGTAAATTGGACCACTTCAGGGTGTTGGAGACTGCTTGCTGGCTCCCACTGGTAAAGGAGGCCCCTTGGCAGTCTTTTTAGCCACTTAGCCTATTTCTGAACAATTGATAATTTTAGATTGCAACAAGAAATCCAAATGCATTGGAGACTAGTGGGTTTGTGCCAGGGGCAGATGGGGTGGATAGAGTGTTCTCAGGTGCACAGCAGAAGGAGAGAGCTCAGGAGTGCAAACCACAGACCCTGAGAATTGGATGAGAGTAGAATGGAGACAGTGTGACCACATGAAAATCATAAAAAATGTTGACATATTTCATATTATGATCCCTCTTACTTCTGGGAATTTTTGGGCAATGATGTTTATCCTAAGTAGGGAAAAAATAAAAATAGCCCTGATATGCATTGATAGGAATTTGTTAATTAAATTATTATGGTGACATCCCTTGATGGCAACTTGTTTTTCTTTTTCCTTCATCTCCTTTTTCTCCATCAACTGGTTTTGTAGGTTCCACCACTGAGGCATGTTCCTAGCTGGAGGATCCTGCCACCATCACCTATTTCTTTTTTCTTTTTTTTTTTTTTTTTGAGGTAGGGTCTCACTCTAGCCCAGGCTGACCTGGAAATCACTCTGTAGTCTCAGGGTGGCCTTGAATTCATGGTGCTCTTCCTACCTCTGCCTCCTGAGTGTTGGGATTAAAGGCATGTGCCACCACGCTCAGCACCTATTTCATGTGTCTTGGTGACTCCAGGGGTCTGTGGTTTCTACATTATTCCATTCATGTCCCTCCAGTCCATTATTTTATAGGGCCAGCATTCTGGTTTTGCATGCCTCTCAATATAAAGCCCAAGTTCCTGCAGACCTTCAGCCCTGCCTAATAGATGGGCCTGCTTTGCCCATATTTTTTACCAGTCCCCTGGTCCTGCCTTTTCCTCATCTATTCTCTATTTCCTCATCTATTCCTGCCTATTCGCTCTGTCCTGGGACTTAGTCTAGATTTCAAGCCCTTGATACTCCCTCTGTCTGGATTATTCTATCTGGGCCTTCCTCTTCTCTTTCTCCAGGCTTTCCTTATCAGCATCTCTCCATCTCTTTGCTTGTCTTATTTTTTGCACAGCATTCAGCATAATGCAATGTGGTTTCAGTTGTTTCTCTTCATTTTTTTTTTTTTGTGGCAAGCCCAAGAGGCTGCCTTTTTTATGTGAGAGTGAGAAACTGAGGGGGGGAGGGAGTAGAGAATTGGTGTGCCAGGTCTCTAGCCACTACAGTTGAACTCCAGACATGTGCGCCCTTGTGCACTTGTGTCACTGTGTGTCTAGTTTATGTGGGACCTGGAGAGTCTAACATGAGTCCTTAGACTTCTCAGGCAAACACCTTAACTGCTAAACCATCTCTCCAGCCCTTATTTGTGTTCTTATTGATCACTTCCACTAGAACTGAGAGTAAGGACTTAATGGGCCATCTGCTCTTGCCTGATTTATAGCAGTTGCTTGTTCTATGTTGGTGAAAGAGAGAATAAAGTCAGAAGCTGCTTAAAAAAATGATGTTGACCTCTGTGTCTTCCTTAAAAGGTGTTCCATGGATGTGTAACAGGTACAAGCCCATGTATGAAAAGCTATAAAGACCACATGTTTAGCACAGCTACTCATTTTTGAGAACTCACAAACCTCTGAGCCCAGTTCTAACCACCTTCATATTTATTAATTCACATTGTTTGATTTTCACAGTAACTTTTTAGGGTTAAAATGGTATTTAGCACCACTCACAGAGGAGGAAATGGACACAGAGATTAAAAAGTTTGACCAGAGCACACAACTGGAAAGGCTTCCCAAAAGACATTCACAGTATGGTTTTAGAATGATTATATCAAAGGGCAGGGAGTGAGGAGATACAGGACTCTGCTATACTCCCATAGCACTGAGTTCCATTGGACAAGCCATCTCCCTTCTCTGTACTCATCTGGGATCAGAAGTGGTAACCAGGAGCTGTTGAGAGGAATAAAGTGGTTGATGTGTCCAGATGGAACCTCAGTACTTGGTAGCTTTCTGTATAGTTCAGCAGCCATCATGTGATGAACAAGCCAGAAAGTAACATCCTAATTCCTTGAACCACATAGGACTCCAGAGGCCTGGTGGCTTTCTCAAGGCAAAAGTCCTCTGTGAAGCCCCAGCTGTCACCAATGCTACTGTTCCCATGCACTAGAATGCCATCACAGGGATGCACAGGGGTCGTTTTTTTGGACAGCTAGGCTCCAGACTTGAGGTGCTAGGAGGAGACTTAACCTCAAAGGGCCTTTGTAGCAGGTCTGGAAAGATGAGCCCTCACAGCTTGGCCCCAGAAACAGAGCAAACAGTGTGGAAGGGACATTGGGTGAGGAGCAAGGATCTCAAGGGTGTGGAATATGCTGCACAGCAGCTCATTTCTGTGGAAAGCCACCATGGGGACAGGGTTGGCTCAATTTTGTTTGGGTTTCCTTTGGGGCACTTGTAGTTCACAGTTCTTTTGCTCCGCTGCCCTTGGGTGAACTTTGTTATGTTGCCCACATTGGCTCTGAACTCCTAGGACAAAGACATCCTCTCATTTCAGTTTCCTGAGGCTTGTGCCATTGCATTAAGCTAACTACATTAAGCTCATTAATTTTCTGATTATTTAGGAATCTCCTTCCTCTCCAAAACGTCCTTGGATTTGTCATGTGCTTTCCACACATTTCAATTTTACTTAGATACTGTGTAAATACTTCCCTAATGAGTAAATGGGTTTCCTCTTGTGTTTTGTCATGTTGGAAGGGCCCTGGAATGAATCCTGCCACAAACACTCATCAATTTGGTCATCTTGGACTTGGGGAGTTTTTGAGCCAGTATCTCAACTTTGTATTTCACTTCACCTTTAACTCATGATCCTCTTGCCTCAGCCTCCCAAGTGTTGGAATTATAGGTGTGTGCCACCACACCCATCTTTAAAACTTTGCTTTAAATGGTGCTTCAGTGGGGTTATCTGGTTACCAGTGGCTTGGGCACAGGGCTCAGCCTGCATGGATTAGGACCCAGGCTTATTGTCTTACCAGTCATTACCTTGAGAATTTCTTATCTTTGCTGTGCTCCAGTCTCCTTATCTTGCCATGGGCACTTGTGGTACCTGCTTCACATATTGGCATGAGAGATATAAATGGCTTATCACATGCTAAATGGTGCAGGGAAAACTGGCACACAGTGACTCATTATTTTTTAACTAATTGGATTAAGGTGAAACTTAAGAAATAATAAATGCATTCATTTTAAGTATATGGTTTGATGAGCTCTGGTGGTCAGATAGCCTCACTTACATCCATATGAGGTGCATGACCATCTCAGTCATTTCATCTGCCACTTCCAGTCAATCACCCCTCCACCCCCAGCACTGCTGGTTCTTGCTTCATAAACAGCATCACCATTTGGACTGTCAGCACTGCTCCCTTAACTCAATGCCACATTTTCGTGATTCACTTTCCTGCTGCCTGTCTTGGCCTTTTGCTTCTTTTTATTGCTCTAAGTCTTGTTATTACCAATCATCTTCTCAGTTTCCTCATCTGTACTATGAGCTAATGACTTCTACCTTCTCTCAGGCAATGAAGAACAAATAGGTCTGTCAGTAATACCACAGGGACACCAGCTCCTGGTCCACATGTGGGACATGCTGTCTCTCGCCTCCTGTTTCTTCCCCTTAAAGAGGCCTGCCTGACTGACTGGGAGCCCAGAGCCCAAGGCGTCCTGAAGTTGACAAGGGAGGAAACTTCCAAATAGATGCATAGGTGCCAAAGGACGCCTTTCTCAGGCAGATGGTTATTTTTTATTTCTTTGTCGCATGTCCTTTCTTCTACTTCATTCTCTTAAGGACAATTAAAATGCAAGCTTGCACTCCTAGTCAGGAGATTAACTGAAGACTTAACTGACCCAGGAAAAAGTCTTGAAGCAAAAGTTCCTGTGGTAATGGCGGCTCCTGGCCTGGCTGCTTAAGCTCCTTTGCAACCCACACATAATATCAGCAATAATGCATTAATCTATGTCTGTCAGGCCCATTATGGGCCCTGAGGGAGCTATGTCAGATCCTTGAGAGGGTCAAGCAGGTGGCAGCATCTTCACCATTAAACTCTCGTGGGCCTCATCCTGAAGATGGTTCCTATGGCCCAGATTCATGTGACCAGCTGCTGCAATAGCTAGTCCTGCCCAAAGTGGCTTGCATGGGCAGAAGGCCAGGCTAGTGGGGACAGCACCTTCCCCTATGAGAGCTTGGCTAGTTATCCTTGAAGTGAGGCCAGGAGAATATGTGTTGAGTGGCAGCTACAGACAGCTCTCAGACCATTTGCCAGCCACTCGCGTTGCATATCTCAGAACAGGGAATCTTGTTTGTAGTCTGCCATCCTGATGGCTAAGTATAGCCTCAGCTTCCCTAGAAGAGCCATCAAAGGCTCAGTTTAAGTCACTGGCTTCTTGCCTGTTGGATAGCATGCAGTAGTTTCTGAAAAGTGACTGCTCTGACCTCAGGATTATGATAAAAGACAAAAGAGAAAAGTCAGTAGAAAAAGTCAGGAAGATGAGAGTTTGAATCTAGCTGCAATCCTGCCACCCAACCTTCCATCATACACTTGTCCATCCATCTTGTCACTTATCTGTTGATGCACCTACTCATTCTGCATCCTCACATCCTTCTATCTTCTCATCCCGCAAATAATTGTTATGCTGCCAAGGGCCTGGGAATGAGAATTATATCAGGGAGCAAAGCCAATCCTTAACTTCCACTTAAGTAGCTGCCAGGGCACTAGTGGAGAACAAGTAGAAAATGAGTGTTCTGGGGAGAGTGACCATGTGCTAAGGCCCTGTGACTCATTATAGAAGCTGTCTGCAGGCGATGTTGCCAGTGCAGGATAGATGGAGAGCGTAATGTGAGAGGGACTATAACCCTGCAGGAGCCAGCTCCCACAGGGAAGGTTGGTCTCTGCCTGACCCTGGCTCCCCTGTACTAACTGGCTTGTCTTTTAGATCTCAGTTTGGGGCTTTTCTCTCTAGGAAGTTGGTTCTCCCTCACACTGGCTGAGTTGGCCCTGTGTACTTCCCCAAACCTGGAAATGAGGCAAAAAATAAAAATAAAAATAAAGATGTTTTCTTTCACTGCCATATTAAAGCATTGTTTAAAACAATTACTTAAGGATCAATTAATTCTATCAAGGAAGATGCATGAGCTTGTTTTTGCTATTTGAGTAAAGCCTAGATTTTATAAAGCAATGGTATATGCTAATTTTTAGATTCTGCCTGGTACAGCACAAATGGCCTCTATCTGGCAGGAAGGCTAAGTATGGTTTTAGTGATGTGTGAAACATTGACCAGTGATCTATAACCTATTCATTTCATTCTCAATACCTTCCTCTGAAGCCTGGAGACATCCAACCTTCACTCTTGGAAGTAATGTAACTCTGCTCTCACTTACTTGATGTGCTCATTCCTTATCCTGGACACTGGCCCAGCAGCTCTCTCCTCTGCCTTGTGACTGATAGCTGCTCTTGCTTCCTCTTGCCCTGTGAGCTCATATGGGTGTGGCCCATCTTTTGTCAACACTATCTTCTCAGAATTTTGCTCAGGGCCTGGTTTCCAGTAAAAGTTTCAGAAGTAATTATTCACTTAGTGAAGATCTAGAGCCCATCACTTTACCTCTGTGAGCCTCAGTTCTCTTTTCTGTGCATGGAAATCATAGCACCTACCTGCAAAAGATGCCAAGGTTTCATGAACTAAAGGGTTCAAATGATCAGGGGCCTCCCAGGCACATTGCATGGTTTGTATATGACAAGACCCACCAATAGGCTCATTCAGAGGTGATTGAATCCTAACAGCTCTGACCTAGTCACTGGGTGCATCCACTGATGAAGTCATAACTTGATGACTTTGTTGGGAGGTGGAACCTTGGTGGAAAAAACAGATCACTGGAGGCAGATCTTTGAAGGATATCTCTTGTTCTGGGACCTTCTTTCTCTCTGCTTCCTGGCTGCCATGAGGTGAGCAGACTCTACTGCCACACAGTCCTACCCCCATGACATTCTGCTTTGTCCCATGTCTGTAGCAATGGAGCCAGATAACCATGAGCTGAAACCTTGAGCCAAAGTAAATCTTTCCTCCCTTAAGTTGTTTTCTTAGGCATTTTGCCCCAGAGAAGTTCTGGGAGTGTCCTCCCATGGTCTGGTTGGGAGGACACTGCCTTACAGAAGTGGCTTGCCAGGGCAAGGACAGTTAAAAAAGGCTCTTCCTGGTGGGACAGGAGGCCAGCGACCAGAGAGCTGCAGCTGGGTAGGAAAAGGAAATGTCCTTTAAGAAGTCAGGCATGTAGCTGTCCCTCAACTGATGAGTGGATAAGGAAGATATGGCACATTTGTACAATGGAGTTCTACTCAACAGTAAAGAAAAATGAAGTTACGAAATTTGCAGAAAAATGGATGGATCTGGAAAGGATTATACTAAGTGAGGAAACCCAGGCCCAGAAAGCCAAGTGCCACATGTTCTCTCTCATATGTGGATCTTAGCTATAGATGATTGGGCTTCTGTGTGAGAAGGAAAAAACTCAGTAGCAGAGGCCAGTAAGCTAAAAAAGAGATACAAAGGGAAGAGAAGGGAAGGGAGGAAGGTACTTAATAGGTTGGTATTGTATATATGTAAGTAGAAGAATTAGATTAATGGGGATGAAAAGGCCCAAAGTGAGGTCAGGGGAGGAGATTGAGTAAAGGAAAGGTGGAGGAAGGGCTAATCAAAATCTGAGAGGATATAAATAAATCAAATGGAATCCTTCAGTTTTGGACAATGGAACACTCAGGAGCCATAGATTGTTGCTAGAAAATTTTCAGTGCCAGGGATGGGATACCTTCCAGTGAGTTGCTAACCAGGGAGGTCCCTGATGCCCCCAAAACATTATAGGCCATTGCCGAGGTCCTTGGTTTCCCACCAGGAATAGATGGTAAGACCCTATTGCTGAAGACAAATATTTGGGCTGCAAGACCACTGAGAAATCCTGCTGGAACTGAGCTGATAACCTCTTCCATGTAGACCAGCTGACAGAAAGCTGGAAAAAGCCATTCTACATGCAATTCAATGGGAGAAAGATACACCACCAGTGAAGATACTCAACAATGGACACTGAAAGCCTTATAATTGGCCAGCCAGACCAAATGAGCCAATGGGTGCAATAGTGGCAGGTCTGTCATGGTGGAAACCAACTTAGACTGGAGGCCTGCTCCAAGGAAGGGAATACATCCCTGATACTGAAAACTTAAAACAGGGGTAGTCATGAGCCCTAGGGGTGTAACATCTGCTGATGTCTGGATAAGTGTATATACTATGCTTACCAAACTGCCCAGTAAGCACTTCTCTTAATATTCATACCCTTATATTAATGCTACTCTCACTTTGGATAGAGAATCTTCTCTTTTCAGATGGCAGTGACCTTGGGACAACTCGGAAGGTATCATGGTGCTGGAAAGAAGTAACTAGAGTACAGAGTAACATCTCGATCACACCTTCCAAGGCTCAGGGTGTAATGCAGAAGAGGTGGCAGAAAGAATCTAAGAGCAAAAGGAAGGGTTGGACTACTAACAACATGCTCCCTCCAGACAAAAAATTGGCCTCGATATTCATTACCTCATAGTGCCTGACACTACATACACAAGACCATCATAAGAGGAGGGAAGGATCATGGCATCTGAATAGAGACTTATTGAGATGGGGAGTGGATGTGATGGAGAATGGAATTTTAAAGGGGAAAGGGTGGGAGGGAGGGTATTACCATGGGATATTTTTTATAATCATGGAAAATGTTTAATAAAATTGAGAAAAAAATAAAAATAAACTGATAAAAAAAAAGAAGTCAGACATGGAGGGCTGGAGAGACTAGAAGTTAAGGCACTTGCCTGTGAAGCCAAAGGACCCAGATTTCACTCTCCAGATCCCATGTAAGCCAAACATACAAAGGTGAGGCAAATGCAAGGTTGTGCATGCCCACTAGGTGATACATCCATGTACTCCTAGCACTTAGAAGGCTGAGACAAGATGATCTTAAGTTCAAGGGTAGCCTGGCCCACATAGTGAAGTTACTGGTCAGTTTGGGCTAAAAACAAAACAACAACAACAATAACAACAAAAAGCAGGAGTATAGAGAAAGGGAGTTTGAAAACAGGTTGAAGGGTTGATTTACCCAAACTTGGTAACGGGGAGCAATTGGGGCTGATAAGGTGAGGAAGACTTGCTAGTTATTTCTCTCAGGACAGGAGACCTGCCATTATGGAGCACCTTTGAGTGTGAGTATTAGGGGGAGGGATGCATGAGTGGATGGGCAAGTGACTGTATGCACATGGATCCATGGGAGCAGATGTGTAACATGAATGTCAGTGTGTGTTGTGCGTGTGCACAAATGTGTAACGTAAGTGGAACTTGAATTGTGTATGGGTTTGTGTGCATGTGATGAGTACTGATAGCCTCATAGTGCCGAGGACCACCTACAGTGCCTTCTGTAACGCCACTTCACAAGTGACAAGTCAGGGCAAGGATGTATGAGGTAGATGTAGGGAGTGTCAGCAGATGAAGAGACAATAAGGAGGTGGTTTGCTCTTGACACTGTCCAGATTGGCACTTTGTTTTGTTCCACCTCATGTGCCATTTCGTTACCAGGATGCTTTCTTTCAAATTAACCACATTTCCTGAGCCTTTCATCTGGGCCAGCATTCAGGACCAAAGATAAGGCACTGACATTGTTTCTGAGAAACTGTCAGATTTGAGCAGGCATCAAAGTTGGTGGTGGAGGGGCTGGAGACTGAGACAGGAGATTTGCAAATTCAAGGCCAGCCTAGTCAGATTAATGAGACCCTATCTCAAAATATAATGTAAAAAAGAGGGTCAGAGAGATGGCTCAGGGGCTAAGAGCCCTTGTTTAAGCATGAGGGCCTCTTGTGCTAAGACCTCCAAGTTCCAAGTTCTAATTACTCCCCAGCACCAATGTAAGAAGCAGGGAGTGGTCATGCTTCTCTCTAACCCCAATCTGCAGGGGGCAGAGACCAGAGAATTGCTGGGGCTCATTGACTGAAAGCAGCTCCAAGTTGAGGAAGAGATCCTGTCTTAAGGAAATGTGAAGATGAGAGATAAGAGAACACCTGATGATCTCCTCTGGCATGGGGCACACACACAAGCATGGGGCATGAAAACCTGCACACACACACGTGCATATACCACACACATCATACACATCACATCCACCCACACTCACACATATGCCCACATGTTTGCAAAAGAAAAGAAAAGGCTAGGAGGGATATAACTTGCCTAGCACATTTGAGTCTCTACATTCAACCCCCAGTACCATGAAAGGAAAGGTTAGGGCACCATTCTTTTTATTTTTATATATATATAATTTTTATTGACAACTTCCATAATTGTGAACAATATCCCATGGTAATTCTCCCCTCTCCCCACTTTCCCCTTTGAAACTCCACTCTCCATCATATCCCCCCCCCCAATCAGTCTCGGCAGCATTCTTTTTAAACACAGGAGGTATTACTTGTATACAGGGAAATGTACAAAGACTAAATGGTAACTTTGGTTTTTGCCATGTAAACCCCCAAGAAGCCACACCCAGGGAGACAGATTAACCTGCTCCCCCAGGTCCCTCCTGATCCTTCTGCTAAGAGTAGCCATTCTGACCCTCTGTCATAACTGGGGCATATGTCTTTTTAAAACGTATTTTCAGGCTAGACAGATGGCTTAGCAGTTAAGGCATTTGCCTGCAAAGCCAAAGGACCCAGGTTTGATTCCCCAGGATCCATGTAACCCAGATGCACAAAGTGGCACATGCATCTGGAGTTAGTTTACAGTGGCTGAAAACCCTGGACATTGTCTCTCTCTCTCTTTCTATCTCCCTCTCTCTCTCTCTCTCAAATAAATTAAATTAAAACATATTTTCAATATATTATCCTGTGATCATAAATCAGACCAAGATCCTCACATGCTAAGTTGAAGTGGGGTATTAAGTACTAGGGTGGCAGGCTGAGTCCTAGGAGGCTCCAGGGTGACTCGGCTGGCTGGTGAGCAAGCTGTCATTGATGCTCAGTGTCAGACCTCGTGCTTTTGCCTTCAGACAGTATAATGTACCCTGCACACCTATTGCCTTTGAGCCCCCTTGTCTCTTCAGCAGCCACCACCATCATATCAAGTAGTACCCAATGGAGCCACACCTACATCAGTATCATTTCCATATGGAGGCTTTGAGTAAGACATTTAAACTAGGTTTCAATTTCCTTATTAAATGGAAGATAATCACAGTACCTACCACACAACTTTAGAGGATAAAAAGGACTGATATTAAATAGTTGATATTTGTAGAGTTTGGGAGGTTTGGTATGTAGTGTGAACTTATGTAAAATTAAATAAAGTAAATAAGCAACCATCAACTTGTAGCTGTGGGGAATATGATAGAAAGCACAGGGCTTTCCCAGTCAGGCTTTCTTTGGGTGATGGAGTGTTCTTGGATAGTCCTGTAAAGTGGGCATAGGCTCAGAGAGTAGAGGGCCAGGGCCTTCGAGCCAGCCCTTGTGGAGGGAGTGCAGCACTCTGCTTTGCACAGGGACGAGCCCTAAAGAGATACTTGATTGATGCCCTAGCAGGCAGGGAAAAGACCGCTGGGCACTCATCAATGTTCTTTTCACCTGTCAGTCTCTAGCCCTGCAGATTTGGGCCATGGAAAAATGAGACTCAGGCACTGCATAAAATACATCCCTCTCAAGTCTCCATGCCTGGACACATAGTCCATCATTCTCTACCTTCACAAGAACTGCAGGTGTCCTCTGCCCACTCAGCCAGGAGTCATTCCTGGAATGCCCCATGACTGCAAGCAGCACACATATTTCAGGCTAAGGGGGTGTTGGGACTGTGGGGAACATAACCAGGACAAGCACCAAGAACTGTAGCATTCCTTGTCATAGCTCAGATCATAGCTCATACTGTGCAGCAGGTGACCTCTGTGAGCTGCAGAAGGCTCCTTGGTCTAGGCAGCCCTTTAGCAGATTTGATTCTCAGTGGGCTCCTGATCCAAATTGGAGTCCCACTATGACTGGACTCTGTAAGCCTGGTCATGCCATACTGGGGCCTTAGCAGTCCTATAGCATGGCTGTTCATAGTTCTAGGAATAAGGAGATTTGAAGAGGCTGACAGCATCCCAGTTTCCAATCCTGGCCTATGAAACTGGGGAATGACTTCTCTTTCTTGTTTCCTCATTGTCAAAACATGAAGAATAAGAGATCCTACTGCACATGGTGGTTGGGAAGGTTAACATGCATTAGGGACTGCAAAGCAGTTGGCACATTACTGTGTGACCTTTCTTTGTCATTTTTGTTAACTTTGCACTCAGAGGTCAATGTGTGGTGCACTGATTATTAACACAATAGTTGGGCATCAGACATCAGCAGCTGGAATCTGAGGCTCAGCAACATCAGCCAAGACTGTGTGACCTTGTGTAAGTTACACTGACTCTCTGTGTCTTGCCTGTAAAAAATGAGGTCAATACCATGACTGACCTCACCCAGTTATAAGATTTAAAGCACTCTGTGCTAGTTAATCTCTGTTTGTCAACTAGGATTTGGAATCACTATGGAAACAAATCTCTTAGCACATCTGTTTGAGATTTTCTAGATTAAGTAAGGTAGAAAGATGAACCCTATCCTGGATTCTATAAAGAGAACACTAGCTGAGCATCAATATCCATTACTCTCTACTTCCTTAATGAGGGCTGAATGTAACCACCTGCTTCATGGCCCTGGTCACATTCCTTCCCCATTGTGATGGACTCCATCCCCTAGAAGCTGAAATAAACTCTTCCTTCCTTAAGTTCTTTTTGGTTAGGTACTCAGTCAGCAACAAGTAAGTAACTGCTACAAATGCCATGAGTGTGATGTGCTGGCACATAGTAAGCACTGAATACACACCGTAGCACTGTCACGTAGTTATTCAGATTACTACTCATCTAACGGAGGGCAGGAAAAGTACTATGTGTTGAGTATCTACTATATGCCAGTAGTTGGCAAGGGTATTACAGGACAAGCATTAGACACTGTGTTTGGAAGAGGTGAAGCTTTTGGAGAAGAGGGTGAGCCCAACACCTTCAGGTGCTGAGGGGCCACCAGCCTTGTTGTGTAGGTTTAAGAACAGCTCAACACTCAATGCAGGCCTGATATGTGCCAAGCATGGGCTCAGGGTCCAATTCCCTTCTCTAATCCCCAAGGAACCCTAGAGGGGCTACAATTATCCCCCACTGTGATGCCAAGGGGCCTGAGTATTAATGAAGTTAGGTGGTCAAATCCCCATAGCACCAAAGCAGTGGACTCAAGATCAAACTCCATGGTGTGTGGATTTTCAGTACAACCTTGACTTGGCTTCCTCTGAACTAAGAGAATTTACATGTATAAAACCTACAGAGGACCAAGTTCTCCAGAATGTTCCCAAGACCTGGGCATATTTCAGCCCCCAACCCCAGGCACTGGAGCAGACAGTTGATAGCCTCCAAAGAGGTGTGAGGCAGTAGCCCAAAGACAAGCACACATAATACTCAAAGGCATCATTGTTACCCAGAAATCTTTATTACAAAAATATTTTGCAAGCCAAAAAGATTAAGTTGCAACTATATACAAAACAGGGCTGCTTCTTTCCTAATGGTTCCCAAATAAATTCCAGAATCCATGCTCCTCCCACAAAGTTGTTTCTAAGAACCTCTATGCAAGTGTCAGGTCTTTCCAGGCTATCTGGCTGAAGCTATAGCTGTATGTCTTCCTGACCCCATTCCCTTCTTTCCCCATCCAAAAATTCAGATAAAATTCAGATGGCACCAAGAAAATATTAAATTCTTGTGTGTGCATTTTTGTGCACACACTCACGTGCTGACTCAAGGCAGAGGAGAGGGAGATGGAAACTAACCCTTTGGAAATGAGAGACAGCCTAAGCAGGGACATCATGGCTCACAGATGCCACAGATAAGCTCTGGCTTGCTGGGTCAATGCTGCCAACAAGGCCTTTTGGCTCTGCTAACTCTTCGATGCCAGAACAGGAGCACTAGGTTTTCACCCCTAGAGAGCCAAGTCCTGCTGACAGTCCCATCACAAATGCAGAAATGGGCAGGTCAGCTGAGCTGCTTCTTTGAACTACCTGAGCCACAAAACCCTCTAGCATCCTTGGGCTAGGGACATGAGCATCTTAACGTGTGAGTGCACATGTGAAGGCTGCAACAAAGGCTTGTCCCCGGACCCAGCCAAGCCCTGGCACTCACTCAGATGGAAGGGTGGGGTCAGAAGATAACTGGCTGAGAGCCTCTGTCCAGTCTTCAGAGACAGAGTAGTGGTCTACCCTTGTCTGCAACTATACTGTTCTGGACTGTGTGACCCTAATGGAGGTTGACAGCAAGAACGGAAGACTCCTGCACAGATTAGTTTAGTGAGGTGGAATGGGGGTGCTCTCTCATGGTCCCTCCCATCTGCATAACCTTAAAGTGCTTGTAAGTGAAAGAGGGGTGTTACTGTCCCTCTCCCCTCTTTATGGAAGAACAGACGGGCATTAGAAGACAAGACTGCATGGAGCAGAGCAATGGGTAGGTTTGCATTTACCATGGGAGGCACAGGACGAGCCGCATGGCTCAGCGCGGACAGGACTCAGTTAGTCCTAGTGAGAAGGCTAGAGGTCTGAAAGGAATAAATGAGGGATCCTTCTTCCCAGTCCTCAGGGCTCTGGAATTTGGAGAAACTCCATTTCTGCTGTAAGAAAATCCCTCTAGGACAACAAAATGTTAAACCTCAGATTTCACAAGACCCAACCATTCAACACATGACAAAGAGCCAAGATGACGTTGCTGTTGTTTTAAGAATCAAAACAAAACAAAACACCACAGATCAAGTTTTCTAACACCTTTGCTTCAAGATTGCACGGTTCACATTTCTCAATAATTTACAGGCATCCACAGTGTGATGCTGCTGAGTTAGTGCTGGCTGGAAGAAGCAAGCTGGGGCTAGAAAGGAGGCAGGGCATGATAAGCATGCCCAAGGAGTCTTTGCTGGCCAAGAAGAGGAAAGGGTTCCTTCCCTAGGACTGTAGTTAGCCAGCTAGGAAGAGGCCAGCACTGTAGGCTGCAAGCTCACCAAGTCTCTGGACGTGGGTCTGTTTTTGACTGTCTCCTCCATGGATGGGGCAGCATGAACTAAAGGGAATCCTTCCCCATAGTCCCACATGGGTGCAGGTGGTTGGAGATCAGGCTCCAGAGCATCAAGGAGACAACCTGGGGTATTCAAGACCATGACCCAGATCCACACATGATGGGATAGAGGCACAACACTTCCTGGATCCCAGGCAGTTCTGGCCAATTCCCCAGCTGGTTCAGCATCACAGGCCTCCAGATGTGGGCAAGGTGGAGGGGGTATGGCCACCCTCAATGCGCTGGAGAGCTGAGGGGGTCGGCAGACAGAGCTACTCTCACTCCGGCCCCAGAGCCTGTGTCACCAGGCTTCCTAGGGACAGGACTGGCTGGCTATTCTCATCATGGACAAGAAAACTTGCGGGGATGGCCCAAGAGCCAACCACTGTCCAATTTATTTCTTCTGGATTTGGACACTGGCATACTCTGAGAAAGATGGCTCAGGCTTGGGGGCTGGATGCTTGGGTGCCCGGTTGAGGTGGACCATGTCCAGATCGGCGTAGGTAAGGGTGTCCTCTGCTTTGGGCGGCAGGCCTGTCTGAATGCTGGCATACTCTGTGTGGTTGTTAGGCTCGGCAGCCTGGGAAGTGGACTTCTTCTCCTTGGGCAGATTCAAGTCTGCATAAGTGATGTCGTTAATGTCGTTTGTGTCCTGGATCTAAATGACATGATGAAAAGGTCATTCTGTAGCCAATTGGCTACCAAACCTTCCTGCTACTGTCTCACTTTGATAGGACGGGCTCTCCTTCCTTTACCCATGTCCCTCCCTGTCTCTGGAGTGCCCACCCTTACTTCTCCTTGTAAGAAGTCCCAATGCCTCCCTGCATGTCGACATGATCCCTTGCCCTCCAGGCCTCTGGCTATCACACCTCCTTCTCACTACACCCACTGCTGAGGACTGTACTGGTTTGGGACCTGAGTAGAAGAGATCTCCCAAGAAATAGGGAAACTCCTTCATTTACACATTTACTGGGCATTTCTCACACAAAGACAACGAGGCCAGCACAGAAGCCCAATCCATTTTGACTGGATGGATGGCAGGAAGGATAGCAGAGTGGGAGATGACAGAAGGATGGATGGATGGATGGGAGGGTGGGAGATGATGGGAGGGTGGGAGATGATGGATGGGGGGTTGGAGATGATAGATGGATGGGTGGATGGATGGAGTGTGGGAGATGATATATGGTCCGGTGGATGGATGTAGAGTGGGAGATGAATAGATGGATGGGAGGATGCAAGGGTGGGAGATGATAGATAGATGGGAGGATGGATGGGGGTGGGAGATGATAGATGGATGGGAGGATGGATGAGGTGGGAGATAATAGATGGATGGGAGGATGGATGGAGAGTGGGAGATGATAGATCGATGGGAGGATGGATGAAGTGGGAGATGATAGATGGATGGGAGGATGGATGATGTGGGAGATGATAGATGGATGGGAGGATGGATGAGGTGGGAGATGATAGATGGATGGAAGGATGGATGGGGTGGGAGATGATAGATGGATGGGAGGATGGATGTGGTGGGAGATGATAGATGGATGGGAGGATGGATGGGGATGGGAGATGACAGATGGATTGATGGATGGATGTGAGGGTGGGAGATGATAGATGGATGGGAGGATAGATGGAGAGTGGGAGATGATAGATCGATGGGAGGATGGATGAAGTGGGAGATGATAGATGGATGGGAGGATGGATGATGTGGGAGATGATAGATGGATGGGAGGATGGATGAGGTGGGAGATGATAGATGGATGGAAGGATGGATGGGGTGGGAGATGATAGATGGATGGGAGGATGGATGTGGTGGGAGATGATAGATGGATGGGAGGATGGATGATGTGGGAGATGATAGATGGATGGGAGGATGGATGGGGGTGGAAGATGATAGATGGATGGGAGGATGGATGGGGATGGGAGATGACAGATGGATTGATGGATGGATGTGAGGGTGGGAGATGATAGATGGATGGAAGGATGGATGTGGTGGGAGATGAATAGATGGATGGGAGGATGGATGGGGGTGGGAGATGATAGATGGATGGGAGGATGGGTGGGGGTGGGAGATGATAGATGGATGGGAGGATGGATGTGGTGGGGGATGATAGATGGATGGGAGGATGGATGAGGTGGGGGATGATAGATGGATGGGAGGATGGATGGAGCGTGGGAGACAATAGATGGATGGGAGGATGAAGAGAGAGTGGGAGATGATAGATGGATGGGAGGATGGATGAGGTGGGAAATGATAGATGGAAGGGAGGATGGATGAGGTGGGAGATGATAGACGGATGGGTGGATGGCTGGGGTAGGAGATGATAGATGGATGGGAGGATGGATGGGGTGGGAGATGATAGATGGATGGGAGGATGGATGGGGTGGGAGATGAAGGATGGATGGGAGGATGGATGAGGTGGGAGATGATAAATGGATGGGAGGATGGATGAGGTAGGAGATGATAGATGGATGGGAGGATGGATGGGGTGGGAGATGATAGATGGATGGGAGGATGGATGGAGAGTGGGAGATGATAGATGGATGGGAGGATGGATGGAGAGTGGGAGATGATAGATGGATGGGAGGATGGATGGGGTGGGAGATGATAGATGGATGGGAGGATGGATGGAGAGTGGGAGATGATAAATGGATGGGAGGATGGATGAAGTGGGAGATGATAGATGGATGGGAGGATGGATGGGGGTGGGAGATGATAGATGGATGGGAGGATGGATGGAGAGTGGGAGATGATGGATGGAAGGATGGATGGAGAGTGGGAGATGATAGATGGATGGGAGGATGGATGGGGGTAGGAGATGATGGATGGGAGGTTGGATGGAGAGTGGGAGATGATAGATGGATGGGAGGATGGATGAGGTGGGAGATCATAGATGGATGGGAGGATGGATGGGGTGGGAGATGATAGATGGATGGGAGGATGGATGTGGTGGGAGATCATAGATGGATGGGAGGATGGATGGGGTGGGAGATGATAGATGGATGGGAGGATGGATGTGGTGGGAGATCATAGATGGATGGGAGGATGGATGGGGTGGGAGATGATAGATGGATGGGAGGATGGATGGAGAGTGGGAGATGATAGATGGATGGGAGGATGGATGGGGGTGGGAGATGATAGATGGATGGGAGGATGGATGGAGAGTGGGAGATGATGGATGGGAGGATGGATGGAGAGTGGGAGATGATAGATGGATGGGAGGATGGATGGGAGTAGGAGATGATGGATGGGAGGTTGGATGCGTAGTGGGAAATGATAGATGGATGGGAGGATGGATGGGGGTGGGAGATGATAGATGGATGGGAGGATGGATGGAGAGTGGGAGATGATGGATGGGAGGATGGATGGAGAGTGGGAGATGATAGATGGATGGGAGGATGGATGGGGGTAGGAGATGATGGATGGGAGGTTGGATGGAGAGTGGGAGATGATAGATGGATGGGAAGATGGATGTGGTGGGAGATGATAGATGGATGGGAGGATGGGTGGGGTGGGAGATGATACATGGATGGGAGGATGGATGGGGTGGGAGATGATAGATGGATGGGAGGATGGATGGGATGGGAGATGATAGATGGATGGGAGGATGGATGGGGTGGGAGATGATAGATTGATGGGAGGATGGATGAGGTGGGAGATGATAGATGGATGGGAGGATGGATGGGGTGGGAGATGATAGATGGATGGGAGGATGGATGGAGAGTGGGAGATGATAGATGGATGGGAGGATGGATGGAGAGTGGCAGATGATAGATGGATGGGAGGATGTATGGGGGTGGGAGATGATAGATGGATGGAGGATGGATGGAGAGTGGGAGATGATAGATGGATGGAGGATGGATGGAGAGTGGGAGATGATAGATGGATGGGAGGATAGATGAGGTGGTAGATGATAGATGGAAGGGAGGATGGATGAGGTGGGAGATGATAGATGAATGGGAGGATGGATGAGGTGGGAGATGATAGATGGATGGGAGGATGGATGGAGAGTGGGAGATGATAGATGGATGGGAAGATGGATGGGGGTGGAAGATGATAGATGGATGGGAGGATGGATGGTGATGGGAGATGACAGATGGATTGATGGATGGATGTGAGGGTGGGAGATGATAGATGGATGGAAGGATGGATGAGGTGGGAGATGAATAGATGGATGGGAGGATGGATGGGGTGGGAGATGACAGATGGATGGGAGGATGGATGAGGTGGGAGATGATAGATGGATGGGAGGATGGATGGGGTGGGAGATGAAAGATGGATGGGAGGATGGATGGAGAGTGGGAGATGATAGAGGGATGGGAGGATGGATGGGGTGGGAGATGATAGATGGATGGAAGGATGGATGGAGAGTGGGAGATGATGGATGGGAGGATGGAGAGTGGGAGATGATAGATGGATGGGAGGATGGATGGAGAGTGGGAGATGATAGATGGATGGGAGGATGGATGGGGGTGGAAGATGATAGATGGATGGGAGGATGGATGGGGATGGGAGATGACAGATGGATTGATGGATGGATGTGAGGGTGGGAGATGATAGATGGATGGAAGGATGGATGTGGTGGGAGATGAATAGATGGATGGGAGGATGGATGGGGTGGGAGATGATAGATGGATGGGAGGATGGATGAGGTGGGAGATGATAGATGGATGGGAGGATGGATGGGGTGGGAGATGATAGATGGATGGGAGGATGGATGGAGAGTGGGAGATGATAGATGGATGGGAGGATGGATGGAGAGTGGCAGATGATAGATGGATGGCAGGATGTATGGGGGTGGGAGATGATAGATGGATGGAGGATGGATGGAGAGTGGGAGATGATGGATGGGAGGGTGGAGAGTGGGAGATGATAGATGGATGGGAGGATGGATGGAGAGTGGGAGATGATAGATGGATGGGAGGATGGATGGGGGTGGAAGATGATAGATGTATGGGAGGATGGATGGGGATGGGAGATGACAGATGGATTGATGGATGGATGTGAGGGTGGGAGATGATAGATGGATGGGAGGATGGATGTGAGGGTGGGAGATGATAGATGGATGGAAGGATGGATGTGGTGGTAGATGAATAGATGGATGGGAGGATGGATGGGGTGGGAGATGACAGATGGATGGGAGGATGGATGGGGGTGGGAGATGATAGATGGATGGGAGGATGGATGTGGTGGGGGATGATAGATGGATGGGAGGATGGATGGGGTGGGAGTTGATAGATGGATGGGAGGATGGATGGAGAGGGGGAGATGATGGATGGCAGGATGCATGGGGTGGGAGATGATAGATGGATGGGAGGGTGGATGGGGTGGGAGATGTTAGATGGAAGGGAGGACGGATGGGGTGGGAGATGATAGATGGATGGGAGGATGGATGGAGAGTGTGGGAGATGATTGATGGGAGGATGGATGGGGGAGGGTTATGAGAGATGGATGGGAGGATGGATGTGGTGGGAGATGATAGATGGATGAGAGGATGGATGGAGAGTGGGAGATGATTGATGGGAGGATGGATGGGGGTGGGAAATGATAGATGGTTGGGAGGATGTATGGGGTGGGAGATGATAGATGGATGGCAGGATGGATGAGGTGGGAGATGATAGATGGATGGGAGGATGGATGGGGGAAGATGATAGATGGATGGGAGGATGGATGGGGTGGGAGATGATAGATGGATGGGAGGATGGACGGGGGTGGGAGATGACAGATGGATGGGAGGATGGAAGGATCGTGAGAGGTGACAGATGGATGGGAGGATGGATGGAGAGTGGGAGATGATGGATGGGAGCATGGATGGGGGTGAGAGATGACAGATGGATGGGAGGATGGATGGAGAGTGGGAGATGATAGATGGATGCCAGGATGGGTGGGGGAGGGAGATGATAGATGGATGGGAGGATGGATGGAGAGTGGGAGATGAGAGATGGATGGGAGCAATGATGGGGTGGGAGATGATAGATGGATGGGAGGATGAATGGGGTGGGAGATGATAGATGGATGGGAGGATGGATGGAGAGTGGGAGATGATAGATGGATGGTAGGATGGATGGGTGTGGGACATGATAGATGTATGGGAGGATGGATGGGGTGGGAGATGATAGATGGATGGGAGGATGGATGGGGTGGGAGATGATAGATGGATGGGAGGATGGACGGGGATGGGAGATGACAGATGGATGGGAGGATGGAAGGAGCGTGGGAGATGATAGATGGATGGGAGGATGGGTGGAGAGTGGGAGATGATAGATGGATGGGAGGATGGATGGAGAGTGGGAGATGATAGATGGATGGGAGTATGGATGGGGGAGGGAGATGATAAATGGATGGGAGGATGGGTGGAGAGTGGGAGTTGATAGATGGATGGGACGATGGATGGGGTGGGAGATGATAGATGGATGGGAGCATGAATGGAGAGTGGGTGATGATGGGAGGATGGATGGGGTGGGAGATGATGGATGGATGGGAGGATGGGTGGAGGTGGGAGATGATAGATGTATGGGAGGATGGATGGGTGGGAGATGATAGATGGATGGGAGGATGGATGGAGAGTGGGAGATGATAGATGAATGGGAGGATGGATTGGGTGGGAGATGATAGATGGATGGGAGCATGAATGGAGAGTGGGAGATGATGGATGGGAGGATGGATGGGGGTGGGAAATGTTAGATGGATGGGAGGATGGATGGAGAGTGGGAGATGATAGACGGATGGGAGAATGGATGGGGTGGGAGATGATAGATGGAAGGGAGGATGGATGGGTGTGGGAGATGATAGATGGATGGGAGGATGGATGGGTGTGGGAGATGATAGATGGATGGGAGGATGGATGGGGTGGGAGATGATAGATGGATGGGAGGATGGATAGTGGGAGATGATGGATGGGAGGATTGATGGGGTTGGGAGATGATAGATGGGTGGGAGGATGGATTTAGAGCGGGAGATGATAGATGGATGGGAGGATGGATGGGGTGGGCGATGATAGATGGATGGGAAGATGGATGGAGAGTGGGAGATGATAGATGGATGGCAGGATGGATGGTGGTTGGAGATGATAGATGGATGGGAGGATCGGTGGGGTGGGAGATGATAGATGGATGGGAGGATGGATGGAGAGTGGGAGATGATAGATGGATGGGACGATGGATGGGGTGGGAGATGATAGATGGATGCGAGGATGGATGGAGAGTGGGAAATGATATATGGAATGGAGGCTGGATGGGGGTGGGAGATGATAGATGGATGGGAGGATGGATGGGGTGGGAGATGATAGATGGATGGGAGGATGGATGAGGTGGGAGATGATAGATGGGAGGATGGATGGGGGTGGGAGATGATAGATGGATGGGAGGATGGATGGAGGGTGGGAGATGATGGATGTGAGGATGGATGGAGAGTGGGAGATGATAGATGGATGGGAGGATGGATGGGGTGGGAGATGATAGATGGATGGGAGGATGGATGGAGAGTGGGAGATGATAGATGGATAGGTGGATGGATGGAGGGTGGGAATTGAACAGATTGGGTGAATGGATGATGGGAGGATAAAGAAATGATTAGATGAAGGATAGATGGATGAGCAGATGATAGATTACAACAATTCCAGCCACAGTTTAAGTCTATTATGATAGTTTATTTCTCTCTTTAATAAAAAGGTCAATGTATCTTTTACTTAATTTTTATTTTTATATGTTTACTGGGTATTTCTCACACAAAAACAACAAGGCCAGCACAGACCCAATTCATGTTGACTGGTTGGATGGAGGATGGATGGCAGAGTGGGAAGTGATTAGGAAGAGAGAGAGACACACACACACACACACACACACACACAGAGAGAGAGAGAGAGAGAGAGAGAGAGAGAGAGAGAGAGAGAGAGAGAGAGCGCGAGCGAGCACGGGTACACCAGGGCCTCCTGCCACCACTACTCCAGAAGGATGGGCCACTGTGTGCATCTGCCTTACATGGGCCCTGGAGAATCAAACCTGGGTCTTTAGGTTTCTCAGGGAAGTGCCTTAACTGCTATGCCACTTCTCCAGCCCCATTTAAGTTCTCTTCAGCATCAGTGTAATAACAGTTATCACCAGATGTTTTAAAGACTGAGAGGTCATCTGATAAAAGCTTAGCATAAGAAAAGCTTTGAATGAATGCTGGCAGCACTACCAACCACCTGACAAGCCTGAGCTACCTCCATGCCCTCATCTTAATACCAGTGATTGTGCCCCAAAATTACCCACCACAAATCATAAATATTGCTCCCTATGCTCGGGACCCAGAACAGACTAACTTCACTGCCATTCTTCGATCCCAGAAGCTTCTTACTATTACCCTGTGAGAGTCATTTCAGATAGGCCTGACCACAGCTCTGCCCAGGAAGAATTAATCAACCTATTTTTCAGGTGAGACCCAGGGAGCATCAACAGTTCAGACTAAAAGTCCTGCTGGAAGAAACCAAAGCCTGTTGGACTCTACAGTGGTACCCTTCCCACACTGTGGCTTGTCTATCTTAAGCTCCGTAGGTTCTCACTGCTCTCTGGCAAACCATGTTATGCATGGGGTCCTTCCCTGACAAGATATACAAGGGAAACTCAAGGCAGAAGCCTGCTTGCTCCACAGAAGCAGGGTGGCAGCCTTGCTCATGTTTAGGATCTGGTACTTGGTGAGCCTTGGAATATGGACTTCTACAGATTTTAGCAATTCTTACCATCGTCCTTTACCAGCAAGGTTTCAGAGGCAAAATTAAGGGATGAGGGGAGGGTACTCTTCACTGCCACAATTACAAGCTGTTTTATATTTATTTGCTAATTATCACCCAAGCCCATCCCCAAAGTTGCTGAGGAAGGGGACAGTAGGCCAAGGTGTCTGGCCAATAAATACCTCACCTCTTTTAGTGTGGCTTCTCTAACAGATTAACCATAACAGTGTCATCCACCTGGGAAATGCCAAGAACAGCTGGCACTCTCTTTCTGGGCCCAAAGCAGGGCTCAATTCATTACAAGAGCTGAACAGCCTTTTGCCCCTGGGAGCTGACCACATGAACTGGGGTCAGCAGGGCTCAGGGTCTCAAAAACAGGTCAACCATGAGGCCTATGGAATCTTCTCCTGCTGGTGAGAAGATTCTAGTTCAAGGAAGAGTGACTTTGCAAGGGAGTAATTAATTAATGACACAAGGCTTTTCCATCATCAAAGGCTAGTGAGGCCTTGGCTGGATTGCACTGTGCTGTTATTGCAGGTAAGAACCAGGCTCCAAGAGAAGGTGGGAGTGAACCGCAGGTGATACCCGCAATGGAAGAACTGGCTTGATCATGTGCACCAAGCCAGGAAGGTGCAATCAACACCAGGGAGGGGAGGCTGAAGTCCAACCTACACCAAGGAACCATTTATGTGGCATATACTGCAAAGGACGCCCCTCAGAGTTAGGCAGGGGGATGAACCAAGGAGGTAGTGGTCTCCTGGTTGGAGCACGAAGAAGTATGCAGAGGTCATAGGTTGGGAGAGGAAATAAGGAATGTACAGATCCTCCCCACCTCAGGGTCTTATTTTAGAACCGGATTTGCAACTTCTTCTGGTGCAAGGAAATCACACCCCAAGTTTCCCAGGAAGGGCAGCTCACCAAAGACTGTACCTGGGTTATTTCTCTGGCATTCTTCTCAGGCTCATGTAACCTAAAATGGAAACAACACACAGATAAAAATATCCACATTATCTCAAGAGTTCATGCAAGTTGATCAGATTAACATTTAGGTTCTACTTCCTCAGTGGGTGGAGGGCAAAGATGAGTAAGTCCCAGGAGCACTGCAACTGTTTATCAAATGTTTAGACACAGGGCAGTCTCACTAAAGAAATTCTAAACAATGCACTGTCATCGTTTTTAACCTTTGTTGGGAGAACCTTTAAAAAAAGCATAGTACTCAGACAGGTACCTGGAGGAGGAAGGTCAAATGAAAGGGCATTTTCACACATTGCTGAGGGGAGGCAGGCCAGGGAAGCCCTCTGAGAAACAGGAGACAAAGTCAAGAGAATGAACAATGTCCTCATCTTTTGACTCACATGCACTTGGGTAGGGGGAGTAGAGATTCAATACAGAAAATGAATTCGGTACCAAAGGCATGTGCTTTCAGTAAGATATGAAAGGAAGTTTCTATCTTGGAATCTTGCCAACTGGAACTGGTTTAAGAAATTAGGATAGGGGCTGGAGAGATGGAGACCTGGGTTCAATCCCGCCAGAACCCATTTACAACCAAATGCACAAAGTGGCACAGACATCTAGAGTTCATTTGCAGAGGCAAAAAAAAAAATAGAATAAACCTATTGATTAGTTTGAACAGACATGCCCAACCTGTGGCCCACAGGTCACATGCATCTCAGGATAGTTAGGAATATAACTCAGCACATGTGGAGATGACAGTACTGTAACAGTCAAAAGGCTATACACTCCAGGAGCCTTTAAGAGAAAACACCATCACAATGTGAAAAGGCCACACAGATCCAGTAATGTTTGTGAGTAGTGTTGAGGAGGAGGGAGTTTTGTTTTTAATTCTGTGGTGCTAAGGATAGAACCAGGGCCTCACACATACTATGAAAATGTTCTACCACTGAGTTATATCCAGCCTTACACTTTTTGTAAGTTACAAATGGTTACATTGAAATAAGTGAAAAAGCAAAACTCTGTGGGATCTCAATAATGAAAACGTGTGGATAACTGGAAACAAAATGTGAATGGAAGTGGTCTTCGGGGGTGTTTTTCTTTATTTTACTTTTCAAATGCTCTATATTATAAATACCTACATATTACTATTAAAAGAAAAAGATAAAAGAAGACCAAGATGCCCTGGTTACTCAAAACAGCCACTCATGCACTTGATTCTGTTGTCAGAGCCTGGGGCTTGGCCCGCTGGAGGTCATGGTCAAGGTGATGAGTGAGCCAGAGCCACTGGTTGGGCAGGAATTGTGTAATTCTCAATCTGGCAGTTGTGAGCATGTGAGTCTGGATGTTAGGATGAGCAGTGGGGCTTGGTAGTGGGGTTATTAATAGAGCTGGCACGAGTGCTTGGCTGGGAAGGTAGTTCCAAGGCATGGCAGGCCCATGTGGCAAACAAGCCTCCAGAATCAGGGTCCATCTGGTAGAGGTCATGTACATCTCCCCCTGCCTGCCAGCTCCCAGCTTATGTGATTTAGGCCCAAGCATCTCTCTGCTCAGTACCCCAGTCTGCTGCGCCTGCTCCCCCAGGCCCACTCACTTCTAGAGCTACATCTGCCCACTAACTACTTCATGAAGACGGCTGTGTTGCAGCAAGACTTGAGTGATTCCATTACCACTTTCCTCTTGTTAACCTTCATTCACCCTGGTAAGCTACAGAGCTGCCTCCTCAGGCTTCACCAACAGTGCTAGTTGTGGGGTTACCTCTCAAAGACAACCACAAATATCCCTGCATATCTTCATCTCTGCTTTGTATGCCTACTTGTCCTGCTGTCCTGTCACACTGGCATAAGTATCCAATGAGTACTTTAGGGTAAGTGCCTGTGACATGGCCCCAGGGCCTTTGCACACATAGCTCCTGCTAATGCACCTGAACATTCTCTTCTTTCAAATCCTATTTATTAATTAATTTACTTATTTATTTAAGGTAGGATCTCACTCTAGCCCAGGCTGACCTGGAATTCACTATGTAGTCTTAGGGTGGCCTTGAACTCACAGTGATCCTCCCACCTCTGCCTCCCTAGTGTTGGGACTAAAGGCATGCATCACCATGCCTGGCTAAATATTAGTTTATTTTTATTTTTTTTTAATTTGTGTATGTGTGTGTGTGTGTGTGTGTGTGTGTGTGTGTAGGGGGAGGAAACAGTGGTGTGTTGTGGTATATGCATATGTTTCTTGTGGCACCCCATGCGTAGTGGCCAAAGCCAGATGTTGGGTATCTTGCTCCATAGCTCTTCTTATTTGAGCCAGAGGCTCTTACTGATCCCAGAGATATCAGGGTTTTTTTTTTTTTTTTTTTTTTTTTTTTAATGAGTACCAGTGATTCTCTGGTTTCTGCTCTTCTATGGGACTGGGGTAATAGAGAAATCTGGCAACACCCAGCTGTTTATGTGGGTCCTGGGGCTCAAATATGAGCTGTCTCTCAGGCCCTCCTGCTTGCACAGGAAGTGCTCTTAACTGCCCAGCCATCTCTCCAGCCCTCAAATCCTATTTTAAACACTCTTGTGGGGAAGAGTTTTTATTAAACTCCCAAACTCCATTTTTTTAAAAAATTTTTTATTTATTTATTTGAGAGCGACAGACACAGAGAGAAAGACAGATAGAGGGAGAGAGAGAGAATGGGCGCGCCAGGGCTTCCAGCCTCTGCAAACAAACTCCAGATGCGTGCGCCCCCTTGTGCATCTGGCTAACGTGGGACCTGGGGAACCGAGCCTCAAACCGGGGTCCTTAGGCTTCACAGGCAAGTGCTTAACTGCTAGGCCATCCCTCCAGCCCCCAAACTCCATTTTTAAATCAAGTTCCTATCTTTCAGAGCAGTCTTTGAGACTAACCATGTTCATTTATTTCCCCTTTTTTTAAAGAGAGAAAATGAGAGCAAGAGAGACAGCCAAAGCAAGGGAGCAAGTGAGAGAGAAGTGGTATGCCAGGGCCTCTATCCACTCCAATCGAACTCCAGACACATGTGTCCCTTGTGCACATGTACAACCTTGTGCATGCATCACCTTGTACATCTGCCTTATGTGGGATCTGGGGAGACCAACATAGGTCCTTAGGCTTTGAAGACAAGTGCCATCTCTCCTGCCCTATTTTTTCCTTTTTGACAATTTCATACATGTATACATTTCATGGCACTCCCCCAATTAACCTTATTAACCTTTCTTCCCATTTTCCCTTCCTACTAAAACCCTTCTGTCTGTTTCCTGGTCTTTCAATCTCACTGTATGACACCACTATTGCTCATTCTAGATTCTTCTCGCTCTCGTCCTATACAGCAACTCACCACAAGGCTGACTGGCCACCTCCCCAACCTACACATAAAACTTGGTCATCTCATCTCCTTGGTTCCCCCAAGCTCCTGAAGAGCTTCCCCCTTGGTCTTCCTGCTCTGCTCCCTGCTTTTAAAATGTATGTGTGAAAGCTAGGCAGGGTGGTGCACACCTGCAGTTCACAATCCTGGCACTGAGGAGGCTGAAGCAGGAAGACTGTGAGTCCATGGCTATGTAGTGAGACTTCCACCTCAAAAAAAAAAAAAAAAAAAAAAAGACATAGGAATGATATCACATTGCTCTTCTGCACAGAATCCTCACACCATTAGTGCAGCCCTCCTCCATATTCTGACTGGCAAGGCTCTGCATGGCCTGCTCTTGCCCACTGTTCTGGATTTCCATTCCGGGTCCTTCCTGTGCTATAGCTACTCTGGCCTCCTCCATGCTTTTGCATCATGGCTTTGGGACTGGCTGTTCCCTGTCTAGTCTGCTCCTACCCTGACAGCCCCATGCTGGAGCTATCTCTCAGCTATCTCTTAAATGCCCTATCTTCAAAGAAGCCTTCCCTGATGTCCATAGGCCCATCTCACTCTTCTGCCCCATCAAAACCTTGACACCTCATCCTGGGATGATGCACAACCTGCCATTTCCTTCATAAACACCTGCCATTTCCATCATAAACAATTGCTCAGTGGGCTGGGGAGGTCAGCAAGCATGGGTTTAGAGCAAAGTTTGGGGCCCCAGCATCTATCTATGTTATACATTAGGAGTAGTGATGCTCGACTGTAATCCTAGCAGTGGGGAGGATGAGGCAGGGAGATCCCTGGAGTGGGTTTTGCTTGCTAGTTTGTCTATCCCAGTCAGTAAGTTCAAGGTTCCATGACAGAGCCTGTCTCAAAAAGAAAGATAGAAAGCAACTAAGATACCTAGTGTTGACCTCTAGCTTCTGCATGCATGGACTCATATGTACTTACACACACCATACACATGCAAAAGAAGAAAATAATAAATACTTACTGAATGAACTGATGTTTCCCCAGTGCCACAGGAGCAGGCCTTAGCATTTTTTCTGCTTTTGTTTTTAGCCCTCAGCTCAAGTCTGGCCCTAAACTGGGCTAATCCAGTAGAATAAATGAAACAATCAGAGCAGTCCTACTATTCTAAGAACACATGCAATAAATGTCTGACACGTGAATGAATGGCCATCCAAATGAACTCCAGTGCCCAATTAAAGGAGTGGAGAACGTTTTTCTCTTGTGTGAGTAGGGGGATGTTCTGTCTGTATGTTCTAACCCAGGGAGTCAGGAGAGCCAGGCCCCTGGCTGGCCAGAAGCCTGCAGGGCCCTTTGAGCTCAAAGCAGCGGCCTCCCATGTGCCCTCTCTGAAGTGCTGGGTTGTCCCCCACACCAACGCCAACATCCCTGGGAAAGCGTCTGATCCCAGCATGCCAGGCCAGAGCCACTGCTGCCCGGGAAACCACCATTACTGCTCACTCACTCACCCTCTACTGCTTTGGTTTAGAGAGATGAAAGGAGCCTGTGATCTCCTAGCTCCCTGGGTAGGCTCACGCTGGAAAGATATGAAACAGCAGAAAATGCCTGGCTTCTCTGGGGAAGAAGAAACAGGCAGTGATGGAGAATGCTGCAGTTAGTGTTAGAAATCTGCACAGACTTGGGATTGCTGGGAATATGTCACATGACTTCTCTGGGCCTCCGCTGCCTTACCCACAGGATGGGGACAATAATAACCTTCAAGAACAGGGGCTCTCACAGCATGAATCATAAGCTCCAGGTGCAGCTTGTATTTGAACAGCCCTGGGGCATCTGCCAGGCACTCAAGACTGGAAACCACTGTCCTATGATAGGGATAGGAAGAGCTGGCAGAGTTTTTGTAATATCCACAATCACAAGTGAAACAATATTTGTAAAGGGGCACATGGGTGTGTGGGATATTCCAAGTGCTCGGTAACTGGAAGCTGAGACTGCTGTCATTATTCTCAGTATTAACATTGTCCTTTTCTTATGGAACTACAGTGTCTAACAGGAGTGATAAGACAAGTGAAAAAACCAAGACAACATAAACAGAACTGAAGAGAGGGAGAGAGTTTCAGGGGCTCAGACTGAAGAACTCCTG
The DNA here is from genome assembly GCF_020740685.1 of Jaculus jaculus. Lineage (NCBI taxonomy): Eukaryota > Metazoa > Chordata > Mammalia > Rodentia > Dipodidae > Jaculus > Jaculus jaculus. Next base: position 80,582,340 of record NC_059109.1, on the reverse strand, counting down.
GTCCCCATCAGTTGTAAGTAATAGTAATCATTCATTCATTCAACAACCCTTTGCCCACTTATTTATCCCATCCCAGAGACAATGCCAAGTTCAGGAGCTACTGGCTATGAATAGGAAGGACATTCAAGATGCATTCAAGATATGGATTATAAAATGGGGACAAGAGCAGAGCCATCTGGAACACACCAGGATCTTTATTGCTGGGTACCAGGAGGCTCTCAGAAAGCCCTATGCCCCTGGAGGAAACACTAGCCTTGCTGAGCTGGAAGGATGAAAGGGAGGGAGGGTATCAGGTGAAAAGCTACATGGTGCACAACTCCAGGGGACTCTGCCCCAGTGTCTGTGGCTGTGGAGACGCTGATAGGACATGGGAGGAGGGGGATGATATCTGAGAAGCACTAGGAGGAAAGCAGGGTCCAAATATGTGACATGGGGAAGGGGACATGGCATAGCTCAGACACACAAGGCCTCTAGACATATCTTGAAGGCCACAGGAAGAGCCTAAAGGTCTCAGAACAGAGGATGGAGACAAGTCAGGTTCCTGGGATCAGCGTACCAAGTGTGGAAATGTGACAGACAAAAGGCCAAAATTCCCTGGAGGGTAGCACATGGGGGGGGTGGGACTCAGCTAATACAGGCTTGTTGGAGAGGCAATTCTTCATTCCAAGGGCAGTGTGTACTCTCCCACTGGGCAGAACATGGGCAAACAAGCTCCTCAGAGGGTCTGGAGACAAGTGTGACATTCCTGCTACATCTAACCACAACTAGTATATATTACACTCACTGCCCATGGGCCCCCAACTAGGACACAGTTCTGTTATTGTTTCCAAATAAATGTGACTTATCCTCGACTCTATATCCAAACTATCAGCAAGTCTTCTTGGCTCCAACATGGCCCAGGCCTCCATTTTCTGCTTAAACCATTACAATAGTCTCTACATCTCCTACAGCTCAATGTGCATACATAGAGAAGGTGATACCTTCAAAACAAGTTAGAGGGGCTGGAGAGATTGCCCAATAATTAAAGGTGCTTGCTCGCAAAGCCTGATGGCCTGGGTTTGATTCTTCAGTACCACATGGCACATGTGTCTGGCATTTGTCTGCAGTGGCAGGAGGCCCTGGTGTGCCAATTCTCCACCCCTCTTGTATCTCTTGTTTTTCTCAAATAATTATTATTTTTAAAGTTAGATTACATCTCTCCCATAGAAACCTCAAGTCCTAAACAGCCACAAGTCCTAGACCACTGGCCTCCATTTCAAATGCTCTATTCAATTCTGAACTCTAGAAGGCATGCAAGCATGGGGGGAGAGGTATCATCACAACCCATCTGGTGACACAACTTGACCTGAATCAACACGAAGCTATTTGCAGTTTCATCTGTCATGCAGGCATGTTTATAGGGCAGACTATAAGTGCTGCCTTATTCTGCTGGGGATGATTAGAACCCTTCCTACAAGCCAGGAGAGCCTTTTCCTAGAAGGGTTGCAGTACATCTGTTGCACAGGCTTCTGCCTCTCCTGCCCATCAGCTACCTGGGCCCCAGTAAAAGGGCCTCATGCTGTACCCCACCCCATAGCCTGGCCTGATCTCTCATCCAGCATCCTCCTTCTGGCCATAGCTACAAGCTGTAGGTCCCTGACAATTGCTCCCCTCTTAGTGGTGGCCACTTCTTCTGGTTCAGTGAGCCCTGCCCCCATGGACCTCCAAGTCCTCGCTACGTGGAGTTATTATGTCTGGAAGGTTGTACTTCCACACTCACTGCCTACAGTCTGAGCAGAGGTTCATTCTTGTACATAAATGTATTCAGTCCCCAGAACAAAGCCATGCACAGTAGGGCTCTGCAAATGTAAACCACTATACTACATGTTTTCTGTGAGTGATGCCTTCTGCCTGAGCCCAGAGCAGGCTATGAGTATGGGACCACATCCTGCTAAAGAGCTCAGTATACAGCTACTTAAAGAATAAGTATATGGGTTGGGTTTGAGGAGATTAGTCCAACACAGTACATAGGATATTGTGAAATAGACAGAGTGAGAAGGGAGTTTTCAACCACATTCCTAGACCACTAGGCTGATTTCAGAATCAGGGGACAGCAGGCAAGAGACTACTGTCACTATGCCCTGAAGCTCCTTTAAGACAATGACCAAGAACAGATCTGGTGCAATTAAGGTACAAGAGAGTCAGTGATACACTATTAGCACCCTGGCCCAGCAAGGCACTTACCTTGTGGAAGAAGTAGACCCCTTGGCTGAAAGACAAAAAAAAAAAAAAATGTTATTTATCCCAAAACACTTTGCTGTCTCACTTTCTTTGGGCAAAGGTTTGCCTCTAGAGACAAAGGGAGGTTGAATGAAGCAGAGGAAGCCCTGATGCCCAGCTGGGTGGCCTACTGTCTTCCAGGGAGGCAGTGAGAAGGGTAAGCTGGGCTTCTGCCTTCCCTGCTTTTAAGATGTCAATTGTTCAGAAACAGCTTTCAACCAGTTGTTCTCCTTGCCTCCTCTAGGACTCTTCTCCATATAGGTACAAACTTTTGCAGACACACTACTGAGTAGATTCTAGCAGGGCTTCAAGCTGAGCAGGTATGAACCCTAGACCTGCTCCTCACTCACCTGTACACCCTGGGTAAGTCACTCCTCTCAGCTTCTCAACTAACAGGGTTAGCCTAGACATCCATTTATTTAACCATCTGCACTTTCCCAGAAAGCATTTGCCTGACTCAGGGGTTTTAGGACAGTGACATAGGGAGGGAATCTTACAGGGGCTGCTGAGGCTCTGGGGCAGGCAGACTCTCTTTTTACTGTAAAACTAATTAAAAGACAACACATGCACTCCGATGTGCTCAGCACTGTACTTTAACAGACTGGTGGATGCCTCTGCTCCAAAAGCTTGGGCAGCTTGATGAAGCAAGCTGGGGCCTGCTTCAGGCTGAATCTTGAGGTGAACAGGTAACAGCAGGGAGGTATGTCACATCCAAATGAGGGCCCCTGGGAGTCCAGGGACAAGATGTTCATCATCCTCATTTTAAACAGATAGTGTGTGTCTCCCCAGGGTCATAGAGATGGCATGTGAGAGGGTTGAAATGGAGACCATCACCCTGAATATGCAGAGGTGGCTGGGGTGGGGGAGAAATGAGGGTTCCTTAGGATGGAGGGTAGAAGGAAGCAGTATGATGTGTATGGGAGGTCCTCATGTATCCCTGGCTTTGAATCCTGGCCCATCTATCAGCTGGCAGGCTCTGAGCAAGTTTTATGAATTGCCTTGTCTTAGTATGATCTGTGAAACGGCTTAGTGAGACCTTCCCCAAGGTCTGTGGTGAAACTAACTATTTTTCTATGCAAAGCACCAGGAGCATATGCTAGCTATTGCCATCCTGGAGCCTGAGTTTGGGAGCTAGGTTCTGCACATAGCCCACCAGTCAAGGGCCAGGTGGGCTCTTGTGTCTGCAGCCCTCCATTCTTCCTCTGCTCCCCTAGGCACTGGTGACTAGCACCACCCACAGTGATGGGCTGCAATATGCCAGGAGCTGGGGGCATGTGGCATCCCATGTACCTAGGAGTAGGCCTCAGAATGGAATAGCTAGAAATCACAAGTGCCCCAGCCACTTGTAGGGACCTGCTTCCCACCCAAGTGGGAGATCCTCTAAGCACTCTGGGAGTTGCTGGCAGATGTAGCAAGGCCCACCTCTAGCCCTCCCAAATGGGCACTTGGGGCTTGTCTGGTGTTTCAGCTGGCCCAGGAAGGACAGAAATTGGGGACACTGGTAGAGGGGTGCTGATGGGATATGTGACTAATGGACCACATGCTGTCCCTGCTCAATCAGATGCTCAGCCACAGAACAGCAAGTTCAAACAGCACTAGCCACTTTTCAGGCTATGGCTCAGTAGGGTCACAAGCAGTATTTTTAGTTTGTTGGGTTTTTTGAGGTAGGGTCTTGCTCTAGCTCTGGCTGACCTGGAATTCATTCTGTAGCCCCAAGCGGGCCTCAAACTGACAATTATCCTCCCACTCCTGCCTTCTGGGTGCTGGGGCTAAAGCCATGTGTCACCATGCCTGGCTACATCCAGCATTTTCTCAAATATTTTTATTTGAGAGAAAGAAAAAGAAACATACAGACACAGAGAGAATGGGTACACCAGGGCATCTTGCTGCTGCAAACAAACTCCAGATGCATGCACCACTTTGTGCATCTGGCTTTATGTGTGAGGTGGGGAACAGAACCTGAGTCATCAGCTCTGCAAGCGCCTTTAAGCACTGAGCTGTTGCCTCTCCTTCCTACAACCAGCATTTTTTTTTCTTTGAGGTGGGGTCTCACTTTAGTCCAAGCTAACCTGAAACTCACTCTGTAGTTCCAGGCTGGCTTTGAACTCAATAGTGATTCTCCTACCTCTGTGTCTGGAGTGCTGGGATTAAAAACATGCACTACTGCGCCACGCTCAGCATTTTTAACAGAAGAGAACAGAATATGTATAACCAGAAAAGAAAAAAAAAATACTAGTTTCCATTTGTTCTAAAGGGGTATGTTGGGTTGAGCTATTATTTCTATCACTTATAGTAAAAGATTGTGGCTGGGCATGGTGGTACAACCTATAATCCCAGCACTCAGGAAGCAGAGATAAGAGAGAATTGCCATGAGTCCAAGGCCACCCTGAGACTACATAGTGAATTGCAGGTCAGCCTGGGATAGAGCAAAACCCTACCTTGAAAAACAAAAACAAAACAAAACAAAAAAGGCAGACTGTGGAAATATCAGGTTAGTACTGTGCCTTTTTAGAGTCACAGAAGAAACATGCACCTTAATGGAATCCTGGAATGTATGAATGTATCAGACCTACCATTTCACAGCAGCTCACTTTGGTTTCCTAACTACCCTCCAAATCAGTGCCCCTAACTTGAGTGACCTTGCATAAGTCAGCTGAAACATGCCCCTGTGAGCATCCCCAACTGTTGAGGCCAAATAAAATACTAACCTCCTCTCACAGATGAGGGGTGAGGCTGGTGGAGGCTGAACTTATTGTCTATATGAAATAAGGGTCTGGAGCCCTGGTTGACCTGACTTTAGAGTCACAGGCTCTGCTACAGTGACACAAAGCGTATGTATGCAAACAAGACGACTTGGGACTGTACCTCCTTCTGAAGAGTCAAAGGCCACTTGCTTTGCCACTATGAAGGCCCTTCTTGGAAGGAGCTTAGGTTTCTGAGTCACTTGGGTGCCAGGCAGTTTCCTAACATGTAATAATGTATAGCCTCCACCACCTACCCATTTACCCTGCCTTGGCAGTAGGTGAGCTATCAACCCTACTCTTGCTCAGCTTCCCGCTAGAGAATCTGCCCATGTAAGAAGAAAGCAGAAGTCTACAGGCAGCTCCTGGGAAAGATCATTTCTTCTCTAAATCTGGTAGGTTGTTCCCAAGGCCTACCCACTATCCTGAAAACTCTCTGCTTCCACCTCAATAGTGGGCCCATATAGAGTGAAAGCTTGGACAGTGGCAGACATTTTGCAACCACAAGGGTACATCTGAGTACTCACAGGATGCTGAAGCTTCCACATCAACCCCAGTACTACCTTTTCAGCTTCTTGTCACTACAGGTCAGTGATGTTCAAGGCACCCAGTAGCCTTCCTTAGGAAGGACAGCCAGGAAGAAAAAGTGACTCCACCCACCTTTCTTCTGTTTGATCCGGAGGAGGTAGAGGACTGCCATGAGCAGAACCACCAGCAAGGCACACACCACACCTGCTGCGATGAAGACACTCCAGCTGACAGGCTCATCTGAGAATCACATGGAGACAGGCTTCATGCATGCAACTTAAAAACAGAGAAACAAGGCCTACTTCCCTGTTCTCACAACATGGGTATCCTTAGCTGAGAGCACCTGGCCAGGACTCCTTGGATGTCAAGAGCCACCTGGGTCTCCCCACACCTGCCCATGAAGGTCACTCATGAGCAGTACAAAACCCCTACTGAGGGCCAAAGGGAACAATATATGCTGCTGGCAGCCACAGAAGACACTATGCTGCAAGGCACACTTCTGTGAATAAAAACTCATCCTTTTCATCTGGAATGAATGAACCACAGGGTGACCACAATGGCACATGATCCATCAGAAACTGAAGCCAGGTGTAGTGGTGCATGCTTTTAATCCCAGCACTCGGGAGGCTGAGGTAGGACTGCCATGCGTTCAAGGCCAGCCTGCCCTACAGAGTGAATTCCAGGTCATCCTGGGCTTAAGAAAGCCAGACAGAAACTGAATCAGCAACTGTCAGCTGGGCTGGGAAGGATGGGAGTGAGCAAAGGATGTGCTACTGGCCATGAGCCCCACAGAGCACCCATGGTGTACCACCCACTATGTGCCCAGGACTGGCCCAGAGTGGGGTCTATCAGGGCTAGGCAGAAGGTCCTAGGCCAAAGGATAGTACTGTCATAGCATGGTTCTGAATCATAGAAACGTGGGCTCATATAAGTGCCCCTGACTAATCTTCATGCCGGCCATTGGGACCACATTCACTTGGCTGGTTTCCTGTGCTGCTACTGAGGCCAGTGATAATCTCTATCTCACCTGACAGCTCTGAAGATGACCCAATGAACCATTTACCCAACCCACTCTTATGCTTTCTTAGTGCCTACTGTGCTCTGCAGCTCTGGTGCAGAAATAGTCATGGTCCCTGCCAACTGAGGAGTGGTAAGGCTTATCTGCTTCACCAGAGGCTCAGAGTGAGGCACTGAGTTGCCCGAGGTCACACCTTAAGTCAGTGGCAAAGCAAACCATTGTGGACATCCATATAGTCTGTCTACCAAAACCACACATCCTACTAAAGCCAAGAATCAGTAAGACCAAGAGGGCACTGTGACTGTACAGCCCTTGGGCTTCTCTGGAGCTTTCCTAATGAACGCATGCAAAAATGGCTTCTGTTCCCATCCATTCAAAGGTTATGCATAAAGCATCAGCTGTGGCAGTGACAAGTGATGGGGCATTTCACTGCAAGGCTACTGAAGCGCTGCCATTTTCAAGACAAAGAGTTCTACACTGACAACATATTGCAGAAGCTGAGAAAATGCTACTTCAATGCCCTGAATGATCTGAACTCTCATGGGACAATGGAAGCACGACATTGGTCCTAAATGTGAGTACCCTGGCCTAAAAGTGCTCTTTGGGTAACTGTCTCATGGAAAATCATGTGGATGACAGTGTGAACAAGGATGCTCATTGTAGCACTGACTGCCCTTGAACCAGACTGCCAGCATCTCATGGGGGAGGGGGCAGGCATGGGTGAGGACATGGCACAGAGCAGAGGTCAGACAGAGTGCAGAGCAGAGAAGGGCTGTAAGAGTGTAACAACTGCTAGGTGAAGAAGGCAGGAGGCAGAATGCAAGGAAAGGGTGATCCTTGCTTCCTCCCATCTCTCTTCTTAGTATTTGTTATGCAAAAAGGTTACCAAGATATGAGTTGCACTCACACCAGTGTTGACTCTGAGGGCATGGGAGCTGTGGGAGTGGAGATGACTGAAAATTCTACTTTATGTTTACAGACTTCTAAATTGTTCTATAAGCATCACATATGGCTTTTAATATTTAACAAAAAAGAAAATTAATATAAAATTTAAAGTGCCAGTCAGCAGTAGTGGAGGTCTCACCAAGGGCAGTATCCATGCCCTGCTCCTTCTGCTGGGCAGAGACTGCCAGGGTATGGTTTTTGGTGATCGCTGGCTGCCCATCGTGCTCCACCTGGCAGGTGAGCACTATATCTTCTCTATGGGCAGATGAGTTCACTAGGAGCCAGCTTGTCCGATTATAGGTCCCATCTTTGTTCTCTGTGATAGTTGAGGCCACTTCTGTCCGGGATGTGTTTCCATTCTCCAACCACGTCAGCTGGATTTTCATGGGGTAGAACTTCTGCACCTGGCAGGTGACATTCGCCTGGGTCCCTGTCATCGAGGGCTGTTGGGTGATCTCCAAGGTAGGTGGAACTGAAACAGCACAGGCAGAAGCTCTGACCTTAAGCCAAAGACAGATCTCTGAAGAGGAGCAGGAAAGCCAAGCCTTGCCTACCCAGGACACTGCTAGGCATGCAACAGGAGCTCCAACTCTGAGGGTGTGCACATAAATGAAATCACTAAGCACAGCACCCAGCACACAAGTGTGCTCCTATTAGGATGGCAATGAGTGAAATCAATAGGTACAAGCCCTGGCATGCAGGAGGAATGCAAAAATGAGAGCAAAACAAGTGCAACCTCTAGATAGGCACATGGGGTTTGGTTCATACTAGGTATGCAACAACTGTAGTTGTTGTTGGTAAAAATACACACAACTACCAGCACAGTGCTAGTCACAGGGCAGTGGTCCTTGTGGGCCTGGGCTGGAAGTCAAGGACATCTACCTCGAATGGTATCAGACAAGTTAGCCGTCCCACGAAGAGGGCCTCCCTGCAAGGTGATGTGGGTCACCTCACAGATGACCTGAGAATGAACGTCCCCAGGACCCAGCATCACTTGGGCTGTGCTGGAGACATTGTAGGAGACACTCTCTCCTGCGGGGTCCACTGTGGTCTGGAAGTGGGAGAGCTCCTTCCCATTTTTGAACCACTTCAGGGTGATGTTCCTCGGGGAGAAGCCATGAGACTTGCAGGTGAAGCTCACTGTCTGCTCAGGTGCAACCCTGGCCGCAGGGCCGGATACCACAGGTGGAGAGGGTCTGGCTACAAAGGAGCATTTACAGACAAGAGACATGATTGTGATATCATTACTTATGGAAGAGAGTGATGCTGTGAACAACTTTCCTACATATCATCATTATTACTGGGGTTCTGGAGATTGGTCCACAGCCTCCTGCATGCCTAGCACATGGTCTATCACTAAGCTACGTCACCAGTCCCAAAACATTACTTGTTAAACCTTCTGACAAAGCCCCAAGAGCTGTGACAGAGGCTCCAAGAAGTGAGCAAGTCAGGCAGTGAGGTGGGGCAAGCCTAGGTGGAATACCAGCCCTGAGGTCCTTCTCTGTGCATCACAATCTGGGCATACAGGAAATTAATGTGCTCTCATTCATTGTTTCGACTGCTTCCAACTGGCCTCCCATGAAAGATTTACTAACCTACAGGGAGTGTTCACAGAAGGAAACATGGGGGACAAATGGCATTGTGTGACAGCCATGAAGCTGGATCCTGGAGAGCTGCCCTGAGATGTGTGCACCTCCCAGAGCCACAGTTGTGGAATGGGGTGATGCTGTTTCTTTCCTGGTGGCAAGGTGGGTGAAATGAGCCATGGAAGCTTCCTCTGTGGATGACAGACACAGAGGAGATGCTTCTCAAGAGGAAACCCCCATCAGCCCTCACTCCAGGCTTCTTTCCTATTGGCAGCTCTCCTTGTAAGAAAGACAACTGCACTTTTGTTCTTTCCATGTATGTATTTCAGTAGGTCTCATCCATGCCAAGTCCCATATGGCAAAGGAAGAGACTAACGTGAACTTTTTTTGGGATCTGGGAATTACTATTGGTTAGTTTGGGACTGGAAACACAGATCACCAAGAGCTGAGAAAGCCAAAAAGTGGTTCTTAAAAAAAAAAAAAAAAAAAACCTTTCTTTTTCAAATATTTATGTGAGAGAGAAAGAGAGAGAGAGAGAGAGATGCAGAGCGAGTGAGAGACAGAAGGAGAGAAAGAATGAGTGTGCCAGGACCTATAGCCACTGCAAACAAACTCCAGATGCATGTGCCTCCTTGTACATCTGGCTTATGTAGGCACTGGGGAATTGAACCTGGATCCTTAGGCTTTACAGACAAGCACTTTAACCACTAAGACATCTCTTCAGCCCCAAAGGTGGTTCTTAATCCTTACTTCATTACCAGACACATAAAGAGAGGCCCATTGAGCAAGCAAAAACACTTCTAGTCCTGAAGGTATACACATGGGTGACTCAGACAGGCAGTATCTTTGTGGACTAGTCTCCAAATCACTAATTATTACCCTGTACCATCACTGGGCAGCAAATACCACACACATTTCCATTTGTCAATATTTAACTTGCTCACTAATACCCTTCAAATATGTTGTGGGTACAGTACTGAGGATGCTGCTGGAAAAGTGTAGTTACTTATACACCAGCAGAGCTGGCCTTCTGATTCTGCTTCCTACCCTTGGATTTAACCAACAGCAAGTGAAAAATATTTTAAAAGCTGTATCTGCACAGAATCTGAAGAGACTTTTTTGTTATTATTCCCTAAACACACATGTCTTTAAACAGCATTTGTATTGTACTAGGTAGTATAAGCAATCCAGAGATGATTTAAAATACATGACAGAGTGTGCATAGGATATGTGAACATCTATACCTTTTTAGATGAGGACCCGGAATGTCTTTGTATATGGTATCTACAAAGTTCCAGAACCCATCCCACATGGATACCACATGACAACTGGAGTTATCTGTTGCATTCTGTAGAGCTCAGTACTGGCTGCTCACTCTGCACTTATCAGTTTGTAAGGGGGTCCTAGTGTAAATCCTTCTGTGGGACAAGGCTCAGAAAAGAATGTGGCTGGCCAAAAGCACACAATGTAGAGGGTGGAGCTCATCTCTTCCCACACAGATGATTGATTTTACCATCTGATCTTTGTCTCCTGAGCCTGTGTTCCCTCTAGATAAAGTGGATTAAAAATACCACCCTAGGAAGATGAGGATGACACCAATCACAGCACCCAGTATACAGCAGGTATTAAAAACATAACACCTAAATCTACTATCTTCACTAGCTCTGAAACTACAGCCAGAGGAACAATAGAAGCTGTGCAGAGACACCAGGAAGAGTCTCCACCCAGTTCCTGAAGCTGCCCTAAAAAAACTGAACGAGAGGAGAAGCCACTATATTAGTGAGTTCCTCTCTCTGAGTAATCTTCTCAGGACCTAAGTTTGGCCATCAGCTTCAAAACACCAACAGAATCACAGGTGCTTCATCTATGAGCTATTTATAGAGCAAGCACCAGGAGCTCTGTCATCTGTGGTATTCTGGACCACCAGGGCAGGATCTGTGATAAGGGCGGTTTCGCTGGGCCCCAGTCCTGTTCATACATAGTCATGTGTAAGTCTCGAAGACTTCCCTGAGGCTAGGTCTGGCTGAGCAGGGATACCTGTGCTTCCCCTCCAGGTCCCTAGTCAGCTCCCTGCCCATTACTCGGCCATAGGGAGCACATGATATTTTGAAGCATAAGGGATTCTTATGTCCCAGCTTAAAGGGGAGGGGGAATCCAGCTTTTCTTCTGTGGCCTCAAGATAAGTAATTCTGGGTTGTCTGGCCTGGCTATGTTTTAGCATTCTCTGGTGTTGTTAGAAACTTCAGATGCCCAGATCCATGTCATATCAATTATAGCAGAATTTCCAGTTTAAGCTACTGAGTATAGGGTGTTTTTTAGTCTCTCATGTGAATCCAATGAGTAGTCAGATGGATAGCTGATAACCCATCATGACACCTCAGGCTTAGAGAGGGAAAATGACCCATCCAAGGTCACATGGACATAGTCTACATAGTTCCTATTGACATTTTCTGTAAGCCAGGCACTGTTTCAGTCCCAGCCATGCTCTGTAGGGGTATCACAGAAGGATGGGGTCACTGAGGCTGCTATGTAGATGGCTTTGTCCCAGATCACAGGCCACGAGTGTCTGAGCTGGGAAGTAGATACAGATATAGCTGGGCTCTGTCCCTACCCTCCTGGCCATTGCACTACTGAGACCCAGAAGTGACCTTAACACCCTCATACCTAAGGCTATGTTCACGCCCTCTCAATCCTCACAGAAACAATAACAAGGGGCCAGGCTGTCACCATTTACAGATGGGGAAACTGAGACCTCAGGAAAGCCAAGCTGTGATGGTTTATATTGACTGTCAACTTGACAGGACCTAGAATCAACTAGGAAAACAGTTTCTGGACATGCCTGTGAGGGATTATTTTGGCTGGGTAAGCTTACATGGGAAGAGACTCACATTAACTATGGGGCTGGGATCCTGGATTTTATAAAAAGGAGAGAGCTAGCCTGTCATCTGCCCCTGTCAGATTCCTAACACCACCCTAGAAAGGTGTATACTCCGAGTACTGGTTTAAGGAGAAAATGCTGTGATAAAGATGTACCATGTGGCAGCTCCCTGTCCCCTCTTATCGTCCTCTTTTCTGTTCCAGGGCATCCTTTATACCTACAACATGGCAAAGAGAAATCAAGCATGTGTGTCTCATCTGAGTTACCTGCTAGCTGTGGTTGTCTAAGTGTAAGAGATATGAGAAAGAAGAAAGCAAGAGAGAGGGAGAGAGGGAGGGGGGAGAGAGGGAGGAGGAAGGAGGGAGGGATAAAGAAAGACAGAGAGGCAGAGGCTATCTTTTCTGTCAAAGTGTTAAAAAGATAAACTTAATTTTGGAAGGAAAGCATTATGTGGGAGGCCCCTTTCCTTAGTCAGCTGTTCTAAGACTCAAGGAATTATTTGTCTTTGAGACCAAAAGAGTCAACAATCCTCAAAACCAAAGCTTCTAGTTTAGCATCTGGTTAAAGGTCCCTAAATCTTTCATTCTTTTAGGTTTCTTCTAGAAACTGTGCTGTCTTTATATTTCAGTCAACTGCGCAAGACAGATTTTCACATTAGGAGATAAAAACCCAGGAGGACATCAGCTGGGTATGTGCTGACCTGTCTGGACTCTTTAAGGCTATGCGTCCTTCTGGAGAAGTAGTAAACACTGCCTTGCCAATCTACTTTAGATTGCATTTTCATTACTGGACCCCGGACTCCCTCTCTCCCTTCCTCCTTCCCTTCCTTCCCGTCCTCCCTCCTTCCCTCCCTCCCTCCTTTCTTCCCACCCACCCTCCCTCCCTCCCTCTTTCCCTCCCTTCCTCCCTCTCTCTTTTTGTTTTGTTTTGTTTTGTTTTTCAATAGGGTTTCATTCTGGCTCAGGCTGACCTGGAATTCACTATGTAGTCTCAGGGTGGGCCCAAATTCTTGGAGATCCACCTACCTCTGCTTCCCTGGTGCTGGGATTAAAGGCATGCACCACCATGCTCAGCCTTCTCTCTGTCTTTTTGTTGTTGTTGAGGCAGAGTCTCAGTGTAGGCCAGGCTGACTTGGAATTCCATAGCCCAGACTGGCTTCAAACTCATGCAATTCTCCTACTTCAGCCTTCTGAGTGCTAGGATTAAAGGCATGCACTACCACACCCAGCCTCCAGACTCATTTCTAGCATAGGCAACTAACACAAGCACCTCCTGAGTACCTGTCTCCCATGCAAAGATGGTTTCATTGCCCAGGCATCAAGGAGCTTGGCTTCTGGTCTATATTCTGGCATTCACTGGCCATGTGACCAGTGAGCAGCATTGTGGCCACCTAGAGGAAGAGCCCACCAGAAGTAGAAGGCCAGGTCTGACCCTGTGACTGGGTAAATTCCTCAAACTTAGGGCTGAGCCAGACTGCGAAAGGAGCAGTCATGGAACAGGTAGATGAGGAGTGCAGATGTCCCCTAACTTACTGTGGTAAGCAAACAGCAAGGCCTCTTCAGGCTCTGGCTTCCCTGACTTACACAAGGTCAGGGAAGAGTTCAGATCATGAACATGAACTCCTCCCTCTGCACCTGCTATATAAGCTCCTGGACAGGGGAAGGGAATCATTCTTGACCTCTGCTATACATTAGGGGAGGAAGTAAGCCCAGGCTATACTCACCACACACAGAGAGCTCCGTGCCTCCTCCAGTCTGAAACTCCTTGTCAGAGTCTGATTTCTGCAATTTCACACAGTAGTAGATGCCAGCATCTGCTGGGGTCACGTTACTAATGCGGATGGTAAAGTCCAAGTTGTTTCTCTTAGAAGTATCTGTTACATTTGTGACTCGGGGGAAGTGCTCTTTTGTGAACTTGTATATTACCTCCCGGCTCTGTCCTACCCCTCTGAACCACTGTATGGGCCCCACTGGAAGCTGGGAGGTCACAGTGCAATTCAGAGTGGCTGTCTCCCCAGAGGCAACAGACACTGTCTTCTCAGGCTGAATCACCTTTAGGTCCTCTTGTGCATCTGCTCCTGCAAAGGAAGACAGCAGCCGTTATTCATGCTGAAGGGACCTTTACAGGTTCAGGTTGACCAACAACTTTCACTTACTGGGCACATGCTACAAATGCAACTTGAACTTGGCATGTTGCACATGTTACCATTTAACCCTCACATGGGCCATAATTCCAAGACCGTTGCACAAACGAGGAAACTGAGGCACAAGAATGCTAAGTCATGAGGCCCAGTGCAAAGTGCCTGAACCCTTTGTGAAATGTCAAGTTTGAGCTGGCCCTCTGGAATTTCAATCTAATTCCATCAACAAGGAGGAGACCCTGAACTCTACAATAAAGAACAGCCTGGAAAGGGGGCAGGCTGGAGACCCCTGGTGTGCATGAACTCCACGAGGAGATAGACTGTTTCTGTGTTGGACCAGAAAGCAGGGAAGCTATACTCAACAGCCTGAGTGGTAGGAGAGTCAAGAATGTGGGCTCCAGCCAGACTCAGTGGCATACAGCCACATCAACTGGGACCGATACTTGGGTGACAAAGAAGACCCATGTTCAACTACTGCCAAATGTCGCAGGGATATATGTGAGTGTGGCTTTGGCTTACACAAAACTGTTTATGAATCTCAGCCTTGATTTCCTCACATGCAAAAGCTCGTCATGAGCCTACCAGTGAAGCCATACAACCTGAGGCTGGGAAGGTAATGATACCAAAAAGTAGTATCTTGGCTGCAGTGATCAAACTGGCTTGAAACCTGATGCACACCCTTATTCACGTGTGATCCCAGCTTAGCCATCAATTTTGAGCCTCAGTTTCCTTAGCTACAAGATGGGTAGAGTCCCCATCCCTCTGCCTTCTGTAAAGCAAAGATCACATAAGTCCCTCAGCATTGAAAGGGAAGCCACAAACAGTGAGAGGTGGAAAGGTGTTGTTGCTCAAACTTCCCTCCCAGCAAGCCTCCCCCAGTCCTGCCTGCACTGAAGAGTGGAGTCATGGAAGGTACAGCTGGCAGGAGTCTTAGAGATCAGCTATGAGCAGACGCCAGTGGGCACATGAGAGACCTTGGGGGCAGAGGTGAGGACATGAACAGGAGGACATGGAGGAGGGAGAAGTTTCTATGTGCTGTTTTCAGATGCCCAGCCGGCCAAGAGACTCCAGCTTAGAGCAAAACTCAGCCAGGGCCCCAATTCAGGCCTAGGCAAGGTATGGATCTTAAAGACCTTGAAGAAACACATATCTCTGTGTCCACCAGGGAGTATCCTAGGACTCCTCTTAGAAACCAAAATCTAGGTGCTGAAGAGGTAACTCAGTCAGCAAAATGCTTGCCTCACAAGCATGAGGACCTGAGTTCAATACTCCATTACACATGTAAAACTGCCAAGCAAGGTACTGCATACCTGTAATCCCAATGCTGGGGAGGCAGAAACGGGAAGATACCTGGGGCTTACTGACCAGACAGTGTAGCCTAATTGGTACTTTAGGCCAATGAGAGACCCTACCTCAAAGGAGGTAGGTGGTGGTTTCTGAGGATAACACTTGAGGTGGTCCTCAGGCCTCCATGTACCAACTTGCGTGTGGACATGCACACACACATTACAAGAGGAGGAGGCAGAGATGGAGAAAGGAAGAGAGAAGGGAAGGAATGAAGGAAGAAGCCAATCCAAGGCTGGGGAGAAATGGTGCAGTAAGTAAAGGGCCTGAGTTTGGACAACCAAGAACCACATAAAAGCCAGGCACGATGGCATGTGCCTCTAATCCCAATGCTCAGGAGGTGGAGACAGGAAGATTCCTGGGGCCTGCTGGCTAGATAAACTAGCCAAATTGGTAAACTCTGGGAAACAATGAGAAACCCAATGAACAGGGCTGGAGAGATGGTTTAGTGGTTAAGGCAGTTGCCTACAAAGCTAAAGGACCCAGGTTTGATTCCCCAAAACCCACATACACCAGATGCCCAAGGTGGTACGTATGTCTGGAGTTCCTTTGAAGTGGCTGGAGGCCCTGGTGTACACATTCTATCTTCCTCTTTATCTCTCTCTCACAAATAAATAAATAAAAACTTTAAAAAATATATAAACCTATGGTATTGGGAAGAAGAAACAGGTTTAAAAAAAAAAAAAAAGAAGCTCCCAAGCTGGGGAGATGGCTTAGTGGTTAAGCACTTGCCTGTGAAGCCTAAGGACCCTGGTTCGAGGCTCAATTCCCCAGGAAGCATAGGAAGCATATTAGCCAGATGCACATGGGGGCACACACATCTAGAGTTCATTTGCAGTGGCTGGAGGCCCTGGCACACCCATTCTCTCCCTCCCCCGTCCCTCTCTCTCTCTCTCTCTCTTTCTGTCACTCTCAAATAAATAAACAAACAAAACAAAAAAAATTTAAAGAAAGAAGCCCTAATAAACAAGGTGGATAGCAACCAAGGAAGACACAGATGGCCTCTGGCCTCCATACACATGCGCACACATGTGCATGCACACCTACACACATGCATGCATGCACATACAGTACACATATACAACACACATACAAAAAAAAAGAAACAAACCAAAATCTGAGGGTGCTCAAATTCCTTATATAAAATTTAGTTTTGGGGCTGGAGAGATGGTTTAGTGGTTAAGGCACTTGCCTATGAAGCCTAAGGACCCAGATTCAAGTCCCCAGAATCCACGTAAGCCAGATGCACACGGTGGTACATACATCTGGAATTCATTTGCAGCAGCTGGAGAACCCCCATTCTCTTTCTCTCTCTCTCAATAAATAAGTAAAAATAAAAATACTTTAAAAATTTAGCTACTTGTATATAACTAATATACATCCTCACAGAGCCATGTGTGGTTTAATGACAGAGATGGATCACTGGGCAGTTCCATCATTGTGTGAACATCATAGGGTACTTACACAAAGTTACATAGCATGGCTTCCTGCACACCTATCTATAGGTCATGGGCATGCCCTATCATTATCCCAAATTTCATTATGCAACTCCTGACTATAATACCTAACGTCATGCAAACAAGCACTAAACTATACATTTTAGAAATACATTTTAGAAATAGTAGCAGAGAAAAGGTCTGTGTATGCTCAGTATACATGCAGTCACCACAGGCCTAACCACATTTCTGATCTATGGTTCTCTGAAAGTGCGGATGTGGAATATGAGCCTGTAAAGGCCAAGTAGACACTCATTGACCCTTGCACACAGTAAGTCAGAGAGGGAGATGGGACAAGGATAGGTCAATAAGACAGCAACAGAAGTGGCAAACTGGAATACAGTGTATCACATGATCAGGGCCCCAAGCTGGGCTCTCCATTGTGACCCTGTCCCATCATGGCCTCCTTGGACAGCCCCTCCAGTGCTGTCTGGGTGGGAAAGACCTTGTGTGTTCACCCACTAGTCAATGGTCTAGCAATGCTCTTGCTGATCCTGAGGAAAATGGTCCATGAACCAGTTTTACACTCACTGCAGGCACCCAGGGCTTTAGGGACATGCCTGTTACCAGGTACTCAGTGTCCTGCCTCTTCCCCTTCTCTAGCCATGTGATCTGAGTCTCACATTAGGCACGCAAGAGTCTTCAAGTGTCAGTCTGGGCAAAGCCTGATTCTCATGCTACAGAGTAAAAGAGGAGAGACTGTTCAGGACAAAGGCTGGCCCAGCATCAGCTAGCCTCAGAGGGGTGGAGTTGGCGGCCAAGCGTGTAAGGGACACATGAGGAAACAAACTCACAAAGTCAGGAAGCCACCCAGGGTCATCAGTGGCATTGCCAGCAGCTATGAAGAGCATCAAGTCACCTGCACCATTCTGGTTGGATATGCAGCTGATCAAGGAAAACCAGGTGAATGGGGATTACTGCTTGCAGGAAATGCAAGCCTGGGCAAGGGCAGGGTCTCCTTAAGCCAGCCACAGACACATGCCTGGGCCGCCACTCAATCACCCAAAAGCAGGGTAGTGCCATTAACCCCCATCCCAGTCATGAGGATCATTCTAAAGCTATACATGAGCACCTGCCATATAATGCTGACTCACTTCTAGTCTATTGTCATACTACTGTATTGTTTATATATTTGATTTGCTCCTGATTGTTATAGTCCCTACCACCAGGATGGCAGATCCATAAGATCCTCTTGCCTGTCTCATAGTGGACACTCAAAAGGCTGAAGGAACATATTGATGAACTGTGCAGGGAATCATTTTGTTTGCCCCATGACACTGGCAAAGGCCTCTAAGCCTTTTCCTTCAACTGTTCACTAGAACTAACACTGGCTTACCCAGGAGCTGGTGCCCCACTAACAGTGCATGGGGCTGTGAGTCAGCAGTCTGTGAGGGAGCTTCACTCAGGAGTGGCTGTGGAATGGGAATCTGCACCGGCAAGTAGATAGGCAAGTAGATACAGGGCTATTCTTGTGGTATAGCCAGAGGCCTGTAATCACACTCTGAGCAGGTGACAACAAAATCTGGATCTGGGGAGAGCTGGCTCCCACCCACCCCCACCCTTTTTATTTTTTTTAGCTCCTCTGGAGGTCTTTACCAACTGCATCCAGATTTAGGCAGCTTAATTAATTAGCTAGTGTTTATAAAGCATTTGAAGAATTTTTAAAGTGTGATGTAAGTGCCAGATATTATTTTAATCTCTATGTGTGTGCGTGTGTGTGTGTGTTTTCCCACCAGAGAGCTGCCCCTACCCTTTGCTTGCTGTCTTTTTCTTTTGCTCTTAGGTTTTGTTCTGGGAACTGGGCTTGTTAAAATTCACTCCTGTAGGCCGGGCCTGGGGTCATCATGCTGACATTGCCAATGAAACTACTGTCTGTTCTCCCTGGCCTCCTGGCAGAGCACATAACTGTTCAGGGGCTTGAACCAGAAAGCACCTAGGCAGGCTACATGCTGCCAGCTGGAGGAAAAGTAGAACATCCCTTGAGAAGGCAGTTTGGCAGGATGGACCAACAGAGTGATGGCTGCTCACTAGCCTGTGCTGGGCTCTTCCATGAGGCCGCAACCTCAGGTACACATAAATGTGAGCAACAGGTCAATGACAGGGATGGGGAAGAGAATGGTTCTCCTGCAGGTGGAAATTACAGGTAGCTTCAATAAACCACAAAACCATGATAACACGGGCATTTTTCACGTACAATTTGAAGTAACATGGTGAATATGCAAATAAAACCTGTTTACTATGAAGTATTTAGAGGAAACAGAAGTATAAAAACAGAATAATCTCAAAAATCATCATCAAAGATGATTTTGACACCCTGTAATTAAAATGAGGAAATAAAAGCCTTCAGAAAACTAAGGCCATGTGCTTCATTTATTTCAGCATTTTGGTAACAAGGAGAAACTGAAGATAACTAATCTAATACCCAAGGAAAGGAGACTTGTCCTAGTGGGAATCTACTTGACGGCCAATCCACTGCCATGAAAGACGGTGTAGAATGACAACAGAAATAAGCTGAACTGGTTACTGAATGATAGATGTGGTTTGGTCCCAAACTTCCAGTAGAGGAAAAAGGGCATAAAGGACTACCACTGACCACTTTTGTGGTAGATTTACATGGGATTTCATCTTGGTTTGTGTTGTCTGTGCATTATTTGCAACAGAAGAGCTAAAGGAAAATCTGTACTGTTGTGGCTTTATAAAGTATAACTACTCGTGCACAACTGCAAGGTGCTACCCCAAGGAGTAAAGCGCACCTGTCTTGGGACCATGAATATAAAACTGATGGGGCTATTCTCTTTGTTTTAACATTTGGAATTTTTCAGATTTTCTAAGCTGCATAAACATCATGTACTACATGTAGTGAAGGGGTGTAGTTCTGTGACAGAGCATTTACCCAGCACTGCTCCCCTGACAGAAACACAAACGAATACATATAGTACTTCACTGAGTTTAAAAGAAATCTCTACATGTAATATATATTTGCTGTGTTTGCTGTTTGAATGAACCTCTCCCAAGGATCCTGGCTGTTTCATTCAGTATGGCCTCAGCTCCAGATAAGTGCTTAGGCAGAGTATATGTTCAAAAATATTTGCTGATGAACTGACCAGTCTCATGTCCAGAGAAAATCTGAAATAGTAAGACCAACATCTCCATGTTATGGTGCTCTACCTAGGAATGAGATATATTAAAATCTTTTTTTTTACAGTAAATATTTAATGCTTTGGGTAGAAATGCAAACCATGAAGCAGGACATGTAAATATGTTTTCTATCGGAAAAGTAACTACCCTATAGATTTGTTGCTATGGGGGGTGGTGATGGTTATGGATGGATGTGTCCTTAGCCTTGTGGACATGGTACACTAGTTGCAAGGGCAGATTCTGAGGAAATCATCAAATGAGTACATTTATAATGGACTCAATGCCTTAGCAAAATAGCTCCTACTAATGATCTGATGCTACTCACATACCCCTCCCACAATCCTGCTTTCTTTCTCTTCTTCCACTAGTCAAGATGTCAAACCTTGGTTACTGTACCAAATGCCACAAAGAGATATAAGAAAAGGCTGAGAATTCACTAGCAGGCTTGGAATCATACACTTCACTTAAAAAAAACTGTGTATGTGTGACTTCTAAGAAAATGAAAATCACTTTCACAAGTAGAAAAAATAGGAACAGGTGCTTTTTCTAATGGGAAAACCCAGTCAAAATTAGAAAGTCAAGCTTGTGGGGAGACAGTTCTAATGATCCCTGAATGTGAGTCCTCCCAGACCCTTATCATTAGATGAGGTCACATCTTATGTACACATTTCCTGAGAACCACCCTTGCTCAGGTAGGCACTTGTTGCCACTGTCTCCAAAGAGCAGTGGGCTATCAAAGCAGACTACAAAGGCCACAGGGATAGGATGGAGGACACCCTTAGGTCTCAAAAAACTGAAGGAGCTCTATAGCCTAGTTAGAACTCTGGCACTGCCCAGGGCTCAGCATCCCAAGAAGCCTTGATACCCTCATCCCTCAGCATAAGCAATGGGATATCCCTTCCTCACCACCATAAGTATTCCTCAACCTCAGGGGCTGAGGTTTATCACCTGCACTGTAGTACCTTGAAATGGTTAATCTTTATTGCCAACTGAATTTGAGACTGGAGAGGAATACCTCTGAATGTGTCTATGAGGATATTTACAAAGAGAACTGAGAGGCAAGTCCCACCCCGAATGTGGATGGTACCAATTCATGGGGTGGGAGATCCAAGGAAGTAAGGGGGGATAGAGAAAGCCTGATAGGAGCTAGCATTTCTTTTTCCTGTCCACCATGAAAATGCTCCTCATCCACATGCACATCCACCTACCACCATGATGTTCTGCCCAGGTGGACAGGGCCAAGCAACTGTAGACTGAATACTCTGAAACCATGAGCTAAAGTAAATCTTTCCTCCTTCAGGTTCTTCTCCTTTTTCTGGTATTCTGGCCATAGCAATGCTAAAGTACCAACACACCACCTCACCAGTACTATCTCTGGTACTTTCTGGTTGTGACTTAATGGATATGTGTGCAAATGTGTGCACATGAGGGCTGGGGCATGGCTCAGATGTAAAGTGCTTTGCTTAGTGGGGTCAAGGTGTGAAAGTATGCACGTGAGGGCCTGGGGGCATAGCTCAACTGTAGAGTGCTTTGTGTAGCATGGTCAAGAGCCTGGATTCAATATTTAGCACCAGTACCACCAAAAAATAAAAAAAAAAAAGCATGTGTGAACAATGTGCTTAATGTGCTCAAAAGCACATGCACACACACACACATGTGTATATACACAAGTGTGCAGAGCACAAACATCCACGCCATATATTTAGGTGGGCACAAGTGGACTGTGAGCCACATGTGAATAGATGGTGCACATGTACAGAACATGTTAAGAGTGTCATACAGGAGTGTGTCCAAATGGGGAGCTAGTAAACAGGGCATGGGGCTGTGAACCATGGGAGGAGAGTATATGAACTGTGAGTGGCCTGGTGGGGAAGTATCTGAGGGTGTGAGCAAGTGTGTGGGTGCATGTAAGTATGTGCACAGAGCCTGAACGAGGCATGCACATAAATAGCATGGTGTGTACACAGGTGTGTGTTTATGCAGATGGGCACATGTGGGAGAGTGAGTGCCCAGGTGAGGATGTGTATAATACTTAGGGGCAACAGAGCCCAGGGACCACTGTCTGCACATTCTCTGTGACTGTGAACCTGTCCTTATGAGTGTGGCAGCTGGGAATATGCCTGGCTTGGATGAGAAGGCAGAATGAGATGCTCATGATGGGTGGCCAGAGGAGGGGCAGGAGGGCTGCTGCTCTGAAGAGGAGGAGATAACCTTCCAGAGCACCTGTTGACTATATGCTGGCCAAAAGACACGACGAACAGGCTATCTCACAATTGTCCAGCTGGGCACCAAGGGAGAAAGTGCCCGGGGCTGGGTTCAGAAGGGGACTGGCCCACAGCATGGCTGTGTGGATCCACAGTCCCATGTGAGGAGACCAAGGCTCTGACAGCCATGGCTAGGCAACAGTTTCCTCTGAATGATTCATTCATGCCACTTCCTAAAGCTCCCTCTGCTGCCACTGTTGTCCTAGATATACAGGACATGGAGCAAGGAAGTCAGGTTTGCCTTGAACAGTTTATTCTGTGGGCATCCTGGGAAGAAGCAGTAGCTACAAAATGGATTATGAGTGTCACAAAAGGCGGCTTATGGATGAGATCTTCAGAGAGAAGAGGAGGAATCCAGGAAGATTTCAGCCCCTGAGGGGTGGCTCCTGAGCCAGGCTTTGGAGGTTGACAAAGGCTGGGTGAAGGCAGGCATTCCAGAAGGAGCCACATGAGCGAAGATGCAAAGGTGAGGCAAGGCCATCAGGTGTTGGAACTAGGGCAGAGTGCTTGGAATGTGCTTCACAGTAAAGTGGAGTGAGGATGACTTGGAGCTGGGCTAAACTGGCAACCAGAAGGATGACTTCAGGTATGCATTTAAAGGGCAGGCCATCAATGAGCATTCTGCTTGCACCACTGGACAGACCCATATTGGTGGAGGTACCTGTATTGTAACAGGAGTTACCACCTGCCCTGAAGAAACAGTCAGGGACACATGTCCTTGTCAAAAGGCAGGTATCTCTGCTTTACCTCCATTCTGAACAACTTCTGAGGATTGGATACACTGTCACATGCCTAATGGCCTCTGAGTCTCAGTAAACTCCTAAGTGTCCAGACAGTGCCCAGCTTGGGCTTAGGGCCAGAGGCCAGCTCTCAATCCCAGTGGGTGATATCTCCATAGTGATGACTTGGCAAAGTTCCTTTTCCCTAAGCTTCCATATCCTCACTTGTAAGTAAGCAGGGCTCATCCCCGTTCCTATTCAGGAGTGCTGCTCTGCCATGACGCGAGTTGACTGAGAACCACACAGTTGGTTTCTGATCCTTCTCTGACATGTCCCACCACATCCACTAGTAGGTCTGTGGCTCAACTTCCAAGCTATGGCTTGGATACTGCCTTCCTCTTGACACCTCCCCCATACCATCATCTCTTGCACTCTTATATCAGCAGCCTCCTGTTCTCCACCTCATCTCTCTGTAGCCAGAGCAATCTTTAAGTCTCAATTGGGCAACATCCTTCCTTTTTTCCCCTCCCAAGACTCCTAGTGTTCTGGGTTCTCTGTTATACTTATAATGGCCCTCAGGGCCCCACAGCCTTGCTCACTCACAATCATACCAGATTTTCTGCTCACCATAGAGCCTCTGTACTTTCATTTCATGTGTCCAGAACTCTCTTCTCTTGTATGTCTAGACACCTGGCTCCTCCTCTCCCTCAAGCCTATCTAATAGGTTTTTCCTGGCCACCTTTAAGAAATAGTACTTACTCCCCCGCCCATGTCTCTTGGTCTGATTTTTTTTTTTTACATTTCACCTACCTCTCGACATACTGAACATTTACTTGATGCTTTCAGTGTCCAATTCTCTGCCCTATACTTACTTATAAGTGCTTTGAGAGCAGGGACTCAGTTTCCTCCCTCAGGATCAGAGCATTTGCTGAATGTTATGCTTTGGTTTGGATTCTCATCCTCCATGGACCCCAGGAAGTGTCCAAACTCCTCTGGACCTCTGTCTTCCTTTGTAGAATGGGAATGACGGTGGTGTTGGGTGTATGCTAAAGATAGAATGGGCTAGTATGCTTTAACTAGCTTGGCAAACTAGCTTAGTGCTACACTCGACAGAGTAAGTGCTTGGGGCAGGCAGCTATCCCCATGCAGTTGAGTATTTAAAGGCGAAGGGGACAACATATGACCAGGTCCTTAAGCTGGAATAGCTAAGGATTCTTTCTGCTTAACATTATGCATGAGACCACTCCACGAACGACCTGTGCAGGTTAGCACAGGGCCAGTGATTCCAATGAGCAGTAGCTAAGTTCAGATGGAACCTGGAGGTGACAGAGAAATACTTGTGGCCCAAATCTCTTTGCACAGTGGCAGGGAAAGAACTGTAAACACACATGCACTATGATTTTCCTTTGAACTCTGATGGGCCTCTGGTGAGCAGAAATTGCTTGGAGAGCTCACAGAGGTCACTACCATCACAAACACTTATCTTGATGCCTCGGCAACCTCTATGGACCTTCTTGCCACCTCCCCAATTTTCAGAGCAATTATGATTATGTGAGGTCCAGAGAGGCAGGAGCCCAGTCACCTCCTCCCAATCTCCAGTTTTGACTTGCTCTGAGACAGGTTCTACTGCTGCCCAGCATGGCCTCTCAGGCAACAGGCAGACTGGACAGGCCTGCAAGGTGAGCATCCTCTGGATGAAGACATGGAGCCCAGGAGGCAGATCATAAGCATGGGAGCCAGGCACCACCCTATGCCAGTGCTTCTCCCAAGACAGGGCCTGCAGCTCAGGCTTCTGCATTTGCTGGCTGCCAAGGATGTGCACACATATTCCCAACTGACATAAAGGCCCCCTTAAAAGCAACATGCATTTATCAAACAACATTTGCCAAGGTTCTTGTGCACTCTGCTGCCAGCAGAAGACAACTTCTGTTCACTGATTCTTCCATTGAGCTTGTGCAGCTCTCTAAGCACTTTCCATGGCTGGATTTTCTTAACCCTCTACAGTCCCTGTATGGGGGAGAAACAAATAATAAGACTGTGATAGTGGGTCCAATCTGCAGATGGGAAGCTAGAGGTTCAGAGCAGGAAACAAAAAAAAGTCTGCCCCATTTTCAGCCAGAAAGGGGCACATGCTGGGTTCTGACTTGCAAATGAGCTCACAGTGAGTGTCCCTGGCATGGCCTCCCCTACCAGACGAGTAGACATAGGATGAGACAGGCATGCTAGACAGCTAAGGTACCACAACTGGGAAAGACTTACTGATCTCCCAGCCAAGCCTCTCCTTCAGAGGGCTTCAGCCTGCCTGTTAGCAGGTCCAAGTGAGTGGGGACTCCCTTGCCCTTTGGAGCCCCAAATTATATTATGAGGATAGACTGTAACAAGACTGTAAAGATGCCTAACAAACACAATCCTCCCTGAGTGGGATAGGCCTCAAGTCTGGAGCCTCTGCAGGGACCCAGCAGGACAGGGCAGTCATTCTACTTCAAGTACCAGACTGAGGCACAGGGAGAACAACATCTTGTTGAAGGCCATGGGGTATCCAAGTGCTCTGACTTGCCCTCATCTGTCTGTCTGTCCTTACCACTCCCCACCAGACTGCCTTGCTTTATAATGACCCTTAGGGAAAGCAGACTAGAGTGGGGTCCTCCCAACCTACTCTGAACCCAGAGTGTGCAGCCCTTCCCACACCATGCTCCTAGCAGTTGCCTGCAGTCATCAGTCCACTAGCCATCCTGGAGTCTGAAATGGGTGAGTCTATGCAACTAGGATTTAAACACAAGCTCTGAGGCTGCTTGAGTTATGGACTTGTTGTGCTTCCTAGGACCTTAACATGATGAGATGGACAGTCTTAGTTCAGGCCACAAAGGTGACTACGTGGCAGTTGGAGGAACAGTCTTTGCCTGTGCAACCTCATAGCTCCTAGCCTCCTCTTTAAAGGGGAGTTGTACCCACTTTGTTCCTCCATTCCACCAATGTGGATTAACCCACCTACTGTGCACCAGGTGCTGGGCGACCAGTGGTAAATAAACCAGATATCAAACCAGGCATTATCCCCACTCCCCCACAGCCTAGTGGAGGAGAGAGATCTGAAGCAATGAAACAAGTAGTGAAACAGCTAGGAAACAAAAGGGCTAATGTGTTCATTGGGGTTTACTTTTCCATTCTCACTAGAACATTAGCTCCACCAGAGCAGGTGGTTTTGCTTATCCTGTTCACAATTACATCTCCAAGAACCTGTAGTAACTATATTATTAAACATAGTAACTATGTAGTTATATACATAGCAGTATATAAACATAGTAACTGCTCCATCTACTGGCCTCTACCACATGCTCAAAAATATTTGTTGAATCTTTATGATTAAAACAACCCTAATAAGGACAGCAAAGTGATCAAGAGTAGACCAAGAGTAGGCTTGGATCTTAGCTTTAATTCTCCCAAGCCAACTGGCCTTGGAGGGAGCCCAGTTTGGCTTTGGAAAGGCTCACTCTTCCTATTTGTAAAATGGGGAAGGATTTATGCTGTTTGGCTTGCTGCATCAAACAGCAGTACATGGGAAGAGATGGGATTTGAGCACCCATGGGGAATGGCTGTATCCAGTATTCTCGGTTCTACATTCCCTATGCTTCCTCACATCACAGTGAGGCCAGGAAAGACAAGAATGGCAGACAGCTGATCAGCATCAAGGCTGAGACCATTACATCATTCCTTCTCATGTTTTGCCTGTTTGGAAATTTCAAAATGGAAGGATATGCAAGAGCTAACATGTGTTAAGGGCCCAGTCCATGGCAAGCACATGTGCGCTGAATATTCTCTGTCACCGCAGGCTTCCATTTCTGGAGGATGTGCATGGTCAGCTTGGAGAAAGGGAGTAGAGACAGTTCCATCATGGTCCCCCCCTTCCCTACACACACACACACACACACACATACACACACACTCATTCTCTCTCTTTCTCTCTACTTCTCTCTCTCTCTCTCTCTCGCCATCTCTCCCGGTGTCTGCTCGCTCCCACTTCTGATCTCCTCTGATCCCAGCACCTGACATCCTAAGCTCTACACTGATCTGCAGCTTCTAACAACTCCATACTCCAAACAGATGTGCCAGGAAATCCTCCAGACATAAAGGACCATGCTGTTCATTTCCCATTTCTGCTGTTCCACAGCAACCTGAACACAGGCCTGGCAAGACACTAGGCAAGGAAGTCACATCCGGCCAGGGCCAGGAACCCTGGAGCGAAAAGGAAGACAGCACTGGCTATCACAGGAGATGCTTCCCTTTCCAACATGGGGATGCAAACACCTCTTGGTAACACCTGCTGTCTCCACCTCCTGGAGTTTACACTGATCAACAGAAACATAAGAAAAGCATCCAGAGAGCAGGATGGCAGCAACCCTGGCATCATTCTCCCTATCTGCCAGCAAGGCTGAGAGAGGTCTAAAGAATGGTGGGAAAACTAACAGGGCAGGCTCTGCAGCTAGCTGACTAACCTGGTGTGTCCACCTCATGCTGACACCATGGCCCTGGACCAGCCTCTTCTCCTCACTGGTTGGTGGGTCAGGTGATCAGTGGCAGTGTGCACTACCAGGGTAGTTCTGAGACCCACTGGGGTCACACACACCAGTGCCGAGCACTATGAGCATGATTACTACTTTCTCATAGCCTTCAAGACCCTGTCAGAACTCTGGCTTTCACAGTGGCAAAGGCCAGCACACACCAGTTTTTAAAAGGCTTGGCCTAGACCACAGGCCACTCACGGTGGGCTCTTCCAGCCCCCTTCTCTGGCTGTGGTAGTGAGGAGGTCCCAGGCTCCGCCAGCTTTCCAAGACTAAGAGGCCACAGTCTCAGACCTGTGAGTCCAGAGGGAGACACTAGAGGATGGCTGGGCCCACAGACAATTAAATCAGGGAGCTGTTTTTCTCTTTATCCCCCAACAGCAGAAAACTTCAGGGGAAAATGGCATGCTGGGCCAAACTGATACTCGCTCACAGCCCTTCTTTTCTGAAAGCCTACTGTGTGTAGGAGTTGTGCTTGGTACGTTATGAAAGTCTATCACAATTTTATAAATGAGCAAGTCAAAACAGGATGAAACAATGATTGCCCAAGAGCTGTTACTTACTGAGTGCTGAGTATATACCAGCCATACTTCAAGCATCATGTGAGCTTGCATTAATTAACTTACTCCTTGAGAGAGACATGTTCATAGGACCCCTACTTTACAGAAAAGAAAACTGAGAAGTTCCGTAAATTGTCCAAGTAGGTGGCAGGGCCAGGCCTGACATGTAGAGTTTTGGTGCTGTCTTAGCACTAGGCCATGCTGTGTCTGTGTGGAGAGACTAAGTAGCCATACATCTGCAGAAGCTTAAGCTTATTTGAGTGTTAAACATGCAATGCACTTCGTCACAAAACAAGGAAGAAGTAACAAGAAGCCTCAGAAAGGGACAGATAAAACCCTAGGGGAGGATCAGGGGGCAAGTATGGCAAGCCTGGAAGGATGACGTTTATGACGGTAGGAACATCAGAGGCAAAGGTGTAGAGATAAATGGCTAGTTAAGGGCATGAATTTGTCCAAGACCTGAACTGGGTTAGGCTATGTTAAGAGATGTTCTACAAATCAAATGCCTCTTGTTCACATGGTTGGGTTCCACTGGAACAAATCCGGTCCAACTCAGCAGTCTCCCAAAAAAGAACTCAGTGGGTCTCTTGGGTGTGAATGTGCTTGAGTGGCTAGCCAGATTTAGGTGTTGTAGGGAGGAAGCCCTGCTACTTTGCAGCATGTTCACAGGTCAGCCTGGTGGCACACATGTTGCCAGAAACAAGGTCTGTGAGGGACACCTAGGCTCTGCTATATTTTGTTTTTAAAAGAAAACCTGGACCAAGAGCTTATCATTTTGGAGCTAGGGAAGTGGTATGATCAGAGTTGTGTTGAAAGGCCAGAAGTCTGAGCGCATGTTAAAAAAAAAAAGAAGAAGAAGAAGAAGAATGGTGGGGAGGGCTCCTACCAACCCAAGAATACAAGTAAGAAATAACCTGTCGCACAGAGCCATTGGAAGCAGCAAGCTGGTGTGTGTGGGATCCATACAACACTTTCAGACTCCCTCTTTCCCGCCCCCTCTCCATCTGTTGCAAAGGGCATGGGGAAGATTCAAGGAGGAACATTCCAGCACTGGGGGCCCAGAACTCAGCAGCCCAGATGGGGGTGGGGGGTTCTTATAGAAGCCATATCACTGATGTGTAGTCATCTGTGAGACCAAGGAGCTGCTATTGTTCAGCACCCAATGCTCACAACTCAGCCAGAAGCTTCTTCCCAGAGAAGCCCTCCTATAACTCTCCCAAACATCAGGGATTTGCTCCTCTTAACCCTCCAGCACGGCCTGCATAGTCCTGATTAAGTAATTAATTTCTCCCCCTAGAAGCCACAGAGCAGGAATCCCAACTCCCTTACCACTGACTCCTAGGACAAGTTGGTTCCCGTTTTTGACTCAATTTTTCTCATTTGTAAATTGGGGAAAAGCCAAGGGGTCCATGATTGACAAATGAGATTCTGCAGATAAGCACTGGGCCCTCAATGCAATTAGCAGTTAATAAACACAGGCTCTTCTCCCTCTCTCAACACATCATCAGGACTTCATACATGCTGAGTGACTGCAGACTAAGGAATGAATCAGCTCATGTGTCTCCACAGGATTAGCAAAGGGATAATTAACAGCCACAAAGTACCCAGAGAACACCACAGCTTCAAGGGGCCTTCCAAGAGCCATGTCATCAGAGTCAACCCCCTCCCACCCCTTCTTTTCCTATGAAAGAGGAAGCGAGAACCACCTAGGAAAGTACAGAGGGGCTACCAGCATGCCACATTCTATTCAAGGAACACAGGTTCACTGCAGGGCACCTCTGCCTCCTAAAGCTGGAACCCAACCTGGCTTGGCTGCCTCCTGCTCAGAGCAAAGGAGTTCATCTGAGGGCTCGGGTGAGTCTTTGCAAATGTCTCAAAGGTTGAGGGCTCCAGCTGCCCGTGTCCCCATCTCCCTCAGAGGAGTGTCGTCAGCCCCCGTATGGGCTCCAAGAAGCCATGATGACTTCATAGGAACTTTTTAGAATTTCCTTTGGGCAGCATTTATGCTGCATGCAAGTTTCTTTAGAAACTTGTTCCCCTGACTCCCCCAGCCAGTAATTCACATGACCAGCTCCCTTCACCCCAAAGAGTGATCATGTGAAGCCCAGTAATCATGTGACCTCCCAGGATGGCAGTTCTGCCTGAGACACTCGCAGTCATTCAATCCAAAGCCATCTTCCCAAGCTGACATTTGGGTTTCTCTCTTGAACAAACTCATTTTCTTAGAAAATTGGACAACTGCCTTCTTCTACCTTCCTGCCCTTCCATCCTGCCCCTCTTCTGCTTTGTTGTAAATTCCATGTCCTGATCAATGGAGACAGAGGCCAGCAGATGCTGGAAGTTCCCTTCTCCAGCCAAGCCAAGTAAATTCCATGCCCAGTTCCAGGGAATGACCAGGATCCCAGCAGACAGACAGTGAAGGATATTGGGAGGCTGAAGCTGAATGGCCATTCCTTCCCCACCACCCTCACCAAAGAACTCATGCTCACCTCCTAAGATTTATTTACTTCCAATATAATGTGGATCCCACCACTGCCCCCACTTTTTCAGGTTATTGATGCTGAATGAATTGGAACGGAAGTTTTATGGCCCAATCTTTGCCATTTTATAGATTGTTTTTATAGGTGAGGTGGGTGAGTATATGCTCATAGGAAAGGTGCTGGCAATCCTGTACAGCACCCAGGAAGGGCAGGCTGCCTATCTGAACTTGTTAATCAGCATCATCACTCATTTGCCAGGAACTGAACCACAGGGTCCTATTCAGAGAAGGGTCTGGAACACATGTTTAGAAATTAACTTGGGATCAGAAATTCAGCACTTTGGAGAGATGTGTGTGTGTTTCCAAGCACGGAGAATGGCAGGGCAGGACTGAGGCTTTTTTTCCCTCATAGGTGCTCAGTCAACCCAGCAAGGACTCAACAGTAACTGAAAAGAACTGGGAGTGGAGTGGGAGCGCCTTTTGGATTCCTGGGGCTCAGGGGAAGTTGCAAGTCCCAGAGAGCTGATGGCCACCCCCATCTTCCATCCACTCAGCTGATTCTCTCTCCCTCGCTGGTATCAGATGGCTACCAGGCTCCAGGCAAATGGAGGGATACTGATGCCATCTTTGCCTTCTTGCAAAAAGAAGCTCCCCATAACACACCTTCCCAGAAGCCTTAGGCGAGCTCTCTGTTCTCTCACTCCTTTAATGCCTTCACACCCAGGAGACCCAAGGTCTTGCAAAAGATGCAAGACTCCTGAATGGTGACCTCACCTCTTGGCGAACACACAGTAGCCTTCAGAGCTTGCCTGCTGGAGACAGCCAGATGTTTGACGTAGCCCAACAAAAAGGCAAGCTCAGAGCCACAGGTAACAGAGCACCTGAACAACTGCAGGGAGCTGCTGGAAGCTTCCTTCAGCAGAAGGATTGGGGGGGGGGGAGCCAGAACTGGAGGGAAGGAGGGAGGCTATC
Organism: Jaculus jaculus; assembly: GCF_020740685.1. NCBI lineage: Eukaryota > Metazoa > Chordata > Mammalia > Rodentia > Dipodidae > Jaculus > Jaculus jaculus. The sequence goes on along the minus strand of NC_059109.1, from coordinate 80,550,717 downwards.
GAGGGGGAGGCTGTGCCACCACAAGACAATCCATCTGTTTACCCCAGGGTCTAATGATGCAGAGAGACATACCGGGTCTCCCCACACACACTAACGAGAGGGAGAGCTCACTCTTCCTTCATTCCAACAGCCTGTTTCATTCCGGTCAGTGCAGAGGAAAGACCTCTGCCCCCACCCTCTCTGAGCTCCAAGTCACAGTCTATAAAGCTGAAATCTATAGACAGAGCTGCTGGGGTAGCCAGGCACTCTGTTCTGAAAGCCACCGCTGGCCTGCTTCCCCCATTAGACTGGGCAGGGAGGGGTTGGAGTGAACCCTCTCATCCCGGTGTCCCTGCGGGTTCAAGACCACACAATTAAGTCCACAGGAATAGACACTCATAGGGAGAGTTCTCCCCTGACTCCTATCACGAGCTGTGTGACCTTGGCCAAGTGGCTGGCCCTCTCTGGCCTCAGTTTCTGCATCTGTAACCCAGGTTACAGCTCTCCACATTAGAAGGACGATAGAGCGCGAGGCCTGGGGTCGCAGTTTGGGGAGGGCAGCGGGGTTGACTGGGGTGCTTACCTGGCCAGAAGCAGGACGCGGCGAGCAGCAGGCAGAGCAGCGGCCCGAGGCGGCCGGGGACCAGGCCGGCGGGCTCCATGGGCCGCGGCTGCGGAGCAAGGAGGGAGAGCGGAGGTGAGTGCGCGCGGCGGGCGGCGGGCGGCGGGCGGGCGGCGCGGGCCGGAGCGGGGAAATGACTGAGGTCCCCTCCCCCTCCCAGCCCGCCCGAACGCTGCCCGGGGCCGCCGCCGCCGCCGGCTTCGCTGCACACCCCGCTCCCGAGCTCCGGACGCGGAGCCCGCAGCCACCCCGAGCGCGCGACACGCGCAGCCTGGGCCGGCGGGAGAGAGCAAGGGCCCCAAGGGAGCCCGGCAGAGAGCGAGACTGGGAGGCGGGCGGCGGGCGGCGGGCGAGGGCGGGCGGGGAGAGCGAGCGCGGGGCGGCGCGCGGAGCGGAGGCGCCCGCGAGGCCAGCGCGAGGGCGGCCGGCCGAGCGCCCCTGCCCCGCCCCCCCGCCGCCGCCCCTTCCCGCGCCGCCGAGGCCCGCGAGCCGGGCCGCGACGCCGCCCGCTCGGGGTCGGTGCGGGCGCCGAGTGGTGGGAGCGCCCGGGCCCGCCGCGCTCACTTCGCGCAAACTTGTTTTCCTATGGCGGGCGCCGCGGGCTGCTACATCCTCCTCTTAAGGTGGACTGGGGAAGTTGCGGCCGGCCGCCCCGGCCCGCCGCCTCCCGCCGCCCGGGGAGAGCGGGAGAGGGGCCGAGGGGCTTCAAGCGGCGAGGGCGCAGCAGCGGGCCGAGGAGAAGACGGAGAGGGCTGCCTTTTGTCCCCTCCCCGGTGGCCCTGGCGCTGGTCCCCGAGCAGAAGGTCCGACTGAGGGCGGGTGGGTGCGGGCCAGAGGGGCCCAAGTCTTTCGGAGCTCGTGGTGCAGCCAAAGCAGGAAGTGAATTCAGGGGGAAGGGGGAGAGGAAGGAGAGAGTGTTGGTACAAAAATAGCGTGTGTGTAGGAAGGACTTCAGTGCTGCCTGGCAAAGAGGCGCTGGGGGAGAAGAGCGGGAAGGGGGCTGTGGCAAAAGGAGAATGGGGAGCCTTGCCCCCAGAAGGAGGTCTTCGGCCAGGGCCTCCCCATCAGGGAGGGCAGATTGAGGGTGGAGAAGACCCAGGCAGAGCTGTGCTGGGAGAGGAGCACCTGAAGGCTCAGGCTCTAGGAACATGACAGTCTGAGGGAGATGACAGGAGAGAGCTGAGTCCAGAGGCCTGGAATCCCAGAGGACAGAGCCTCCCAGACTGTGTAACCTAGCTCTGTCTTTCCTTCAGGGAGTGATGTTGCAGGAGCAGCCACTATCAGTGCTCTGGCCCTCTACAGAAGAAGGCTCTCCAGGAGACAGAAGATGGGAATCAAGACTCTCCAATAATGGCAGTTTCTGGGTTGAAGCAAACTAAGAGAAAATCTATTTCCCTCCCCACCATGGCAGTTGAGGGACATAATGGAACAAAGTAGAAGCAGGCCCAGCCCATAATTGTAGAGGATGTTGAGGCCCAGAGAGGAAGGCACTTTGCCTCCTCCAAGCCTAGGTTAAAAGCATTTTACATCATGGCACCCCTGCTCTGGCACCCTGGTCAAATAAATGCCTGGTTCTGCTTTTCTGCCAGGGAGCAACTGCCTAGCACAGCGACTAGCCTCCTTGGTTCATCCTTTGCCCACAACTTACAGGCTGTTGACTCAGAGAAAGATGCTTCTGTCCTCAGCCTCCTAGGAAACAAGGTCAAGGGGAGCATCAATCTAGAAAGGCTATTGGGAGGGTTTCATGAGCTGATGTTTGCACTGCATTTTAAAAAGAGGCTATTAGTGTACTAAGAGTAGGGACAATCTTGGATAAATAAGTGTTTAACAACAGTCTGTGGGGACCCACAGGGTTCCAGGCAGCACTGGGAGAACAGAAAAGTTGCATTTGTTTGGGTCTGAAGGATTACAACAGAAATCTGTCCTGGAGGAATTCACATACTAGTAGAGAAGACAAGGCTAGGCAAGTAGAATTAACACACAAGATCCATTCGTGTAAGGTAGGTTTGTGTGTGTGTGTCCCATTTAGGTAAGGGCAGCAAATAACAAAGTGAAGATAAAGGGGTCCAGAGGCTAGCATGTCTGGAGGGATTCAGCTAGGAGGCCTCAAAGGCTGTATTAGTTGTTTTTCTCATTGCTATTACCAAATACCTAACACAAAGAAACATAAGGGAAGAAAAGTTTATTTCCGCTTACAGTTCAAGGGAACGCAGTCCATCAAGACAGGGAAAGGCATTGTGGCAGGAACAGGTTCCATTGATTCTGCTGGCAGGCAGACAGGATAGATCAAGGGATGCTTGTTCTCAGCTGGCTTTCTCCTTTTGATTTAGTCCAGCCCATGAAAGGATACCAAAGGCAGATAGGATAGATTTTCCTACCTCAATTAACCTAATCTAGAAACTCCTGCATAGACATGCCCAGAGATTTGTCTCCTAGGTGATTCTAGATCCAAATTGACCACTGAGATTAACCATCACAAAGGCCAAGAGAAAAGCCTCCACTTATTCTGCAGATAGGAACCACAGGAGGGTTTCAGGAAGGACACACCATGTCTGATTTATGTGTTCAAAAGGCCACTGTGAGTGAGGGTGTGATGGAGGAAAGTGAGTGTGGAATAAGAGTGTCAGGCAGGAAACATCTGGGGTGGTCCTAGCATTGGAGGTAGGCCACTGGGAGAGTCTCTGACTCTTTCAGCTACTCCTGGCACCACTATGAAGGTGACCAGTGAGGCCCTGCAAAAATTCAGCACCAGAATCCACCTGGAGTGGGAGGAGCCAGAGCCTACTGCCCTAGGCTTTTGTAGCAGACAGACCTGCCTGGGATTAGGAAGTAGGGGATTAGGAAGAATAATAATTGCACCACCTGCTATTTATATATATAGTACCTTTGGCAGAGGCATGCAACAGGGCTTCTCAACACAGTGTCCTTCATAGCCTCCCCCAAGGTGGGGGGGGGTGACTTCTGTTTATATAAAAATCACCTGTACCCACCCATTGGTACTGAGGGCCACTGAGACCCCTGGGCAGATGGATAAATGAAGTGGCAGGGTACAGCCTGCCTGAGTCACATAGAGAGATGACAGATAATTGATGTGAATAGCAGCTGGTCTGAGCTGCCTTGGTTAAAATTTAGATGCCTCATCTGGATGTCACTCATTCTAGCACTTTCCAGTATACATTAAGCATCTACTATGTACCGTGCAGTGTGCTAGGCAGTGAGGATGTGGTCACTGGTAAGAACAGTAAGAACAAACCAGACAAAGTCCCTGTGCTCAAGGAACTGACACTATAGTAGGAGAAACAGACCATCAGGGGAAATGTTTCTTCTGTCAGGCAGGGATCTGTGCTGCAGGCAGAAAAACAGGGAAGGGCCAGGAATGCTGGTGAGGGAATCTAAGGGGCCAGTGTTATTTCAAAATGTATGTGTGCCCTTCTCACAATTCCTCACTCAACAGGCAGGGATCCTTTAACCACTGCAGAACTGGTCCCACCCCTTCCCTACTGGGAGGGAATTGCTGGAAAAGGATTTGAGTGAGCAAAGGAGGGATGGTTCAGGAGCTTCAAAGCTAAAACTGCTCATTTCACTTTTGCAACTTGAGCAATTGTTATATTTATTTATTTAGTCATCTTTATTTACTTTGAGTTTGCCTCAGCCTGTGAAATAGAAATAACAAGGTCAGTCCTGATTCAAGGGGTCACTAGTGGCGTGGATATGAATGCAACAGCAGTAGGAAGTACCTGGTTTTGGGCTCTTCTGGAGTGGTAAGGTCATCCTTGCATGTGCCAGGCCTTTCCACCCTTGAGCCCTTACTTAGTAAGTTCCAACAACCCATTGAGTGTCCAGAGGTGAGGAGCAAGTCCACACAGAAACCAACTTGACCAGGACCACTCTGCCAGGGCATGCTGGGGCCTGCAGGGACCCTGTGCTGGCATAGCTTTGCCTACACTTGTTTCTGCTTCCCATAGCCCTGGGCCAGCATCAGCAGGCCAGCCCGCCAGGCTGCCTTGTGTGGGGCCTGTCAGGAGGCTGGAGCTGCCAACGACCTATTTTTCTGGGCAAGAGGAGCCCTTTAGAATGGGAGGCCTCAGCTGTTGAGCCAGAATAATAAGAGTAAAAGCAGCATGAGCGCCTGGACCAGGCACCAGCTGGCCTGGAGGGAAGCTACTGTGATGATGGGGGGCGGGGCAGGGAGGGGCCTGACCAGCCCTGCTGTGCTCTCTGACCCTCAGGAGGGACATCTCCAAGGTTCACAGCAGCCCCTCTCAGTTGTGGGGGAATAGGTGCTGTCATTCCCATTTTGTAGGTTCAGAGACATAGGATGACTTGCCTTAGACACACAACTGTTGGGTGTCTGGACAAAACAAGATTTGAACTCAGTTCTCCAAAAAAATCCATATTGCTTAACATCTACTGTTTTATGGGCTTGTTCTTGTGACATGTTCATGTCACACCTGGGAGGGGTATTGATGACTCCCTCATTTTGTAACTGATAATGCTAAATCTTTGGGAGAACCCCTTCTCCCAGGCCCACCTCAGAGCCCCCTGCCAGCTGTCCTGTTAGTCACCCCACTCCTTCCCCCAAGATGCCGAATCTCTTCTGCACTTTGTCTTCATAGCACATGCTGTGTGCCAGTACTGAGATCCTTACTGCCTATCTCCCTAAAGTGGGTCCAGCCCAGAGACTCGTTGTTGGGCTCTGGAGGCCGATCTGGTGGCTCAAAGCTCAGTACTCTCACACTGGACATGGACAAATCACCACCTCCATGACCCCCATCTCATTTGTGCAGATTGGGATAATGATGGGACCCTATCTAAGAGGTTTCTTAAAAGAATTAAATAAGTTAATATTGGCTATAAGTACTGTTTTTTCCCAAAAGCTGTAGCCCTATGGCCTTCTACAGTAAACAGTGAGTTCTCAATAAAAAAATATTAAATTTACGGGGTGAGAAATCAGCATAGTCTACCTTTCAAGGTAGATCTCTGCCAACCTGTGCTTAAGCTGCCCCACTTTATAATCAGGAATACATAGTCCCCTCTTTTTTATTTTTTAAATTATTTTTTTAGAGAGAGAGAGAATTGGCACACCAGGGTCTCAGCCACTGCAATGGAACACCAGATGCTTGTGCAACCTTGTGCTTGCCTCGCCTTTGTGTGTCTGGCTTATGTGGGATCTTCTGGAAAGTCGAACATGGGTCCTTAAGCTTCACAGGCAAGCTCCTTAACCAATAAGCCATCTCTCCAGCCCTGCCCCTCTTTTTAAAAATATTTTTATTTATTAGAGAGGAAGGGAAGGAGGAATGAAGAGAATGGACATGCCAGGACCTTCTGCTACTGTAAACAAACTTCAGATGCAAGCACTACCATGAGCACTTGGCTTATGTAGGTTATGGGGAGTTGAATATAGGTCTTTAGGCTTTGCAAGGAAGTGTCTTAACTGCGAAGCCAGCTCTCCAGCCCCCTTGCCCCTCTTTAGCCACAGACTCCAAGAGCTGTGATCTCTCAGTTAAGTAGGTTCCAGAGTCCCCTGAAAATACTAAAAACACAGGTCCCAGGGCCCCACCACCAGATTCAGGTGTCAGGTAGGCTCTGAGAATTTGTATTTCTAACAATGTCTCCAGGAAGCTTGGAATGGTTCTTGTTTGTGAGCATAGCCCCAACCTCCCTACTGGTGGTCAGTCTACTCATCCCTCTGGATCCTGTCCTCTCCCAAGGGGGGCAGCAGAGCAGAGAAGTACCCACTCAGAGTTGGTAGTGGTGCTTCCAAGCTGAGGGTCTGTGAAAGATTACTGTACAAGCCCCTGAGGGAGTCATGTGGTAATTAATGCTTTCCATGATCAGATACTGGGCTGAGTGGGCAGGCAGCTAGCTTGCCCGAACTCATCAGGGGTGGAAAGTATTGTCAGACCCTAAACATTATTCTCAGGCTAGAGGGATCTGGCTCTACCCAAGCCAGCCCAACAGTGTACTGAGCTGCGCCTTCCCTTGTAGATCTGGTGGAGTACCTGAAGGGTGGTGCAAAATGCCCACTTCTTTCATAGGCATCCAAAGACAAGGCTCCAGGGCTGATTTCCTGGTAAGATTGCTAGCCTAAACCATAAGCCCCAGCCCTAAAGGAGTTCCAGATCTGACTGTTCACTAAGACTTTTACATGAATAGTCTTATTCCCATTTTATGTCTGAGAAAAGCAAGGCAGAACCTACAGGATTTGTCCAAGAGCATATGGCTTGAGAACTCCAGAGGCAGGCTTTGGATCCTGTTATCTGCCTCTGCACCTTCCAGCTTCTGCTCTTTTTCATACCATCTTTGGGTCCCCTCATCACTGAGGGGGCTGACCTAAATGATATTCAGGTCCTTCTGTGGTCCTAGCACCAGGCTTGCCAGTGGCTCAGGGCACATTAATCAATGAATGACACACAGCTCAGGGACTGAGTGACGTGTATTCACTCCATGCTCTACCCTTGCTAGCTATGTGACCTGGCACATCAGGATTGAGGGAGGGAAGGGGAGAGAGAGAGAAGCAAAAGCAGCCAAGTGTGATGTGGTGAATTCTTCAACCCTTTCTCAGCTCTGCTCACAGGTTTCAGTCACAGTATCTTGGGGTCAACCTTGTCTCATCTTTCCCTTACCACTCATAACCCCTCTAGCCAATCCTCTCAGCTCTTCATAAGAAACTGAGAATCCCACATCCCCAACCACCTGCATCACACTCTGATCCTGGCACCTGCCTTTCTGATCTCACTGACTCCCTACTTCCTCCCTGACTCTCTACCTTGTCCTACCTTCATTTAACCCTCCCCACAACCTTCCATGTGAGCTCTTGAAGTAAAATCAGAAGTTCTCATGGACCTCATGAGGCCCCATATGATCTCTACTTTCCCATGGTTCACCCCATCCCACCCAACTTATCAGTACCCCTTGAACATGTCCCCAGCAGGTACCATCACAGGGCCTCTGCATTCGCTGTTGCCTGCAACTCTGCCCAGCTTAATGCAACTCTTCCTTGGGCCTCTGCTCAAATGTGGCCTCCCCAGAAATAGCTATTCCATCTAAAGTTGTATCATCACTTACTGTCTCCTTACCCCTTGTGATGATTACCTTCTTGTTACTGGCGATCTGGCAAAAATCAGCTTAACAGAGGAAGGGTCTATTTCGGCTCACAGTTCTAGGTTACAGTCTATCATGGCAGCGAAGGCATGGTGGCAGGGGCTGGTCACTTTAGCCCACAGTGAGGAAGCAGCGCAGAACAATGAATGCTGCTGCTCAGCTAGCTCTTCCTTTTGATGTAGTTCAGGAACCCAGCCCATGGAATGGTACGTGAATCTCTCCATCTTAATATAATCAAGATAATCACTCACAGGCTAACCTACATAATTCCTCACAGGTGATTCTATGACCTGTCAAGTTTATAGTCAATATAAACCATCACACCATCCCTATTCTTCTTGGCAGCTCCTGGGTTTCCTGATGGTATACAAATGTTATTTATTATGGGCTGTGTTGGCTCTTCTACTAGGCTCCATGTAGAAACTCTTTGATTTTGTTCCCCAGCACCTAGAACCCAGTCTTCACATAATAGGGCCTCAGAAAGTAGCTTCTGACAGAAAACCTGAGCAGGAAGCAGAAATTGGGTATCTGCAAGGTGATTGGCTGCTCCATAGAGGGGCCTAGCTTTCTTCAAGGAACAAGTATACTTGGTGAATTACCAGCTGTCTTTTTTAAAAAACTTTTTTTTACTGACAACTTCCATAATTACATACAATAAACCATGATAATTCCTTCCCCCACCCGTCACTTTCCCCTTCACAAATCCACCCTCCATCATATCCCCCCACTACACTAGTCTCTTTTATTTTGATGTCATCTTTTTCTCCAACTATGAGGGTCTTGCGAAGGTAGTGCTAGCACTGAAAGGTCCTAGGCCAATTTCTGTCTGGATGATTGCATTGTAAGCAGTCCTACCCTTCCTTTGGCTCTTACATTTTTTCTGCCACCTCTTCCACAATGGACCCTCAGCCTTGAAAGATTTAATAGAGGTATTTCAGTGCAAAATACTCCTCTGTAACTTCTTTGCAGCACTATGGTGCCTTTGGATCATCCCAGTGGTCACCACTATCTGAAAAGAGAAGCCTCTCTAACAAAAAGTGAGAGTAGCAGTAATATATAGGTATCAATCTTAAGTAAAGTGCTTATAGGGCAGTGTGGTGAGCATTATATATGCATTTAGCCAGACAAGAGCAGGTGTTACATTCCTAGGGCTCATGACTTCCCCATACATAGGCTTTTGATTAGGTTTTCAGTACCAGGCATGTATTCCCTCCTATGGAGCAGCCCTCTAGTCCAGTTGGAGAGCAGTTGGTTTCACTCATAACAGACATGCCACTATTGCACCCGATTGGACACTTGGCCTGGTTGGCCAAAATTAAAGCTTGCAGTATCCACTGTTTTCACTGCTGATGACTTCTGTTTCCCATAGAGCTGCATGTAGTGCCAACTGCCTTTTTAGGCAAGGAGACCAAGCTTCCCCTGTTCTGAAGTGAAGTATGGCTCTCTGGACGAGAATTGTTTGCCAGCTTTCAGGGAAAGCCAGAGCAAAACCCACCACTTTCTCACAGCTCCCCATTAGTTATGACTGTGACCTTCAGGGAACAGTGATAGGTCTCTATAATGCCATTGCCCCCTGTATCAAGAATTTCTCCTCCCTCCAACATGTCATGCTAGACTAAGGCTGAGGTCAGTGTTGCCTGGTCAGCTCTACTGATTGCACTGTTAAGCCAATAGATACTGTGTAAGGACGAGGTACCTAGGCAACCCACTGGGTTTGTAGGGCAAATCCTGGCCTTCAGTCCCCACTGGGTCCTCCTCTTTTCCTTTTCCCCAGACCTAAATGCCCCTTATATCTCTGATTCCACTATTAGGCTTTCCTCTGTCCTGGGGCTCTTTGCGGAAAAACAATGAGCTTTTTCCTGGGGTTGGGGGAAAGGCTGAGACAGAGGGAAACAAACAGTGGCTCCAAGGCTCACTGCTTGACATGACTGGCCATTTTGTGTTGGTCTTCCTAATGTTATTCCTATAGTTGGAAGAAAATAGCTGGGCCTGAAGAAGAGGTGCTACAAGGACTTACAAGAGGGCTCAAAGTTCTCCCTGGCAGTTGCCTGGGTTTTTTTCCTTACTGAATACAGGTCCTAACTTTGAGCCCTCTTCTGTCTTCAGTAAGGAAAAAAAACCCAGGCAACTTCCAGGGAGAATAATGCAGGGACACAGAGAACACCCTGGAGGAACTCAGGCTCTCCAGAGAGTAAGGTCACTACCTATTCCCCACAGTACCATGGAAAGGGACAAGGCCTGGACAAACCTCATGGATTGGCTCCAGAAATCCTGGTCTAGGGCCCAAGGACCCTGTTCCTCATCACAGACTACATAGCCACTTGGCACTGCTGAGACACAGGGTCCCTGGAGATGGGATGATAGGGACAGTCCTCACCAGTCACCCGGTATTTACCAAGCACCTGCTATGGGCCATGGTTTATGCTGAATGCCAAAAGTGGTCTAGACATTACCTTTGCCCAAGGCATTGACATTCTAGCACACAGATGGGAAAAGAAGTGTGTGAGTTGAGTGTTCCTATTTTGTGCTGTGAACATGGACCTGAGGGAGTGAGGGGCAGCCACAGGAATGCCAAGTGAAAAGAGCAGCAGACAAACAGACCCCAGAAAGTACAAGCACAGTAAGGAGGACAGGAGCAGAGAGGAAGTAGGGCCCAGTCAAAGGGGCCTGAAAGGCCAACGCAAGATGTTTGGCCCTTACTTGGATCCAAATGGCGCCACTTGAGTTTAGGGGCTGATGAGCTGCAATAAAGCAGTGCCAACCAATTTCTGGTGCACCTTAAATGCTCTGGGACAGTCCTGGAACTAGGACATTGAAAAGGATAGAGCTCTAAGAATGATTCAGTAGGGTAGGATCCCAGGCCAGAGGAATTTACACAGTCCAGGCTTCTCAGTTTTAGTCTTGTTCTATGCAGCTTCTGGTTAGGAGGCCCTGAGCAGCCAGAGGGCCTGCATTGCTTCCCAACTCCCAGCTGCAAGCTTAGCAGAAGTGGAAAACTGTCCATCCCCAACCACGTGGTGCTTCTGGCATTGCTGTTGCTGTTCAGCTTCAAGACTATCATTCAAGGCTCGTGATACATTATGCAGTCCTGTCCTTCAGCCTGAAGACCCCAGTTTTGCAACCAGCCGGAAATTTCAGCAACAGGTGGCACGGTGGAGGTAAAGTACTTTGCCTGTCTGTTATTCACTTTCTTATCAGACTGACAGAAAAAACACAACATACTCTTCACAAAGCTAGTTTGAAGATTCGAAGCAATAATATACATCAAATTTCTGGCATACAGGCAGTACTTAATAAATGTTGCATCACTTTCTTTGCAATTCTATATATTTTTATTTTATTACTTCAAGTTTTTCTACTTTATTATGTGTTGTAGAAAATATATAACATAAAAATGTATATGCTACATTATAAATGAACACATGCATACATTGCAGGGCAAACTTAAAATGTTTTCACTAACGAGGTATGTAATCCAAAAGGCTTTAGGAGACCACTGTTTTGCAGTCAATAGAAGTGTTGGAATTGGTAATATCAGGGCTGAAAGGGATTTTAAAACCCTTCATTTCTCTGAGCAACCACTTCCCCTGATGCATAAAATCCTCTGTTGGTGCTCATTGGCTTCTGTGGTGGGGACCTCACTACCTTTCTGGGGAATCCATTTGTTTAGCTTTGGGAAATCCAATATGTGCATGTGTTCACCTGCCTCTGAATTCCTGGAACCGAAATAGAACAGTTCCCCACCTTCCCACTACCATGAGACCATCGAAATCTCTCAAGAGCTCAGTGCTAGGTGGTATACCTGATAGCAGCCAAATAATTTTTGTCCTGTGAATGAGTGGGAATGGGATTTGCAGATGGGAAGGGTGGATCTTCTGTGATCTCTCATTTAGAGAGCTTGCAAACAGTGCAGTGCAGCTGTCTTCAGGGAATATATAGATCTGTACAATTCTAACTGTGTAGCAACATGTCTGGGTTTATTACCATGTGTTTGTCCACAAGTGTGTGTGTATGTGCCCATGCAGCATGCCACTGTATGTTTTGCTGTATGCCATGCAAATATCATGTGTGCCAGGCCTGTCTTTATGTCTTTGCTCATTTGTATGTCAGGTGTTGTGTCACTGTGGAGCACCCATCTCTGGTTCTGTGCACATGTGTGAAATGCTGTCTGTGATGCCTGTGTGCAGCATGCATATCTTCCCATGGTTTCATGTGCTTGTATCCTAGGACTTTGTTTGGTGTGTGTTGCTGTGTTTGTGTGTATCCCTCTCCCTCCCCTACTGGGCTCTTTTGGGAACTGGGGTTCACCCTGCAGCCTGGGTGACTCAGGATTGTCTGACTGGCAGGCTGCAGAGCTCCATGCTCCTCCTCTTCAGCTCAAGGAGATAATTACTGGGTTATATGCAGATAGTAAATGCGTGGCTGCCAGGCTTAGAGGAGGGATGGGGGGGTGCAGATGAGCTACAGGCATGCATACACACAGGAGAAGGAGGGGGGAGGAAAGAGAGCAAAAGGGACAGAAAGAGTGAGAGAAAGGCAGAGGTAGAAGCAAGCCTATTTGCCTTTAGAGCTGTGGGTGCAAGGTCCTCTCCTGAAGCATGAATTTTCCTAAGAGGGGATGGCTGTGTTTTCCTTCCCCCAATCCATGATGGAGTCTTAGCAGCACAGGATTGTAGAATCTTAGCACTTTAGATCTGTAGAATTGTGGAGTCTCAGCATGGTGCTAGATTCCCAGAATCACATTCAAGATCTGGACTCTTCCTGGCACGGTGACATCTTCAAATGTGTTCTTTTTCCCCCTCATTGTGGCCAGCTTTCTTTGTATAGATTCGTGGCCAGAGAATGGCCCACAACCCCTAGCTTTGGCAAGGCTGCAGAGAGGTCCAGTCAGCTAAGATATTCTTGGAAATGGTCTGCTATTTCATCTCACTCTATGCCACCTTCCACATGGACTGTACTCCTAGCCAACACTAACACACCTATGTTCCTGGGACATTTTTCAGTGTCTCCGCATCTGCAGGTGTGGAGAATAAAGGAGCCAAGCTCAGATCCTCCATAATGGAAGCTGAGTAACACAACCTAGGGGTGAGGGCAGGTAGGCAGGCAGGTACATTGATCACGAAGTCCAGTGTAGTCTTCCCTTTCTCTCCTTGTTTCTCAGAATGGCAGCTTAGAAGACCAGACTGTGTCTTTTCCGTGGGCCCCTGGGAGCCATGGGCTATCCTTGTGGCTATTGCTCTACCATACTTTGAAATTCCCCAGGACTCACCCAAGCACTTTGGTCACTCTTGAGCCTGACTACTAGTCATTTTATCCTTCCTTCCACATGTCCAAGACCTCATTTGCATGGCCTCTTGCCTCTTTGCCATCCCTCCATGATGCAAGCACTCATTCATCTGCAGAGGGCAAACTCCCACTCCATTTTAAGTGCCACAAGAGAAAGCTTTTGACTTATTTGATGCTTGATTTCCCAGAATCTTCAACATTTGGCACACTGGAGGCACTGGATAAATGCTTGTTTGAATGACTGATTGACCATATCCATTAAAATCAGTTCATTCCTCCTGTGTATCCTCAGCCCCCCAAGCCCTTGCAGTTGTTCCCTCAGCCCACACCTTCTCTAAGAGTACCCACAGCACAGGTATGAGTCTTTGTTTACACTGTCCTCTTCACCAAACATGGAACTGTGAAGCTGACACTATGTCAGGCCAATCTTTCTACATGGGACATCAAATTCAAGGCCTGGCACCCAGCAAGCACCCAGGAAATGCAGGGAACTTGCCAGCAGCTCGGCATGGTGACTTGAATCCCCTGTTGGTTCCAACTGTTAATGCCAATCCAAGCTGTTGGCAACATCTGCTTCAGAATCTCATTTGCAATTATATGTTCCCAGGCTCTCACCACTTAATATTTAATAACCAGGTGGTTGGCTTTCTATGGTAGTCACTTAAACCCTGATTGTCTCTTGTCTGAACTTGGCTTTAAGTGAGACTTGGACTGGGATTAAGCATAAAGCCTGTGTCCTGAGTGTGGGGTCAGCATAGGGCCAGTCTTCAGACACCAGTGAAGGAAGGGTGGCCTGCAGGCCTGAGGCTCCTGGGTGACTTACCAGGTAAGAAACATGTGGGACAGTTGGCTCTGCCTCCCCTCTTCTGCCACTGAAGGCACTTTCACAACAGGAAGGAAAGAGGAAAAGTGCAATGGGACCTTCTCTGGCTCATATTGGGAGCTGGATAAAGAGGAAAGGGGGATTCCACCTGGGCTGTGTTCCAGCAGGAAAGGTGGTTCTATCCTGTGTGGCTTAGTCACCAGAAACCAGAGCCAGTCCACATAAAGTGGGGCTCAGGCACAGCTTGCTGAAGTCTTCCAGTGGTTGTGACCTGCCCTTCAGAATGGCTGGGTTCTGGCCCAAAGCTGGGAAGCCTTGCAAGCTCAAGGACACTGGTATACTCTGCAGGCTGGCTTCTGCAAGACTGCTGGGGTGAGCGATGCAGATGTGGACGTAGGAGTGGGAAAGTTCAGGGAGTAAGGACAGCAAATGCAGAGGCTCGGAGGTTGGTCTCTGCTGTTCTCCCTCGTGGGTACAAAGGATCAGGAAACAGATGTCAGAGTCCATGTCAGAGATGTCAGAGTAGATGTAGTGGAAAGTAGGCTGGGATTCCACCATGGGAATCAGACTTCTCAGATCCCAGAGAGGACTTGACAGGGATAACCTAACTGCCCAACCCCCTAAGGCAGAGTCCTTTGTTCTCCATTCCATTTACTTCAGAGCCTGTTTCTTGATGGGCTGTGGGACCAGAAGTGCCATTTTTGGTGACCTGCAGAGCTGGGCCCTAAAGAAGGTGGTGCCTGGTGCAGTGCAATACTTTTGTATGGACAGCATTCATCAGGCATTTAATGTATGCAAGGTGGACACTAAATAAACAATTGACCAATCCATACAATGTTATTTAGTCCTAGCCTTCCTTACCCTGTCATTATGCCTGTCTTGTTGACAGTGAACCCCAGTCCCACTCTACCTCTCTCTGCACATCCTGAGCATCCCCTTAGCTCTTCTGCATCCACTCTGACCCCTGTAATCTATTAATCTATCCCTCACCAGTATCCAGGAGGCCTTAAAATAAGAAATCAGATCATGTTTTTCTTCTGCTTTGAACCCCCAGGAGCTACTGTGGTGTCTGAAATTAAGCTCAGATCCTAAAGCCAATACTGTTACACATGGCCAGGGCCTTTCTCCTCTATCCATCCTCAACTGGCCAATGTTCTTTGGCCATGCTGCCCACCAGGGCTTTGCTATGACTACTGTTGCACACCTGAGGCTCAGAGTGCTGTTCCTTTGTCACCCTCTAAAGTGCCCTTTTCCCCTGCACCCATCCTTGTGTCTGTTTCCAAATTTTATAGCCCTTGTCATCTTCTGACTCTTTTTCTTATTTATTTATGTGCACTCCACACACACCAGCAAACTTCATTCAGAAGTTAATTCAGGACCTAAGAAGTTCCTGGCATGACATAAAAACTCCACTGCATTGTTAAAGGATTGATAACATGACCTCCATGTAGAAGATATAGTAGCACTATCCCATTTTGTAGAAAACACAGTAAGTCCATGTACACCTACAACTCACTACGTGGAAAAGGGATGGGGTCAAATTCAGCCCTCATCTCTCTGGCTCCGCATCTAAACTCACATTCAAGAGTGGCTGTCAGACAGATGCAGTGGTGCACACCTTTAAATCCCAGCACTAGAGAAACTGAGGCAGGAGCCCAATCCAGCCAGGATGGTAGGCCCAGTTTGTATACCCCAAGCTGGCCATAGGGTGAGCAGTGAAGGAGGAGTTAGGAAGTGCTCTGCCACACAATATAGACAGGAGAAGGCTGTGGCTCCAGTTCTGACCCAGAAATGAAGAGAAACACCAGCAACCATCACCAAGGCTCACAACTGCACTGGTGGTAAAGGGGACATGGAGTCCAAAAAGGGTGGGGGGCATGGGAGGGTTCCTAGGTCTCATCCCCTTGGAAGCAATTGTCCTGGGATCCAGTAATGCCAAAACACCTGGCATAGAACAACTTTAGAGCCTGGAACATCTATAGGACATCTGGTAGTTCACTCAGAAAGAAGGCACTCCCCCAAATAGTTGTGTGATTCTCAGAGAACAGCAGGACAAATGGCCCTTCCCCCACCCACATCTTAAAGATGTCAAAAGGAGAGAAGATGGGCAAGACAGTGACAGGCAACAAGGCCACCTGCTAGAAGCCAAAGCTGAGGGCTAGGATCTGTCAGTAGGTCACTTTGCTGTTTTCAGACTTGACTCCTGCCCAGATACCTTCAGTATGTAGCAGGACTTGCTCCACACCCCCAGGCCCAAACTTAGCATGGCTAAGCTGGGAATCTGTCTTCTAACTGTTCCAGCCCTATTTCCATGATTTCCCTGAAACCCTCATGCCTGCTTCTCTTGCCTTCCCTGCCCACTCTGCCTAGTGTGCCTGAGTAGTGCTCTTCTATGCCAGCCTGGCTGGGTCCTGCCAGCCTCCACTTCCTGCTCCAGCCGGGCCTGGCTCACCTCAAATGGCTTTCTGCATCTCCACACTTGACAGTGGCACTGCTCTTATCCTTTTGGTGAGTCCAGCCCTTAATCTAGGGCTTCATTAAAGCCTCCCCATGACCAAGGTCTGCCCCACATCACCGTGGCTGCTGTGTGGCATTTCTCAGAACATAGCTCCACATCTTTATAAGTCATTTCCTCTACAGAGGGCACCATTCTCACCACATCTGCCCAGCAAACTCCCGCAGATCTGCCAGAGCCCAACTCTCAAAGCCCTCTTCTAAAGCAGGTTTTTCCCATCAGGTTCCCTTCTATGGACCAGGGGACTCTGCCTAAGCCATTCCTCAAAGCATGGTCCCATGTGTTTCGTTCATGCTTTAACTTTTCCCACTAGACTGAGAGCTCCAGGATGGGGTGGAAGGGAAGGAAATGGACATGCTCTGCAGCTTTGGCCTAGGTTAAAATCCTGGCTCTATCATTTCCTAAGTAAGCAACTTTGTGTGAAGGAATTTATGTTCCTTATGCCTCAGTGTTCTCATCTGCCAAATGGAAAAAGAAATACTACTTCCTACATGGAGTTATGCTAAGATAAAGTGAGCATGAAGCACTTGGAAGGGGATTTAGCATGGAGTATGTGTGCACTCGGCTAGTGTTTTCTGTCACCTACAGACACTACACAGGCAGCCCATCTTAAGATCTATTTATTTACCTGACAAATGAAAGATAGCTCTGACTATTTCACATCTGAGTGGTTCTCAAACTCAGATGTGCTTCAAAGTCAGCTAGGGCCATGAAAAGGCCAACTAGTCAAATCCAGCAGGATAAAACTAGGATGAGATTTCTAGAAAGCTTCTCAGGCCCAATCTAATGCAGGTTTCTCTGTTCCTGGGCTCAAAGTGAGCACTAGTGTGGGTGACAAATGAGCCTTTGTAGTGGCACCATTACCCCAGGGGAACCTATAGAAAGAATCCTTACAGTGGAGACTTGGGATTGGCAGTTGGTGGGTGCTGCCTGTGAAACCAAGAGGCCTGGGTTCAAGTCCTGATATCAAGTGGTTTTCCTTCACTGTGCAGTATTTCTTTTTCTGAGAGATGGGGGCCCCAGGCTTGCCTCCTCCATTTTGTGAGGGCTGGATTGACTCCCTCAGTGTGGGCCTGAGACATGGCAAGCACTCAGCAGGCCAGATTACAGGCCAGTAACAGCCCCCTTTGCCCCACAACCATTTGTCTTCCCAGGGCTGCTCTCCATGAGGGTTTTATTTTCTGCTGATGGATTCCAGCTCCTGTTCAGGGCTAGCACCTGCATACAAATTCCAAGATCAGTGGCCTGCCATCCCAGCTCTGTTCTTGTCTGCTCCTCTCCAAGCCTGGGCTATGAATTCTCAGTGGAACTTGGAAATCCCAGGACTCCTGTGAAGCTGGGACCACCATGCCCATCCTACAGGAAGCAGCCAGGATGGGGCCCCTTTGAGAGTAGCTGTCCCTGTGAGAGAGTGGCCACTGGGAGGTCTTCAGAGAACCCAGGAACCAGTGGAACAATCAGAGGCTGTTTGGGGGAGTTAAGTTGGCAGGGCCCTGGCCCTTGGCTCTGAGCCCTTGCTAGGTCCTGCCAGGCCTGGGTCTAGTTTCTCACTGCCTGCCAGCTCCAGGGTGCTGCAGGAAGAGTCCTAGGGAATCCAGGGCTCCGCTTCAGGGTCTACTGTGCTGGAGGAGGCCTGTGTGGCTGTCCAATCTGACAACAACTTTGCCCAGTTGTGGACATGTTCTGCATAGGCCTTACCACCTACCTGGTTGGGAGGCAAGAGTGCTTAGAACCGATCCCTGCTACCAGATGCCTGGAGAGACAAAGCACCTCCGCTGGGCTGCCAGGAGTTTGTGTAGGCCATGGAGGCACAGAGGTCTGGCATGAGCTTCTGTGGGCTTGCTAATGCTGGGTGGCCCTAGTCAAGTGCTTTGGCTGGGAAACAACAGAGAACAAAACAAAACCTCTCACCTCTGTTGCAGGGGACTAAAAGTAACAGCTGATATAATGTAATGGAGAAAAACAAGCTGAGTGACATCCAGGGTGGCAACACAGAGCAATTTCTGCCAGGATGCCAAGGATGGTTTCCCAGCAGAGACATGGACATGTGGAGGAAGAGCATCCGGGCAAAGTGTGCAGAATTGTGAAGCTGCTGAACAGGGCCAGGCCCTGACATGTGTGAGAGGGCCTCAGAGGCCAGTGTGGTTGGAGCAGAGGGACAGAGAAGATAGGAGAGGCTTGGATGCTACAGCAGTGAAACTCCTCACCTTCATGTCACACATGGGGAACAGAGCTCAGACAAATGGCTAAGGCCACACAGCTGGCAAGCAACCAGAGACACCTACCTGAACACCCAGTCATTGAAATGCCAGGGCCACCTATCCCGTGCTAGTGAAATGCTCTATTATGAAGTGCAGGATCATGGGTAATGTCAACAAAATGGTGCTGGTTGTTTTCCCTGCTAAATGTAAGTCTGTTCAGCAGGACTAGGGGCTGGGCACTGGGAGATGGACCACTACTAAGGACATTCCTGGAGATGTAGAGCCTGACAGGCTTGAGTTTGAATCCCTACTTTGCGCTCAGTAGTCACTGGGTCATTCCGGGTCTCAGTTTGTTTATCCGCAAGCAGCTAAGTCTACCCACTTCAAGGCCTGGCAGAAGGAATGAGCCAGCCTGAGATGTGTGGAGGGATTAGAAAACACCCCACACCCCAGGTCTCTACAGTGGTCCTCTGACCACAAAGTGCCCTTCTGGGTATATGTGTTCAGGACTCCTTCCTCAGGTGCTGAGTCTGCAGGACTGGGGGCTTTTCACAGGGGATTCTGTGGAGGGCCCAGAGGACCACCCTTGGGGCTGCAAAACCACTACAAATGGGAAACAGGGTTGTCCTCCTATGGTTGCTCCCAAGGATTCAATCTGGTTTTCCTTTGTGGCATCCATTATGCTTGTAATTACTTGTTTAGCATCTGTCTGCTTCTCTGTCTGCATGCTCTTGTTCTCTCTCGGCTGGCCTTGTTCATGGTTGGGGCCTCAGCACTGAGCAGCCTGCCCGGGGTGTAATAAATGTTTGTTGGGAAAACAAACAAACAGTCTGGCTGGCGGAAGGAGCACATGGATGCTCTTTGGAGCAGCTGGACTCAGCATCCCCGAGAGGTTCAGATCTGACATAAGCTGGCTGGCCACATACCCAGTGTGATCGTAGGCAAGTCATAGTGTTCCCTGCAATTTGAGGTGGATTAGTGAGGTGAGATGGGGCACAGATCCTCCTGAGGGTACCAGAGGAGCCTATGCAACTGGATTCTAGGGGAAGGAGCCACCCCAGCAAAGGCCAGGAGGTAGGAAAATAAGCAGCAATTTCAGGTACCCTTGCTGCATGGAGAGGTGAGGAACTGTTGGAGGCATGTGCTGTGTGAGTGTTGAGAGGGCATGTGTGTGGCTTATTATTATGGATAGAGCCCCTCACTTGTTATTACGGATAGGGCAGCCAGTGCACACAGAGGATAAAGGTCTCACTGATAGTCCTTGGGGTAGGCAACAGTTCCCACCCCTTTGTGCAGCCATGCCCTTGGTCTCTGCCCTTCCTGTTCCCACAGGTGACCAGGCAAGGGCCGTACACTGATGGTGGCCATGAGGACACAACTCCTGCCTTCTCAAAGGATAATGTCCATGGGAAGGCGGACAGATCAATGGTGTTGGGGGCCACAAGATCAGGCTGTGGAGCTTGGACTTGGGCCCTGAGGTGTAGGGTACCCTGGAATGTGTATATATTAAAGGAACCTATCTTCTGATGACCCCTGGCTCTGGAACTGAACAGGCAATGATCCTGAGACACCGTGCCCCCTTCTTCCTTCCCTAGAAGAGCTGCAGCTGCAGCGTTTCTCATCCAAAATCAAGGGGCATAAATGTGGGTAGCCTCGCTCAGACCAGGGCGGTGTGCACAGTGCATGTGAGTGTGTGCCTGTGTGTATGTATGCCTCCACAAGAGGGAATTCTATCATGGCAATCATTTGCCGCCCTTCTGTGGCATAGGGTCAGGCAGCAAGCTGGCACTAGAAGATTTTAAGCTCATGGTAATGAAAGCAAACGGCAATTTGGTGTGGTTTCAGGCTTGAAAGCCGCAGTGTGGCATTCAGTCATCACAACTGATATTACCCACTGCTAATGGGGGCTGCTGCTGGCAGGCTGGTGAGGGAGAGGGGGGCTCAGAGAGGTTAAGTGACTTGCCCAGCATTACATGGTGGGTTATGGGAGGGCAAAGTCCAAGGCGCAATTTGGCTTCCTTCCCTCCCCCAAGGCCACACAGATCCCCAGAATGGATCTTCACTGGGTTTCCTGAGTGCTAGTTTCCATAGCAGCAGGCCATTTCTGCACAATGAATCCCTCCTCTTCCCTGGGCTTCAAGGTTGTGGGGGCTGCAGGGGCAAGCTGCTCAATCTCAGGGAACTGCTGGGTACTGGCTGCAAGATGTAGAAGGAGCCATTTAGATGGTCCTAGGGCATCCAGCTCTCATAGAAGGGCTCCCATAGTTTAGTGCTTGCATTTTGTCTCTGGAGTTGGGTCCACTCTAGTAAGGTGCCAGGGAGAGAGAATGAAATAAAACCCACCAGAAACAGAATGGGAAAGACAGACACAAACAACGTATAAAAGCAAAGGCTTAACAATGGGAAAACAAATGTTTGTTTTCCTGACAAAATATTTTGTCTTTACAGTTTGGGCTGGAGGGCACCTAGGGTGCTTCCTAGAGAAGAGTTGAAAAGCAAGCCTGTCTTTCCTGGGAAGCTGGTGGTTAAGAATGCAGAGTCCTTGGCCCTGCAGAGTCCAGCTCTCTGTAGAATAGAACCAGAACTCTGCACTTAGTGAGTTCCACAGGGGACTCACCAGAGGGGAATTTTCTAGAGAACAAAGTCTGAGAATATGAGGGGCCAGGATGGCTGCCCTGGGCTCTACTTAAGTTGATGTAGCAGGTAAATGCAAAGCTAGGATTTAGGACTCAGAAAGAAGCAAGAAAGAGAGGAAAGCGACTCTTTTCAAAACAAGACACAGAACATACAGCACTGAGCAAGAGAAATAACGGAGCTAAGAGAAGGGGTAATGTGGGGCAATCAAGAGGGCTTTCAGTGAACTGCTTGTCATGCCACACAGAGCCCCTCCCTTAATCCCCATGGTAGCTCCATGAGACAGCTTCTTGAAAGAGGGTTTCTGGATGAGGAAACTGAGGCATGCAGCACAAAGGCCTCGACCTAACTTTGGGCCCTGTTGGCTGTCTTTTAAGGGGCCTTGGCTTTAACCACAGGGCTAGCCAGGGTATCATGGAAGGAAAAGCTCAGGGCTTCAGACCCACCCTCAAATCACAGCTCTACCTCTTAATACCTGTGCAACCATGGGATCATCTGTGTACCTCAGTTTCTCATCTGCAAAATAGCATCCCAGAGGGCTTATGAGGTAGCCTAAGAAGAGTGCATGGAGTGGCACCTCGTGCTAGTGAGCCAGGAAGCACCTGGGAAGCCTTCTCACCTTGAAGGGCCTTGAAAATGGGAAGAGATGCTTCTTAGTGGCTCCTTGTCCTGCACTGAGGCAAGGTGGGGAGAAGCTGTGGTGAATCCTGCTCCTCTGTGAGTGTGGAGCAAAACTCTCTGTGCCCCCAACACTAACCGATCCCCTTCCTTGGTTTCATTATAACTCTTTCACAGAACTTAGCACCAATGACATGTGATGAATTTGTCTGGCATTCTTGTTTGGTGTCAGGCAGTCCTTAGGATGGTGTCAGCTCCAACAGGGATAGATTTTCACTTGTGTTCACTGCCATGTCTTTAGCACAGTACCTTGCCCACAGTGGGTACTCAATGAAAATACCTTCTACATAAATAGAAATGAAATCAGTGACCTCATTGCACCATTACCATCACCCTACAAGTCAGTCTCCATTTTGTCTATTCTGGAAACCAAGGTTCAGGGAAGCAAAGGGCTGATACAAGAGTGCATGTGAGGTAAGGGGCATGGCAGGTGCCCAGTAAGTCAATAGAGTCCCCTTTGGTGATTGTCCATCTAAGAACTGCCTTGCCAGAGATCATTCCCCTTCTGAAGAAGCTCTCATCCAACAGATAATTCCGATAGGGTCTAATGCCATGGCTCATGCTACTGACCACAGCCATAGGTGGGGGGTAGAAGGGAAGTCTCAGGGCTGAGAATTTTAGATGATCTTACATGCTGACTGTTTCTCTTCTCCCAATTTCTACCTCCCAGCAACTCACAATGTGACTACACTTGAAGATAAGGTCTTTTTTCAAAAGCATTTTTATTTGTGTGTGTGTGTGAGGAGTGTGTGGAGGAAGTATATGGGCACATCAAAGCCTCTAGATGCTACAAACAAATGACACATGCATCACTTTGTGCATCTGGCTTTATGTAGGTACTGGGAAATGGAACCTGGACCAGCAGGCTTTGCAAGCTAGCACCTTTAACCACTGGGCCATGTTCCCAGCCAGAGATAATGTATTTAAAGAGACAATTAAGTTGGAATGAGGTCATGCGGATGAACCTTCATCAATTATGATGATCTCCTGATTTGAAGAAAAGATAAGGACACAGACATGTGCACATATGCCTGCACACACACACACACACACACACACACACACACACACACACACACACATTCACCCAAGACCTCTGATGCCACAGGAGAAAATGGTATCTGCAAACCAAGGAGTCAAACCTGCTGACACCTTGACCTTCCAAAATAGAAAGAAAATAAATTTCTGTCACTGAATCCACCAAATGGATGATTGCTAGGGCTGTCCAAGAAGATTAATACAAATACATCGATTCATCCCATCCTCAGAGGGTCTGCAAGGAACATACTGTGATGACCCCATTTTGCAGATGAAGGAGAAGGCTCAGAGAGGGGAAGTGACTTGTCTGAGATAGCGTAGTTCACATGTGTGTGGAATGCAAAGCCAAAGTAATATGCAATCCAGTGGAGAGGATAGGGACTCCCCAGAAAAGTAATCCATCACATCAGCATCTGTCCTCATTGTGGGATATGTGAGCTTGGACAAAACACTTCACCAGAAGCAGCTTAGGGAAGAAAAGACTCTACAGTTCTAGAGGGTAGAATCCTCATGATGGCAAAAGAAGCAGGAAACAAAAGCCACATTATCAGGAAAGAGTGTGAGAGAGCAGGGGAGATTGGTTTCCATCATTTTGGGCTCAAAATACCTTTATACTCTTTTAAAAGTTAATGAAAAATCCAAAGAGTTTTTATGTCAGTTTGCCTATCGATGTTTACCATATTAGAAATAAAAATAGAGACATCCAAAAACACACTTCTTTATTTTCAAAACAATGAGGTCCTCTTCTCAACACCCCTGTAAGTGTGGGCACTATTGGCATCATCATCTTCTTGTGTAAGTGAGAAAGCAAACTGAGGTGCTATGTAGACCCAAGTCTCGAAGCTGATAAGTAACCAGAGCTAGGACTGGAGTAGGGCTCTGCTGCAGAGCCCAAGCAATGGACTGCTTGCTATGCTACTTGAACATGGGGAACAGCTCCTCTCCCCATCCACATTTGGGCTTACCCTGGGAAGCTGAGTCTAAGTCCCAGAGCCTGTCTATAATAGGACAGGGTATAAGGAGTTTGCCTTTCCAAAGATAAGATTTGAAACAACAAGAGTAGTGTTTTCCCCAGAGTCGCACCAGGCATCCCACACTCACTGCCATGCTCTGGCAGGGACAAGAAGTCTGCTCTCAAAGCAAAAGACTTCCACAGGGTCTTCAAGTGTTGCCATAGCCCAGCACCTTGAGATAGAGCTGCCTTCAGCTCCCTTTGCAAAGTCTGCAACCAAACAGGGACCAGAGAGACCTGAGTTCTCTGGAGCAAGGGTGATGCTGGGTGAAATTTGTCATCCCTCTGAAAACCTTGCCTAACCCACATGCATCTTTACATAGCTCATTGTCCCTGCATGGGCATTGACTGAGACCCTCCTATGTACTTTCTCAATTAGAAAAATGCTTAAGTTCCACAATAATTTTGTGTATTTGGTAATTTTGAAAATCTAATCCATCAACACTTAGCTTGTGCCTGGCAATTAACTGAATACCAAGGATACAGTACAGAGGAGGAAGACAGATAAAGTTCCTCTGGGAAACTCATGGCCCATATGGAGAAGACATGAAGAGGGAGGCAATCATGGGCAGTGTGGGATAAAGAGAAGCATGAAGCAGGAGACTAAGCAAGCACAGATCAGAAACTCAATAAATACTGGGTCAAGAAGCTGAGACTCCTTCAGGATGAGAGCTATGAGCCACCTCTTCCAAAGTGTCACCCTATCATATTTGCCAAAGGATGACGACTGTAGTCAGTTCTTCATGGTCATCAGGGGCCCATCCTTTAGGCTCTTGGGTTCTTTTTGGAAATTTGGTTTCCCTGGAAGAGAGGGGAAAACAAGGCATGGGAGAGCATGGGGGATGCTTTAGGGTAGGCTAAAAAGATCTCATGGCTGACTTCACTAGTCAACATGGGGACACAGGTATGTGTGTTCCTATATGGGATGTCTGGCTGCCCCTTGTTTGTGTGGGCTTGATGGTAGGCTACATAATATACTTTCCCCAAAGTGGACTGAAACAGATAATGCCATCCATTCCACTGCAGAGGACCTTATGAGAATTATCTAAGAGTGTTGGGCCTGTCACACAATTCTAGATATCACTGGGGATAGGAAACAACAAAAATGGGTGGCCAGTATATTTATTAATAGCCAATTTTTAGGAGCCAGATGTGGAGCCCGTGATTTATAGTGTCAAGCTAGAAATTTTCTTTTTTACCAGCTTGCATTCAAAGACATTAGGAGACATGGGAGGCCAGAGACAAACAATATGTCAGCTTGGACAAGATGCAGCTATTTAGAGAGCATGTCTTGGGCAGGAGGTCCATGGGGCTGCCTTCTGTGATGCTCAAGTCATAGTCTTGCTTTTGCTGCAGGAGAAGATGCTCAGAACAACAGCCTTGCCTCTGCAGCCATCCGCTGGGGCTAAGCACAGGCCTCCCAGACAGCTTCACCTGGGTTGTCTTCACAGGTGCTGGCCCTGCTCGACAGAGAACATGACTCTTCCTCCCATCCTTCCCTACCAGTCAGCTTAGGATGCAGCTCTGATGGAGACCTCCTTTCCAACAGCATGCTGCAGTGGCCCTTCGAAGGTACAAGCAAGTGTCCTCTAAGGGTGGCAGCTCCTCATTTCCCAAGAAGCTGATGGAATTTGTGATGTGCAAGTTAGAAAAAGGAGTGTGCTTATTTTCTCTACCTTTTCAAAAATAGCAATTCAAGTAACATAATCCACTGTGAACATTAAAACAGCTCACGCAGAAAAGAATTGTAAAAACACAAGCCACTTTCAATGCCACCATCTAGGGTTAATTATCATTATGTACTGGTGTGTAACATTTGGGCCTTTGTGAGTGTGTGTTTAAGAAAAATTGTAAGAGTTTTTTCTACATAATCTTTATACGTAATTTTGACCTTTTGCAAATTTTACATATAAAGCATTTGAGCATGTCTTTGAGGCTTCAGGCAGTGCGAGGGCAGGAACCATGTCTGCTTGATCACTGCTAGATCCTTGAAGCTGACCATGTGTGACAGGCTCAAAAAATACTGTTGAAAATAATAGTGACAAATAATTCTGACTAAGTAACTTGAAGGTGTCATAGTGCACCATTTTTTAATTAAAATATTTTGTGTATAAAGTGTGTGTGTGTGTGTGTGTGTGTATGAGCACACACATACCATGGCGCACATGGAGACAACCTCAGGGTGTTAATACTCTCCTTCCACCTTGTTTGAGGCATTGGTTTCTCACATTATTTTGCTGCTAGGAAGGTCAGAGTAGCTAACCCTTGAGTTTGGGGCTTCTCCTGCCTCTGCCTCCCATGGCTGTAGGCACATTGGGATTATAGACACATGTGCTTTAAATGGGTACAGGGAATCGAACTCTCATTGGAAGACTTGCAGAGCAACTGCCTTCAATCATTGACTTGTCTTCCTAGCCCCACAGTACATTTTTTAAATTGCATTCTTATAGCAAGTCACTATGACAATCACTTCTATGAACCACATGTTGCAAAATAGGAAACTGAGGTCCAGAGAGATGACTGCCACCCCCAGTCTCTATCAGCACATGAACATGTCCTTATGAGTGTATTTTCCCACTCAGTACATTTGTTTGATAAATCCCAGTTCTAATCAGACTGGCAGCAGCTCTGCTTCCCTGAAACAAGATTCCTTGTTTGGAAAAGTGATTGTCTGTCCTAGGCAGGACTTGGCTGACCACCTGGACTTTAGTTAGCGCCACTGGGGTCCTTTAGTAGCTTGGACCCAGGATGACCTTGGGTCTGCCTTCACTTGGGCCCTGCTGCTCATTTCCAGCCTGTACCAATGGGTTTCCAGTACATCTGTCAGCCCCACAGACATTAGGTTCCCACTGGACCCACTTCCTGTCTTACAGATTCCCACTAGGCCAGGTGCACTTGATGACCCCATCCTCATTTGGCCTGGTTTTCCTATCCCAGGGTACACTGGTTCTGCCTCCAGCTGTGAGAATGGGAGTCACTGGTGAGAACTTATACCAACCACTGGAGCTGCTCCTCTCCTGAGTGCCCCTGGGAATTGAAGCCACCCTAGGTGCAGTGCTGAAATCAGTAACCCTAGGACTTGGCAATTCAATCCTCCAGCATGCCCAGCACTGGCTTTCAGAACTTCCAGCCTAGTGAGACTACAGTTGCCCACATTGATGACTGGCTTGCTAGTAAATATCATGATAGCCTCTTTCTCTTCCAGGATGACTCACTCCCTTTCTCCTCCCCATAGCAATGTCTTCTGAGGTCATCTCCAAATGAACTTGGATCCTTGACTCGGGGTTAGCCTCTTATGGCTTGCACACTAAAGAATTCTTTCTTCTTCTTCCTGTAACTAATCTCTACTGGGATCCCCACAAGCATGATCTCCACTCTTTCCCCTTAACCTATCCCCCCATCTGTCCCTAGAATCACCTTTTCAAACATTCTTTGCTAGTTCTCCCTGTCCTTCAGATGAATTCCTCAGCTCAACCTTCGAAGCTGTATGTGTCCTTCCCTGTCAGGCTCCTCAGCATCTCTCCCCATACCACACCTGTCCCACATGTACTTTGCCTTATTTGTGTGCTGTTCTACCTTCCTGGTATGACTCTCCCTATCTTGTTCCTTCCAAAACTTTCTACTTATACATCAAGACCTCCTATCTGAGCCCTTCTTAGAGTACTTACTCAATAGCAGCTTCATTTTTGTTTGTTTTCTGTATATTATTTACCCCTTTTATTATAATGATGTGTCTTCCTTATAGAACTGTGAGCTCTGTCAGTCTCAATCTCTTTCCCTTTACCCTAACATCCAACATTGATCCAGGTACAAGTTACCCTCTCCTTCCCAAAATGCAGGCAAATTTTCCCATTTACTCAAAGCCTGAGAAACAAACAAATCTGAGCAGGATGGTATCACTTATGATTCCAAATCCACTGTTCAGCAGTCTGCAACTCAGAGGCAGGGGCTCCATGGCTGAGTGGCAAGGAGACTTGGTTGAGAATGAACAAATGAATGAATGAAGAAATCCAAAGCTGAGAATACTCTTCAGTGTTGAGCACAGACCTGCATGAAGTTGAGGGGGAGGGAGCAGGAACACGGAGATGCCAAGCCTAAGCCAAGAAAGTTGTTTTGCTTTGGAATACATTATTTTTGCAGGTTGCTATAGTTACCGCTGTGAAATTAAAAATTAAAACCTTGTGAAAGAGAGAGGGTTGACTGAGATGAGGCAGTCCTTTGACAGGCTGAGTTATTTATCTTCTCCCCATGTAACATCTGGTTATGTGCTTGCAAATTTATTTTTAATTCAGAGCTCTAGAAAGGAGTTTGTGGTGGTTGTGGTGCAAGGGTGAACTATTTGGGAGAGGAAGGTTAGTGAGTGGCATCCAGTGGCAACTAGGTACCACTGGCACATCCCCTGGCCCTTGCCCCTGCTTCTCAAGCAACCTGTAGGCAGCATGAGGAGGTAGGCAGATGTTTAGACCCCCTGCCAAGCAAGCAGCACCTGTAACCAAGGCTCTCAGATGCAAAGCCTGACTGGAGGCAGCTCTTGGGTTTTAGTGACTCTCTGAACAGAAGGACAAGAGTAGCTGGGGGCAGGAAGGCTTTGAATTCTTGCCACACTAGTCTGTCCCCTAACTCATGTGACCCCATCTCCTAGCATCTTTCTGGACTTCTTATCCTGACTCCCAGAAAGGCTGCAATTCTGGTTTTGTGGAGCCATACTGGCCTGAGCTAGGAGATGAGGCCATGTGAGCTTGGGAAATCACCTTCTTCCCTCTGATCCCTAGTCATCTACTTCTTCAAGGAGCAGTTGGAGGCTGAATTACTTCTTGGGCCCAATTCTAGGTGTCTAAAGAGTTGCCAGGCATTCCTGGCTGCCAATGTCAGTGCTTCCACCTGATCACCCAAAGAGCCATATTGGGATTCTAGAGTGGGCTGCCCTGTGGGCTCGCCTAACCCACTACCCTTCCTCCTGCCTTGGATTTAGCCCTGAGTGTTTCCTGTGCATATAACTCTCTTTCCCCATGTTTATATACTCCCTTCTCCCTGGGCATGTCCCTGCTTCTCTCTTCTACTGCCCATCACTGCCTCCAGTACCCAATCCCTCCATCTACAGTTCCAGGTCAGTACTCTCACAAGCGTTAGCTGTCTGCCTCATGATCCTCCTCCTAATGGATAGAAGTTTTTCTTACAGCGTGTTGTCACAATTATTCTCTTTTGTAATAACTCCTGACAATCTCTTACTGTGTCTGATTTATACATTCAACTTTACTGCAAGTATACATGTATATGCAGAAACAAAAAAACAAACCACTGTATCTGTAGAGTTTGAAACTATAGTTTCAGGCATCTCCTGGGGCCCTAGGACACATTCCCTAAAGATAAAGGGAACTTCTCTAGTACACTTCCTGTCTGTATGTTTGCCTGCCTTCCTGTTGTCTGTCTTCGCTAAGAGCAGAAATCATCTGTCATAGTTTTGTCCCCTGTGCCCAGAGCAGGGCCTGGTACATCATACAACCTAAAAATGTTTATTGAGTGAGAGAATAGAGAAAACATTTCTTAGCCCTTGCTGTATGCTAGACTAAATGAGGACATGGTAGGCTAGGTTAGAAGTAAGGGAAAGAGAATGAGACAAAAAGTTACCAAGCTAGGAAAAGTGACTACTCAAGGCAACTCTAAAGGAAGAAACCATTTTCTCATAATTGCTTGGGCATGTGTGTGTGTGTGTGCATGTATGTGTGTGATGCCATCTGGTTGGGGCCTTTCTGCAGATATAGCAATGGTCCTATAAGGTGTATGATGGAAAAGAATAGTATTTACAAAGCCTAACTTCTCCTAAACAATGAAAGTAATAATAGCAACCTTGTACTGAGTATTTGTTATATATACACATGCTGGTTCAGATGAATTAACTGACCCTTATAGATGTCCTCTGAGGCCTTTATTATTCTTTTACCCACTGGACCCTGGTATCCAGCATCTAGCAGAGGCATAGTATGTGTTTATGGAATGACTGAGTTTCTGGGTCATATTAAAGGCAGATCAGATAGGGTGGTGATTTTTCCAAGGACAGATAACGAGGATGTTAGATCAATTTGACTCTGTGAATTATGGAAAAGGAGAGCTCTTCCTGGTGTACTGGCTTCTTTGAGTCACTACTGTCTCCTGCTCAGGGCTCCGAGGTAATGACTCCCCATCCTTACCTGCTTACTGACCCTTACAACTTGTCTGTATCATGTGGCTCAGAATCTGAAAGGCACTAGACTGAGTGGCCCAGAAGGCCAGCCATCAACAGCATAGACCAGGCCTGGGCCCTGGTATCTTTGAAGCATCTTAGTAGTTGCAAACCTTTACTGCCTTACAGGGATGATATGCAAGGAGAGAGTACATTTTTTGGGGGCAGATAGATTCCAAACTTCTTAGCTCTAGACTCATTACACGGGCTCCTCCCATGAGCGAGCTCCCAAATGCATGGTTGAAGCTTGTTGCTAATCCCTTACTGTGCCTAATTTATACATTAAACTTGTCTAGTCATCATAAGAAAAAGGGTCATGTTTTGAAAGGAGGGCCAAGCCAAATGTATTATTTGGAAGTCCCATGGGATGGCTACTTGGGACCATGGAGCTTCCTAGGAGATTCAGGGCAAGACCTATACCCCAGTCTTCAAGATCTTCAAATGAGGTCCTATGGACTTCTCTGGTGGTTGGTCATGGGTGGTGTGAAAAGCAGGTGCAGGTGCCTCGCCAGAGCCTGGTCCAAGCAAGAAGGCTTCTGGGGAGGGAAAAGAGATGACCCCTGGAAGGCAGAATGGTTATGTAGAGAGGTATAGATTTGGGCTCACAAAGTCCTCGTCCCATCTAAGCCCTAATCTTAGGAAATTTAAGAATGGACTCAGCTATAAGTAAGACAAACCTAACTATAGGGCTTCAATTTGATTGGTTGTTATTGTCTTATATGGCAAGAAGTGTACCATAGACGATCTGGAACCAGTATGGCTTGCACTGATGTCACCAAGGACTGAATTTCTGTTTGCCGTATGTCCTTGTACCCATAGCTATGTGGACTTTGCCACATTTTTGTTGCTGCATGCCTGCTGCTGCTGCCCAGCCTCTCTTTGCAGGAAGAAGGAGGAAGGAATAAGCACCAAAGAAACAGATTCCTCAGGTGGAGGAACAGTCTCAGATTTCTCCCTAAGTCCCATTGGCTGGATCAGCATCATGCACCTTCTTAGTCAAAAAGGCTGCTGGGAAAGTTTGTTTGGTTTCCTTATAGCCTCAGTGAGAGGAGATAGAGGCTATGTGGAAAACAGATGCATGCCTGTGGTTTTCACAGTGCTAAAGTGGCTCCTCAAATCCCCTTTCCCATCCTCACTCATGCTTGAGCTTCTGGAAGGATGGCTCTGTCGCCTCTGGCAGCAAATGATCAAGATGTGAGTTGTGTAGCCAGACTGCAGGGTCCATCCCTGTTCCATTAAGTTCAGGTGTGTGCTAGACAGCTCCTTCATTCTCTCTGTGCTCCCACTTACTTGTCTGGAAAATGGGGATGATGTCCTTCCCCAGTGTGTTGTTTTAGCAGGAGGAAAAAGAGCTTAGTTCTGGAATCACCCCTGGCTGTACTGACTTTAAAGGCAAGTATCCAGTAATGCCATCATTATTACTATTGTGTCCATGATCACTGGGATGACACTTCACTGCCTGAGGCCTAAGGGATGGCCCAGCTCTGCCTGACTTGTCAGGAGGCTTTGGATAAGCCCTTTTGGCAAGCTGGTGTTCCCTTTGTGTGCTAGTAGTCTGGTCTCATCATTCTCCTGAAGAGATTGCACTTAGACTCCCAGACTCTGACCTGAGCCTTCCTGTGAGGGCAGCTGAGCCAGCCAGAAGTGCTGGGCTGGGCTGTGGCAAAGTTGAGCACTCTCTGTGGGTGGCCATTCCTAGCCCCTTCCTCATTAGGTTGCATCTGGAGTGAGGTCTAGAGCTGTTCTGTCTGCCCTCAGTTTGCCTTCCTCTTGCACCTGGCTCTTGGCTCAGGATCCCATTTCCCCCTCTCTCCTATCACTTCCTCCCATGACTTCAAGTTCCCCTCTGCAGCCTGTTTCCTGTGGCAAGAGACTACGCCCTGTGGAGGAGCTCCAAGGAAGCTGACTGAGGTCCTTATGGGGCAATGTCTGCACTGGTGGTGGTGTTTTCTAAGAAGTTGGTTAAGAGGCCCTCTGCCTTCCAGAAAGGTCTTGTCTCCTAACTTCTGGTACCTGTTCCTTTCTAAGTCTCAGTTTCCTGATCTGTGCAATGTGCACTAGTTTGGAGAACCTGCACAGACTAGATTTTCATAGCAAGGGGTATTTCTGCATCTTGGACCAGTCGCTGAAGTGCAAAAGTGCACAGGTTGTATCCTTGTACTGGCCCCTCGCCCCTGCTGCAATGCATTGTGGGAAACAAGCAAATCTGACAGGGATCCAACAGCCTGATCATGGCAGGGCAGCTGCCCTTTCACTGTTTCTTACATAGCATCTACAGAAGTTTTCATCACAATACCAGACT
Source organism: Jaculus jaculus (assembly GCF_020740685.1). Classification (NCBI taxonomy): domain Eukaryota; kingdom Metazoa; phylum Chordata; class Mammalia; order Rodentia; family Dipodidae; genus Jaculus; species Jaculus jaculus. Next base: position 80,518,303 of record NC_059109.1, on the reverse strand, counting down.
CCAAAATTCAAATAAAGCCTAAAAGTAATCACTTCTAGTGTATAGATTTACCATGTGTCAAACTCACTACAAAATGTTACATACATGTTAATTTATGTAATCTTGCAATAATGCAGAGGAAGGCACTATTATTAATCTTGTTTTCAATTTTTTTTATTTATTTGAGAGAGAGAGACAGAGAGAGAGACAGAGAGAAACAGAGAGAATGAGTGCACCAAGGCCTCCAGCCACTGTAAACAAACTCCAGACGCATGCACCACCTTGTACATCTGGCTTACATGGGTCCTGGGGAATCGTATCAAGGCCTTTTGGCTTTTCAGGCAAGTGCCTTAACCGCTAAGCCATCCCTCCAGCCCATTACTTTTGTTTTCAAAGGAAGATAACTGAGTAAAGGGCAGTTGGGTAAGCCAGGCATGGTGGTGCACACCTTTAATCCCAGCACTCAGGAGACAGAGGTAAGAGGATTGCTGCAAATTCGAGGCCACCCTGAGACTACATAGTTAATTCCAGGTCAGTCTGAGCCAAAGTGAGACCCTACCTCAAAACAAACAACATAAAAAGAAAGAGCAGTTGGGTAACTTATCCAGGGCCACTTGGCAGACTGTGAATCTGAGCCTGGCCAGTCTGGCTCTAAACTGCTGGTGTTTGTTTGTTTTTGTGTTTTAGCTCATTCTCTTTGCCTCCCACCTGGTGTTGGAATCTCTGTTGCAACATTCCCCACCTCAGTGTACTGCCTGGCTTCAGCTGGCACACCTGCAGGGTTGGAGCTCTCACCACCTCCCTAGGGATGGCTGGCTGGACGTACATAAAGAAAACTCTCCCTCAAGTTTGTGGACTCCTTAATAAGTCTTCAGGACTCAGAATGGTTTCCTGGGCAACAGAGCAGCTTGCTCAACCCCCAGGGACCTAGTGTGGTCTGGATTACAAATGGAGAAATATAGAAGGAGCCAAAAGCTTCACGTTACACAACCACGGGAAAGGAAGTGGCAAGATCCTCAGAGCAGAGGCTTGGCATGTGTGTTCAAGTCATTTCCCGTCCTGAGCTTCTTTGTCTGTTCTGTGCTGCCATCAAAAACTGTACACACTGGGTGATTCATGAACAGAAGTTTGTTTGGAGCCTGTGTGGTGGCACATGCCTGTATAACCCTGGCATTGAGGAGAGGGAGGCAGAAGGATCATAAGGGACAGGCCCTCTGGTGAGTGTCTTCTTGCTGTGTCATTGCATGGCAGAAGGGCAAGAAAGTAAATGAGATGTGTGCACCATAAGAGAAGAGATCAATAGATAGATAGATAGATAGATAGATAGATAGATAGACAGATGACAGCAGAAAAGGTAACATTCACATTCATCACATATTACCTCACTAATCCAGTCATGAGGATGGTATTCTTATGATACAAACACCTCACATTTGGAAATCAGGAACATGATTCTTTAGTCCAAACAATCCTCTTGGCCTATAGAGAAATGAAGTCTCAGAGAATAGTAGGAACTTAAGGCTTTCCAGCTAGTTGGTGGCAGAAAAAATAGAGTTCCAAAGAGCAAAGTAAGAAGTGGTTGGTCAGCTGCATGATCCCTCTTAGAAAATGTGAGGACAAAGGTTAGATGTAGGCCGTGACAGAAGGGTAATTCTTTAGCACCAAGCTTTAGAGAGCTCCATGTAGTAGGACCACTGGATGTGCCCGTCAAAACATTCAAATGGGGCAGGAAGATGGCTTAGTGGTTAAGGTACTTGCCTGCAAAGCCTAACAGCCTGACATGGATTCTTCAATGCCCACGTATAGCCAGATGAACAGGGTGACATGTGCATCTGGAATTCGTTTGCATTGGCTGGAGGCCCCAGCATGCCCATTCTCTCTCTGTTTGTCTCTCTTCTTTCTCTCTCACTCTGCTTGGAAAAAAAAATCCAGATGTAGGTCTGATGAGCTTGTATGCTCCATGGAGGTGTGAGGCAAGTTCAGAGGTATATAGCATAGGTTGGGTGATAATTCTGGACTGTTATTTGGAGGGTTTGTGGACACGGGCAGGGCCATGACGACACCCAAGTGGCTCAGTGGAGAAAGCTGGCTGGATCTCGGCTGTCTCTTGTGCATGACCGCTCTGAGCCTCAGTCTCTTCATGTGGGGATGGGTTGCTAAATAGCCAGAAAAGTTGATAAACCAGAATTTCTTAACCATGTTTAAGATTAGGAGAGTTAACATCAAACTCAGATTTCATCTGTCTCAAAAAATAAGAAAGCTTTAGCCACCATGAACTGTTATCTCAAGAGGCCAAGCTGGGTATCTCTGGTCCCTGGAGCTGTACTCTGATCTGCCAATCTGCTGACAGCTGTGAGCGGGATAGAGGTCAGCTGGTCCAGCCCTCTGCTTTACCAAGTCTCTCCCAGGCTGAAGAGGCAACCATGCCCACTCTGGAGGAAGGATCCAAGAGAAACACTTTCCATTCCCTCAGGTGTCTGCTCAGGGCCACCCCAGGATGAATATTTCCTTTCATAATGTCGCTAATCACTTCCCCCTGCAGACATGAGCCAGCCTCTCCCAGGCTTCTGCAGCTGCAGTGCCCTGTGGGCTCTTCATCAATGTTACATGGTAATTAATAATAGATCCTCCTGCTGCAGCTCCCGCTCCCTCTGACAAGTTGGATCTTCCCAGCCAGATGAGGTAGAAATCAAAGGCCTGAAATTGCCACTAAAAACTTTTCCTCCAATAGCTTGTGGGAAGGAATCAGGACAACTTGATCCCCTTGTGGTTCTAGCACAGCGTAACATTCACATATTGCCCATGTGTTCAAGGGGCTTACATTGTTATTTGTCTGGGTGTGGTGCAGTAAACTGCAATGGTACCCAAGACAGACCTTTCTGATTGATTGGTGGTATGTGTGTGTATTTATGTTTGTGTGTGTGAGCGTTCACACATAGGCACATAGGGGTCTCTTGCTGCTGCAAATGGATGCCAGATGCATGTTCCACTTTTTGCATCCAGTTTTATGTGGGTTTCTAGGGAATTTGAACCCCAGCCTTGTAGGCTTTGCAACCAAGTGCCCTTAACCTCTGAGCTGTCTCCCTAGTCCCAAGATCCATCCTTTCTAACAAATCCCCTTGCAGTGCTGCCGCCACTAGTACATGGACCCTTATTTGAGAAATGCTGCTTTATTTATTATGAACCAAGAGTAAGTTTGTAGAAGCTAGGGCCTGGGAACATACAGTGAGCAACGTGACACAGCAACTGCTCTCCTGGGTGGAACTGAAGCTGAAAGCCAGTTCTAAGATTCAGACATGGTTGATCCAAGTTCTGGTACAGTAACTCTGGATGTTGTCTCTAATTCACGAAAGCCTCTATTTTTGGCAGATATTTAATTGGAATAATTATGTTTTCTGTTATATCATCTTGTTGACATGAGGATCGGTTGAAGAAATGGACATGAAAATATGTGCTAAGAAATGTTAGTTACATAAATAATGTACCTTAGTAGTTGGTTACTGTTGTAGTTGGGGCATTGCTCAGGATGGTATGACTATGTCCTGGGAAGGTTGACCGTCATTTATTTATTCATCAGTCCATTCCGCACAATTTCCTTGATCTCCAAGAATGCCCCAGGTGTGGAAAACATAGGAGGGAATGCACAGACCACAAAGTTCTCCTCTTAGCATGCTTTCTTAGAAGTTGGCAAATGTGTTTAGAAGATGTCAAAGAGGTATGAAATGTAACAAAGAGGAGTCAGCCAAGCCAGGGGGGAAGTAGATCTGGGCTGAGAGAAGCAGGTGGGTGATGTTCAATTAATGGGACAGAGGTCAGCTGAGGCCCCTATGACAAGGTAGTCCACTGGGCCTTGCAACAAGGCAGAAAGTGTCTGCAGGGAGAGCATTCCAGGCCAAGGGAACTGTAAGCACAAAGTCCAGTGAGGCTCAGGGTCTGTCTGGATGTCTCACACCACTCATCAGCTGCCTCTCGGGGATCCAGATCTTTGGGAGTCTCTAGCAGCCTACATTTCTTCCTCCTTCGAGGACTGAGTCTGAATCGCACCAGAGATACCAAGGCTGCCCATCCTGGCTACCAGGTATCAGTGGCTTGGGAGGTGACAAGCAGAATAGGTCACTTCCTTAACTGAACTCCACTTGACATGTGAGCAAGGGGACATGATAGTCTCATCTCCACCTTAAGTGACACTGAGAGCTAGAGGCACTTCTTGCTATGGAAATGCTTGGCAAGCTGGACACTCACTAGGTGCTCATGAATGCTCACTTGTGTCTTTCTCTCTCTCCCTCAGCTATCAGAGACCAGGGACAGTGGGGGCTCAGACCCATATTTCTCACTTAGCCCAGGAGTGAGTCCCTTTGCATAGATTTGCATAAGACCTGAAATGGTATATTCCTTTCTGCCTGTAGTTCCTGTAAGCTTACATCACCATTTAAAAATAGGATGTTGATCTTTCCCTTTCCCCACCAGTCCCTTTGCCTCTTGAAAGAATTCAAAGAATTAATCAGATATGCTGGTTTGGCAGCAGGTTTGATTTGGGCCCCTTTTGCAGAAGGGGGTCATCTCCTTAAAGCTCTTGATTAACTGCTTTCCTAGAGGGAGACAACAGCAATGATCTCACAGTGGAGGGGCCTGTAAGCTTGAAAGGAAAAGTCAATTTTATTCTTTCTGCTCACAAAAGTAGAACATACAGACAAAATGGAAAAATATAGAACAGCAGGAAAAATTTGCCAACAAAGTTCTTAGAATAACCAAACCAGACAATCACTGTTAAGATAGTAGTGCATTTTTTCTGGTTTATTTTTTCCCTATGGTATATATTTTTTGTGTGCATGTGTAGTATATGTGGTGTGGTGTGAATTTAGTGTGGGTATAGTGTGTGTAGTTTATGTATGAGGTATGTGTATGTACAGATGTGCATACCCTGTGCATGCACATGTGGAGGCCACAAGAGAATATCAGTGTTCCTCCTGTATCTCTCATTTGTGCATTTCCTTGAGGTAGGGTCTCTGAATCTGGAACTGTAGTTTTCATAAGCCCCAGTGATTCTCCATTCTCAGCTCTCTGCAGTACTGGGGTTGCAGGCATTTGGATAATGGCCCAGCTGTTTATGTGGATGCTTGGGAGTCTGGAGCTGTCTCAGGCCTCCTCAGCTTGGACTCTTAACCACTGAGCCATCTCCTTGCCCCTTCCCATAATATTTTTATATAATTGAAACCCTAATATATGTGTATATATATATATATATATATATATATATATATATATATATATATATATATATATTTATGAATATGTGTAAGTGCATATTCATATGTATTCTCTTATAGCTATTTTTGCCCTATGTCATTATAAACTTGTTGACATCTCCTTTCAAGGATAGATAGTACCTCCTGTGCAGGTAGTTCTTAGAGCTAGCCCTGCTGAAGCACATTTAGATGGCCCAGGGTTTTGGCTATGACATTCAATTCTTGGCTCTGATGAAGATGGGTGTGCTTCCAGCTTTATTATCTCAGGAGAGGTCCAGGAAATAAGATGAACAGAAAGACTGTGGAGGCAGTTTCTGGAGGTAGGAATGTGTTCTTAGAGTGCCATCAAGGAGACCTCTTGGACCAGTAAGCTTCAGAGCACGTCGGGATGCTGGCCTGGAAGGATATGGGGCTGGGGCTCCTGCCTCTTGCAGCTCTGCAGCTCCTGACCTTCCTCTCATTCAGGAGCACTCATCTCTTCACTGGGGTGGCTTGGACAATCTGCTTTCTTGCGAACGTGTCTGGGCACAATATGTTTAAGGAAGTGTCTGGGATTTAAAAAGCTTGAGCTGTGTCTCAAAGCCATGTCACAAGTCCTGTTCTGTTAAAACAAAAATGACTTGGCTTTGTTTAGTCAGAAATGCCTTCAGCTTAAGCAAGTGTGTATTTTGAATGTTCTTCTTCCAGAGTGATAGCAATCCAGAGTGTGTTCAGCTGTCTGTGGATGTGGTCTAGCCCTTGGGTTTTATCTTCCTGTTCCACCATACCTGAGAAGGAGGCATTTGATTTCACACTTGTTGACTTATGGGCCCAAAATGGTTGCCATCCCTGCAGGTATGGTGATCCTGAGAGGCTGATGTTCATTCCTCTTTCTCAGAGATTGACTCAAGGACAAGTACATGGTTTAAATAGGACACCCATAAAGGTCCCTAACAAGAGCAGAAGGCTCCTTTTCCTCTGCAACATGTGCTACTTGAATATATGCTGCCCAGAACAGCTCACAGGCATTTTGTTCTCATGAGTGAATACAGATTAAGGATTTCAACTGAAGGCCAATGTACAGAAGAAAGGACAGAATCAGAGCTAAGGCCTTGATTTAACTATATCTGAGGCCCAGCTCACTTCTAGACTTTTCAGGCACACAAGCTAACATATTCACAGTTGTGCAAATGAGCCTGAGGTGTCTGATGAAACCAGAAGAAGGGTAACCAATAAACATGCAAACAGGAACTTGGATGATTACATAAGTATAAAGAACTGAATTGAGTAAAAATTGATATTTTGTGGCTTAAGAGTTTTTGAAATGTAATCCTCGTATCATGGGACTGAGAACTTGTTAGCCCTGAGAGCTTCTATTCTGCACTGAGATCAGAACTAGTGTTCCTGTGGGCAGATGCAGGAGGACAGTCAGGAAGGAAGGCAAGGTTTTAGTTCCCTAAATGCCCTGCCTTCCAGTGGCCTCTGTGCTTCCTCCTGTGTGAGGCCTTGCATCAGCAGGCCAGATGGGGAGGTTGACTTGAAGCAGGCAGGAAGAAATCCCAGGAAGTTCCAGAGAGTCTGAGCTGCTTCTGCTGGAGAAAAACAGCAAAGGGAGTTGGGGGAGGGAGAGCAGGTGGCCCAGCTCCAAACTCATAGGTTGTTGCCTGTTGCTCCCTGCAGTTCAGGGCAGAGACCTACTTAGAGATTAATTGTCTGTAGTGTGAATAGTTAGGACAGGGCCAGTTTGTCCACTATCTCTAGACCATAGTCTAGACTACATTTAGGAGCAGTTTCTCAGTACCAGGCCATGGTGGCCTGCTAGGAAAAGATGAGTGACATTTATCCTGCCCTACAGGGAGCTACCGTGTGAGGGATTGCATGTGTGCCTCTGTTGCATATAATTGACAGTCAATAGGTTTGATAACGCAGGTTTTAAACCAATCTATTCACCTCTTTCCAATTATTGTTAGCTTGGAATACTGTGAGCCTGAGGCCCTGGCAGACTTGGTGGGAAAATGAGGATCGTATTTGAATGATGTCGGCATGAACAGTGGGCTCATGACTGCCTGCAGTGTGACTGTACTGTAAGTAGGATGGAGAAGACAGGGGCTGCAGGAGCAGAATAGGTTCCTTCCTAGAGGCATTAATGAAGGTTTTCTGAGTGATAGGTAGATAACTAAGCCATTTAAAGTGCTTACTTGCAAAGATGCTAGTTTGGGTTCCATTCCCAGGCCAGACACCAATATGTGGTACAAGCACCTGGCAATCATTTGCAGAGTCAGTGGCAAGGGCTGTGTGGGGATGTGAAAGAAAAGAAGACCATGGAAGATGGGGGCAGACCCTACAAGTCCTGAAGTAGATCTCGATCTTATTGAAAGGCCTAGGAGCCATGCTGGAGCTTAAACATTAAGTGAGATTTTGTTAGTGTTCTGGAAGGGCTGTTGCCTGCTTCCAGAAGGCTGATGGGACAATGGTACCAACAGCCATGAAGTCAGGCTATGGGCATTGTGAAGGAGGTTTGTACAGGACTACATCCCCACCAACAGTGTAGAAGGGGACCCCTTTTTCTTATCCTCACCAACATTTATTGTCATTTATTTTCTTGATAATAGCCATTCTGACATGAGTGAGATGGAATCTCAAAGTAGTTTTAATTTGCATTTCCCTGATGGCTAAGGATGCAGAACACTTTTTTAAGGTGTTTTATGCCATCAGTATTTCTTCCTTTGAGAACTCTTTATTTAGTTCCATAGCCCATTTTTTGATTGGGTGGTTTGGTTTCTTATTTTTCTGTTTTTTGAGTTCTTTGTATATTCTGGATATTAATCCTCTGTCAGATGTATAACTGGAAAAGATTTTCTCCCATTTTGTAGGTTGTCTCTTTGTTTGATTCACAATATTCTTTGCTGTACAAAAGCTTTGTAATTTCATTAGATCCCAGTGGTTGATTAGTGGTTTCATTTTCTGAGCAATTTGGGTTATATTCAGAGAGTCCTTACCTATGCCAATATGTTGAAGTGTTTCCCCTACATTTTCCTCTAGCAATTTCAGAGTTTCAGGTCTAATATTAAGGTCCTCAATCCACTTGGATTTGATTCTTATGCGTGGAGAAAGACAAGGATCTGTTTTCATTATTCTACATATAGATATCCAGTTTTCCCAGAACCACTGTTGAAGAGGCTGTCTTTTTTCCAATGAATATTTTTGGCATTTTTGTCAAAAATCATATGGCTATACCTGGCTGGATTAACATCTGGGTCCTCTATTCTGTTCCATTGATCTACATATCTGTCTTTGTGCCAATACTATGCTGTTTTTGTTACTATGGCATTGTAATATAGCTTAAAATCTGGCATACCACCAGCCTTATTTTTATTGCTCAAAATTGGTTTAGCTATTTGAGGTTTTTGTGCTTCCAATTGAATTAGAGGATTGTTTTTTCTATTCCATTGAAGAATGCCATTGGAATTTTAATGAGGATTGCATTAAACGTGTAGATTGCTTTTGGTAAGACTGACATTTTCACAATATTGAATCTTCCAATCCAAGAACATGGGATATCTTTCATTTCCTTATGTCTTCTGCAACTTCTCGCATGAGTATTTTAAAGTTCTCATTGTAGAGATTCTTTGCTTCTTTAGTTAAGTTTTTTCCAAGGTCCTTTATTTATTTATTTATTTATTGAGGCAATTGGGAATGGGGGAGATTCCCTGACTTCATCCTCTGCATGTTTGTTGTTAGGAGAGCTACTGATTTCTGTGCATTTATTTTGTATCCTGCTATGTTGCTAAAAAGTGTTTACCAGCTCTAACAGTTTACTGGTAGAGTTTTTAGGGTTTTTATGTGTAGAATCATATCATCTGCAAATAGTGATAATTTGATCTCTTCCTTTATAATTTGTATCCCTTTTATGAGTGTTTCTTGCTAAGACTTCCAGTACTACATTAAATAAAAGTGGGGACAGTAGACACCCTTGTTTTGTTCCTGAATTTAGTGGAAAAGCTTTGAGTTTTTCACCACTTAGTATTATGTTGACTGTAGGTTTGTCATAAATAGCTTTTATTATGTTGATATATATTCCTTCTATTCCCAGTTTCTGTAATACTTTTACTATGAAAGGATTTTGGATATTCTCGAATGCCTTTTCTGCATCTATTGAGATGATCGTATGATTTTTGTCATTCAGACCATTTATATGAAGTATTACGCTTATGATTTGCATATGTTGAACCAACCCTGCATCTCTGGGATAAAGCCAACTTGGTCAGTGTGAATAATCTTTTTGATATATTCTTGTATTCTGTTTGCCAAGATTTTGTTCAGAATTTTTGCATCTATGTTTATGAGGGAGATTAGTTTGTAATATTTTTGGTCCTGTCTTTGCCTGGTTTTGGTATGAGGGTGATGCTGGCTTCATAGTAGGAGTTCGGTAGAATTCCTTCCTTTTCTATTTTATGGAAAAGTTTGAGAAGCATTGGTATTAGTTCTTCTACGAATGTCTGGTAAAAGTCACTAGAGAATCCATCTGGGCCTGAGTTTTTTTTTAGTTGGGAGATGTTTTATGACTGCTTGGATCACTGTACTTCTTATAGGTCTATTTAAATGGTTTATCTCATCTTGATTTAATTTTTGTAGGCCATAGGAATCAGGGAAATCATCCATTTCTTTCAGATTTTCAAACTGAGAGGCACATATATTCTTAAATATGTCCTTATACTTGTCTGAATTTCTTTGGTATCTGTTGTAATGGTGCTTTTTTTCATCTCCAATTTTATTAACTTTTTTCTCTTCTCTCTTTCTTCTGGTCAGATTTGCTAAGGGTTTATCAATCTTGTTTATCCTTTCAAAGAACCAACTCATTGATTCTTTGAATTTTTTTTGTTTCTATTTCATCAATTTCTGCCCTAATCTTTATGATTTCTTCTCCTCTACTGAATTTTGGTTTGCCTTGCTCTTCTTTTTACAAGGCCTTAAGATGAAGCATTAAATTTTTTATTTGTGAATGCTCTAATTTCTTAATATAGGTACTTAGAGCTATAAATTTCCCTATTACGACTGCCTTCATTGTGTCCCAAAGGTTTTGGTATGTTGTATTATCATTTGATTCTATGAATTTATTGATTTCCTTTTTGATTTCTTCAATGACCCATTGATCATTCAATAGTGTACTTACTGTTTAGTCTCCATGAATTTCTGTATGCTCTGTAGCTTTTTGTGTTGTTGATTTGCAGTTTAATCCCACTGTGGTCAGATAGGATACAAAGGATTATTTCAATTTTCCTATATTTGTTGAGATTTGCTTTGTGTCCCAATCTATGGTCTATTTTAGAGAATGTTCCATGTGGTGCTGAGAAAAATGTATGTTCTGCAGCATTTGGATGGAATGTTCTGTAGATATCAGTTAGGTCCATTTGTTCCAAGACATCATTTAATTCATGTTTTTATGTTTATGTTTTGCCAGGATGACCTGTCAATTGATGAGAGTGGGGTATTGAAGTCTCCTACTACAATTGTGTTTGATGTTATCTGTGACCTTAAGTCCAATAGTGTTTGTTTGATGAAAGTGGGAGACCTCATGTTTGGTGCATATATGTTTAGGATTGTAATGTCCTCCTGCTGAAATGTTCCTTTAATCAGTGTAAAATGACCTTCTTTATCTTTCCTCACTAATGTTGGTTTGAAGTCTATCCTGTCAGATATTAGGATAGCAACCCAGTAACTCAGGGAGTCACACTACTGAGGTAGAAGTCTAGTGACTGTGTGACTGGGGTACACATGCATAGTGACACATGTTCAGGTTTTGACATTTAGAGGCAGCTGCATGCCCCTGATGGACATGGGGACCATCCTAGGCTACACAAGAGTGAAGTGAGTATGGCACAGTCACAAACAAAATAAGAAACCACTATTAACTTCATGACTGATAGACTTGAGCCCCAGCCCCAGTATCCATACACATGCAAGTAGACAAGTGCTCAAAGGAAGAGGCCTATGCATGCTGAGGCTGCCCTTCCCCCAGCCCCAGACACACAGCCACAGGCATGCCTGAGAGATCTGCCAGTGCATAGTGGTGCCTTGTTTTGCTGTCCTCCCTACATTAGAGTGGCAGCTCCAGAAGATCAGGCAACCCCATGTGATTTGCCACACTGGCACAATGCCTAGTGCTAACATGCTCAGCTCACCTCTTACAGCTTCCCTTTGTAGTTAAGAGCCTCTGCTTCAGCAGACAGGCCCATGATCATACTGTGAGCATGTGAGGGCTGGTGATTTTCTGTACTAAGATCCTGGTCTTCCCATAGAGCATGCTTTTCCAGCCCCAGTGGCCCCCTGGCTATAATGCCAGTACATCAGAGATGCTTGTACCCCAGAACCTTGCACCTTCCTTTGCCTAGATAGATCCATATGGCTTCTTCCTTCACCTGTACCCCTTCAGATGTTGGCTTAAACATAGCTCACCAGGAAAGGCTTCCAAGGACTCCATGTTAAATCACAACTTGGTGGCCCTGCTCTATATCTCCCCTGGCATTCTTAATGTTTCCATAGTATTCTTCCCCAAAACTCCTTGGTTTCTTTTATTTTCAATTTCTTTTTCTTCCTCCCTCCCACTATTCCTTTCTTCCTTCTTTATTTCCTTCCTTCCTTTTTCCATGTGTATGTGGTGTGTGTGTGTATATACTCATATATGTGTGTGTGTGTGTGTGTGTGTGTGTGTGTGTGTGTGTGGTGCATGGAGGCCAGAGGTCAATGTCAGGTATTTTTCTTAATTGCTTGTCACCTTATTATTTGAAACATGGCCTCACACTGAACCCAGAATTTACTAATTAGGACAGGCTAACTAGCCAGCAAGCCCTGAGGATTCTTCTGTCTCTACGGAATCCCTTCCCAGGCTGGGATTACAGGGGCATGCCACTATGCCAGAATTTTTTGTGGGCATCTGAACTCAGCTCTCCATGCTTGCACAACAAATACTTTACTCATTGAGCCATCTCTTCAGACCTCCTGTTAATTTCTTGTTTTCTGTTCCTCTCACCAACTACAATGTACACACGATGAAGGTAAGATCATTTGTTCACTCTGGTGTCTCCTGAGCTGAGGGGTCATGGAATATGGTGGGAGCACCATGACTGTGAGGAATGGAGATGAGCGAGGATGGCCACTGTGCTTGGGGCTGGCAGTCACAGTGCCCTTGCAGGGTTGTTAGGAGGCTTGAGAAAATCATTATGGCCACCTGAGGGGTTGTAGAATCACTATTCAAACATTTGCAGGTCCCACATCTCTGTGTCCTCCACTGGCAGAGTCTCCTGTGATATGAAGCAAGTGGAGCTAACTGTGAGATCTGGCCAGCTGGTGAGGCTTCCCAAAGACTGGGACTAAAGATATGCACCACCATGCCCAGCTTCTGTGGTTTTTCTTTATTGTTGTAAAATATCCCATTACCAAATTTTCCATTTTACCCATTTATAAGCATGCAACTAAGTGCCCATAAGTACATTCACATTTTCCTGCAATTATTACCACTATCCATCTCCAGGATTTTTCTACCTTTCAAAACTGAAACTCCAAAGCCATGAGTGGTAGCACACACCTTTAATCCCAGCACTCAGGAAGCTGAGGTAGGAGGATTGCTGCAAGTTCAAAGCCAACCTGGGTTAGACTGAGACCCTAACTCAAACTCCCCCCCCCAACACAAACTGAAACTCTGTACCCATTAAACACTCCTTAAACCCTTGCAACCAGCATTCTGTGTTCTGTTACCACAGATGTGGCTATTCTAGAGACCTGGTGTAAGTGGAATAGTGGTCTCTTTTTGTTACTGGCATATTTCACTGAGCTTGAGATCCTCAAGGTTCATCCATGTAGCAGTTGTCAGAATTTCACTACCAAGCAAGGCATGGTGGAGCATGCCTTTAATCCCAGCACTCAGGAGGCAGTGGTAGAAAGATCACCATGAGTTCAAGGCTCCCCTGAGACTACATAGTGAATTCCAGGTTAGGTCTATCTCAAAAAACCAAAACAAGAAAAAGAAAAAAAGGCTGGGCATGGTGGTGCATGGCTTTAATCCTAGTACTCGGAGGCAGTGGTAGGAGGATTGCCATGAATTCGAGGCCACCCTAGGACTACATAGTTAATTCCAGTTCAGCCTGGGCCAGAGTGAGACTCTACCTCAAAAAACAAAAACAACAACAACAAAAGAATTTCACTCCTTTTGAGGCTGAACACTATCCCATTGTTTTGTATAGCACATTCTGTTCATCCATCATTCATGAGTGGTCACAGGTTCCTTCCACCTTTTCACTGTTGTGACTAATGTGGCTATGAGCATGGATGAACTAAAAAAAAATTTGATACAGGGTTTCATGTAGCTCAGGGTAGCCTCAAACTCAATATGGAGTTGGGAATGACTTTGACCTTCTGATATTCCTGTCTCCACCTCCTTCTAGGATTCTAGGATTACAGGTATGTACTACCATGCCCAGTTTTATGTGGTGCTGGGGATCTAACTCAGAGCTTTGTCCATGCTAGGCAAGCCTTCTACCAACTGAGCTACATCCCCAGCCCCAACAAAGATTTTTGAGACTCTGCTTTCAATTATTTTAAGTACATACTCAGGGTCATGTGTAATTATGTGACCTAGTATTTTCTTCAGCAGAATCCAAGAACGCTGGCATGGCATAGCACTGACTGACTAGTGTGCAGGTGGCTTCCAGATGGTATGAGAGTCACTTTTGCTGTCACCCTTCCTGTAGGCTCCCCTAGCTCTGGGAGACAGTGAGATGAAGCTTGTGATCTCCTTTGGTCAGCAAGGGCACTAGGCTAAGGGAGGAAAAGTCTCTTAGCTAAGGCCTCCAGATCTGTGCTGAACATGAGCCTGCCTTGCACTGACATTGCACTACTCCTGCTGCCAGGGCTGGGAAACCAGAGAGAACAGGCTCTTTTCATCTGTGTAAAGACACTAACAAGCCATGACCCAACCCAGAGCATTCCTTGGCTCTGGAGAGAGGGAAGTAGCTGGCACCTTAATTAACTGCCTGTCAGCCTGGAATTCCATTCAACTCATGGGAGCACCTTGGTTGTCCTGTGTGAAGGCTGCTGGGGAGAGGTCTCTAGTCAGTGGTATGAGCTGCAAACTCCTCCTGTTGGCTCCTTTCTGAGCCTCAGGTCCAGGAAGGCAGCAAGGAATGATAGCCAGAGGAAGACATTTTATTCCATATCAGCCCGGGCACTTTTGACTAAGTACACTCTTAGTGGCCTTTATATACTAAGGACATTTTCTCTCCTTGTTACTTTCACCTTTTAGCTATGAAATTTTGTGGGATAAGGAACAGAGATTTGGCGACCCTGGGCCTGGGTCTCCTGAGAGAACAGAGACTATTCTAAGGCTGAGAGTAAGTCACTTCTTTGAGCTCAGAGACAACATCTATGCTGGAGGGGCTCACTATGCATTGGGTGAGGGGGTGAATGGAGGTGTCTGGAAATTCTATCCTATTCCTCCCTGTCATCACAAGGTCCAGTTGTGATACTCATGTGCCTCTGGATATCCAAGTGTGTGTCCTGGACGTCTGTGCTCTTGGGCACCTGTGTATTCCTCTCACCCTCCCTCTCTTTCTCACTGTTTATCTCTCTTTCTCCCTGTGTCTATATCATTTCCTGCAGCTGCTGTATGCCTACCTCTCTTTATGAGTGAACATTTGTGTAAACCAGTGGGACACCCTTCATGACACCCTTCATGTTGTCTGTCCTTGGGCCTCTGTGTGTTTCTAACCTTGTGATTCAACAGCTCAGCTCTGTTGGCTCTCTGAGTCTCTGCTTGGTGCCTGGTCATATTTCCCTGATTGCTCCAGACTCTCCCAGGCTATTCACCACCCCTTGATCTCCCAGCTGTGACATCCCTGAGCTCTGTGCATCCAGGGAGCTGGAGAAAAGGGGAGAAAAACAGGCCTTATGCATCCATGGGGATCACAGACTCCAGCCCTCACCTCCCACAGTGGGCACCTGGATTGGCTCCTGATTTAAAATTGCCAAAACTGGAATGAGCCACTAGGAGTCTATGCTGAGCTGGTTTCCATGGCAACATGGAAGCCAGCAGACCTCTAGATCATAAAACAGGTTGTAAAGCAAAGAGCTGGGAAGGGGGTGCTGCTTGCTTGGGGTGGCTGGCTATGTTTGTGTGTTACAATTGATTAGTGATAATGGTGGTTATTCCAAGCAACACACTCCTTCACATGCTTCACAAGTGGCAATTTATTTCATCCTCACAAGTGGTCATTGTTCCTGTTTTAGAGATGAAAGCACTAAAGCCTAAAAGGGTCAGGGACTCGCTGAGGTCACAAAAGCACCCAGAGCATCTCAATCATACCTCAGTACTGCCTCCTACCTGGTCAGCATGTTCCTCTGCCCTTCCCATGGATTTGGTGAAGACATTGGGAAGGCAGCATGCTGTCCAGCCAGCCTGCCCAGCAGAAGAGCCCCATGGCATGACCTTTGCAGTTGGCTCAGTGAACCACAGGTGGTGAGTATGGGGTTGGTCCTCTGTAAGGATTACAGGCAGGTAGGGAGGCAGGGGCAAGCTGCAATGACCTGGATATTTCCTCCTTCAGTAATGTTCCAAATGATCAGACATGGATATTGAGCCCAAACAGGGTTTATGACTTACACATGGTCACATGGCAAGATGACAGTTACTAGGAATCCAGGCCCCCTTTCCCCAAAGCTGGTTATATGTCTAATAAACCTTGCTGCCAGCAAATGCCCTGAGCTATTGGTAAGATTGAGAAGAAAGGAAAACAATAGAACAATAACACTCAATTGTGGCAGCCAGATGCTTACATAGTGTAATAGACGGCCTCAGGTCATTGGGATGAACTTCTAAATCAGGTACAGTTATGGAGGAAGGGATATTGAAGCAGGAGAAGTTACATAAATGGCAGAAGATTTTGACCCCACTTTCACAGATCCAAGCAGAGAGAAAAGCCACAAGTCATATCAGCACCATAATCAGGCACTCTTAGGAACTCCAGGCAAAGCTCAGGCATTTTCCTTATCTTTAGACTAGAATTCCAAATCCACCCCACATCTTAGGTCTGGACCCTAGAATAAATACACTCACAGTGACACTTTCTCCAGCCAGATGGTACATCAGTATATTACAAACTCCTGAATATATGGGAGGGAGGTTATTACTGTGCGATTTTTTTATAATCATGGAAGTTGTTAATAAAAATTTTTGAAAAGAAAATAAATCCTGAATATATTGAGAGCCATCCATCCAAACTACCACACATAGCAAGAGCTTAGTAGGCATTGGGTACCCTATCCATGTACCTTGGGTGGTCCCTGCTTCAGCCCTGTAAGCTACAAGATACTCACCACTAGCATTTTATGGACAAGAAGACAGAGTTGGAGAGGTGATTCAGTGTGTGCCGGCACAGATGTGAACCCAGACCTGTGAATCCCAGAGCAAGCCCAGACCCCCAACCTTGGCTCTGTCTGTGTAACAGCTTTTGGACATGCCCATGGAGATGGCTTTGTGCTTGCTAAATCCCAGGCTCTCAGTCAAAGTCACTGGCAGTAAGAGCAGAGGGGAGCTGGTATTTACTTGTGCCTATCTGCTGCCTGCCTGTCCATTCATACACTTGACAGTCAGTGAGGGCCTACTCCAGGCCAAGCCTATTCCAGGCATTGGAATGAGCACTGTAGAGCACTAAGCAGGCAGTCTCTGGCCCATCCACTGCCGATCCTAGTGGGAATGGTAAACAATAGCTGTGGACTGTGTGTTAGGTGATGGTCAACATGTGGTGAGGAGAAAAGTGGCAGGAGGAGAAGGGGCAGTGCAGGAGAGCCCAGGGATGGCAGGGGTGAGGGAAGTACAGGAGAGTCAGGGAACATGTCTCACCTGAAGGGGTTGAGAGCCTCATTGAGAGAGGTTTCTGGTAGAGGAGAGTACTGGGGCCAAGGCTCTGGGGTGGTGTATACCTTGCATGTTGGAACAGAGAATGAGTTAGTGCACCTGCGCGAGGGGTAGGGGATGCAACCGCTTGCAGCCTGCAGAATTCCCTTCTGCATGAGATAGGAACAATTCAAGAGTCTGAGCAAAGAGTGGAATAATCTGGTCTCACCTTTGGAAGTTCCTTTGGCTGCTAGGGTGAGGCTATGAGAGCGAGAATAGAATGCTTAGCTAGGTTAGCAAGTAACTGTGGCAGGTGTGGTCAGATGATGGAGCCTAGCCAGAAGAGAGCCGTAGTGTTGAGGAAGATACAGTTTGGATATAGTTTTAGGTTGAATCACAGGATCAAGATTCAATAATCTCGATCTAGGATAACTATGGGGAGATGACTTGAACAAGAATGGAATAGTCATTGGAAGTGGCTGTGACCTCAGGAAATGCAGCTTTACCCATTGGCTTAGCACATCTAAATTTATTCAAGCCTTGCTTCCTACCAGCAGTTCTCACTCTCCAGTGAGCATCAGAGCTCCTGAGGGACATGCCAAAACACAGAATGCTCTGTGCCCTGGCCAGTTTCCAATTCAGCAGATCTCAGGTGGGACCCAAGGATTTGCCTTTCTAATATACTCAGGGGATGCTGAGACTGCCCCTTAGGACCTCCCCAGAGCTGGCTGGAAAAAGCCAGAAATGGATACTAAGTCTTGTCATCCTTGATTTGCTGGGGAGAGTGTAGAAAAGATGGTGAGCCAAGTTTGTTCCATTGTCTCCCTCCTGCATTTGAGGAGGGGACAGGATATGTTAGCTGGAGATCCTTGGGACCTCAGTCTCCAAGAGACCAAGACCTCTAAAGCCTCTAGAGGTTGTGATTAGGGGTAGGAACAATGTTTTTCTCCCAGAAGGATCCTACTTTCCCAGCCCTTGTGCAGTAGGAGGCTGGTGAGGTCTGTATAAGGTGGCTAGTTCCCTCATTCCTTTGACTGACACCACTTGCCACATTCATGTACTGGGGCTGTCATCCTATCTCCAAGTCTCCTCATAGGGGATAGACTGCAAGGCTATACTTTCCTGTCTGCCTGGAGAGAGGCATGGCCATGATGCTTGATATTTGTGAGGCTAAGGTGGGTGAACAGAAGTAAGGCATGCTCCTTCTGAAGGAGCCCTAAGAGCTGATGAACAACTTGTTGTCTCCCATCCCTGCTTAGAGGGTAATGCATTCTTTCCAGGAGGGACCACCTATGTGGGGCTCTGTCCATGGGGTGGAGAGACTCTGCCGGCTAGAGGTGGACATGTATACCATAAGCAGAAATAAACTTTGCTTTTCTTCCACCAGAGGCTCTCTTGGTCAGGCTTGCCCCCAGTACTCAACTCTGCTGTGGGGGAGTTGAAAGGTACACTGACGGTTGTGTGATTGTGAAGCCTGACTTACCCAAATGAAGGCTAGCCTCGAGCAAGGATCTTCCAGTCACTTGAAGGCTGGAGCACTGGGACTGAGCCACAGTGCCCATACCCCATTCCTTATGACCTGGCTGGTCCCAAGCTTGGACTTCCACTGGTCAAGTGAAGGAGGTTGGCTTAAAAGCATCTTAACTTTGGCTGAAAGCACAGTTTTCTCCCAGGTCACTGCATCCTTCTCTCCCTAGTGTTTACCTGGAAGGCTGGCCTGAAGGGTCCATGGCAACTACTGCAGCCCATGAGGACCTCTGTCAGGATGCAGGAGGGAGGACAGTGTACTTGGGGTATTAGTGTCAGAGTCATCTTGGTCTTGCTGTGTTCTCTAACTGAAGGCCACAGTTCCTGTTGGGGACACTTGCCCACTCCCAGAGACCATGACTTCCCCTCTTCTGCTTGTGGACAGAAGAGCCTGTTGAGTGCTTTGTGGTGTCCTGTAACTTGCTGTCCCTTGGTGAGTGATCCCTCTACTAAACCCTAACCAAACCTTATAATCAAATTGCTGCTCCTGAAGTGGCTTTGACTGCTGCCGCTTTGAGTCACAAGGTCAGATTCTGATAGTTTGCTGCCCTGTGAAATTATAGCACCCACTGAGGACCCAAGTTTTCTCTTGTGCAGACACTGGGGCAAGAGTGACATGCAGAGACAACATTTCAGCTGCAGTATCAGCCAGTGGTGCAGGAACGAAGTTACCTTCTGTTCATTATCATGTCCCCTTCCTGGAGCCTCACATAGTCTTGGTAAAAATTTTGCTACAATTTACAAAGGAATAGTGAACAGCATAAGAGCTGTGAACAATGGCCAGGGCCTTATCCACATGGGAAAGGGCTACTTTGGCTGCAAAAAGAAACTTTGGTTTGAAAGTGCTCAGACCTGACAACACAGGAGGGGTGAATGTTTATAATTATTAAAACATGTGTAAATTCTTTCTTTTTCACACACATTAACTGGGTCATTGGAGGGCAGCACAGAATGATGGAAAATCTTTTAAATCTTACTCTACCACCCACAATTTTTAGGGCTTCAGTTTCCTTATCAATAAAATGTGTTTACCTCTTGAAGTTCCTGACAAATGTTGAATTAGCACACTGAGATTCCTTGTCTTCTGCCAGTGCCTTCAGGTCACCCCCAAAGCTTAGGCTCAGCCCCAGAGCTAACCCCTGGCAACATGGAAAGGCACAGTGGCTGGAACGTCAGTCCCTGGAGGGACTCAGGAACCTGTTCCCTTTACCCAGCTGTGCAGTGGCAATGTGCCAGACACTACCAGCTAGTACAGGCATGTGGGAGAGCAAGTCTTAGGCCCTGGGCTGCCCCAGCTTCTGTGGGGCTGTGCACGAGCTACAGCACCATCCCCAGGTTTCTGCAGCCGTCCTGGGGCTGGCCAGGCCTACTCCCATTAGTAACTGGATCACAGCCTCAAGCCAAAGAACCAACGCGTTAAATGTAGGACTGACTTTGCAGCAGCAGGAGACCTTGGCACTAGCTGCACCGCCTCCTCTGACCTTGTGTCATAGGCAGAGACATTGAGGCTGAATTTTTCCAATGTTACCCTGACATAGGGTGGAAGAGTAAGGACCAGAACCTATAGCTCCCACATGAAGGGCTCATTCATTCATTCATTCCCTGACTAGAAGGCTACTTCCTCCATATGTCCACTCTCAGTGGCACTGATGCCCATGGCCCAACCACTGACACTCACCCCAAAGCTGCAGCAGCCTAAATCCAATCCATTCTCAGAAGGGGAGGGGGTTCTTAAAAATACAAATTAGATCATGTTACTCACTTGCACACTTCTACAATTTCTCTTCTCATGCAGAATGAATGCCAGAAGACATGCCCAGGAAGCACCCAGGTCCACTGATATTTGCTCTTTACATTGTGCTGTACACATATGTGCACATACAGAAACACAGATGTGCACACATGAATATATATGCACACATGCCCATGCATTAACACAATTCATTCCACACATGCTTGCACACACACAGGAACATAGCTGTGCACATATCTACATATGCGCGTGCACACACACACATGTACACAGTGACAAGCTGGGTATGTTGGCATCCTTGGTATTTCTCTGTACCACTCACTCTGGGGTTTTGTTACTACAGTTCCACCTGCTTGAAGCCTAGTCCCCAGTACTACCAGAGCTGAGTGGCTCTCTCCTTCCATCTCTGCAACTAACAGCTGATCCTCAAGAGCCTGGCCAGTCTCTGCTCGCTCACAGCATATCCCCCATCCCAATGCCACATAAATGTTTGCTCACCTGTCTGTGGACTGTAGCCCATAGGAATGTATATTTCCCAAAGATGGGCTCCTTCCCTGCTGCTCCTGAAGGCCCCATTCTTTGGAAATCCTGATATGGAGCAAATGCTCAGCAAATACTTGACAAGTGAATAAAGGAAGGAATGGATAAATGAAAAGGCTGAGCAATAGAATTAGTAGTTGTGAAGGGAGAAGGACTACTGATCTTTAGGACAATTTTCTAAGAAAAAGTCCACTTTTATTTCCTTCTTCACTCCTTTCTCATGGCCCCACTTCTTTCAATTTGTAATGCCCTCACTTTTGCTTCTTGCACTATCCTGTTACTCGGCACTGTTCTCAGGAGAACTAATTTGCACTCAGGGGTGATAACAAGACACTCCAGAGGCAAATTTTATTTTTAGCTGCTTTTAAAGGGTAAAGCCAAAGAAATGAATGGCTAATGATGGGATTCGTGAGATTAGTGAGGTTGGAGGACCATACTGAGTCCCTGAAATTGTAGTCAGCATTGCAGCTATTCCTCTGTCTTAGTAAGAATTGAGTGTCCCCTCCTAAGGGTGGTGGGCTACATGAATTTTTGAATTGTGTCTGTCTCTGTCATCTCCTTCTCCTCTCCTGCATCAGTTTCCCAAGATAAATCAGCCAGGTCAATCAACACGTTGTGGGTGAGAACAGAGAAAACAAGCAAGTCTTCTGATTCAACAGTGAGCCTTGCTCAGGGCAAAGGGACTGAGGCAGTCAACAACATGTGGAACTGGTGTTGCTGGTGCCAAGACAACACTCCTTTTGTGTCCTGGGACAAAGATAAAGTGTCCTGGAAAGATGGGGCCAGGCCCTTTTCAGGGCCAGCTCTGGCACTTAGGATTGGCTGGCAGTCTGACAAGCTACCCTGTGATTGGTTGGCCCGATCTTCCTGCCACCCTCCACCTCCTCCCCACTGGTTGGCAAACAATTTGGAGGGTGTGAGACAAATCATGAAAACAGACTGTCTGCCCTTCCAGGCCATCTTACACACACAAGACCTGCAGACCTAGGACTTGTGGAGTGAGGAGCCTTAAATCTGATGTTTCTGTGGCTTTGGGAGATAAAAAGCCAGTTTTAGCCCCATTACAGTTGACTTCAGACTGAGCTTATGCTCACTCATATTCAATGAAATATTGACAAATAGCAAGGCACATGCTGGCACAGAAAAGGTACTTGGGCTTCAGGATGAACAGCTCTATAATTTATGTCATTTTACATCTAGTAGCTCATCAGATTCTCAGAAAGCAACCCTGACACAGGAGGCATGTTGTTCATCCCCCCTTGTCTTAAACACTGAAACACTGGGAAAGGGAGTGACACCTGACAAGGTGACACTCAGCACAGACTGAGGTCTTGAGCAAGATGGTAAGAGAACCTCCACCATGGAAATGCTTGAGAGAGTCAGTCAGAAGCAATGCTGGGCCACACTTCTGTCCATTTGCATGCTCCGCATCTTCAGTAGATAATGGCTTCCGTCGGGTAATGCTTCTTTTCCTTTGAAGACAACTGAGCCTAGGGCAGGAGGAAATTTACTTTTCATTGGAAATTTTTGTGTTGTTTATAATTATGCTATGTGGAAAATTTGTCAAGTGAATTTATTTAACTCAGTGGCTTATTCAGTGAGCAGCTATTTGTTGAGCGCTTGTTGCCTTTGTCACTGGACACTGACAAACAAGATAAAAGAGATCGTGGCCTCTGGGGACTGAGATTCAGCCCAGGGTTCTGGGCCTTAGCTATAACAGCAGAACTTTAACTTGGGAACTTTAAGCTTTATTTATATATTTATTTATTTGAGAAAGAGAGAGAGAGAAAAGATGGGTGTGCCAGGGCCTCCAGCCACTGCAAACTCCAGACACATGCGCCACCTAGTGCATCTGGCTTATATGGGTTCTGGGGAATTGAACCTGGGTCCTTTGGCTTTGGCAGCAAACACCTTAACTGCTAAGCCATCTCCCTAGCCCCTTTAAACATTTTTGTTTATTTTTATTTATTTATTTGAGCGTGACAAACAGAGAGAGGAAGGCAGATATATAGAGAGAATGGGCACGCCAGGGCCTCCAGCTGTTGCAAACGAACTCCAGATGTGTGTGCCCCCTTGTGCATCTGGCTAATGTGGGTCCTGGGGAATTGGTCCTTAGGTTTCACAGGCAAGCTTTTAACCACTAATCCATCTCTCCAGCCCACTTTAAACATTTTTGATGGTGAGACCACACCACAAAGAGCCTGTGTTGGGCCCCCAAGGCCTTTAAACAGGGTAATTTCAGGGGTCAGCTTTGCTGAGAACCAGGATTTGGGGGAAGGAAATAAATGAACAACCATTTAAAGGGAAGAAAACTGGCACAGGGAAGGGTGTCTGAGGAGGGGCAGCTTCTTAACACAGTCTAGCCACAAAAGCCACTGGTGAGAGGACACTATAGCAGGGCGAATCCCATGAAAGTGAGAGTATGTGAAGTATGGGAAGTCTGGAGGCATGGGCCCAGGCCTGAACTAGCAAAGGCCTTGGGGAGGGAATAGTAAGTGTGTCCACCAGCCAGGCAGCCTTTGAATAGAAGGTCACAAGTGGGCCAAAGAGCTGAGAATTATTTATGTTGATTACCTTCCTTTTCCCTTGTAACACATGCTATGAGGAAGGCCAGTACTATGTGATCAAAGTCAATACACAGGCCTCCTCTTCCTCCCTCCTCCCCATCCCTGCCCAAGCTCACAGAACCCTGTGACATGGGGAAGAAGGCTGTGGACAGATAACCACAGGAAGTCAAGGGTGCTGACCTTGGCTTCAGAAAGGCTGTCTCTGCTATAAGCCTGGGCACCTGGGTCTGTCTGTATGGGTCCCCAAGAGGCCCAGAATTGGAGAGTGATACACATGACCATATGCCGTGGAGGTTAGGTCTGTAAGGAGGCCATGATCTCTGAGTATGACTGGGTACTCGGCCATGCCTGGTCCAAATCCTAGAGTCATCAGTCTCCACAAGACCTCCACAATATTGAGCTCACTAATATTTCCACATGAATGATGGAGGAGGGTGAAAAAAAGTCATCAAAATAAAAGAGGGTTAGAAAGGACAGTTTAGTTGAAGAGTAGTGGGTGAGGGGGAACAAAAGCAGGTATTTGGAGGAGAATATAATCAAATTACATTGTGTTCATGTGCAAAAAATGTCAATAAAAAGTCTAAAATTCCAATGTCTCCAATATTAAAGTAATAACTTAGAAAATTTCTTTTGGGTATTGTGTTAGAATTGTGTTCAAATATTACGGAAATGTCATATTGTATGAGAAGCCTAGATTAGATGTTGTATTCCAATGTCTTATAATACTGTACTATGGCCGGAGAGTAGAGACATAGACAGGGAGAAATCATAATCAACCATATATGGCTAGCCAGCTGAGACAGGCCCATAGTGCACCAAGGAGGGAACTGATTTCACAAGTCAGTATAGATAAGATAGAAACTTATTCCAAAAGGCAACTGGGCTGATTTACACTGGGGAAATACATAGTCCAAAACTGGGTATGTATGTTTGAACTAGAAATGTTAATCTCACCTTTCATGTCAGTTTGCTAAAGAAAGATCACAAGGAGGGAGAGGATTTAAAACCCATTCACCAAGGCAGAAATACTGACTTTTTAGATTTGATGAACCTTTAATACACTTTATATTTTTAAACTATTTATTTAAGAGAAATTGATGAACTCTAGATGCTTGTACCACTTGTACCTGGCTTTAGGTGGGTACTGGGGAATCTAACCCAGGCTGGCAGCCTTTGTGAGAAAATGCCTTTAACCACTGAGCAGTATCTCCAGTCCCTACATTTTTACCTACAGCTAACATTGTACTAAATCAGGTAAAAAACAGAGCTGGAAAAATTGCTCAGTGGTTAAAGGCATTTGCTTGCAAATCCTGCTGGTTCAGGTTCAATTCCCAAGCCACCCACGTAAGCCAGATGCAAAAACATGGCACCAAGTGTCTCGTATTTGTTTGCAGTAGCACGAGGTCCTGACATGCTGGTATGCACATGCACACACGCGCGTGCCCGCGCGTGCGCGCGCGCACACACACACACACACACACACACACACACACACTTATTTTTTTAAATGTAAAAACTAAAAGAATTGTCACTAAAATCAAGAACAAAATAAGGATTTCCACTTTCCCTTCTCTTATTCAATTTATTACTAGAAATATTAGATACAGCAATTTGACAAGAGATGCAAATAAAAGGGATATATGTAGGAAAAGAAAAAGTCAAATCTTTCTTTGCAGACTATATTATATCACCAGCAAAATGGTAGAGCTGATAAACACTTCCCGAAAAGTAGCAGGGTACAAAATTGGCACACAGCAATCTTTCTATACACAAATAAAAACATGCTGAAAATGAAATTAGGGAAACAATTCCATTCACAATTGCCTCAAAAATATCTTGAAGTAAACCATCCAAGGAAGTGAAAGACATCTACCATGAAAACTTTAAAACACTCAAGAAAAAAACTGACAGACACTAGGAAAGGGAAAAACATCCCATGTTCATAGATTGGAAGAATCAATATTATGAAAATGGCCATCTTACCAAAAGTAATCTATAGATTTAGTGCAATCTCCACCAAAGTTTTAATGCTATTTTTTCCAATACTCTTCTTCACTGAAATTTAATAAAAAAACAATTCTAAAAATCATTTGGAAGCACAGAAGGCCTAACATAGCCAAAGCAATCCTAAACAACAAAAATAAGATGGAGACATGACAATACCTGATTCAATTCCAAGGAATATTATAGAGTCACAATAACAAAAACATCATAGTACTGACACAAAAATAGACATGTGTATCATGAAGCTACACAATTAGCTAGGAAATGGAATCAGCCTAGATGCCACCAACTGATGAGTAGATAATGAAGATGGGGATACATATACACAATGGAGTTTTATTTAGCTATAAAGAAAAATGAAATGACTATTATATTTTTACAGGAAAGTGGATGAATCTGGAACCAGCCCAGAGAAATCAAACATCGCATGTTCACTCTCATATGTGGATGCTAGCTTCGAACTTAGGTTTGTATGTAAATTGGAGTAAGAATCAGTAATAGAGGCCAGGAAGCTACAAAGGGGTCATGGGGAGTGGAAGAGGACTTAATATGAGGGTATAATATATACACAAATAAATGAATAGAATGCTGGGGGTGAAAATGTCTGAGTGGGGTCAGAGGAGGAGGATGGAGGAGATGAGGGAATAGGAGGCCTGTTAACCAAAACTAAAGACATGAATAAGCTATATAGAGATCTGATTCTTTGTTAGATAACTTAAAAAATATAATTTACAACGAGAGAATTTAAACACAAGTATCCAGCAGGTGTGGGTAATGCTGTGCCCAGAAACTATGGGTTGCTATAGGAATATTCCCAGTGCTGGGGGTGGAGCACTACTCATGTGGTTGCTGATCAGATGGCCCATAGTCCTCCAAACAGTATAGGCCATTGCCAAGGCTCTTGGTTGCCCACAAGAACTGGATAGCAAGACTCCGGATAGCAAGTGTGTGCTGAAGACACCACACACTTCAGTTCCAGAGCACTGGAACTAGCTGTCATAGTGCTAGAAAGCACTACACAAGCTTATGGGAGAGAAAAGTCATCATCAGTCTTAACCAGCAATGGACATTTTCAGCTACACAACTGGCCATCCAGGCAAGATGTACCTACTGGTACAACAGTGGCCTGGCTGCTATGGAGTAACCTACTGCTATGATTGGATTTGAAGCCTGTGCATGAGAGAATTCATGCCTCGTACTGAAAAGCTAGTCCAAAGCTTGTGGTTGAGGTCATAGGTCTTAGGGGAGAAGCTACTGCTGTTGCTTGGCTAAATAGAGATGTTGTGCCCATCAAATTGCCCATTATTTATGTTTATGCCCATAGATTTTTGATGCTCTCACCTTTGGTCAAAGAAGCTTCCTTTTTCTCAAATGGCAGTGAGTACTGGGGGACTCAAAACTCATAAAAGTGCTAAGAAGTGACAGTTTAGTGCTCAGTACTAAATGTGACATCTCTGTCATGCCCTCTGAGGCTCAAGGGACATTGCAGAAGAGGTGTCAGAGTATAAGAGCCAAAGGATGGAGAGTGGTGCTTTGTAACGCTGTCTTCCAGATATAAAGTGGTCATTGCATTCAGCACAGCAGCTTTTACTATCTGCACACGACCTCAACAACATTGAGCCAGTTAACATGTCATCATGGATGATGGAGAAGGATTTAAAAAACACTAAAAAAGTTTAGATGGAAATAATCTAAAAAAGTTTAGATGGAAATAAGGGTTTTAATGGGTCAGGTGTGGTGGAGCACACCTGTAATCTGAGCACTCAGGAGGCAGATACAGAAGGATCACTGTGAGTTTGAGCCCAGTTGGGAGACTACATAGTAAATTCCAGGTCAGCCTGGGCTAGAGCAAGACTCTACCTCAAAAAAAGGGGGGTGGTCAGTGGAAGAGGGATTGGGGAGAAGGGACAAATGAAAAGTTCGAAAAAAAAAAGATTAATATATGAAAGAAGCCAGTTGGTAGAGGACTGGCAACCCTTCCTCACCTGGGCTACATGGATCAAAAGAGCATTTTTGAAAGACAATCCCTGTAATATAGGAATATGAGAATAGAGTTCTATGTAACTTACCTATAAAGGGCCACATTCTCTTGGCACAGGCTTTTGGATCTTGGTGCTGTGCCAGCTCACTTCCATTCTTGACTCTGTGCTTCTCCTTTTTGTTTTAATTTAGATTTTTTTAAATTTTTGGCCGGTATATGTGTGTATGGTACATGAGTGTGTATGCATATTCCAATGTATGTGGGCATATGCATGTGGAGGTGCATGTGCCGGGCAGATGATGTTGGGTATTTTCCTCAGTCGCTCTTTATTCTTAGAGACAGGGTTTCTGGCTGACCAGGAGCTCACCTTTGCATCTAGACTAGCAAGCCAGTAAGCTCTAGTACCTCTTGTCTCTGACTCCCAAGTCAGTTCAGGCACTCACTGCCACTCCCTGCATTTTACGTGGGTAATGGGGTCTGAACATAAACACTTTACCCTCTAGCCCCCCCTTTCTCTTTCTTAATCAGCTGTCTATTTTATCACTATCCTCATGTCTTTAGTCCAATTTATTGTTCTGGAACACAAGAATCCGGAAACCTCAGTGTATGTGCTTCAGTCCTGTTAACAATATTAGGACACTAGGTTGTGTTATGTATTAGAAGGGTGGGTTGCTTTTGAGTTTTAGACTAGAATATTGGTAAGAGTTGTGCATTAAAACGTTGAGTCAGGGCTCACTGCTCAAGCTGGAGTACCCAAGTTTGATCCCTAGGCCCCATGTAAAAAGCTGGAAGCCATAGTGGGCCTCTGTAATCCCAGCATAATTCTGATACCAATGACAAGACAGGATGGGGAGACTGGAGAATTTCCTGGAAGTTCATGGCAAGGGCAGGAACTAAGAAACAAAACAACAACAACAACAACAACGGCAGAGCTAGAATCCAGAGTGAGAAATCCTGCCTCCCGTGAGGTGGGCAGCAAAGGCCTGAAAATCGTCCTCTGACCTCTACACATGTGCCTCACATGAATGTGAGCAAGCATACACGATAAATAGATAACTAAAAAGTTAAAACATGTTGAACTAGAATGTGAATCTGTGCTGGCACATTGTGAGTGTAAAGTAAGATATTGGAGTATCACATTAAGGTACAGTACTGCATTTGAATGTAGGTAGAAGCTTAAAATCAAGAGGCAGCAGCTCTGACAAAAGCAGTATGATGCTGGCCTGGAAATCAGGGCTGGATTTGGGCTCAGCTTAAACACTGGCTCCTCCAAGCTTCTTCTTCTCTGTGGACCTTAGTGGACCTCATTTTCCCAGCAGGGGCTGTTGGGCATTGTGATCTCTAGAGCCTCTCTTCATCTCTGTGGCTGAGGCTCTGAGCACCCAGCACTTGCCCTTTGGTTCCTGGAGTGGGAAGGGAGAACTGCTTGATAACAATGAGTTGATCTTATCTGGGAATGAATAACTGTCTGGGAGTAAACAGCTTCCTCACTGACAGGAAACATTAGAAGATCAAGTGACTAGAGTGAGAGAAACTCCAGATCTTGGTGTCCACAGCCAGCTGCTGATGTCTGGTCTGGGAAGGAACCTGGCTCTCCCTCTTCCTGCAGCCAGCCCCTCACCAGCCCAACCTCAATAGAGCCCACTGCTGATCATGGCTACTACTGGCCAGTGAGAATTTCTGAGTTTTGATGACCTCCTCCTCACCCCCAGACCTCCTTACTCTAACTCATTGCTCCTCATTGACTAGAAATTAAAAGAAGTTATGCCATAGCACCCTGAAAGGGCCCACATTCTCCCAAAGGCTTTGACTATGGTATGCACCAACTCCAATAGTCTGTACCTGAGACAATGAGAAAAGCATGGTCCAGTAGACCACCTAATGACCATGACTGCTTATCTTGGTTGGTTTTGTTGTTACACTAGAATACATGAAGCAAGGCATGGAGGCTCACACCTACAATCCAGCACTTGGGAGGCTGAGGTAGGAGGATCGCTGTGAGTTCAAAGCCAGCCTGAGCTACAGAGGGTATTTCAGGTCAGCTGAGGCTAGAGAGAGAGCCTGCCTCCAAAAAAAAAAAAAAAAACCCAACAATATATAATGTGTGTGTGCATGCATACACATGTGTTTGTGATTGTGTGTGTGTGTGTGTGTGTGTGAAGATTATTAAAACTAGAGTTCCAAAAGCAAAGAAGTGGCACCAAAATCTGCTTAGCTTCTTGTGAGGGCCTGACTGGTTCATTCATGGAGAAGTGGGCTTATGAAAAGGGAGGCAGGGACAAAGGGGACTACCAGCTTTATACCTAAGTGCTCTAATGACAGCTAACTGTCTCTTGAGGAAGTACACTAATCCCTTCATGAAGGCAGAGCTCTCGTCACCCAAACATGTTTTAAATATTAATATTAAATTTTGTCACAATGGGAAACAAACCTTGAGCTGAACTTTGACAGAAACAAACCACAGCAATGTTCTTTGCAGGCCACTTCCCCTTCAGACCCTGTGCAAAATGGGGGGAGGGTTTTGAACTCATTAAGTATGGTGGGTATGAGCTAATACTTGTGAAACATTTTGCTCAGAATTGATCAACTGACAAGGACCCTGCACTAGTAGAGGTTGAAGTTGTCCAGGCCTGTGCACATCCCATGCTCTCCCCTACACCTGCAGCTTGGGGTCTTAGGGTCCTTGAATGCTGCAGCTTGGAGATTGACAGCTGTGCTTCATGGTCTTCCTAAGACAATGACAGGAGAAGTCCATAGAGTAGAGCAGGAATCAGAGAAGTCTGACTAGAAAAGCTGGGAGCAGGCATGATTGGTTTTGCTGAAACATGACCTTTAGCACTTTTGAGGGTAGATGGGCCCTTGAAATCAAGACAGGAGGCTGGGCTGGACTCAGGGTCCATGCTGTTTTGCTGGCCAGTCTCTTTCTATATTGGGGTTCACTTATCTCTAAAGTGGGGCTTTAAAAGGTACTTCAGTTTTCATCTCATAGAGCTACTATGTGAGTCAAATTTTCATCAGTTATAACTTATAAGTCCAGAAAAGGTTATAAGAGGTCTTGTGTGGCACAAGACAGAGAACAAAAAGTATCAGAGGAGGGGGAAAGGGAGGCAGTCCCCTATGACAAGTAAGCTTGGGTCTGCCTGAATGCCAGCTGTGCCATTAGCTTTGCTGTGTGACTTTTAGCTAATCCCCTGCCCTGTCTGGGCTTTAGTGTCCTCCTGAACTGAACCATACAAACGACTCAGACTGGGTGGTCTCCAATAGGGTGGTCTCTTGAGGTTCTTAGATTCCCTGACAAGTAACCGTAAGTCTGGAATGCTTTACTGGGAGACTAGATGTGCCCACCCCAAGCCTTCACCCCCATCTTCATGATTGGCTCATGGAAAGCAAAGTAAAATCCTAGGAAAGTTAAGATAGCCAGTGGCCATGACACCTCTCTAAGGATTGGAAAATCTTCACACCATAACTATATGCTTTCTTTCTGGCCAGTAGCTGGGAATACTAGGAACTGAGCCAATGTACATAAGGCCTTGTGATGAAGCAAAGATGCAAGCAAGACATGCCCAGTTCTCCACTCACAGAGCTCTGCCATTAGGCTTACATTTATAATTGTTACAGACTCTTGGAAAATTGAGATTTTTAAATTATTTGTGTGTATATGTGTGTGTAAAAATAAACAAGCACATTCATCTCAATATAAAGATTTACCTTGTCCTTAATAAATGGTAAAATTATACATACATACATATATATATATATATATATATATATATATATATATATATATATATATACACACACACATATATATACATATATATATATATATATATATATAAATTGTTCTGAAATAAATCTGTTTATGATTTATTATCAGCAAATGTTCCACTGGTATACTTATTTTATATACCTATATACCAGTAGTAGTATAAAAATTTTTAGTGCAAGAAGAGGTCATGAGTGGAAAATGTTTGAGAAGCCATGACATATATCATTCATATATTTACAAATGCCTTATTTGAAATAACACCAACTTAGCTTCTATTGTACACAAAAGATTCCACTCAGGCTGAAGAGATTGTTTAGTGGTTAAGGGGCTTGCCTGCAAAGCCTAAGGATCCAGGTTAAATTCCCCAGAACAAGCTAAATGCACATGTGTTTGGAGATTGTTTGAAGTGGCTAGAGGCCCTGGTTTATCCATTCTCTCTCTTTTTCTTTCTCTCTCTCTCATAAATAAGTAAATAAAATTAAAATATTTTTAAATATAATTTATTTGTTTATCTATTTATTTATTTATTGGGCACTCTAGGGCATCCAACCACTGCAAACTAACTCTAGACACATGCACCACCTGTGCATCTGGCTTACATGGGACCTGGAGAATCGAACCTGGGTCCTTAAGCTTCTCAGGCAAGTGCCTTAACCACTAAGCCATATCTCCAGCCCAAAATTAAAAATATTTTTAAAAGTATTCCACTATTATACAGTTCTGACCACTCATACTTTATTACTGATGTCAAAAATTCTGTCTTTGCACATATCTTTGTAAAATTCACTAAGGATGGTGACCACAACAATCATGACCCATAGTCCCACACTATCTCCAGCTTCCCCTCTGGCTAGTCTGGTGCTGGGGAAGTGGTGAACACTTTGGGGACCTAGACAAGGGGAAGTTGAGTTGTGGAAACACAAGTTGGATCTTAGCAGAGACCACATTCTTCCCAGCCACTTTCTTTTGCATTAGAGTGAGGGCCAGACATCCTGGTATAGCAAACAGCTTCCAGGCTGGAGAGATGGCTTAATGGTTAAGGCACTTGCCTGCAAAGCCAAAGGACCCAGGTTCTATTCTCCAGGACACACGTAAAGCCAGATGGACATGGTGGCACATGCATCTGGAGTTCCTTTGCAGAGGATGGAGGCCCCAATGTGCCCATTCTCTTTCTCTCCATATATACCTCTCTTTCTCTCTCAAAAATAAATAAATAAAAAGATAAAGGGGAAAAAATTCTGTCTTTGGACTGGGGAGGTGGATCAGTGAACAAAGCAGTACACAACTATGAGTCTGGATGCCCAGACCTGTGTGGAAGCTGGAAACAGCATTGGGTCACCTTCTTCAGTAGCCTCCTGGCAGTCCTGGAGAATGCCCCTTTCCCCTTCAGGTAGTCAGAATCCTTGGCCTCCCGGCAGTCTTCTTGGCTATTACCTCCACATGCACTAGACAGGACCCTGGTGAGTGCCAGCAGTAAGGCAGGGCTGATCTAAGGTGTATACAAGCCTCACCCAGCCACAACAGTGCACCAAAAAGTGGCAAGAAAGAAAAAAAAAGAGTCACATTTAACTACAGCCTGTAAAGAACTGAAGTTTTACATAAAAAAAAAAAACTGGGGCTGGAGAGATGGCGTAGCGGTTAAGCGCTTGCCTGTGAAGCCTAAGGATCCCGGTTCGAGGCTCGGTTCCCCAGGTCCCACGTTAGCCAGATGCACAAGGGGGCGCACGCGTCTGGAGTTCGTTTGCAGAGGCTGGAAGCCCTGGCGCGCCCATTCTCTCTCTCTCCCTCTGTCTTTCTCTCTGTGTCTGTCGCTCTCAAATAAATAAATAAAAATTAAAAAAAAAATGTGTCAACTTTGTTACATGATATCATAAATATAATTACTGAATTCATGTAGGTCAACTTCAACTTTCATAGAGATTAATAAAAACAACAGAATTCTCTCTAAAGTAGTAACTTATAATTTGTCAGGTATTAACAAATAATTGTAGTATTGACTTCTGGTTAAGATGGCAGCGTAGGCACCATGCCAAAGCAGCCTAAGGGGGAAAAAGGCAAAAAAAAACAAACAAACAAACAAAAAAAAAACTCAGCCAAATACATACTTTTACTAAAAAGTGAGGTGTATAGGAAATTGAAATGGCAGTGGAGAAGTAGAAGAGATTCAGAGCATCCAGAGCCCGCACAGGCCAGCAAAAGCGGCCCCGGCACGTCCACTGACCGCAGCAGCAGCAGCACACCAGAAGGCCTCCAGGCTCAGCTTGAGCCACAGGAAAAGCAAGGTGAGGGGAGCTTCCACTCACACCAGAGCTCTCTGAAAACTCTAGAAACATGAAGGGAGAGAAGCAGTGAACAACGGAGGAGCAGATCACAAGGTAGAAGAACACATGGAACAGCGAGAGAACAAAGCAGCTATGGCTCCCTCCCCACCCCCACCGCCAGTGCACAGCTCCAGGAAACAGAGCAGTGGTCCCGGGACCTGGCCACGCCAACTTGAGCCGACAGCGGGACCCAAGCAGGAACAGAGTCCGGCAGCAACATCAGCAGCTCTGGCACCGGCAACAGCGGCCCCAGCAGCAGTAGATCCAGCAGCAGCAGCTTCAGTGGTAGCAACAGCGGTTCCAGCAGTGGCAGCAACATCAGCAGCAGCAGTGGTAGCAGCAGCAGTGGATCCAGCAGCAGCAGCTTCAGCAGCAGCACTAGCGGTTCCAGCAGTGGGGGTGCTGATCTGCAGGGCCACAGTTGCCAGGCTCGGTTTTCCCCACAGGAAAAGCCAGTGCCCAGCTCCAGAAATCAGAACAACAGCCCAACGACCCAGTCAGCAAGTTGACTGAGACCAAAACCATCCAAAAAGGTAACTGGGATTGCACCAGGGAAGGGTCTCATGTGGTCAAAAGCTAACTTGGATCCCTCAACAGACCAGAAATCTTAAGCTCTTTGTTGATAGAGGATCTGGTTGTTATAATAACTACTCTTGCAAAAATACTCAGTGCTGTTTTTGATTGAATGTGTAGTGTTTAGTTAAATTCTAGAATCTACCTATATTTTATTCCACTCAGCCTACTTGAATACTCCCAGAGCAAGGAAACTGAACTACTAGGAACACCTTTGTAGATAGTATGAGAGTCTTAAGAGCCACACCTAACAACTTAAGCTCCTACCCTGAAGTTATATAACATCAAATCAATTGATACAGCTAAGAATACCCAGCTAGCTAGAAAATCCAAGCATTAACTTAATCCAAGATGCAAAAATATATACATTATAACACAAGAAACACTAAAAAGCAAGACAATATAAATCCACCTAAAAGTATTAAAGCATCAGAAATGACCTCCACTGCGAAGGAGTTAGAGGAAATACCTGAGAAAGATATCAAAAGAATGATTGTAAATATGTTCAAAGAAGTCAAAGAACAAATCAAAGGAATCAAAGAAGAAATCAAAGAGGAAATCAAAGGAACAAAAGAGGAAATCAAAGAAGATGCAGGACACCAATTTAATGAAATAAAGAAGGCAATACAAGACATAAATAAGGAAATAGAAATAATAAAGAAAAACCAGTCAGAATTACTAGCAATGAAGAACACAGTTAATAAAATTTAAAACTCTGTAGAAAATCTCACCAGTAGAATGGAGGAAGGAGAGGACAGAATATCTAAGCTAGAAAACCAGGTGGCAGATCTAATACAGTCCAAAAAAAAGAAAGACAAACTTATAGAAAAGTATGAGTTGGGCTGGAGAGATGGCTTAGCGATTAAGCACTTGCCTGTGAAGCCTAAGGACCCCGGTTCGAGGCTCGGTTCCCCAGGTCCCACAGCCAGATGCACAAGGGGGCGCACGCCTCTGGAGTTCGTTTGCAGAGGCTGGAAGCCCTGGTGCGCCCATTCTCTCTCCCTCCCTCTACCTGTCTTTCTCTCTGTGTCTGTCGCTCTCAAATAAATAAATAAAAAATTTTATTAAAAAAAAAGAAAAGAAAAGTATGAGTGGGAATTTCAAGATATTCGGGACACTATGAAAAGATCAAATATAAGAATTCAGGGCATAGTAGAAGAAGAATTGCACTCCAAAGGCATAGTAAGCGTCTTCAACTAAATCACAGAAGAAAACTTCCCCCAAATTGGGAAAGAGGTGCCAATGCAGATACAGGAGGCTTTTAGAATCCCAGCCAGACAAAACCTGGAAAGAACCTCTCCTCGCCATATTATAATCAAACTTGCAAACACACACACCAAAGAAAAAATATTGAAAGCACTTAGAAAGAAAAATCAAGTTACCTACAAAGGCAAGCCCATCAGGATTACAGCAGATTATTCAACACAAACTTTAAAAACCAGAAGGGCTTGGAGTGATGTATTCCTAGTTCTGAAAGATAACAACTGTCAACCAAGGTTACTTTATCCTGCAAAGCTATCCATTCAAATAGATGGAGAAATAAGGGCATTCCATGACAAAAGCAGGTTAAAGGAGTATTTGAAGACAAAACCAGCTCTACAGAAAATACTTGATAGAATCCTCCATGCTGAAGAAAAGGAAAAGCACACATATAAGGAACCTGAAAAAAACAAGCAATACTCAAATACTAGTTAACACAATTAAGAAATTAGAAAGGTCACAAGTAAAAGACCTAATGCTTCACCTTAAAGCCTTGGAAAAAGAAGACCAAGGCAAATCAAAAATCAGTAGATGGGAAGAAATAATAAAGATTAGGGCAGAAATTAATGAAACAGAAACAAACAAACAAACAAACAAAATATCCAAAGAATTAATGAAACAAAGAGTTGGTTCTTTCAAAGGATAAACAAGATTGATAAACCATTAGCAAATCTGACCAAAAGAAAGACAGAAGAGACACAAATTGATAAAATCAGAGATGGAAAAGGTAAAATCACAACAGATTCCAGAGAAATTCAAAAAATCATAGGGACATACTATAATGGCATATACTCCACAAAGTATAAAAATCTGAAAGAAATAGATGAGTTCCTTGACTTATATGACCTACCTAAATTAAATCAAGATGACGTTAATCACTTAAATAGACCTATAACAAGCATGGAGATCTGAACAGTTATCAATAATCGCCCAACTAAAAAAAGCTCAGGCCCAAATGGATTCACTGCTAAATTTTACCAAACCTTCAAGGAAGAGCTAACACAATTGCTTCTTAAGCTTTTCCAGGAAATAGAAAAAGAAGGAATTCTACCAAACTCCTTCTATGAAGCCAGAATCGCTCTGATACCAAAACCAGGCAAAGATAGAATAAAAAAAGAAAATTACAGACCAATCTCCCTCATGAATATAGATGCAAAAATTCTCAAAAAATCTTGGCAAACAGAATACAAGAATATATCAAAAAGATCATTCACCCTGACCAAGTAGGCTTTATCCCAGAGATGCAGGGATGGTTCAATATACACAAATCTATAAATGTAATACACTGTATAAATGGGTTGAAGAAAAAAATCACATGATCCTCTCATTAGACACAGAGAAAGCATTTGACAAAATCCAACATCCCTTCATGATGAAACTCCTACAGAGACTGGGAATAGAAGGAACATATCTCAATATAATAAAAGCTATTTATGACAAGCCTACAGCCAACATATTACTAAATGGGGAAAAACCAGAAGCTTTTCCACTAAAATCAGGAACAAGAAAAGGGTGTGCACTCTCCCAACTTTTATTTAATATAGTTCTGGAAGTCTTAGCCATAGCAATAAGGCAAGGGACACACATAAAAGGGATACAAATTGGAAAGGAAGAAATCAAGTTATCATTATTTGCAGATGACATGATTCTATACATAAAGGACCCTAAAGACTCTACTAGCAAACTGTTTGAGCTGATAAAAACCTACATCCATGTGGCAGGATACAAAATAAATACACAGTAATCAGTAGCCTTCATATATGCTAACAACAAACACACAGAGGATGAAATCAGAGAATCACTCCCATTCACAATTGCATCAATAAAAATAAAGTACCTTGGAATAAACCTAACCAAGGAAGTAAAGAATCTCTACAATGAGAACTTTAAAACACTCAAGCAAGAAATTGCAGAAGACACCCGAAAATGGAGAAACATCCCTTGTTCCAAAAATTCATTTGGAATCACAAAATTCTCGAATACCTAAAATAATACTGAGCAACAAAAATAAGGCTGGTGGTATCACCATACCTGATTTTAACCTATACTACAGAGCCATAGTAACAAAAACAGCATGGTACTGGCACAAAAACAGACATGTAGATCAGTGGAACAGAATAGAGGACCCAGATGTAAGTCCAGGTAGCTATATCCACCTGACATTCGATAAAAATGCCAAAAATACTCCTTGGAGAAAAGACAGCCTCTTCAGAAAGTGGTGTTGGGAAAACTGGATATATATCTGTAGAAGGATGAAAATAGATTCTTCTCTCTCTCCATGCACAAGAATTAAGTCCAAATGGATTAAAGACCTTAAAATCAGACCTGAAACTCTGAAACTGCCAGAGGAACATTAGAGGGAAACCCCTGAACATATTGGTCTTGGCAAAGACTTTCTGAATACAACCCCAATTGCTCAGGCAATAAAACCACAGATTAATCACTGGGACCTCATGAAATTACAAAGATTTTGCACTGCAAATGACACAGTGAAATAAGCAAAGAGGCATCCTACAGAGTGGGAAAAAATCTTCGCCAGCTATATACCTGATAGAGGATTAATATCTAGAATATACAAAGAACTCAAAAAGTTAAATAATAAGGAATCAAACAAGCCAATCCAAAAATGGGCTATGGAGCTAAAGAGAGAGTTCTAAAAGGAAGAAATATGAATGGCATATAAGCATCTAAAAAAATGTTCTACGTCACTAGTTATCAGGGAAATGAAGATTAAAACTACATTGAGATTCCATCTCACTCCTGTCAGATTGGCTACCATCATGAAAACAAATGATCATAAATGTTGGTGGGGATGTGGAAAAAGAGGAACCCTCCTACACTGCTGGTGGGAATGTAATCTGGTCCAGCCATTGTGGATATCAGTGTGGAGGTTCCTAAACCAGCTAAAGATTGATCTACCATATGACCCAGCTATAGCACTCCTAGGCATATACCCTAAGGACTCATATCATTTCCTTAGAAGTACATGCTCAACCATGTTTATTGCTGCTCAATTTATAATAGCTGGGAAATGGAACCAGCCTAAATGTCCCTCAACTGATGAGTGGATAATGAAGATGTGGCACATTTATACAATGGAGTTCTACTCAGCAGTAAAGAAAAATGAAGGTATGAAATTTTCAGAAAAATGTATGGATCTGGAAAGGATTATACTGAGATAACCCAGGCCCAGAAAGGCAAGTGCCACATGCTCTCCCTCATATGTAGATCCTAGCTACAGATGATTGGGCTTCTGCGTGAGAAGGAAAATACTTAGTAGCAGAGGCCAGTAAGTTAAAAAGGAGACATAAAGGGTAGAAAAAGGAAGGGAGGAGGGTACTTAATAGGTTGGTATTGTATATATGTAAATACAATGATTGAGATGGGGAGGTAATATGATGGAGAATGTAATTTCAAAGGGGAAAGTGCAGGGTAGGAGGGTATTACCATGGGATATTTTTTATAATCATGGAAAATGTTAATAAAAATTGTGAAAATAAAAAAAACATAAAAATAAAATTAAAATTGAAAAAAAATTTAAAAATAATTGTAATGTGCTTAAAAGGAGGAGATAACTGACCTGACTTCTAGGCCAGCCTGCCTCAAGATAGCAACAATATTTGCCTTAGTTTAGTGTCTTATTGGTATTAATGACATAAAATTGTCTTTAGACTACTCACTTGATAGTGAGTAATAGAATTAATTAATTTGGTGTAGTTTTTCAAAATAGCCTTATAAGAAAGGTGGTTACTAATGGGATGATATGAATTGATTGAAGAAACTGGGAAGGAATTTTTCAATATTGGGACATATAATGCTCATTAAAAATGCTTTTTGAGTGGTATTTAGATGAGAATATTAAAGTATGTGAATAAAGATGTGCATATATAGGAAAGAATTTTCAGGCTAAACCTAAACACCATGCCTAAAGTTAGAGATTTTTCAACTATGTACAGACTCCTAAGGATACTCTAAAAGTTTTATATAGGGACATAGTCTTAATCTAAATTCATCTTATATTAGACACCGGTGATGCCTATGCTAGGTGGGTAGAAAAGTCATAAGTATAGATGTAATTGGAGGTTTAACCAGGTTAAACATAGACAAGAGTCTATCACCTTGTGTTTTGCAAATGGGTAAATCTGCTTTGTAAAAACAAGCAACTTCAGAATAGCATAAGGAATGTCAGGATGCTTATCTTTCTGCTCTGTAATTTCATTTTTTTATTAATTAGTTTTGTATTCAGTAAATACAGTTCAGTTTGGTACCATTATTAGGCTCATCTGTGACTTAGCCCCTCCCCTTGGCCCCACCTTGTTGAGGTATATGGGTCATAAATTGTGGAGTTAGCCCTCAGTTATGGGTAGGATAAGTGTCTCTGCATATCATGACCCAGTGATGTGGCTCTGACACACTTTCCACCCCCTCTTCCACAAAATTTCCCTGAGCCATGTTGGGTTCATTTTTGGTCAGCTTTAGTGATGAAGTGTTGGGAGCCTCTGGGTCTCTGGCTCTCTGATTTAGTAGGAGTTGCTTTATCTCTGTGTTGGACTCCTTCACTGTTGTGCTGGTATCCAGTTCACCAGGAAAACAGCACCCTTGCTTGTTTGGGCAATTGGGGCCCTTTTCAGGTATGATGGGGTGGCTCTCTCCTTAGGATCTACATCTATCTGAAAAAGAGAACCAGATTCTCCAATGGAGAGTAAATTAGCACCAGGACAAATGAGATAACCCTTACATTTTTTATAGAGAATTTAATAGGTGTAGGCCCTCTCGTAGCCCACAATTGATGGTAGCTTGATAATGGAGAGCAGGCTTATGTTTGGATATGGTTCTGACTTGTTTCCCAGATCCATCTATGGGTCTCATACCACTGAGGGGATCAGTTAGCCAAATCAAGAGCAGTTGGTTCCCCACCATGGCTGTGTGCCACTATTTGCACTTGTGTGGGCATCACAACAGGTTATTTGCTGCTAATTAGGTTAGATGCTTGAACAGATATTTGTAATTTTATCCCAGTCACCCATGTAGTACCTGCTGGCACTAGACACACTGACTGTCTGGGGACTGACTCTCTTCTACCTTCCAGCCATGCCATTCCATTTTACGTGTCAACCACATACAGTGTCTTCAGCAGTAGGGTCTTACCACTAACCTTTGGTGGGTCATCAAGTACTCTGACAGAAATCTGTCTTTCTTGTAGGGAAACTTGTAGGTCTCTCTGATCAAAAGCTCATTGTGGATGATAGCCACATGCTGGTAATGGGAGTGCCCACTAAGAAAAGGAAGAAGATAACTAATATACAAGAATTAGAGAGAAGACAGAGAGAGAGAGAGAGAAAGGGGGGGGGGGAGAGGGAGGGAGAGAAGCTGTAGAAGATTAAGGTTGGTCTTCAACATACCTTCTCCAGTGTCTTGTGGCTCAGATGTTCCCTCTAAGGGCTTGGTGAAGGTTCAGCCATTTGGTCTGCCTTTTAGGGAGTAGAATTTTATGTTACCATTGCTGTTTTTGTCTAGATTTGTGTTTGCCACCCCCCCCCATTGCCCTCCCTTCCATCCCCACCCATCCTATTATCTATTCCACGAGATGTAAGACATCTTGGGTAGATTCAGGTTAGGTGCTGTAGATGAGTGAGACTATGTACCCTCCCACTGGCAATCTATTGGAGATTGCTCTCCCCTGAAAGACCCAGTGAACCCTTAATGTCTTGCCTTTCTCTCCCTGGGATCTGCAGCACAGCTAGGTGGTTGCCATCTTGGCCGGAAGTCCTCTTCTCTGTAATTTCATTTTTCTCTTGCTTTCCAACATATGCTACTTATATTCATGGGAAGCTGGACTCTGAAAGAACAGATGGAACCCCCTTTATCTCAGACCCCATGCAAGTTTAAGCCATGTGTCCCCCAGACTCTGACTAGAGATAAAATGGCCAATTGTCTCTGACAAACAAAAAGGAGTATAGCATATAACTGTGGTTCGCTTTAGTTCTTCTCTTTTGAAGACCTAAAGTCACATCTGTTAGATAAAGTTGCTCAATAGACAAAATGTTAAATAATTAAACTGAATCAAGGGATTTGATCAGGTTACAAACTCCTTACATAAGGCAAACATCAGATTTACCTGATGTGTATATCAGAGTAAGGGGCCCTTCATTGAAACATTTAATTGGATTAAATCTAATGTTTACCTGATGCCAAGGTTTTAATCAGTGGAGAAACTGAGTCTTATGATAAGGCCTCACTCATTAACAGGTCACTGATGCTAATTTGTTATGATTTAAGGGTTTTAAAACTGGCTTAAAGACTCTCTCAGTAAAGTTAGGTTCCTCTTTTCATCAAGGTTTTAACTATTCTTTTTTTTTTTAATTTAATTTATTAGTTTTCTTTTCAGCAAATACAAGCAGTTTGGTACCATTGTTTAGGCTCATCCATGATCTACCCCCTCTCATTGGACCCTCCTTGTTGATGTAAATTGGGTCGTGCATTGTGGAGTTAGCCCACAGTTATTGGTATGATAAATGTCTCTGCATATCATGACCCAACATGTGACTCTGACATTCTTTCCGCCCCCTCTTCCACAAAATTTCCCTGAGCCATGTTGGGTTCATTTTTGGTCTGCTTCAGTGCTGAGGTGTTGGGGGCTTCTGAGGCTCTGGCTCTCTGATTTGGTAGGAGTTGATTTTTCTCTGTGTTGGTCTCCTTCCCCTTTGTGCTGGTATCTGGTTCATCAGGAAAACATCACCCTTGCTTGTTTCACCAATTGTCCTTAGTTTCAGTCGGGCCCCTTTTGAGGTATGTTGGGGCAGCTCTCTCCTTAGGATCTGCATCTATCTGAAAACGAGAACCAGATTCTCCAATGGAGAGTAAGTTAGCACCTGGAAAATTGAGATAACAATTACTTTTTTGATAGAGAGTTTGATAGGTGTAGGCCCTCTTGTACCCCATGATTGATGGTAGCTTGATATTGGAGAGTGGGCTTATGTTTGGGTATGGTTCTGACTTGTTTCCCAGCTCCAGCTATGGGTCTCATACCACTGAGGGGATCAGTTAGCCAAATCAAGAGCAGTTGGTTCCCCACCATGGCTGTGTGACACTATTGCACTTGTGTGGGCATCACATCAGGTTATTTGTTGCTAATTAGGTTAGACAATCAGTTGCTTGGACAGATATTGGTCATTTGTGGAGAAGCAGGAACACTCATTCACTGTTGGTGGGAATGTAGGATGGTACAACCACTTTGGAAAGCAATATGGAGACTCCTGAAAAAGCTGACTATAGAAATACCAACAGACCCAGTTATACCCTTACTGGGCATCTACCCTAAAACCTTCAAACCACAGGCCAGAGAGATTTGCTCAACCATGTTTGTAGTGGCTCAATCGTAATAGCTAAAAGCTGGAATCAACCCAGATGTCCATCATTAGAAGAATGGATAACAAAGATGTGGTATATATACACAATGAAATTCTATACAGCAGTAAGAAAAATGACACAAAGAAATTTGAGGAAAAATGGTTGAACCTGGAACAGATCATTCTCAGTGAACTTACCCAATCACAGAAAAAAAATCAACACATAGTCTCACTCATCTACAACACCTAACCTGAATCTACCCAAGATACTTTACATACCCAGCAAGCACCTCATGGACTAGACAATAGGATGGATGGGGAGGGCAGGGAGGGCATCGAAGGGTGGAAAACAGTAATCTGGACCCAAACGGCAATGGTACCATAAAATTCTACTTCCTAAAAGTCAGACCAAATGGCTGAACCTTCACTAGACCCTTACAGGAAACACCTGAACCAGAAGACACTGGAGAGGGTAGGATCAAGACTAACCTAAATCTTCTACATCTTCCCTCCCTCCCC
Source organism: Jaculus jaculus (assembly GCF_020740685.1). Taxonomy (NCBI): domain Eukaryota; kingdom Metazoa; phylum Chordata; class Mammalia; order Rodentia; family Dipodidae; genus Jaculus; species Jaculus jaculus. The sequence goes on along the minus strand of NC_059109.1, from coordinate 80,475,049 downwards.
CTCCTCCTCTCCCCTCTCTCTCTCTCCTCTCTAACTCTTGTATATTAGTTATGTTTTTCCTCAATTTCTTAGTGGGCACTGACCTGTAACCCCCATTTCCAGCTTGGGGCTACCATCCACAATGAGCTTTTGATCAGAGAAACCTACAAGGTTTCCCAAAACAATGACGGACTTCTGTCAGAGTACTTGATGACCCACCAAAGGCCAGTGGTAAGACCCTATTGCTGAAGACTCCATACACAGCTGACACGTAAAATGGAATGGCATGGCTGGAATCCAGGAGAGAATCAGTCCCCAGACAGTCAGCATGTCTAGTGCTAGAAGGTGCTACATGGGCGACTGGGTTTTCAACTATTCTTAAGGTAAAGGCTCAAATTGTAGTGGTTAATTTCCAAAGTTGAAGTGCTCATACCTAAAGACATTGTGACTTTAAAGATAGATTCTGTCTTATTTATGCTAATTCTATTGAATGGTCATAACTAGGTTTAATTACTTAGGTTTAAGTGATTTAATTTTAGTAATGATAACTTTCATCTTCCTGGGATATGTTGGATAGCTTGCTTAAGTTTTATCAAATTGAAGTCATGGGTAAATCATAAAATTGTTTTATGTTAACAAAAATTTCTGTGTTACATAAAATCAGTAGCTGTCAAGTTTAAGCCAAAATCATGGGTTGTCAAATAATGTTTTTTTCTTTCAAAAAGATTTATCAAGGGTTATATTAGAATTTAGCTAGCTGTTTTGGTTCAAAGACAATTCAAGGGCTGGAGAGATGGCTTAGCAGTTAAGTGCTTGCCTGTGAAGCCTAAGGACCCTAAGGTTCGAGGCTCGATTCCCCAGGACCCACGTTAGCCAGATGCAAAAGGGGGCGCATGTGTCTGGAGTTCATTTGCAGTGGCTGGAAGCCCTGGGGCACCCATTCTCTCTCTATCTGTCTCTCTCCCTCTTTCTCTCTCTGTCACTCTCAAATAAATAAATAAAAATGAACAAAAAATATTAAAAAAAAAAAAACAATTCAAGCTCTGTGGTTCTGTTTCCAATGTTCTCTGGGTAATTTGTACAAACACAGGTATCTGAACTAATCAAAGATGTTTTTAAACACAGGTGCTAAGATTTTATACTGTCTTACTTGTCCTTTTCTGATAATTTCTAGGTTAAATGAGTTAGTCTGTAAATCAATTGGTACTGTTTTCAAGACTGATAGAAGGTTCTGCCTATATTTATAAATGTTAGATATTTAAAATGTGAGATACTTATAAATATTAGATATTTAAAATATGAGATGTGCCTACTTTCTATACCTCATATAAGGCTTTTGCTGCCATAGTACAACTAAATTTTAAAGATAGGACAAAATTATTTTAGAAGCCCTTGTGCCACTCTTTAACTAAGTCTATTTCAGTTATCAAATGTGCTCTATATGTACACACATCCAGGCTGGTGTAATTTCCTTTCTAAGTTTGTTAATTACCTACATAGAAGCCAAAGCCAATTGGAATCATCAGAGCAAGAGGAGCCAATATTTTGGCCTGTGCTCCCAAGTCATGAGGCCACTGGAGATGATGGGACACTTCTACCTTGGGCCCCTGTTAAGTCACCTGTCTTCCTGAGCAGAGAGGATATGGAGACCCAAACAAAATTGGTGTACAGTCTGAAACAGGAGAGTCACAATTGAAGAGTAATCAGTCCTCCTGACTTCCCAAAGAAGGGAAAACTACTTGGCCAGCACAGCCCTGACTCATCCTAACAGACAGAAGACACCAGTAAGCTATGGGGCTACTTCTGGGTCCCTAAAGTCTCTTTGGAGAGCCATTAATGACCTCCAAAATTAATCCTTAATTAAATGTGGCTATCTGCATGGTCTTAAATACTCAGAGAGAAATGTATAACCACAGATAAAAAATACCTTACATATATGAATGGCCTATTAAGTAACACAAGAGCTTTCCCAGAGGGGAAACAAACATTAAGATATCTTTTCCCCATAGTTTTAATTCTATAATACTAAAAAAAAAAAATAGAGATGTTCAAAGGGTTATTTTCAAACCTAAAATATGTAAATAATCCAGGAGACTGGGTATCACCATCGCCACGAGACACTGGAACCCCACTGGAAGGGACCTTATGCTGGAAGGGACCTTAAGTCTTCATCCTGACCACACCTACCTTTGTGAAGATGGGCAAAATTGCCACTTGGATTCATCACACCCACATATGACTGACAGAGCCACTGGCTGAACCTGAGGACTATCAGCCACAATGGAAATGCAGCACCCCACTCAAGCTTCAACTCAAACTCGCCTGATCCTGACTGTGCTCCTAACTGTATGTGTTGTGGCAACTACTCCCCGCAAATTTTATAATCTGACCTGGATAATAACCAACATTGCCACGGGGGAACTTGCTTACTCCAAATCACATCTTGCCCCATGGGGAACCTGGTTTCCTGATTTGATCTTTGACCTCCATCAGCTAGTGGGTAACTCATGGGACTCTGGCAAATCAGGAAATTTCTTATTTATACATATGCCCTGGGCACTTGGGGAAAGCAAGAATCAAAGGTCTTTGAACATATTTAAGATAGTTATTTTAAGGTCTTTGTCTAGTGAGTCCAATATCTGGGTTTCCTCGGGTATAGTTATTTTATTCCTTTGCATGAACCATGTTTTTAGTTTCTTTATTATGATGTTTGATAGAAAATTAGACAGTGGAAAGGAAGCCCTTTGTCCTCATCCTTGCAGATTAGCACTGTTATCTGGCCTAGACCCTCATCATAGTGAAGCTTAAAGGTATATCAAGTTTTCACAAGTGTGGCTTTTACTTGAATCTGCATTTGGCTTTCTCAATTCCCCAAATGTACAACAGCTTTGGGTTGTCTTAATTTCAGAGTGGCAATTGAGCCTCCAGCTTCTGCCATGGCTACAGGTAACCATTGGGTGTCTCCACAAAAACCTTTGGCCCCAGGCAACTGTGGCCTACAGTGCCCTTAGCAGTGCTCACCACTGATCCCTGCCTGAGACCAGAGTTGAGGTAAACAGAGAATCAAGCTTAAGTGGCCAAGCAACAGAATGTGATGTTGAGAGTAAGGTTGGGGAGGGGAGGGTGCAGGGGCAATGGCTAGGAGCAGGGCTGCTGCTTCCTCCAGCCCAAGACAGGAGCTGTGCCAGCAAAGGGTGGGGATTGAGCAAGTACAAATGCCAGAAAACTTTCTCTACTGTTTTAAAGGTGGTTTTTCCTTAATTGGATGTTCAGTTGATTGCTGTAACCTTTGGCTGTTTTCCAGAGGTTCTATATTAGTTTATCCTACTTCTGATTGTTGACTTGAAGGGTCCTCCATGAAGGAGAGGGAGCTTTGAGCTTCCTGGTTTGCAAACTTGCTGCTGTCATGCTTCCCAGGGACAGCACATTAGAAACATAGTGAAATGGGAGCTGGGGAGGTCTCAAGCATGAAAGATGCTTGTTTGGGTTCAGTTCCCCAGTACAAATGTAAAGCCGGATGCACAAAGTTGTGCATGCACCTAGAGTTCACTCAGACTGTCAAGAGGCCATGGTGTGCCCATTCTCCCTCTTGTCAATTTCCCTGTCTCTCTCTCCCTTTCTCTGCTCATAAATAAATACAATATTTTAAGAAAAGAAATCTAGGGAAATGGACAGCACCTCTGATGTGAATGTTCAGGAAGAGAGAGGCTACGAAAATGAGATCCAAAAAGACCTTGGAGAGGGGCAATTTTTGAGCTGAGAGGAAGAAGACACCTGAAAATGAAACTAAGGAGAAAAGAATAAGAGTAAAGACACTAAGGTGGCAGAAAATTTGGCTTGTCCTGGGCCTGTTATTTTGCTTTTTTTTTTTTTTAATGAGAGAGAGAATTGGCATGCCAGGGCTGCCAGCCACTGCCATCAAACTCCACAGACATGTACCATCTTGTGTGCATGTGCGACCTTGTGTGCTTGTAACACCTTGTGTGTCTGGCTTATGTGGGACCTAGAGAGTTGAGCATGGGTCCTTAGGCTTCCTAGGCAAGCACCTTAACAGCTAAGCCATCTCTCCAGCCCTGTCCTGTGTCTTTTAAAGGAGTGTGTGTCTAGATCCCAAGGAGGCTGTGGGTCAAAGCACATGGAGTTGGCATAAGACAAGCAGCTTGGCATCTGGAAATGAGAGGGTGTCAGTGAGCTGTATTAAGTTGTTTAGGGGGCTTGGGCCCCAAAAGTAAAAGCAGTAATGTGTGCCCACACAACCTCTACTTTGCTAGAGATTAAAGGATGATCTGACTTCTTATCTCTTGCCTAAAGGAGTTCCCTAGATCTGTTTTTCCACAAACAGCTGAGCCTCTCCTGGGAGGGAGTCCCCTTTCCTAGGATTTAAATCTAATCCTCACATTATGGTTGGTCAAGTTAAGCCCCTAGAACTTGATGTCATGGCTGGCCTCTTCCTGAGCCAGCCTCTAGCCCAGACCAATCAGCTGTCTCTCAGATCACCTGAATCTGAAGGTGAGGCCCACCACAGTGAGGTTATAAATAGATATGTAGCAGGGGACAAGCTCTCTCTTGGCTGCTTGTTCATTGCTCCTGAACCTCCAGGTTCTGGTGACTCAGGTCAAGATTCTGTACTTTTCCTACAACTTTCCTCCCTGGAAATGGGCACTCTCTCTTTTCTCTTTACACTTACCTGCTAATGCTAATTCTCAATGCTAGTTTGAGAAACTGGTGTCTGCGGAGGAGCCCTGAAGAGCCATGACTGTGCTGGCCATGGGGCAGGTGGCAGCACATCCCATAACAGATGGGTTTGAAAAACTGTGGAGAACTTGTGGTTTGGGTTTAAAGAGATAAAGCAAAGAGATCAGTGAAGAGGCAGGGTAAACCCAAGGAAGAAGAGCAGGCAACCTCGGAGAGAGCCAGCCCTCGGCAAAAAAAAATTGGGAGGCAGAGTTCAATAGGAACTGCTTGGCAGTTCTCTGAGGGAGGCTAACTAGACCAAGTCTGGTCCTGGTCCATGAAGATTAGGTGGCACACCTTGGCCTCATAGGCCCTACCTACACACTGCCTCTTTGGGCTTGGCCAAACAAGTATCTGCAGGATCCATGGGTTTTCAAATGGAATGTGGATTACTGAAGAGATGGGGAAGTTGGGGGCCCAATAAAGGAATGTAGTCATAAACTTGCTTTGTTTAGTGAGATGAGTCAGGGATTGTGCCCTTAGTTGCAAAGCCAGGCTGGTCTGGCCAGCTTTTTTACCCTGCTGACTCACAGTAAAAGGTTGTGCAAACTGTTGCCTTTCTCTGCAACTCACTTTCTTCATCTGTCTCGTAGAGGAAATAGTTCCAAGACACTAGCTAGCATGAACTATGTGTGTGCCATACACAAAGCACTCAGTAGGCTCCTGGCTCATTGTAAATGTTCCCCCATTGACCTTTCAAATGATGTTGCTAATTACTGTGACAGCTGTAATTATTATCAAGGGATCCTGTACTTGGTTTTAGGCACCCAACAGAGAATCTAACTTGTTCCTCTTTCCAAGAATGCTGGAGTGGTCTCTTCTTCCTGCTCCTTCCATTTTAGCCCTGGAACTCTCCGGTTTTCATCCTTCCAGGCTGTCTCAAGTCTAAAGTTCAATGTCAGGGATGGAAAGGAAGGAATGATACCAGGGAGGGCCTGAGAGATTGCTAATTACTGTGATAGCTGTAATTATTATCAAGGGATCCTGTACTTGGTTTTAGGCACCCAACAGAGAATCTAACTTGTTCCTCTTTCCAAGAATGCTGGAGTGGTCCCTTCTTCCTGCTCCTTCCATTTTAGCCCTGGAACTATCAGGTTTCCATCCTTCCAGGCTGTCTCAAGTCTGAAGTTCAATGTCAGGGATGGAAAGGAAGGAATGATACCAGGGAGAGCCTGAGAGAAGAAAGTTATTCCTGCCTCAGGCACTCAATCTTGTCCTTAAGGGAGAAGCTGCATAGGCCAAGGTTAGCCTTACAGGGGAAGGAAGAACCTCAGCCAAAGTTTGGAGGTAGAGAAAGTTTCTTAATCTTTTGGGGTAAGCAGGAAAAAATAGTGGCTCACTTTGGCCATAGTGAAGAATTTGAAATGGGAAGGTGAAGGAAAGGAAGGGGGCTTGAATTTGTGGCTAAATCATTAATGTTTGGATGAGGGAATTTGATCTTCTCCTTGGAGGTGGCAGGGAACGGTGACTGCTTCTAAGGAAGAGAGGGCCATCCTCAGGACAAGAATTCAGGAGGATCATTCTGATGTCCTGAACACAGGTAAGAGGCCAGAGAACAGCCTAAAGCCATCATATTAGTCTAGGCCACACTTCTGAGGACCACTTTGGACAGAGAGAATAAGTAGGTGGAAGGAGGGACGATTCTAAGGGTTGAAGGTGACAGAATCAATTTATCTTGATGACTAACTAGAAGGAAGAGGGAAGACCCAAGCTGACTCCCATAAAACTAGCTTGGGCAATGTTGCAGTCTGGGTCGCATTGCTGGTAGAAATCACCCAACCAAGAGCAGCTTCTGGGAAAAAGAGGTTTATTTGGCTTACAGGCTCGAGGGGAAGCTCCACGATGGCAGGGGGAAAACGATGGCATGAGCAGAGGGTGGACATCACCCCCTGGCCAACATAAGGTGGATCACAGCAACAGGAGGGTGTGCCAAACACAGGCATGGGGAAACTGGCTATAAAGCCCATAAGCCCGCCCCCAACAATACACTCCCTCCAGGAGGCATTAATTCCCAAATATCCATCAGCTGGGAACGTAGCATTCAGAACACCTAAGTTTATGGGGGACACCTGAATCAAACTACCACATTCCGTCCCTGGCCCCCATAAACTGATATCCATACATGATGTAAAATACAATGCATTCAGTCTGACTTTAAAAGTCCCCATAGTTTTTATCAATCCCAATGATGTTCATACATCCCCATAGTTCAAGATCTTTTAACTGAGCCATAATGCCAAAAAATAACCTCAAAAAACCCATAATGGCACAGAACAAATATTCACACTGCAATAGATGGCATTGGGCATAGCAAAGAAACATTCAACCAATACAAGATTTAAAACAACCAGGGCAAACATCAAACTCTGTAGCTTCAAGTCCAGCAACTCTAGCCAGTGACAAATCTTCAAGTCCAATAATTCTAACCAGCAACAAGTCTCTGGCATTCCAATTCCGCCCCTCCAGCTAGGCTACTCACAGTCCTGGAAAACTTCATCAGGGCTGGCAGCTCCTCGGCAGCCATCTCATGGTCCCAGCATCTCTGCTGGGTCTCCACTGCAAGCCACGGTTCATCCTCATGGCCCCATGGGGTCTCTATGCAGGCAACCAGTAAACCCGCTTCACACTGCCCATGGCCATTTCCAAAACACAAGACCATGTTGCAAACTCAATGACCCTCTTTCCAGCATTTCTTATACTCCACGATACCAGGTAGGGTGCCAATTTGTTAATCCAGGGGGGAATAAAGCAGACTTTGAAGAACAGGACACTCCTTGAGCACTCAGGCCCCTTCAAAAGTGTCTACATTCTTCTTGTTGCCCCAGCACAGGTCAGCTAGCCCAGTCTCAAAGGTTGTAATCTCTCAGTTGCAGCTGAACAGGCAGCAGTTCACCCAAAGATTTTTCTTTCTGTGCCATCTCCCACTGCTCACACCAGTTCATTTCTACGCAAAGCAACCCTGCACAACTTCTCAGGACATGGGCACAAGAGCAAGCTTCTCACATAAACTGCTAGCCCAGTCCAGGCAAAGCTTTTTCTCACCCTCATAAGCCAAACCTCACAGTCCATAGTTCTTACTGCATTCAGGTCTTGCAGCTCAGACCAGAACAGTCCACCAAGCTGTACTTACAGCACTGCAAGGCATCTCTTAGACCAAGGTTTCAACTCCTCCCACATTCCTCTTGAAAACCAGCTCCAAAAGGCCAAAGCCACACAGTCAGGTTTCCAGCAGCAACCCCACTCCTCGGTACCACTTTACTGTTGCAGTCTGGGTCGCATTGCTGGTAGAAATCACCCAACCAAGAGTAGCTTCTGGGAAAAAGAGGTTTATTTGGCTTACAGGCTCGAGGGGAAGTTCCACGATGGCAGGGGGAAAACGATGGCATGAGCAGAGAGTGGACATCACCCCCTGGCCAACATAAGGTGGATCACAGCAACAGGAGGGTGTGCCAAACACAGGCATGGGGAAACTGGCTATAAAGCCCATAAGCCCGCCCCCAACAATATACTCCCTCCAGGAGGCATTAATTCTCAAATATCCATCAGCTGGGAACCTAGCATTCAGAACACCTAAGTTTATGGGGGACACCTGAATCAAACCACCACAGGCAATTAAATGGTTGAGAAGAATTGGAATGTAGGGGTCTAGAGGGCAATATGGTGGGTGTGATGGTTTTGTTGTTAACCTAATCTGTTTAGGAATCCACAGACATTCCTCTTGAGTGGAGGGGGGGCCCTGTGAGGCAGCTTTCAGGAAGGATTAACTGAAGGAGGAAGTGCTTCTCCCAGGGTGAGCCCTTCCCTCAGAGTGGGTGGCCCCTCTCAGAGGAGGGCTTTATCTATGGAAGCTCTACTTGCAAAGAATCTCTTCTTTCCACCTGGCTGCTGGTGCTGCTTGCTGCCTTCCAGCTAGGACTAAGACCAGCACAGACTGAAGACCAGCTTCTCTCCAGGAAGTCTTCGGATCTTTAGTGTTGGATTGGGACTGCAGAGGAATACAGCCTCATGGACTGAGCAGCAACCTGGTTCCTTGACTCTTGGGCCTGTAAATTGCTATTGTTGGATTGCCATAAAATAATCTAACAAATTGCCTTCTAACACAATTCATTCTGTCTCCAGTTCCGTCCCTCTAGAGAACCCTGACTAATACAGTGAGTAAGATCACTCTGGACGCTGCCCATGGGAGGGGCTGGCAGTACCTGCATGGGCAGCTGGATCCATAGATTCAGACTGAGAAACTGGTTTCACGATTGGTGCTGAATAATTGGGGCTCTGGATTTTACTGGTTCATTGAAAGTGTCAGGTGGAGGAGAGGTGGTAGGGCAGGGATGCTGGTTGCTGCTGTCCCCTTGCTCATGTGCACCCCATTCTAGCCCATGGGCAGGCTTGGGCCTGTCCTCTGTCATCACCCCACCACTTCCTCACATATGACTTACTTTCTAGTCTTATTTAGCTACATCATTTTAAGGAAGTTAGAAACCTCATGTCTTTAACTTACAAAATTATATGCTCCAGTGACCTAGAAAGGGGTTTTTGTAATAATTCCATTGAAAATATGTAGGTTTGGTTTTTTTTTTTTTTTAGCTTTGAAATGATATTCCTGAATTTTTCCCTGTATTGCTTATTTTCTTATTGCTGGGATAAAACACCCAACCAGGGCAGCTTATAGAAGAAAAGGTTTTATCTTCTGTTTTCAGTTTCAAATTGATAGTCAGAGGAGATTAACTGTCAAAATTCCCTTTCTCTATTTATAAATATTACACAGAGGGGATCAGAACTTAGTTCTTCACATTTGTTCAGAGACTTTATATCTCTCAAGAAAAAAAAAATATCATTTCTAAGGAAGAAAAGGAAAGACTACCTCAGTTCTCTATACCCTACTATACTCCAAAATTCACCTTCTGAAACATTCTTGACCTAATCTCTTCTTCCCCTTAGTTAAAGTGGGATCTGGAATTTGCTGGTATAGTATATATCCTTAGGAGTGGATGGTAAGAGGAGCAGGAAGCTTGTTCAGAGAAAGTGAGGTAGACAGGAGAGAGAAAGAGGTATGGAAGGAGGAGGAGAGATGTTGCCATAATTTGACAAATTGACAAGTGGGGTAGAAAACAGCCAGAGATGTCACTCTAAGTCAGAGAGAACTACTGTGAGAGAGAAGAAGGGGAGAGACACAGTAAAAGAACAATCCACACAAAGTACACCTGATGGGCTTCACCTTTAAGACTTTTGTGTGAGCAAGAGCTTGCTACATTAGTATGGAAGTCAGGGAGGGCAGCGCCTCTCTCCTAGCCTACCTTCTGGTACCTGAATTCTGTGACTGAGAATGAGATTTGCTTATAGTACACTGAGTGCCCATCACTACAGTAGTGGCTAAGGGATTAGTGATCAATAGTAAAGTTTCTCTGCAGCTCAGTACAGGAAGTATAATTTCTTGAATACATTGTACTAGGTCAGCAGGTTGGGCAATAACCAGACTATATGTAGCATGGAGGTAGCCTGTAGGGGTCTCCTTTTGGAGGAAGTCCTTTTACAGTTAGTGTTTCTCAGTCCACATTTTACTGACATGTGTCCATGCTATGCAAAAGAGTACAGTCCTGCTTAGTCAGTGTACAGTTCTGGGAGATTAGGGTGAGCTACTGTGCACACAGTTTGCAGTTGTGCCTCAAGCTTTGCCGTGCCAATAAAGGCCATGCAAATATGGAGGGTCCTGGTCCAAGGTGGGGTCACAGGGCACTGCAGCTCTGTGGTGTCAGGTGACAACATTCCAAAGGTAGCAGTTTGGGATTCCAGGGCCAAGATGGTAATGGACATTTTCTCCATTTTGTGGTCTCTTATTAAGGGAGCTTAATTACATTACTGACTTACATACTTAAGGAGAGCAGGTGCAGAGAGGGAACTGGAATGATGCTTAGCAGACAGTGCAGGAATTAGCTTTGCCAGTCCCTGTTATGCCCTCTTGAACATTGGATCCAGTATTTTTGAGCTTGGCTTTTCATATGAGAAATGGAGATAACAATGCCTATGTCATGGATGCTGTGGCACCTATATGAGACATAGAAAACACCAATTGAACCATACTAGACTGTGGGCCTCAATTCTAATCCCCTTGTGATCACAGAGATGACTGACACCTACCCTGGAGGCCTGGGGTGGAAAACATGTCCCATAGGCCCTTTGAAAGGGAAAATCTGGGCTGGAGAGATGGCTTAGCAGTTAAGTGCTTGCCTGTGAAGCCTAAGGACCGTGGGAGGCTCGATTCCCCTGGACCCATGTTAGCCAGATGCACAAGGGGGCACACACATCTGGATTTCATCTGCAGTGGCTGGAAGCCCTGGCGCGCCCATTCTCTCTCTCTCTCTGCCTCATTCTCTGTCTGTCGCTCTCAAATAAATAAATAAAAATAAACCAAAAAAAATTAAAAAAAAAAAGAAAGGGAAAATCTGGCCAGAGTGGGGGGAATGGGAAGAGGCCTTTGTGAGGGGAGATTTCTCCATAAGGCTCTCTCCAGTAGCCATGGTGAGGGCAAGTTAGCAATTTGGGGAGGTGACGGTGTGCTCACTGGTCCCCCTTCTCTAGAGTGAAACTTTGGGCCTCTTCTGCAAGCTGGGTCAGTGGAGTGGAGGTTAGATTTCATGCTCGGTAAGACTCTGAGTCTCTAACTTTGGGCCACTCAGAATCTATGATTGTAAGCATCTGACTTTGGGGCTGGGGAGGAGGGTGTCCCCAGCTCCCCACTTCCCACCCTCCTGCCAACACTACAGCAGGAACAGAAGCCACTGCCTCTGAAAGCTTTGTCACAAAGCACTGCGGTTGGTTACCGGTTACCACATAAGCCAAGCCCTTGATCTGCTATGTTTGAGGAAACCCTTTGTTCCTTTTAAAGCTCTATTCTCTCAGCCAGGGCTGGTACAGGGAATGGAGCAGTCAGTTTTCTCTTTCTTCCTTTTCTTTAAAAAGTTTTTTTTTTAAAAATAGCTGGCTTGTGTGTTCAGGCAGTGCTCTAGAGAATTGGGTTCCCAGGCTGGGGTTCAGGGCCAGGGACTTACGCAGTCCTTTAAATCTCCAAAGGCTCTGGATAAAGGCTAATGGAGGAAGGGAAGACATACACAGGTACCCAGGAGAGGGACTCTGGCTAGGGAACTACAAAGTGAAGTTCATTGAAGAGCACAGACTGAATGACAGGGGTTCCCATCCTGGCCAACCCCAGGCACACCTCTTTCCTTCTGGAACTAAGTTTTCTTCAATGTACTGTTAAAGGCCCTTGGGAGACTTGTCCACCTTTCTCCAGTGCTGATCCATGCTAGGCATTGTTAATTAAATGCCTTTCCACACATACTTTGGATTCTCAGATCCCTGAGAATTGTACTTAGCTTACAACAAGACCTTTCTGAGATTCTGAGACAAAATCATCTCCAAGGGACATATGAACTGGGTATGCAATAAATATTTACTGGTTGAATGAAAATTTTTTCTTAGCCCTTACTACATGCCAGTGCTGTTCTCAGTAGTATTCCAACAGTGAACAACAACAATAAAAGTTCCTGACATCAATCTAATGTGTGTGGGAGACAGGCAGTGAGCAAATAAACAGAAAAATATATTGCATGTTGGATGATGATAAGGAAGTGACATGGGGTGGGGCACACTGTGAAGAAGATGCTCAGAAAAGGCCTTTTAAGGAGGGGCTGCAGAGCTCAGCAAAGTGAGACTGTTTGGGGATCTCATCCCTCTAGACTTTACTCCAAACTGGTTTGACCATAAGATTTATTTTCTTTTGAGTAAAACTAGAATCCCAGTGATCTATGACCCAAGTTAGAGGTTTTACTGTTTTCATCATGGGTCCACTGTCCTGTGACTCTGAGATTCTGTGGTTCACTGAAGCATCATTTTGAGTAGACCAGATTGCATTGCCTGCCTTCTTCCTGGTGCTCCTAGGAAATACAGCTGAAAACAGAAACAGTCAACAACAAGAAGCCATTACAATTCTAAGTGCCGTAGTAAGCAAATGGTCCAGTGTTGTTCTGATGGCTTAACTTTAGCACTTCCAGACAAGCTTATTCATGAAGAATCTTCAGTTTACGGAGAGCAGTGTGTCACTCTGGGGCCAGTGCTAGCCCTGGAAGGGCCTTGTACCACTTCTTCACCTGATTCTAATACTTTGTGGAGTGGGCTGGGTCTCAGCCGCAAAAGTTCTGGTGGAATGGATCAAGACTTTTTGTCTCTGGGGACCACGAAGGTGGGCATTTTATCTAGGAGTAGAAAGAAAGGTCTTTTGAAAGAAGTGGCAGTAGAGCTAACTCTGGAGACTGAAGAGAGTTCCAAGCTGGCAAAGGGCCAATCATGAAAGGACATGGACTTGGTAAAGGAGATGACACGAGAAAACATGGCTTATAGTACCTAGGTTGGCTGGCTCAACAGGTGTGTGGAGGGATAGGGAGGAAGAGGAATTTGGTTAAGAGGGGAAGTATACATTCCTGTGATTGGCCTGTCCCTTCCCATTCACTCTACCTACTCATACCAAAGCTGAATAATTTAATTATCAGCTCTTAAACAAGATGCAGCTGTTTAGCAGATGTTGTTTTCTACCCCAAATGAAGATTCTTCCTGGCAACAGACATTGCATTTTCAGGGCATCTAATTTGTGAGGCTGCAGAGGGGAAAGAAGTACAAGACATTGCCATTATTCTTTCATAACTGTACATCATTACCCCCACCAAACACACTGCACTACCACATGTAATACATTCCTGCAGGCTTTGCCAGAGACTGGAGGCAGAAAGGTATGCTGGCAGGAGCTCTGGGGGTTGGCCTTGCTGGTTGTCACTGAGACAAAAAAAGAAAGAAAAGGATAAAAAACAATCCACAGAGCTTCCATGAACATTTGTGATAAACGAAAATGCCACAAATAATAACTGCTCTCTATTAAGCACCTACTCAGGGCCAGGTGTGGTTCCAGTTGATTTGGGTACATTGCCTCGATTCTCTAATTTTTCTTGCTGCCAGGCCCAGTCTCATCATAGCACCTTTGCCCCTGCTGTCTCTTCTGGTTGGAGTTAAGCTTCCTGCAAATACAAACATGACTAACTCCACCATGTCCTTCCAGTCTACACTGAAATGTCACTTTCTAGAGAGGCCTACCATTTCATTCCTACACAAGTAACACCTTTATACAACATTCTCTGCTTCCCTCTCTTGCTTTACTTTTTTTCATAGGTCACCCTCTATATCTGTGGGTTCCAAATCCATAGACACAACCAATAATGATGAAAATTATGCAAAAACAAAACAATAGAGCTGGTGGGGAGATTGCTCAGTGGTTAAAGATGTTTGCATGCAAAGTCTGGCAGTATGTGTCTGGAAATCAGTGGCCATGATCTTCCCTCTCTCTCTCCTTCCAAGCAAATAAATAAAATATTAAAAAATATAAAAAACACAAAGCAACAATAAAACCCTGTTTTTTTTTTATTTCTTTTTTTTTTTTTTTTCTGTAGTGAGAAAGGTATCACACACCTGTAATACCAATATCAGAAGGCTGTAGTATAAGAATCTCAGAGTTCATGGCCAACCAGGGTAACTTCAAGGCCAGTCTTGGTTATAAAGTGAGACCTTATCTCAGAAGACAAACTGTTAGGTCAGACCACGTCCCAAGATGGAGTTGCTTCAGATAACAAAATGGCAATGAGAAGGGGTCTTATGGGAAGATACAACAACCAAGCTGATTACATTCCTCAGAAACCCTCTGACCCATTGTTTCTCCTTGCCCTTAGGCCACAGTTTCCTATTTTCCTTGTCAAGAGTCACCTGAATATTTGTCTTGATGACACACCCTAACTACCTGACCATAATCTTGTGATTAACAGAAAAATTCTCCTGAAGACACTCCTCTACCTCACTTCACAAAAAATTCCCCTTTCCCCTATCCCCACCCAGAAAAAAGGCCTTATAAAACCTAACCTTTGCAAACCCAAAGGTGCTGTGCTCTTCTCTCATGAGACAACCTGACAGCTCACATCCTTCCTGAATAAAAATTTTACTTTGCTTAAGAGTGGTCTTGCCTGGTCTGGTCATTCTCAAACCTTACATCTGGTGTGGAAGCCTGGGAACTTACATCTGGTGCCATGACTCAGAAGGCTCCCAGCTGCCCTCTCGGGAGCCAGATCTCCTTTCCCTGACCAGACCACCAAGCTTCCACTGACCCTCTGAAGGCTTCAGACCATCTCTACCTGATGCCAGCTCTCCCACCCAGCATGATTCAGCCTTCCTCTTCTCCCCCCCACCCTCTTTTTTAATCTCTTCCCTCTCAGTAAGTGTCTTTCATGGATTGGCCTATTCTCAGGTTTATGCCTTTCTCATCTAAGCCCTGTTTGACACTCCAGCCTACACCTGTCATCCGCTTCTGATCACCCCAGGTCTTGAGAAAGATGTACTATTGACACCTCAGGTCTCTGTCTTTCCTGCTACTGAACCCTAAGGGGCACCTTTTGGCTTGTTTTGCTGGCTTCAAGATACTTGCCTCCTTCCTTCTCTGCTTCTTTCCTTCCATCTTTGTTTTCCAACTTTTCTGTCTCCTCCTGGAGTCTGCACCCTCTCCCTCTCACCTAAGATGGAAAACAAGGTGTCTAAATCAGTCCCTATCACCCCCTAGCTTGTCTCATTAATAACTTAAAACCACTGAGATATTAACAACTTAACACCACTGACAATATTAAACTGTACCACCTATTTTTTACTATAATACTGCTTGGCCACAATAAAAATTGGACCATGGGTCTATATGGCCTGAAACGGTACTTTTGATTTTCATATTCTTACTGATTTAGCTATCTTCTGCCACTGTGCAGACAAGTGGTCAAAAATTCCCTATATTCAAGCATTTTTCATTTTCCATGACCATCCTTCTCTCTGATGCTTGACATCTCACCACATTCTTCTGACCAAGGTTTCAGTAATAAAATCAAATTCAACACCCTACTTATTCTTCCTTGCCTTTAGCTCTCAATCCTGACACCACTGATGACCTGCCCCACTGCTCCTCTTGCTCTTCCTCAACCCCCCAATCTACGTCTGCCCTATCCTACCCCTCCACTCCCCCTCCTGTTCAATGCCCTTGCTGATGCACAGATGGAGTTTTTCTTCTATGCAAGGTGTTAAGGATGAAGGTAATTGTATGCATCCATGTCCCATTTTCTATGCCTGACCTGTCTCAAGTTGAAGTTCAACTAAGATCCTTTTCTTCTGGCCCTGCCCACTATACTAAAGAATTTTGCCTCCAGTCCAAGTAGAGGGCAGTTGGTTTCCCCCATAACAGATGTGCCACTATTGCACCTGTTGGCTCATTTAGCCTGGCTGGCCAATATAAGGCTTGGAGTGTCCACTGATGAGTATCTTCACTGGTGATTTCTCTTTCTCCCATTGAACTGCATGCAGAACGGCTTCTTCCAGCTTTCTGTCAGCTGGTCTACATGGAGGGCCTGTCAGCTCAGATCCAGCAAGATTTCTCAGTGGCCTTGCAGCTCAAGTATATGGAGTCTTCAGCACTAGGGTCTTACCATCTATTCCTGGTGGGAAACCAAGGACCTCAGCAATGGCCTATAATATTTTGGGGACATCATGGATCTCCCTGGCCAACAACTCATTGGAAGATAGCCCATTCCTGGCACTGAAAATTTTCTAGCCAAAAGCTACTGCCCTTGAATTGGACTGGAAGCCTGCTCCATGGGAAGGGAATATATCACTGATACTGAAAACTTAAACAGGGGTAGCCATGAGCCCTAGGGGTGTAACGTCTGCTGTTGTCTGGCCAAATGTATATAATATGCTTATCAAACTGCCCAGTAAGCACTTCTGTTAATGTTTACACCCTTATATTAATGCTACTGTCACTTTTGGTTGAGAATCTTCTATTTTCAGATGGCAGTGACCTTGGGACGACTCAGAAGGTATCCTGGTGTTGCAGTCCGGTTCGCATTGCTGGTAGAAATCACCCAACCAAGAGCAGCTTCTGGGAAAAAAAGGTTTATTTGGCTTACAGGCTCGAGGGGAAGCTCCACGATGGCAGGGGAAAACGATGGCATGAGCAGAGGGTGGACATCACCCCCTGGCCAACAGAAGATGGACCACAGCAACAGGAGGGTGTGCCAAACACTGGCATGGGGAAACTGGCTATAAAGCCCATAAGCCCGCCCCCAACAATACACTCCCTTCAGGAGGCATTAATTCCCAAATATCCATCAGCTGGGGAGCTAGCATTCAGAACACCTAAGTTTATGGGGGACACCTGAATCAAACCACCACATTCCGCCCCTGGCCTCCATAAACTGATATCCATACATGATGTAAAATCCAATGCATTCAGTCTGACTTTAAAAGTCCCCATAGTTTTTATCAATCTCAATGATGTTCATACATCCCCATAGTTCAAGATCTTTTAACTGAGCCATAATACCAAAATATAACCTCAAAAAACCCAGAATGGCACAGAATAAATATTCACACTGCAAAAGATGGCATTGGGCATAGCAAAGAAACATTCAACCAATACAAGATTTAAAATAACCAGGGCAAACATCAAACTCTATAGCATCAAGTCCAGCAACTCAAACCAGTGACAAATCTTCAAGTCCGATAATTCTAACCAGCAACAAGTCTCTGGCATTCCAATTCCACCCCTCCAGCTAGGCTACTCACAGTCCTGGGAAACTTCATCGGGGCCGGCAGCTCCTCGGCAGCCATCTCATGGTCCCGGCATCTCCACTGGGTCTCCACTGCAAGCCACGGTTCATCCTCATGGCCCCATGGGGTCTCTATGCAGGCAACCAGCAAACCTGCTTCACACTGCCCATGGCCATTTCCAAAACACAAGACCGTGTTGCAAACTCAATGACCCTCTTTCCAGCATTTCTTATACTCCACAATACCAGGTAGGGTGCCAATTTGTTAATCCAGGGGGGAATAAAGCAGACTTTGAAGAATAGGGCACTCCTTGAGCACCCAGACCCCTTCAAAAGAGCTGACATTCTTCCTGTTGCCCCAGCGCAGGTCAGCTAGCCCAGTCTCAAAGGTTGTTATCTCTCAGATGCAGCTGAACGGGCAGTAGTTCACCCAAAGATTTTTCTTTCTGTGCCATATTTCTCTGCTCACATCAGTTCATTTCTACGCAAAGCAACCCTGCACAACTTCTCAGGACATGGGCACAAGAGCAAGCTTCTGACACAAACTGCTAGCCCAGTCCAAGCAAAGCTCTTTCTCACCCTCATAAGCCAAACCTCACAGTCCATAGTTCTTACTGCATTCAGGTCTTTCAGCTCAGACCAGAATAGTCCATCAAGCTGTACTTACAGCACTGCAAGGCATCTCTTAGGCCAAGGTTTCAAATCCTCCCACATTCCTCTTGAAAATCAGCTCCAAAAGGCCGAAGCCACACAGTCAAGTGTCTAGCAGCAACCCCACTCCTTGGTACCACTTTACTGTTGCAGTCCGGTTCGCATTGCTGGTAGAAATCACCCAACCAAGAGCAGCTTCTGGGAAAAAGAGGTTTATTTGGCTTACAGGCTCGAGGGGAAGCTCCACGATGGCAGGGGAAAACGATGGCATGAGCAGAGGGTGGACATCACCCCCTGGCCAACAGAAGATGGACCACAGCAACAGGAGGGTGTGCCAAACACTGGCATGGGGAAACTGGCTATAAAGCCCATAAGCCCGCCCCCAACAATACACTCCCTTCAGGAGGCATTAATTCCCAAATATCCATCAGCTGGGGAGCTAGCATTCAGAACACCTAAGTTTATGGGGGACACCTGAATCAAACCACCACACCTGGTGATGGAAAGAAATGACCACAATGCTCAGTACTGTAATATCTGTATCACACCTTCCAAGGCTAAGGGTCTAATGTGGAAGAGGTGGCAGAAAGAATGTAAGAGCCAGAAGAAGGGCAGAACTCCATACAACATGCTCCCTCCAGACACAAAATGGCCTGGATATCCATGGCCTCACATACTCTGCATAAGACCACCATAAGGGGAGGAAAAGATCAAGACATCAAAGTAAAAGAGAGACTGATTGAGATGGGGAGGGGGTATGATGGAGAATGGAATTTCAAAGGGGTAATTGGGGGGGAGGGTATTACCATGGGGTATTTTTTATAATCATGGAAGTTGTTAATAAAAAATTTTTTAATTAAAAAAATATTTTGCCACCTTTCTCAGGTCTGTTATCTTACTTGGCATGCTATCTGTATCACCCTGTATACCACTCACACCCCAGATGAACATGAGTGTACCTGGGTGGCTGCCCATGTTGACACTGATGATATCCATCTAACTGATCCAACCTATCCAGTCAGTGCTGTGGCAGTTCCCAGGGAAGACTCAAACTAGGACTGTCAAGTCTGTGACCCTGCCACTTAAAACCCACACCCCAATTCCATAGGGAGGGTGGCCCATGCCCAGATGGTTGTCTGCCTCTTGGTGGGCTTCCAGAAAGCTTCCCACAATGTTGTTAACTTTAATAAATTCTCAGTAGCACAAAATCCCAGTGAAAATGCATCAGCATTTATGGGATGCCTAACAGAAGAACCTATTCAATATACCTACCTTGATTCCACTTCCTAGGAAAGTGTTTTGATTCATAACACTTACTTCCTATCTCAATCTGGCCCTGAAATTTGGGGGAAAAAATTGAAATGCCTTGAGAAAGGCCCTAAAACCTCCCAGGGAGATCTTCCTGAAATGGCCTTTAAGGTTTTTAACAGCCGAGAGGACCAGGAGTAGACTGACAGATTGGCCAGAGACAAAAATACCAGCTCCTGGCTGCAATTCTCCTGGCTCCTCCACCGAAGACATCAAGGTTCCAATGAACACCATCAGGACCCTATTTCAAGTGCAGCGCCACTGGTTACTGGGCCATAACTTGCCCCAACCCATGCCTGCCACCAGAACCCTGTCCTCAATGTGGACTCTGGGATCACTGGAACGTCAACTCTCCTCCGTGCCTCACCAAGATAAGCCAGCCCCTGCCCTCAGCCCCCACAAGAGCTACTCAGTGATCTCCTTGGCCTGGTGGCTGAAGACTGATGGTTCTCTGGGACTTTGGCCCCTGACAAGACTCTCCACATCACAATGGAGGAGACCAAGGTAACAGTCCAGATGACAAGTAGGCTTGTCTCATTTATATTAGATAATGGGGTCCATGGGTTCAGTCCTGTCATCCGACTCTGCCCAGACTTTTCCCTCACAGATCTCCATAGTGGGTGTAGACAGCTGACTTCATTCCCCTCATATTACTGCTTCTTTGCCCTGGTACATTTGGGACACTGCTCTCCTATTCCTTTCCCATAATGCCTTCTTATCCTGCTCCACTTCTAGGCTGAGACCTCATGCAAAAACTCTCACTCTCCCTGACCCCCAGCTCATCCACCATTGTCATTCTGAACCCTGCTCCCTCCCTTACCAAGACCTCCAAGTGTCCCTTTCCTGCTTCTGAGGTTGATCCCTAAGTGTGGTACACTTTGTCACATGCTCTGGCTTCTCATCACCTACCTGTTCATATCAAACTCAAGGATCCTACAGTGTTCCCTTGTCAGTCCCAATAGTCAATTCCACTCAAATACCATTAGGGACTTAAATGATATCTCTCATCTCCTTCACGCTGGCCTCCTCCACCCTACTTCTTCTCCCTACAATAACTCTACCCTGGCCAGCATCAAACCTGATGGAACCTACCACTAAGTCTGAGGCCTCCACTTAATTAATGCTACTGTCTTGCCCATTCTAACCCATGTACCCTTCTCCCTCACATTCCTTCTTCTACCACTCATTTCTCAGTGCTTGACCTCAAGGATGATTTCTTTTCTATGTCTCTTCACCCTGACTCTTATGATCTCTTTGCTTTTCCCTGTGAAGACCCTGACATCCACACTGCCACTCAAGTAACCTGGACTGTCCTCCCCCAGGGGTTTAGAGACAGCCCTCACCTGTTTGGCCAAGCTCTGTCCTCAACTTGTCACCTGGCCCACTTTAACGGTATGTGGATGACCTTCTGCTCTGCTCACTGTTTCTTCTGGACTCCAGACAGCACATGAACAAACTTCTCAACTTTCTAGGCTCCAAGGGTTATAGAGTTTCCCCCACTAAGGCTCAACTTTCTCTAACCCAAGTTAAGTACTTAATTTCATCCTTACTCCCCAAACTGTGAACAGCATCTTTGCTCCCTCTCCCTTGCTACCTCTAAGGAAGAAATCCTGTCTTTTCTTGGTTTTGCTGGGTTTCTCAGAACATAGATTCCCAATTTTTCTCTCCTGGCAAAAACTCCTCTATGACAAAGCTAAGGGGAACCCACATGCACCACTGGATCCTAAGACCAAGACAGACACTGCTTTTTTTTTTTTTTTTTCCTTTTGCCTATAAGACACTCTTCTGACAGCACCCCAGTCCTAGCTCTTCCCAATCTCTAGCAGGCATTTCTTCTCTATAGCACTGAAAAGGGAGGAATGGCATTGAGAGTTCTGGGACAGACAAAAGGCCCTTCTTTTGCCTCATCTGACAAAGGAGGAACCTGCCTGTCCTTAAATGAAGAATGTTGCTATTATGTTAACCAATCAGGCAAGGTAGAACTTGAAATAAAAAACTTAAAAATCTGGCAGACCAACTTCAGGTAGGAAGCCATCTACTGCAGGGTCATGCAATATTTTCAAAACTGTTTGGCCCTGGCTTTTGCCACTACCAGGACCCCTGACTAGACTATGCCTACTGTTCCTCCTGGCTCCCTCACTCCTAAAGTTCATCCCAAATCAGATATAACAACTTACTCATTACAAGTTGAATCAACTATTACTGACCACTCCCTCTCCAATTCCATGTCAGCCTCTAGCCACTATGGAGTCATTATTCCACTACTGGCTCCAAGGAAACCCACTGACCACAGAATCCAGTATCCCCTAAAACATTCATCACCTCCACTCAGCGGGAAGCAGATATGGAACCCTGAAGGGCACCCCATTATCACTAATAAAAGGCTGGAATGTTAGTTGGGACCAGGTCCCAAGATGGATACCAGAGCCAAGCTGACTACATTCCTCAGAAACCACCTGACCCATTGTTTCCCCTTGCCCCAGGCCACAGTTTCTTGTTTACCTTATCATAAGAGCCACCTGACCTCTGTTTTGGTGACTAACTGCCTAACTACCGAACTACCTGGCCATAGTTTAGTGATTCATAGAAAAATTCTCCTGAAGAAACTCAGCTTGCAATAAAGAAACCTTCTGCTTTTACATTTGAATGTCTCGGCTTCTGTGGCAGTTCTCTGGGTTACTCCTGGGTGACTGGGGGACTTGGCTCCTGGTCACGGGTCTTGGCACAACACCCCCATTCCCCTATTCCTCACCCAGCAGAAAGGCCTTATAAAACCTAACCCTTGCAAACCCAGGAGTGCTGTACTCTTCTTTCATGAGACAGCCTGACAGCTTGTATCTTTCCTGAATAAAACTTTTACTTTGCTTCAGAGCAGTCTTACATAGTCTGGTCATTCATAGACCTTATACAAACCAAACCTTTTTTTTTTTCTCTTGTCAGTATTCCCTAAACAAAGGAATGACTATTTACTGTTATTAAATAATTCACTATTACAATTAATCTAGAGCTGATTTAAAGTATACTGGAGGACATGTATGGCACTACACATAAGAGGCTATTTTATGTAAAAGGACTTGCTCATCCTTGAATTTCTGAACCAAAGGACCTGAAACAAGTGCCCCGGCCAGCAGGGAGTAGAAGAAGGACTCAAGGAGAAGCTAACCTGGGTGAAAGAAGGCAAACAGACACAAGAAGGAGACCATGCTAGATGTTTGTCACGGCCCCGAGAGTTTATTCTTACATGTAGGTTTATATAGAGTTGTAGGGGGAAGGGGACGTAGTTAGGGCAAAGATCACAGAGTTATTGGTTAAACCGCAATGCCTTTGTTTCTTCATCAGCTACCGGCAGGATGGGGGAGTGTTTAGCCAGGTGTATGATCCCATTGTTTCTGGTAGTTGAATATTAGGTGAGGAAGTAGAAACTTAACTTGCTATATGGAAGTCTTTGTTTCTTTTAGTTGAGTATTAGGTGAGGAAGTAAAAACTTAACTTGCTATATGGCAGTCTCTGTTAACATGGCCAAGGTTTGGCTCATAGCTCCCAACAAACAAGTACACTTCTTTCTTTTCTTCCTATCTACCTTTATTTTTTTGGACAAAATCTCATGTGTCCCAAGCTGGCCTCAAATACACTATGTAACAGAGGATGACTCTTGATCCTCCTGCCCTCCCCACCAGCCCCAGTGGTAAGATTTTAAGAAAGTACCATCATCCTTAAGGGCAAGGATTTTTATCTGTTCCATTCATTGTGACCTTCTTAGCATTCAGAATAAGGCTGGGCATAAGACAGAGTTTCATAAATATTTATTCAACAGATTTCATTGAAATGTGAGAAGAATGACATTAAATCATCTATGCGTTACATGACCAGTAAGGGGTAAGGTGGAATGCAAAGTCAGGTATTTGTAATGTTAAAATCTGGCCCCTTTTATTCATCTTACAGATTGTGTGCTTCTGTGTGTAGTTTCCACATCTCCCACTAGCATAGCAGGTCTATCCTGAGCAGAACTCAACTGCTTTGTTCACAGTTGAAGCTCCTAGCACCCAATGCTTCATCAATGTGTTGAATGAAGAAAGGACTGGGATGGAAGGCTGCAAGTGTGTGGGTGGGGTGCTTCTCCACACTCTAGCCATCCCATAATTAGTTGGCCATTGCCTAACCCTTCCCACATACAGATTGCCACCTAGGTATCTCCAAGTCATGTTACACTGGGATGAACTGAACTCAATCAGTGAGTGACTTGAGTAAGGGTACCTAGCTAGTGAGTGGCAGAGAGGGCATCTGAACCCAGGTCTCCAGAGCAATTTTTCCTGCAAAATCAATTTAATGTTTGCACTCAATTCACCTGAAGACAACCCATCCTAGCCAAAAGGTCCACTTTCAGCATAGTAGTGCAGCATATACCATCAAGGTCAACACTGATGGGGCCAATATGAAACTTACTTTTAATTCACAGCTGCCTAGTTTTGTCCATTTAACTGAAAACTTTCATGTCATTTAAACTCAAATCCCTCATCAACTTCAATGGAAGCTTTAAATCCATGAAGAAGGTCAAGCTGGGCTTTTTTTGTGGGGTGGGGGGAGGTGGTTCCCAGCCAGATAGAAACTACATTAGCATATTCATTATCTTCAGAGTTCTTTGAATGTGGTTTTTTTTAACTGTTCCCTGAAAGTGACTGAAGGGACAATGGCTCCTTTCTGTTAGGAATTCCTGGGCTGGAGCTGGGCTGTGGTTCCTAGGTGATGCTGCACACATTACACAGGGCAGTAGTGGATCTATTTTGGATGAAGCAGTGGATAGAGTGTCACCCTTAGGAGTTTCCGCAATGACAGGCTTATTGTCATGGTCTAGAAGAAATCCCTTCCACAGTCACTAAGTTGTGGTGAAACCCCAGGCTTGCACTCAGCTAAAAAAACAAAACTGTCTTGTAAAGAGGTTAATCCTGAGGGGGGCAAAGAATCAAAGCCAGGCCTTGGATGGCAAGATGACTGTTCATTGCTAAAACGTGACAGGAGCAGCTAGAGGACATAAGCGACACCCAATGCCCTACACACCTCATCAGACCATTTGGACCCAATTCTTCATGATAAGTGGGAGGGCTAGCTGAGTATCAGAAATTCTCAGTATTCCCCAGATCCCTCAGGTATGCACACAGGCAACAGAGGGTGGTATCCCACAGTAGGAAGTACTGTTGATAGGAATTAGAAGCAAAGCAGCCTCATTGTGTATGCAGTTAGGATCACAGGCCCAAGCAAGCAAAACAAAATCTACATGTCCTGACAAACATTAGTAGCATCCTGAGGAAACATCCTGTTGCAACAGTCTACAGTCAAGATACAGACCAAGACCCCAAACTAGAATCACTTCATAAGAAGGTCCTAGGGCACCAACTGCTAGCCCAGGATAAGCAAAATCTTGGAAAACAGATTATTTCAGGCAGCAAAGGTGACCCACTTCCTCCCATTCAA
This sequence comes from Jaculus jaculus, assembly GCF_020740685.1. NCBI lineage: Eukaryota > Metazoa > Chordata > Mammalia > Rodentia > Dipodidae > Jaculus > Jaculus jaculus. The sequence goes on along the minus strand of NC_059109.1, from coordinate 80,450,237 downwards.
TGTAACATCTAAAAGGGCGGGGGATGCCATCCCAACCAGGCTGGGCTGGGATGGAGGGGGAGCCCCACTCCCACATGGGCTTTCTGTTCCCTTCTGCCTTTCACATGGCAGGAGTTCTCTCACTTCCTTCTCTTTCCTCCTCTCAATCTAATAAAGTTCTCTAAACTGTAAAAAAAACTTTTTAAAAATTTTTTATTTATTTATTTATTTATTTATGTATTTATTTGAGAGCGACAGACACAGAGAGAAAGACAGATAGAGGAAGAGAGAGAGAATGGGCGCACCAGGGCTTCCAGCCTCTGCAAATGAACTCCAGATGCGGTGCACCCCCTTGTGCATCTGGCTAACATGGGACCTGGGGAACCGAGCCTTGAACCGGGGTCCTTAGGCTTCACAGGCAAGCGCTTAACCGCTAAGCCATCTCTCCAGCCCCCAAAAAATCTTTTTAAGTGAGGGTAATTGACCTGAGACCTAACTGAGGGACTATCCAGACTGGTGGGCTCTTCTAAGACCAAGAAAATTATTTTAATTATTTTCTTTGTTCTTCAACATCTGAAAACTCTAAATAAGTTCTCCATTTTAGCCACCTGTTCAGGTCCCCTCTCTGCTGACACAGGGGACCATTTTTTTTTCTTCTTTTTCTTCCTCCTCCTCCTCTTCCTCCTCCTCTTTCTTCTTCCTCAGTGACGCTGCTTGTGTGCCTTCTGTCTTCATTAGATGTTCCTCATGATTGACGAACTCAGAGACAAAATATTGGAAGCACTGCTATCCCAGATGACATTCAATTCATAATACTGTGGTCATAGTGAAATGGGCAGAATTGTCAGGTACCTTGAGAAGTAGAGACAATGCAGTGGGTTGACTACAGGAATGTTGGAGAGGGAGACAAACAGGAAGGAAGACACTCAGGTACTTGGTTTCCATGACAGAAACATGAACTGGCATTTCCTGCACAAGGCTGGATTTGAGAAAGGACGAGGAGTGTGTTTTGGATTGGTGAGATGTGACTTGCCTGTGATACACAGATGGAGTTGTCAGATCTGTCCCTGGACATGACTCTGCAGAACATGACTAGACAAGACTTTCCCACAGTGATGGAGAGACCAGACAGGGCATCATCCGGAGAGAAGCATACCAGGTTCTGACCTGAGAGTCTGATACTGCAGGACTGGGGCAGGCTGGACATCCTTGCTAGTGGACTGTGGGGGCAGGGGACGTTCTAATGCTTTGTCTCTCATTTGCTACTTTCAATTCTTCAGTTACCCTAAAGTACTGAGTTAGCCCTATTCAATTGCACAGGGTAGACCACCCTCAGATGATCCTGGTGTCAGGGTTGTTGTAAAACTACCTGAAAGGGATCATGAGTGGGAATTTTGACCGCAAATCACTAAATTCAGCTGGATTTCTGGAAACCAATTGAAGACCCAGTGTTCAGGGGTTAAGTTAGTTCATGGTCCTCTGTAACCTTCCTGGCAGGAAGGAAGATATGCTTTTAAAAACGTGTTTATTGATTTGTGATGGGGGCATGTTGCAGCCAGGTTCACATTGCTGGTATAAATCACCCAACTAAGAGCAGCTGGTGGAAGAAAGAGGTTTATTTTGGCTTATAGGCTCAAGGGGAAGCTCCATGATGGCAGGGGAAAACGAAGGCATGAGCAGAGGGTAGACATCACCCCCTTACCAACATAAGGTGGACAATAGCAACAGGAGAGTGTGCCAAATACTGGCATGGGGAAACTGGCTATAACATCCCTAAGCCCGCCCCCAACACTGCTTTCAGGAGGCGTTAATTCACAAATCTCCATTAGCTGGGAACCTAGCATTCAGAACACCTAAGTTTATGGGGAACACCTGACTCAAACCACCACATTCCACCCCTGGCCTCCATAAACTGATATCCATACATGATATAAAATACAATGCATTCAGTACTACTTTAAGAGTCCCTATAGTTTTTATCAATCCCAGTGATGTTCAAACATCCCCACAGTCCAAGATCTTTTAACTGAGCCAAATACCAAATACCAAAAAAATCCCCTCCCAAAACCCATAATGGCACAGAATAAACAATCACACTGCAGAAGATGGCACTGGGCATAGCAAAGAAACATTCAGCCAATACAAGATTTAAAACAACCAGGGCAAACATCAAACTGTAATTCTAAGTCCAACAACTCTAGCCAGTGACAAATCTCCAAGTCTGATAATTCTAACCAGCAAGTCTCTGGCATTCCTAATTCTGCTCCTCCAACTATGCTACTCACAGTGCTGGAAAACTTCATTGGAGCCAGCAACTTTCCTTAGCAGCCATCTCGTAGCCCTAACATCTCCACTGCAATCCAGGGTTCATCCTCATGGCCCCATGGGGTCTCCATGCAGGCATCCAGCAAACCTGCTTCACAGTGTCCATGGCCTTTTCCAAAACACAAGACCATGTTGCAAATTCAATGACCCTCTCTTTCCTGTATTTCTTATACTCCACAATACCAGGTAGAGTGCTAATTTGTTAATCCAGAGGGGAATAAAGCCGACTTTGAAGAATAGGGCATTCTTTGAGCACTTAGGCCCCTTCAAAAGATTTTACATTCTTCCTGTCGCCCCAGTACAGGTCAGCTGGCCCAATCTCAAAGGTTGTAATCTCTCAGTTGCAGCTGAACAGGCAGCAGTTCACCCAAAGATTTTTCTTTCTGTGCCATATCCCTCTGCTCACACCAGTTTATTTCTACCCAAAGCAACCCTGCACAACTTCTCAGGACACGGGCATAAATGGATCAATCCATAAATGGAAAATATTGTCTTTACTATTTTTTTGTCTTTACTATTTTAATGCTCCCCTGTAAGAAAGTAAAATTGGTTTATTTTAGCTTAAAAATACCTTAACTGAGACAAACTGCAAACAAACCAATAAGTAGGAAACACTGAACCCTCTTCCTTGTCTGCATTCCTTTGTCTTGTCTAGACCAAACACTTGTATGGTTTATTGCAGGGTCTATGACCAAGAAATATAGATAAGACACCATGTTCTCAGAATCTGGAACTAAAATCAAGTTAAGGGGCTAGAGAAACAGCTTAGTGGTTAAAAGTGCTTGCTTATAAAGTCTGACAACCCTGGTTCAATTCCCCAGTACCCATCTAAATCCAGATGCACAAAATGGAGCATACATCTGGAGTTCATTTGCCCCTCATGCACCATTTCCCTTTTCTCTTTCTTCTCTGATTACAAATAAATAAAATATTAAAATAAAGTTAAGTTGAACAAAGGGGCTTTCATGAAAAGATCTAGAAGATTGTACCTCTCTGAGAACCCAGCCAATGGGGAGAGAGGACAAGGGAAAAGGATCTTCATGCAGGAATTATGAAAATTGCTTACTGTGTTCAGGTACGGTGCTTTCAGTCACTTCCTGCCACTTTGTCTGGGTTGGTACCCAGCCCTGCAAGATGAACAATAAACTGTCTGTAACTTGTTTTTATGAGGTGGGGGTTTCATTTCCTACACTCCCTTGGGAGAATTCTAGTTGACTAGTCTTTCAGAAGCTTTGAATCTTTTCTAAGATAGCATGGGGCAAAATAAATCTGCCCCTGGAGTTCCTAAAAATAATTAACAAGTTATTGACCATTTCTGTTTTGAACTTTCTTTTTTGAGCTTATTTTGCACTAAAATTATTAGATTATGATTCTTTTCAGACTGTGACTATTTTTGAAATGTATATAAAGAATATGTTTTGGGGATAATTTTGGATAATTTTATAAATCATTTTTTTCTGTGAGTTTCTTCCTTTAAAACCTCAATTTACTGAAATGCAAGAATTTGGAAATTTTGATATTTGAATTTGAAACTGAAAAGAAAGTGGGATTTGGGCCTCAGGATAACTCAGTGGTTAAAGGAGCTTGCTTGCAAAGCCTGACTTCATAAATTCAATTACCCAAAACCCACATAAAGCCAGGCATAAAGTATTACACAAGCATCTGGTATCCATTTGCAGCAGCAAGAAATCCTGGTTTTCCCCTGCAACACACACAAGCAAATAAATAAATAAATAAAAATATTTTTACATCAGGGGAATAGTAGACAGCTTCACATTGCTGGGATGAATATATAAACCAGACACAGTTTATAGGAGGAAGGGGTTTAACTAAGCTTACAGATCCAGGGGAAGTTCCATCTATGGTGGAAGAAGCTGGATCCCATTCATCAATCCAAGCAGAGAGACACACACCAAGCAGCCAGAACCACCAGCAAGTACCAACTCCAGCACATACAAAACCCAGCAGAGCACAGACTTCTCTGCATACATTTGGCTGGAATTTAGATCTGGCCGCTGTGACATCCCAGCCCCAGTGACACTTCTTCCAGCCAGGTGGCTGGAGATCCAAGCTACAAGTTTAATTTTAACACTGGAGTCTATGGGGGGACATATATTCAAAGTACCACAAGGGCTGGATGGTGAAATGTCATAGTACTTAAAGGTGCTTGCTTGCAAAGCCTGCTGACCCAGGTTTGATTCCCCAGCACCCTTGTAAAAATTGGCACAACCATCTGGTGGCAAGAGATCCTGGTATGCATGCACACTCACACATCTACATGTGTGCAAATAAACAATTTTTTAAGTGAGATTTTACTTCAGCAGGCCTGTGTAAAATATTAACAAATTGAAATGTTAATTTTGATCCTGCTTCCTTAAAAGATTTTGAATGTGCTAGTTTCAAATGCTACTTCTGGGAAATGAGGCAAAAAGATCTTTTTTATAGGATTTGCTAGGCAGAAAACCTAAAAGATTATTAAAATTTGTTTTTATTATATGCTTAAAAAATTTATAACCTTTTCCTGCTAGGCACATTTGAAATGCAAAAGTAAGAGTTTAATCTTTATGTGGAGATAATTCAACATGAGCCATGGGCCTTGGTCCCTTTAGAAAGCACATAGGTTTTTGTTAGTATTGAGATGGACTAATTTTGCTATTGGAAAAATTGCTAGTATATAATTCATTTTGTTATAAATAAGTGCTATAAAATTGCTTATCTTAACATCCAGGGAATCAGGGTCTCATTATGTGATTTCTTAGTCTTATTGATGTGAAGATTTGGAAAAGGACTCTGCAAGAAACTCATGGACGATTTTGCTGGTGTTTGAATGAGTGGCCATGTGGCAAGCAAGCTGAGGGTCTTAGCTGCTGCTGAACGAATCGAGAGGAAAAAGAAAGAAAGAACCATGTCTTCTGAATTAGAATCCAAGAAAGCAGGCAGGCTTAGTAATGGAAATCTGTATGAAGCTACATGGGAGAAGGGATTGGGTGGGTTTCTTTGGAGAGAGTGAGTGTACCCAGGGTGTCAGGATAGACATGTTTAGAATTTTTGACCAGTAACTAAAAAGAAGATTAAAAAGAGGGAAAAGAAAATCAGTAAGCCTTTTTATTTGGAGCTTAGAAAAGTAGGCTTAGCTGTGAAGAACTGTAAGCAAAGACACAGAGGTGTTGCAGATACTCATACTGCAGGTCCATTGTCCGGCCAACTCAAAGAATAGGGCACACAAATGAGAAGGCATGAGAAAAAAGGTGAAAGGGCTCCAAAGTGTCAGGAAAGCATGGCTAAGATTCTGGCCAGCACCCATCGGAGAAAAAAAAGAGGAAAGGATGCCTTTTGAGTTAGAACTTAGAAAAGCAGGCAGTCTCATCAGTGAGTCTGTGAGCACCAGGGTGCAGAGAACCAAAGCACAGGATGGGCTTCTGGGAAGGTGCAGTGCATCATCTCTCTAAGAGGATAAATACTCCTTTCACCCCGTTAGCATATGTTTAGGTGAGGGGTAGGGTCTTAACCAGGTGAGTGATTTACAGGTTCCTTTGGAGTAACTCTCAAGGGAGGAAACCATGGCTCTGATACCTCCAACCTCCTCATTTCATACCAAGGGGATAGGAGGCAGAATCCTTTTATGATATCCAAGCCTGCTAATAATGTTGGCCTATCTACAACATTCACCCTTCAAGAGTTAAAATCCTTAAATTAATTAGGATATGGGTGTTGATTGACTTGATCAAGCTACTTCTAGCTGAAAATGGGGCATGGACGGTTTAAGATCTCCACTCTTGCTCACTTTCTGTCCTTGGATGATGAGCAAGAAAATCCATAAAGATGGATTTAGATTGCTGTAGGACCAACTGTAAGTGAAAGGAGATGAATTCCACAAAGTCCAAATATTAATAGGACTACTATTAAGATTTCAATAGATACAACCCATTTTTTTTCACGAAGATCAGGGATCCAGTTTTAAGTTGTTCACACCAGGCATGGTGGCGCTCGCCTTTAATCCCAGCACTCAGGAGGCAGAGGTAGGAGCATTGCCATGAGTTCAAGGGCACCCTGAGACTACATAGTTAATTCCAGGACAGCTTGAGCTAGAGTGAAACCCTACCTCAAAAAACCAAAACCAAATAAATTAAGTTGTTCACCAAAAGGATGGTGTCTGGTATGTCTTGAATCTGATTTAAAGCAAAAGAGACATTAGTAGTAGAATTATTTGGAATATACATACACACAACATTTTGTTTATAGCTGGGAAAGGTACTATGTCTATTTTTAGCCTAGTTGGTTTTTTTTTGTTTTGGTTTATATTATTTACAAATCATTTTTATTTTGGTTATAGTCTACTTACTGCAAGGTGTTTAAGACCAAATAGGTTGTCAAAATTTAACAATTTTTAAAGGTCAGTTTTGACTTTTTTTGTTTTTAATTAGTTTTTTAAGCTATGGACTTGCTCTATCCTAGGCTGACCTGGAATTCACTATGTAGTCTCAGGCTGACCTCAAACTCACAGCAATCCTCCTGCCTCTGCCTCTCAAGTGCTGGGATTAAAAGTGCACACCACTGCACCTGGCTAGTTTTGACTTCTTAGTTTTGAGGGAAAGAGAGAGAGGGAATGACAGAGACAATTGGCATGCAAGGTATCTGGCCACTGCAAATGAACTCTAGACACATGCACCATCATGTATATCTGGATTTTGTAGGTTCTGTGGAATTGAACCTGGGTCCTTAGGCTTTTCAGGCAAGTGCCTTAACCACTAAGCAATCTCTCCAGGTCTGGGGTTTTTATTGGAATTGCATTGAATCTGTATGTTACTTTGGTATGATGGGGATTTTAACAATATTAATTCTTCCAGTTCATAAGCATGGAAGATCATCCCATCTTCTCATGTCTTCTCCAGTTCCTTCTTCAATGTTTTTATGTTTTCATTGTATGGGTCTTTTAATTCTTTGGTTAGAAAGATTCCAAGGTATTTTAATTTTTTGTGACTATTGCAAAATGGACAGCTTCCCTGATTTATTTTTCCATATTGTTTGATATAGATGAAGGCTAGTGATTTTTCTGAGTTGATTTTATATCCTACCACTTTACTGAACATGTTTATCACTTCCAGGAGTTTTTTGGAGGAATTTTTTTTTTTTATCTCTTAGGTATAGAATCATACCATCTGCAAATAAGGCTAGTTGGACTTCTTCCCTTCCAATTTGTATCCCTTTCATTTCCTCCTCTTGTCTTATTGCTTGAGTTAAGACTTCAAGTACTATGTTGAAAAGCTGTGGTGAAAGTGGACACCCCTTCTACCTTCAGACCTTAAAGGGGGATGTTTCAAGTTTTTCTCTGTTAATATGATATAGCCTTTATATTACCTTTATTATATTGATATATCCATTCCTATCTTCTCCAATGTTTTAATCATGAAGGGATGTTGAATTTTGTTAGAGTTTGAGTCTGTTTATGTGATGTATTATGTTTATCTATTTCTATATGTTGAATCAACCCTGCATCCCTGGAATGAAACCTACTTGATCGAGTGCTTGATTCTTTTGATGTGTTCTTGAATTTGGTTCACAAGAATTTTATTGAAAATTTTTGCATCTATGTATATCAGAGATATCAGTCTGTAGTTCTCTTTTCTTGTCTGTCTCTGTGTGGAGTTTTACCTCCTTTTCAATTGTGTGGAATAACTTGAGAAGAATTGGCTTTAGTTCTTCAATGAAAGTTTGATAGAATTCAGTAATGAAACTGTCTGGGCCTGGACTTTTTTTTCTTGGGACTCTTTTAATATCAGCTCTAGTTTCATTTGATATTATGTCTCTATTCTGGTAGTTTATCTCTTTTGGGTTTAGTTTTGGTAGGTGGTATGACTTAAGGAATTCATCTATTACTTGCATGTTTTTATGCCTATTCTGCCCATGGATGTTATTTTCCCTTCTTGTAGACTCTTGTTTGTCTCTTTAGTTTGGATTATTCTAGCTAATACTCTCTAGGGTTGGCTGAGTGCTTATAAAATCATATAGTTGGCTTTTATCATGGAAGTTTTCCTTTCACCTTTGATTATGAGGGATAATTTTGCTAAGTATAGTATTTTGGGCTGGCAGCTGTGTTCTTTTAGGATTTGAAATGCTCCATTTCAATCCCTTTTGGCTTTTAGAGTTTCCATTGAAAAACCAGAGGTAATTCTGATGGGTTTACCTTTGTGTGCAAAAAGTTGTTTGTTTATCTTTTTGTTTTCTTTCTTTCTTTCTTTTTTTTTTTTTTTTGAGGTGGGGTTTTATGCTAGCCAAGTCTAAGCTAGAATTTACTATGAAGTCTCAGGGTGGCCTTGTACTCATAGGTCCTACTACTTCTGCCTCCTGAGTACTGGGATTAAAGGTATGTACCACCTCTTCCAGAAAGAAGCTGTTTCTCTTTTGCAGTGTTTAGAACCCTCTATTTGCAATGTAAGAGTTCTATCTGGGTATGGTAGTACACACCTTTAATTCCAGCACTCAGGAGGAAGAGATAGGAGGATGGATTGTCATGAGTTCGAGGTCAGCCTGAGACTACATAGCAAATTCCAGGTCAGCCTGGGCTAGAGTGAGACCCTACTTCAAAACATTAAAAAAAAGAAAAAGAGTTTTAACTATAGTATCATGTGGGTAATTTCTTCTCTGGTCTTGCCTGTTTTGTGTTCTGAGTGCCTCTTTTACTTTGATGGGGCTCTCTTTAGTGAGGTTAGGTAAATTTTCCTTGGTAATTTGTTGAAGATGTTCTCTTTGCCTTTGGACTGTATCTCTTGTCCTTCTTGTATGCCAATGATCCAAATATTTGGTCTCTTTAAGGTGTCCTAAATTTCCCCCATATTTTGTGTGCATGTTTTTTTGGAAATTTTCATTGTTTTGGGTCTCCTGGACTATTTCCTCTGTCTTTTCCTCAAGTTCTGAGGTTTAGTCTTTTGGAAAGCCTTCTTGGAAGTCTTTTTATTTAAGAGTCATTTCATTATTGTTGTCTATTAAATTTTTTCCAGCATCTCCATCTCTTTATGGAATTCCAATTACATGTCTTGATTAGATTTGTTAGTCATTTGTGGGAGTTCATTCCTACATTTGGTTGAGTTTATTCCATTGCCTATTGAGATCATGTATTTATTGTTTCTCCTCCATTTGGTTTATCCTTCTATCAAGTTCTTTCTGATTATCTTCAATTTTTTTTGAGATGTGCATTGAGTTATTTTGATTTGTTTCTGTTTCCTTCAGCCACACTTGAGTTCATTCCTTAATTCTGTTTTTTGATTTTCTGTATTCAACCATGCTTTAAAATCTTTTGTGAGTTGTTTATCTCAGTTCTTACCTAAGTCTTCCATCCTTTTATTCATGGTCCCATTAATTTTGTTTAATATCCTTTCCATAGCTTTATTTTGGGGTTCTAAGGCTGGAAATTCCTCTATGTTTGTAGTGAAAGCTTCCGTTATGCGGATAGGTGGAGATATTTTGGCTTGGTGCCTTGTGTTCTTTGTTCTGCATTGAGATTTTCCCACCTTGTGGTGGTTGTCTTGTTTTTCTAGGACTATAGCAATTAGTAGCTCTTGTGGAGTGTGCGTTGATTGCCTTGTTCAAGTTTGGTCAAGGTAGGGATAAGAAGGTGGTGTAGGCCTGGAGAGATGGCTTAGCGGTTAAGAGCTTATCTGTGAAGCCTAAGGATCCCGGTTCAACAAGGCCCAATTCCCCAGGACCCACATTAGCTGGATGCACAAGGGGGCCCACGTGTCTGGAGTTCTTTTGCAGTGGCTAGAAGCCCTGGCACACCCACTCTCCTCTCTCTCTCTCTCTGCCTCTTTCTCTCTCTATCTGTTGCTTTCAAATAAATAAATAAAAATAAACAAAAAAATTTTAAAAAAAGAAGGTGATGTATTCGCAGGTTTTGACTGGGTGCTCTTGAGCTTAAGCAGGTCTTTCTTGGGCGTTCACTCTCCTGGGAACTCTGGGTGGTACTCTGGAGTGCCTGGCCAACTCAACGACCAGGGAGGAACCTGTGGACTCTCTGGTACTTGCTTCCTGGTCCTTGGTAGGGGCTTGGCTGTGGCAGCTGGTGAGAGGCAGGGCAAAGGTATAGCAGGGGTCCCACTTGGGGATTTGAATATCATTCATTGTGGTTATTGGGCCTGCCTGGGTCTCAAGGCTGGGGTTGATACCATTACAGGCAGATCTCTGCCTGTGATCTAGCTACAACTCATCTTGTGTGAGGATCCTGTGGTTTCCTGCATGCCTCAAGGGGTAACAGAAAGCTGGAGCTTGCTCTCAGTGCACATGCAGGATTCCAGCTGCCCCTCACCAGCAACAGGGGAACTGGGAGCCAATGAACCAGAATCCTAGGCCTACTCCTGTGTGGGGTTCCAGCCACTCCACCCAGACTTGATTTTTAATGTATACCCAGTGTACACATATAAACTTCATTATCTATCAACTTCTGAACAAATATTTCCCCTATGAAATCTATAACATTTATCTGATACACATTTCCAAAGAAAATACCTTAAAAATTTCATGAAAACAAATAAAATTTCACCCACAAATTAACATAAAATCGAGTCCTTCAAAAAGGATCCTGAGAAAGAGGAAGGCTGTCCCATTATTTATTGTTTCTCCAGCTTCAGGAGATGCAGAATGAAAATCCAAAAATCAATCCCATGTCCCTGGTCAAGAATACCTCTGGTAGTGTCCCTGGGGGAGGAGGTGGCCTGCATACTGAGAAGATGTAACAACTGTGCCTGCTGCCCTCATACAGCCAATATTTGGTATCCCTGAGGCAGATAAACATAGGTAATAGTTTAGCCACTTGAGACACTGCTTAGCTTGAATGGTAAGCATGCCATTCACCTAAACAATGCATCTAGCAACTTATTGGGTACTTTGGACCCCCACTTGTACTGAGCTTCAGTATACCCCACTGCAAACAATGAAGTAGTTTTCTCCTCCCCTTACTGACCATTATTCATATCAGTACCTGTTCAAATATATTCTTAAGAGATCCAGGGTCAGAATAGCAGATAGCCATACAGCTTAGACTGATTTGGAGTGTTTGTGCAGTAAGGCAAACTGTGTCCTTTTGAGACAAACCCTTATTTTCCATCTTATGTTACATATAACTGGTCATGAAATCATATACACCACAGAAAGGAACATGCACAGTGGAGAAAACGTTATATAACTTAAACCTAGCAATCAAACCAAAGGACTACTCAAATATGCCCCTAGCAATTGTTTATCTTCCATTAAAAGCCCTGGAAACAGACTCTCCAGACCATTTCTGGGTGCCCTTGAGTGGCCCAATACCCCTTTGGCAGTGTATTCAAGCCTTTACTATTGCTTTGTCTTAATAGTTGACTGCTTGTGTGTACCTTTGTTCAATTCTTCAAGTAAGATGCCAAAAACCTGGCAATATTCAAGTTGTTTTTAGCAGCATAACTGCTGGGCGGCCATCCTCACTGACTTCACCTAGCGCCATAAACATCAATGTAAGTTGTCGGGAGCTGCAGCCCCTCTTCGACCTCAGGAACTGCAGCTGCTCTTTGACCTCTTGACACAGAGGCAATTGACATGAGGTAGGCACCAGGCACAGAGGCCTTATCGTATGGCCTAAATGAAGCAGGCACCAGACACAGAGACATCAATTACTGTACGTCCCTGGTAAAGCTGACTTTAGGCACGTAGGCATTGTCAAGAAAGTTTTTTATTCTGTATATAAGCTTATGTCTGCCTGAATAAACCTGAGCCTTGATCAGAACTTGTTTTGGCTCCATTCCTTGTGTTCTTGTCTCAGATCCATTCCCACTTTGGGGTCTGTTTCGACTCTCGTGCTGCAGGCCAGCACAGTAAGTGGCTACTACCATGATGGCCAGAAAAGGTAGACTCAATATGGAAGCTACAGATGCACACGTTTTTGTCCCAGCAGTGAGGCAGGAGAGAGGGGTCAAGAGCAAGGTGTCTTATTTCTTGATCTGGTTGTCCTAACTCATCCTAGTAGCTCCTAATTGTATTATCTATGTTGCATGGGATAGCAGACAAGAAATGAGCCAATGCCTTCATGGGGGTAGGATACAATGTCCCATTTTATTCCTCATTGGTCCTAGCTCTATTCTGATGGGGCAAGAGCCCATGGAAATAACTGAGGAAGAGGCCACCCCTAGTCAGACTTGACTTCATGTGAATATAATCAGTTCCTTTAGAAATCAAGCTGTTAACTGGAAATAGTGGCACACAGCTTTAGTCTCAGCACTTGGGAGACTGAGGCAGGATTAGCATGAGTTTGAAGCTATTCTAGAGCTATATAATGAGCTCCAGGTCATCCTGGGATACAGCGTGATTCTACCTCAAAAAAAGAAGCTGTTAAAAAATAGTTAATCCTGATTTAAAGTCTCAATAGCCTTGTGTGGCATTTCTACTCAATTAGAAAATCGTAAGTTTTGGATCATGCCCTGTGGGTGCAGCATACCTGATTTATTTTTCAGGGATATTTGTATTTAACCTGCTAGCATCAATGTGGTGCAGGCTTTGGCCATGGTGTATCCTTGCTTCCCCTAAGTTTCAGTTGAGGTCTCTATGGCTCTGAGGGAATGTCTATGATGTGGGAAAGAAGAGTTCTGGTGCCCAGGAGGAAGAGAGAGAATTTAAGTCATTTATATCCCACTATGTTGTAAAAAAAGAAGAAGGAGGAGGAGGAGGAGGAGGAGGAAGAGAAGGAGGAGGAGGAGGAGAAGGAGAAGGAGAAGAAAGAAAGAAAACCATTACATTACATGGGCACTTCAAAAAAAATCAGGAAAGATTTTGTGTAGAAGCTTAAAATTGAGCTTTGGCAGAGACAAATGAAAATGTTGAAAGGGTGGTTTGGAACATTGCAACAGAGGGCATAGCACAAGGGCAAGAGGAGATATGGAAAGTTCTTTTACTCACCTCACCTCACAATATCTCCGTGGGACCTCCAAAATGTTGCAGATTTTCATACTGTGGAGTCCTTTGTCTTGTAATGATGAAAACTCATGTACACAGTTGAGGAAGGTTGAATAAACAAAGGATATTTATTGAGGAAAAAAAGGTGTGAAGGCCCCGAAATGTAAGGGCAAGCATACTTATGATTTCAGCTAGCATCCAAAGAGAGAAAGAAAGGAGACAAAGGAAGCAGGAATTCAGAAAAGCAGTCAGATCAGCAAAGAGAGTCAGAATAACTGCCCCGAGGAAGGGGCTTCTAGAGGGACAGTACATTATCTCATTAAAAGAATAGCTGTTACTCCCTCTTCTTTAGTATAGCTTTAGGTAAGAGGTAGTCTCTTGATGGATGAGTGATTGACATTTAAGATTAACTCTTGAGGAAGAAGGGACCATATCTATGATACCTTCACCCTCATCCCTTTTATGCCAGGGAAACAAGAGGTGGGATCCCTCCTGTAATGGCATCCAAGCCTGCTAATATCTGCTTATCTTCAACAGAGGGAGGGAATAATAGTATCTTTGGAACATACTGGAATGCAATGTCTATACCCAGGGACAAAAGCAGAACTCAGATTCTGTTCTTTGACCAGGAACATAGCACCACTATTGTCTTTCAGACCTTAAAGAAGAGCAATAGTGATGCTTTCTTTTTTTTATGCCTCTGGGGAAGTGGAAGTTGCAGCAAAGTGCTAAAAAGGAAGGTGTCCATCCCCTTCCTAGCCACTTAACCATGTAACATGTGCACACATTATAAAATTGTTAGGACAAAACCAGTATCATTCACAGAAGGCAGTGTCAGATTGTTTGTAAACAGAAATTGTTATGATATATGTAATGTTATGCTAGGTAGCTCTGAACAATGCAATGTAGTAAAAATACTAATATAACTTTTGTTCTTTACAATTTTTTTTTAAGGTAGGGTCTCACTGTAGCCCAGGCTGACCTGGAACTCACTATGTAGTCTAAGGGTGGCCTTGAACTCACAGTGATCCTCCTACCTCTGCCTCCTGAGTGCTGAGATTAAAGGTGTGCACCACCACGACCAGCTTTGTGACAAATTTTTGAGTAAAGTACATGGCTTTAGATAGTTACTATTTCCAGCAGCATATGACAATTTCAGCATCAAAAATCCATTTGGAAGCTGGGCATGGTGGCACACGCCTTTAATCCCAGCATTCGGGAGGCAGAGGTAGGAGGATCGCCATGAGTTCAAGGCCACCCTGAGATGACAGAGTTAATTCCAGGTCAGCCTGGACCAGAGTGAGATCCCACCTTGAAAAACAACACAACAACAACAAAAAATCCATTTGGAAGATTACTTTTTCTTTCCTAATTGTAATAAAATAAAATGAAAGGCCCATTCTCTCCTGTACATGGAGTTAATGCTTCCTTCTCCATACTTGCCTAAAGATTTCTTCTATTTTTTCATTTGTTCAAATAGTTATATTTAAATTTGTAGGTGGGAAATGGTCATGTTGCTTTGTATGTCTGAAACTGTGAAACTGTGCCCTTTTCTTCCTGTTTTGTTCTATATGATTACTAATGTGTTAGATGAGCTGCACGTAAACTATTAGAAGGGGACTAATATTTTTAAGGGCAAAATATTTCTAAAAATAGCATTTATCTTTAATGTCCTGTGTCCTTTACTTTGACCTAAAGATTGCAGTTTAACTTAAATTCACCAGTTGTCCTTTTAAAACAAAGTAATGAGAAGACCTAAAAGAACTACAAATACAATGCACTATACAGTACAGTCTACATGGATATGAGGCATCTCAGTAAAAGAAAAGCAGCCATCAAAGGCTTTTGCTTGTAGGGCCTGACGGCCTGAGTTTGATTTCCTAGTATCCACATAAGCACAAAGTGGTACATGTATCTAGAGTTCATTTGCAATGGCAAAGGGCTCTGGTGCACCCATTCTCTCCCCCTCCCTCCCTCTTCCTCAATCTCTATCTCTTTCTTTCCTTGCAAATGAAATATTTTTTTAAAGAGAAACAAGGGGCTGGAGATACGGCTCAGTGGTTAAGGCACTTCCTGGAAAAGCCAAATGAACCATGTTACCTACATAAAGTCAGATGCACATGGTGGCACATGCTTCTGGAGTTTATTTTTGGCTAGAGGCTGTGGCATGCCCATTCTCTCTATCTGCACCCCCAAATAAATAAATAAAATATATTTTAAAATATTTTTTATGCCAGGTGTGGTGGTGCATGCCTTTAATCCCAGCACTTGGGAGGCAGAGGTAGGAGGATTGCCATGAGTTCAAGGCCACCCTGAGACTACAGAGTTAATTCCAGGTCAGCCTGGACCACAGTGAGACCCTACCTCAAAAAACCAAACAAAAAAAAAAAGGAATTTTAAAGGAGAAACAAAAGCTTTCTTAAATTCAACTTCTATAAATACTTTCTCTGAGGTTCATTGTATCTTTATGTATCCCTAAGAGTAGAAAACATTTTGAGATTCTGACCTCTTAAATGCCTTGGAAATGTAACTGTGCTTGTATGTCTTGAGTTTTCATCTCAATATGTATATGAGATAGAGATTACAAGGTAACTGACCAGTTTCATAAGTTTTCATTTTGCTAAAACTATATGAAGATTGTCACTTAAATAAGAATACATATGATTATGGTTATAGAAAGACATATGAGTATTTTTAACTGTTGATCTTTATAAAAGCCTGCAAATACTTGTGAATTGAAACTAATTTTAATTTGACCTTTGAACATATCAAAGTGCAAGAAATGCATGCCCAGAATGCATTTAAAATTTGATTTTCCTAGCTGGGTGTGGTGGCCCATGTCTTTAATAACAGCACTTAGGAGGCAGAGGTAGAAGGATCGCTGTGAGTTCAAGGCCACCCTGAGACTACATTGTGAATTCCAGGTCAGCATGAGCTAGAGCAAGACCCTGCCTCAAAAAACAAAACAAAACAAAATTGATGTTCCTGGGCTGGAGAGATAACTCAGCAGTTAGGTATACCCCTGGGCAAACATGAGGACCTGAGGCTGCCTGAATTCAAATCTCCAGGTCCCATTTAAACATCTGGGCATGTAACTCAGTCACACATAGAACCCAAGACCTGAGAGTTGTCAGAGGCCTGCATGCTCCAGAATCAGAAGAGATTCAAGCTCAAAACAAAACCAGACAGAATAATGATAGAAAAGGACATCTGATGTTCCACTGCTAGCCACTACAGGCAAGTGACCTCATCCCAGATGAGAAGATTGGATGATAAATCACATATATGCCACACCTCACACAGAAACAAAAATAAATAGACATTAATGCCTGGTACTGAAAACCTAGTCAAAAATCTATGGCTGACCTGAGATATATATATAACTTTGATATAGTTCTGTGTAATGATGTTAGTTGTTACTGACTCTTTTATACGTATATTATTAGATAAGCCTTCTGAGATGCAATGCTTAGGAAAACATATTATCAAGATTCAAGATGATGTCCTTTAGACTTTATTTATTTATTTTAGACTTGATTTTTATTTTTTTTAAGTAGGGTCTTCATCTAGCCCAGGCTGACCTGGAAATTACTTTGTAGTCTCAGGGTGGCATCAAACTCATAGTGATCCTCCTATCTCTGCCTCCTGAGTGTGTGCTGGGATTAAAGGCATGTACCACCACACCCAACTTAGACTCGGATTATTTTTTTAAATATTTTATTTATTTGTTTGACTGAGAGAAAGAGAGAGAGAGAATGGGCATGCCAGGACTCCAGCCACTGCAAACGAACTCCAGATGCTTGTGCCCCTTGTGCTTCTGGCTAACGTGGATACTGGGGAATCAAACCTGGGTGTTGGGAGCCGCGCTGGCTTCATCAGGCTTTGCTGCGTCAGCTTGTTTACTGCTTTTGCATCCTAATCATTTGCACATGAGCATATGACGTTATCCTAACATGGCTGCTCACCTATCCCGATTGGGTGATGCAAAGTCGTCTGATAAGACTTAAGCCAATCAGACAATGCTTCACATCTACATGACCACAAGTATATAAGCTTGGCGCTCCGTAGTGTCGGGGTCCTTCTCTCTATCAGCTAGGAGCTCCCAATAAAGTTTGCTTGAGAAGAATCCTGTTGTTGTCGTTCTTCCTGCTGGCGGGAGGGGCGCAACAAGTGGTGCTGAACCACGGGACTTGTCAACAAACGGCCAATTGAGAGGCCCCCTGAGGATACTTCCAAGGGAGGATTCAGAACTCAACACATGGAGCAGCGGTACCGGTAAGTTCCCCTGGATGTGCTATATGCTAAGTTTGGTCAACGCATATTAGCACATCATCAAGATAGCATGTCAGAGTCTGAAGAAAATAAAAGGGGAAAACAAAAAAAGGTTAAAATAAAAAGAGAACCTAGGTTTCAGACAGAACAGAATAAAAGTGCACAGAATAAAAGTGAAACGCAAAAGGGAGGGCCAAATTCAGGTCCGAAGCTATATCCAGATTTGACGGAACTTGCAAATTTATATATAGAAAGTTCTAGTGAATCTGAGGGAGAAGAATTAGCTCCAGAGGAAGAACAGGATTTTGAGGAAGTAGAGGCCGAGTGTGGTTGGGAATGTTCTAGACCCAGAAAAGATGGTGTCTTTGCTCCTCCACCAGCTTAGTGTACAAGCTCCATTCTTTTTTCTAACAGCGAATGTTAGCACTAACATCTCTTCGATAGATTGTAGGAATATCACGTGTTGGCTTGCAGAGTGCTGGAATGCCAGTGTCAATCTGGCTTTAATAGTAAAATTACCTACTTTTGTCCCCATTCCAGTAGAGGCGGATCCAACTACCTTTCCTTTAGTAGGACTTATTCGTCATAAAAGAGATTTTGGTATTACTGCAGCAATCATTTCAGCCATAGTCATTTCAGCTGCAGCAGCAACTACTGCTGCTCTTGCCATGACATCTCAGGCTCAAACTGTGGAAGTTGTTAATAACATACTGGAAAAGACTTCTGCAGCACTAGAAACACAAGAAGCAATCAATAAGCACCTTCTCGCTGGTATTCATCTAGTTAATCAAAGAGTAGATCTGGTGCAGAATCAAGTAGAGGAATTATATAAAACAATACAACTTGGCTGTGTTTCCCAGTATCAACATTTGTGTATTACTCCTCTGCAATTTAATTTTACTGCTTCTTTTAATCAGAGTTGCAGGCTAGCTGAATTTTTGACAGGAAACTGGACGCTTGAAGGAGAGCAGTTATCTCGGAAGTTACTATTCCAGATTGTACAGCTGAATGGAATTCATCTGGAGCCAATCTCCTTGGGAGAGTTTACTTCTTGGCTATCTTCTGCATTTTCCTTCTTTAAGGAATGGGTGGGGGTGGCTATGTTCGGAGCAGCCCTTCTGTGTGGTATGGTGTTCTGTCTCTGGCTTATCTGTCAAATCAGACAACAACGTCAGCAGGATAACATAAAGATTGTTCAGGTACTTATGGCTTTGGATCAAGGAGCATCTCCACAAGTGTGGCTGGCAAGCCTGCGAGATGGTTAGTTCCACCCTGCCTACTGTAAGGCCTTTGCACACCAAGTGACCTTGTTGTCATTGCACCTTGGAAGGCTTACATCCCATGGTTAGTTCCACCCTGCCTATTGTAAGGCCTTTGCACACCAAGTGACCTTGTTGTCATTGCACCTTGGAAAGCTTACATCCCTGCATGAGCAGCCTTTGCACCCCGAAGGGATTTTTCCCCTTGCACTCGGGAAGGTGCTTAAGCAGGTTTTTGGTCTTGGGCTCTACCCTTGATCGGACTGGCCATCATGAGGGCTGGTCCTGGATCAGGTAACCTGAGGTTCAAAACAATTTTTATAAGGGGGAACTGTTGGGAGCCGCGCTGGCTTCATCAGGCTTTGCTGCGTCAGCTTGTTTACTGCTTTTGTATCCTAATCGTTTGCACATGAGCATATGACATTATCCTAACATGGCTGCTCACCTATCCCGATTGGGTGATGCAAAGTCGTCTGATGAGACTTAAGCCAATCAGACAACGCTTCACATCTACATGACCACAAGTATATAAGCTTGGCGCTCCGTAGGGTCGGGGTCCTTCTCTCTATCAGCTAGGAGCTCCCAATAAAGTGTGCTTGAGAAGAATCCTGTTGTTGTCGTTCTTCCTGCTGGCGGGAGGGGCGCAACACCTGGGTCCTTTGGTTTTGCAGACAAACACCTTAAATGCTAAGCCATCTCTCCAGCCCTAGACTTGGATTCTTAATGATGCTAACCTTCTCAAGGCTTTATGTTTGGGTATTCCTAATTTTATTATGACTATTTTCTTTAAGCAAAAGCACTGGTCACCTAGGAAAAACATCTATATACAATTCCTAATTTTCAAGCTAGTTTTCTTTAAATATTTGCTTACAGATTGTGTTTTTGTGATGTTTTGTAAGCGTTGCCTGTTAATATTCTGGAGAAGTTTAACAGAGAAATGTAGTTTTGAGATACTAGGGCATCACTCACAGGACAAACAGAATGTATGCTAATCCTAGTGCTTCAATACCTCAATGTTGTTTAAAATTGGCCACAAATAATTTATTGTCACAAAGTCCTTGACCTCTATCCCCTAGCCCTCTGCCCATTGTGGGATCAAAACAGACCTAGAGTGATTCATCCTCAAGATTAGGGACAGTGGAAATCAAACCACCAGTTGGTTAATCACTAATGTCTTCAAAGAATATTGTCCACTGATAAAAGGGAAAGCTGTCATAATTGAAATGAAGTCACACTGAACATGGTAGTGCTTGTATAAACTCTGTTGAGAGGGAAGGAACCCTCCCCTTCCCCAAACTGCTGAACAAAGGCTGTTTTCACTCAGCCCCTTTGTCAGCTGAATGCTTTCCTCTGATCATGTTTGGCACAACAGCTTAGGAACAAGGGGCCCTTCCCTCAATGGTGAGTAGCATGCTAATGGGAGCCCTCTCTGAATACTCTGCCATACTTTGCTTCTCTGTGGCCACTATAGCAAGATGGAGGTGTGGCTGGTGCTTTCTTGACTGGTCTTCATAATTATCACCTCATTTTCATGCATACAACTAACGAGGGCTAACCTGAATCTATATAAACCTCATCACACAGCTTCAGACTTAATAGACTCATGAGACTTACTGGGCACTGAAGAGAGAAGACCTGCTTAAGGAAAGAAGAGCTCATCATGAAGAAAGAAAGAAGAGATCATCATGATCATCAGCCAAGGAGTTTCTGTGCCTGCCACCTGAACCTCTGGGAACCACTTCTCTGGCTCCTGCTTCAACAGGATCTCTCCTGAATGGCATCCTGAATCATACCAAGGATTCAGAGCTACCACACATGACAGCTCCCTCTTGGTTGCCTTGACAGTTAAAGTCCATTGTCAACTTGATCAGAGTAGGAATCAAGTAAGAGGCTAGGTGTGGCACATACCCTTAATCCCAACACCCAGGAGGGAGGCTGAGGTAGAAGGATCAACATGAGTTTGAAGCTAGCTTGAGCTGCAGAGGGAATTTCAGATCAGCCTGGACTAGGCTGAGACCCTCCTGTGTGGGGATGTGCAATAGGAATTAACAATAAGGACAGACTGTGGGAATAAACTGTAAGAATGAAATATGGAAGTAAACTATGGGAAAGAACTGTGGGAATATTTCTTATGGACCTTACAAATAACCATTTTGAGAATATCGATGCGAGAAGATTTTTCTGCTACATTTCTGATATATAACTTGCCCTGAAGTTAATCTTCCAACCACATAATCCACCTGTTTAAAGCAACATGACCAATATTGACAGGGAATATTTAGAGATGCTGATTGTTCTCTTGGCCTAATTTCCTAAAGAGGCTGATTACACTCTTGACCCAGAACATATATGCATGTGTAAGAGT
Organism: Jaculus jaculus; assembly: GCF_020740685.1. NCBI lineage: Eukaryota > Metazoa > Chordata > Mammalia > Rodentia > Dipodidae > Jaculus > Jaculus jaculus. The sequence continues at coordinate 80,429,120 of NC_059109.1, read as the reverse complement.
ACTGACCACAGGGTTGAAGACAATGAGTTCAGTAACTATGGGAAGGCTTATATGATTACACTTGTGAATAGTGTTTGTTTGTGTGTGTGTGTTCTGAATTAGCAGAGTTCAACATATCATAACCCTAAATCCATTCCTTTAATAAATGTTTAAGGATTATCCAAAGACACTCCAAAGGTTAAGTTTCTATAATTCCAGGGTCATGACCCCCAACAAATAAGACAGCCTTGTCTTGAAAAATTAAAAAAAAGAATTAAGTAAGAGACATGCCTTTTGGGCATGACTGTGAGGGTGTTTCCACAAAGGACAAACTGAGGGAGGAAACTCTTCCTCCTGAGTGGGCATCCCATTTAGCAGTAGACTATATATATATATAAGTTTCAAGAGAACACAGTCTTTTTCACCCAACTTCTGACGTATGTTTTCACCTGGCTGTCCTTGCTATTCATGTGTGCATCTACTCTGTCAATTATCTTTCATGGGCATTGGAACCAAGTTTTATTGGCCTTCCAACATGGCTCTCCAAGAATGCTACGGCTTTTAGTAACAGATTAGGACAGTTGAGGCATCCAGCTTTGTGGACTGAGCAGCTACTGAGTTTCTTAGCACTCAAACTTGTGGACAGCTATTGCTGGACTGCCTAGCTTACACCCTATAAGCTAATACATAAGTTCCCTTTTTAAAATACATAAGAATTCTATTGGTTCTGTTCCTTTGGAGAACTCTTAGTCATCCAGTTGCCAAATCTGCCACCACCACTGAGAGTCCACTTTCTGCTCACGTTGTGTTTCTATGTGGATAAATCCTCCTAGTTTGTTCACCCTTCACTGTCTGCTACTTCATTCTTCACACACAAACTCAGAAGAAGAATTAATGGTTTCATAGACACCTGGAAAACTGAAGCAGGAGGATAGTTAAGTCTTAGGCCAAACTAGGCTTCATGGTGAGACCCTGACTCAAACCAATGAGACTGAGTTGCTTGTGCCAGTTCTTCCCCAAATCATTAAAGCCAAGAAGTGGTTCTGGGCTGGGGAGATGGCTCAGCTGTTAAAAGTGTTTATGTGAAAAGTCTTATGGCCTGGATTTAAGTAAAGCTGGATTCAAAGTGATGCATGCATCTGTGATCCCAACTTAATTACAATGCAAGGTAAAGCCAGGAGAATATGAAGCTTGAATGGGTCAGCTAGTGTGACCTACATTTTCAGTCTGGCAGTGGAAAGAAACTATATTTCAAAGAATGTGGAACAAACAACCTCAAAGTTTTCCTCTGACTTCCACATACATGTTGTGGCACATCTATCCATATGCTTCCCTTCAATTCCGTAAGCCAAAATAAAGCCTTTCCTCCCACAAGCAGCTTTTGGTCAGGTGCTTTGTGTCAGCAACACAAAGGTGACTACAACCCCTGTAAAGCTGAACACAAAGTGGCACATGGGTCTGTAATCCTGGAAAACTCATAAGGCCAATAATTCTGGACTTCCCAGTGGCAACAGACAGAAGAAAGACCCTATCTCAAACAACATGGGAGAGGACTACCACCACAAAGTTGTCCTCTGGATTCAACATATGCACACACATGCACGTGCACACACACAAGTACTGACTATATCTATATCATCATCTATATCATCTCTATATATAATTTCATATATATATGAAATTTCATATATATATATATATATATATATATATATATATATATTTCAAATCTTCCTGTCAGGACAGTTACATTTCTCCTGTTCTTTGTTTTAAAACTTCAGTCTTAAGGTGAAATATAACTGTATCAGATGTCACAATAGGATACAAATGGAAGCCAAGTTTAGAACACTGTTAATGTCAGGTGACTGCAAAATAGCCACTTACTTTGATTACTTAATCAATCAATCTGTGTGTATATGCATAGGTCAGTACAATCCAAGCTCAACTTGGAAGCAGGAGAATGACCATTGAGCCTCTGGCATTTCCTTTTGCTCTTCTGACCAGAGAAGACTCTAGCCATGCTTAGCATGGCTGATTTCCCAGATTTGTTTTCTTTTTCTTTTTCTTTTTCTTTTTTTGGAATAGAAGCATTTATTTACCAAGGAACCAAAGCTAGGTTCACTCCCAAAGAAACTCTAGCCCTGAGCCTAGTGTGCACTTCTTTTTTTTTTATGGGTGAAAAGGTATCTATTTTTTTCTCAATTTTATTAGACATTTTCCATGATTATAAAAAATATCCATGATAATACCCCTATCTCCCCCACTTTTTCCCCTTTGAAATTCCCTTCTCCATCACATCCACTCCCCATCTCAGTAAGTCTCTCCTCTTTTTGGATGCCATGATCCTTCCATCCTCTTATGATGGTCTTATGTAGGTAGTGTCAGGCATTATGAGGTCATGGATATCGAGGCCAATTTTTTGCCTAGAGGGAGCACGTTGTAAGGAGTCCTACCTTTCCTTTGGCTCTTACATTCTTTCCGCCACCTCTTCCACATTAGACCCTGAGCCTTGGAAGGTATGATCAAGATGTTACTTGGTACTCTAGTTACTTCTTTCCAGCACCATGATACCTTCTGAGTCATCCCAAGGTCACTGCCATCTGAAAAGAGAAGATTCTCTTTCTAAAGTGAGAGTAGCATTAATATAATGGTATGAATATTAAGAGAAGTGATACTGGGCAGTTTGACAAGCATAGTATATACACTAATCCAGACATCAGCAGATGTTACAACCCTAGGACTCATGACTGTTTTAAGTTTTCAGTATCAGGGATGTATTCCCTCCCTTGGAGTGGGCCTCCAGTCCAATTGGAAGGCAATTGGTTTCCACCATGACAGACCTGCCACTATTTCACCCATTGGCTCATTTGGCCTGGCTGGTCAATTATAAGGCTTGCAGTGTCCACTGTTGAGTATCTTCACTGGTGGTATATCTTTCTCCCATTGAACTGCATGTAGAATGGCTTCTTCTAGCTTTCTGTCAGCTGGTCCACATGGAGGAGGTTATCAGCTCAGTTTCAGCCATGCAGCCTAAGTATGTGGAGTCTTCAGCAATAGGGTCTTACCATCTATTCCTGGTGGGAAACAAAGGACCTCGGCAAGGGCCTATAATGTTTTGGAGACATCAGGGAACTCCCTGGCCAACGACTCACTGGAAGGTATCCCGTCCCTGGCACTGAACATTTTCTAGCAACGATCTATGGCTCCTGAGTGTTCCATTGTCCAAAACTGAAGGATTCCATTTGATTTATTTATATCTTCTCAGATTTTGAGTAGCCCATTTACTTTACTCAATCTCTTCCCCTGACCTCACTTGGGGCCTTTTCACCCCCATTAATCTATTTTTCTACTTACATATATATAATACCAACATATTAAGTACCTCCTCCCTTCCCTTCTCTTCCTTTTGTATCTCGTTTTTAGCTTACTGGCATCTACTACAGAGTTTTTTCCTTCTCACACAGAAGCCCAATCATCTGTAGCTAGGATACACATATGAGAGAGAACATGCAGCGCTTGGCTTTCTGGGCCTGAGTTACCTCACTGAGTATAATCCTTTCCAGATCCATATATTTTTCTGCAAATTTCATACCTTCATTTTTCTTTACCGCTGAGTAGAATTCCATTGTAAAAATGTGCCATATCTTCATTATCCACTCATCAGTTGAGGAAACATCTAGGCTGGTTCCATTTCCCAGCTATTATAAATCGAGCAGCAATAAACATGGTTGAGCATGTACTTCTAAGGAAATGAGATGAGTCCTTAGGGTATATGCCTAGGAGTGCTATAGCTGGGTCATATGATAGATCAATCTTTAGCTGTTTTAGGAACCTCCACACTGATTTCCACAATGGCTGGACCAGATTGCATCCCACCAACAGTGTAGAAGAGTTCCTCTTTTTCCACATCCCCACCAACATTTATGATCATTTGTTTTCATGATGGTAGCCAATCTGACTGGAGTGAGATGGAATCTCAATGTAGTTTTAATCTGCATTTCCCTAATGATTAGAGATGTAGAACATTTTTAGATGCTTATATGCCATCCATATTTCTTCCTTTGAAAACTCTCTATTTAGCTCCATAGCCCATTTTTTGATTGGCTTGTTTGATTTCTTATTATTTAACTTTTTGAGTTCTTTGTATATCCTAGATATTAATCCTCTATCAGATATATAGCTGGCAAAGATTTTTTTCCAATTTTGTAGGTTGCCTCTTTGCTTTATTCACAGTGTCCTTTCCAGTACAAAATCTTTGTAATTTCATGAGGTCCCAGTGATTAATCTGTGGTTTTATTGCCTGAGCAATTGGGGTTGTACTCAGAAAGTCTTTGCCAAGACCAGTATGTTGAAGGGTTTCCCCTACTTTTTCATCTAGCAGTTTTAGAGTTTCCAGTCTGATGTTAACGGCTTTAATCCATTTGGACTTAATTCTTCTACATAGAGACAGAGTAGAATCTATTTTCATGCTTCTACAGATACATATTCAATTTTCCCAATGCCATTTGCTGAAGAGGCTGTCTTTTCTCCAATGAGTATTTTTGGCATTTTTATCAAATATCAGGAAGCTTTAGCTACCTGGACTTACATCTGGGCCCTCTATTCGGTTCCATTGATCTACATGTCTGCTTTTGTGACAGTACCATGCTTTTTTTGTTACTATGACTCTGTAGTATAGGTTAAAATCAGGTATGGTGATACCACCAGCTTTATTTTTGTTGCTCAGTATTATTTTAGATATTCGAGATTTTTTGTGATTCCAAATGAATTTTTCAGTTTCTATTTCCATGAAGAATGTTTTTGGAATTTTGATGGGGATTGCATTAAATGTGTAGATTGCTTTTGGTATGATTGCCATTATCACAATATTGATTCCTCCAATCCAGGAACAAGGGATGTTTTTCCACTTCTTAGTGTCTTCTGCAATTTCTCACTTGAGTGGTTTAAAGTTTTCTATGTAGAGATCCTTTACTTCCTAAGTTAGGTTTATTCCAAGGTACTTTATTTTGTTTGATGCAATTGTGAATGGGAGTGATTCTCTAATTTCATCCTCTGTGTGTTTGTTGTTAGCATATAGGAAGGCTACTGATTTCTGTGTATTCATTTTGTATCCTGCTACACGGCTGTAGGTTTTTATCAGCTTTAACAGTTTGCTAGTAGAGTCTTTAGGGTCCTTTATATGTAGAATCAGGTCAACTGCAAATAATGATAACTTGATCTCTTCTTTTCCAATCTGTATCCCTTTTATGTGTGTCTCTTGCCTTATTGCTATGGCTAACACTTCCAGTACTATATTAAATAAAAGTGGAGACAGTGGACACCCTTGTCTTGTTCCTGATTTTTTTCCAGTTTTTCTCCATTTAGTAACCTGTTGGCTGTAGGCTTGTCATAATACCCTTTATTATATTGAGATATGTTCCTTCTATTCCTAGTCTCTGTAGGACTTTTATCATGAAGGGATGTTGGATTTTGTCAAATGCTTTCTCTGCATCTAATGAGATGATCATGTGATTTTCGTCCTTCATCCATTTATATGATGTATTACATTTATAGATTTGTGTATATTGAACCATCCCTGCATCTCTGGGATAAAGCCTACTTGGTCAGGGTGAATGATCCTTCTAATATATTCTTGTATTCTGTTTGCCAATATTTTGTTGAGAATTTTTGCATCTTTGTTGTGGTGGTTTGATTCAGGTGTCCCCCATAAACTTAGGTGTTCTGAATGCTAAGTTCCCAGCTGATGGAGATTTGGGAATTAATGCCTCCTGGTGGGAGTGTATTGTTGGGGGCGGGCTTATGGGCTTTATAGCCAGTTTCCCCATGCCAGTGTTTGGCACACCCTCCTGTTGCTATGGTCCATCTTATGTTGGCCAGGGGGTGATGTCCACCCTCTGCTCATGCCATCGTTTTCCCCTGCCATCGTGGAGCTTCCCCTCGAGCCTGTAAGCTAAAATAAACCTCTTTTTCCCAGAAGCTACTCTTGGTTGGGTGATTTCTACCAGCAATGCGAACCGGACTGCAACAGTAAAGTGGTACTGAGGAGTGGGATTGCTGCTAGACACCTGACTATGTGGCTTCAGCCTTTTGGAGCTGATTTTCAACAGGAATGTGGAAGGAGTTGAAACCTTAGCCCAAGAGATGCTTTGCAGTGCTGTAAGTACAGCTTGATGGTCTATTCTGGTCTGAGCTGCAAGACCTGAAGGCAGTAAGAACTATGGACTGTGAGGTTTGGCTTATGAGGGTGAGAAAGAACTTTTCCTGGACTGAGCTAGCAGTTTGTGTGAGAAGCTTGCTCTTATGCCCATGCCCTGAGAAGTTGTGCAGGGTTGCTTTGCGTAGAAATGAACTGGTGTGAGTAGAGGGATATGGCACAGAAAGAAAAATCTTTGGGTGAACTGTTGCCCATTCAGCTGCAACTGAGAGATTACAACCTTTAAGACTGGGCTAGCTGACCTGCGCTGGGGCAACAAGAAGAATGTCGACTCTTTTGAAGGGGCCTGAGTGCTCAAGGACTGTCCTGTTCTTCAAAGTCTGCTTTATTCCCCCCTGGATTAACAAATTGGCACCTACCTGGTATCGTGGAGTATAAAAAATTCTGGAAAGAGGGTCATTGAGTTTGCAACACGGTCTTGTGTTTTGGAAATGGCCATGGGCAATGTGAAGCGGGTTTGCTGGTTGCCTGCATAGAGACCCCATGGGGCCATGAGGATGAACCGTGGCTTGCAGTGGAGACCCAGTGGAGATGCCGGGACCATGAGATGACTGCCGAGGAGCTGCCGGCCCCGATGAAGTTTCCCAGGACTGTGAGTAGCCTAGCTGGAGGGGCAGAATTGGAATGCCAGAGACTTGTTGCTAGTTAGAATTATCGGACTTGAAGACTTGTCACTGGCTAGAGTTGCTGGACTTGAAGCTACAGAGTTTGATGTTTGCCCTGGTTGTTTTAAATCTTGTATTGGTTGAATGTTCCTTTGCTATGCCCAATGCCATCTATTGCAGTGTGAATATTTATTCTGTGCCATTCTGGGTTTTTTGAGGTTATATTTTGGTATTATGTCTCAGTTAAAAGATCTTGAACTATGGGGATGTATGAACATCATTGGGATTGATAAAAACTATGGGGACTTTTAAAGTCAGACTGAAAGCATTGTATTTTACATCATGTATGGATATCAGTTTATGGGGGCCAGGGGCGGAATGTGGTGGTTTGATTCAGGTGTCCCCCATAAACTTAGGTGTTCTGAATGCTAAGTTCCCAGCTGATGGAGATTTGGGAATTAATGCCTCCTGGTGGGAGTGTATTGTTGGGGGCGGGCTTATGGGCTTTATAGCCAGTTTCCCCATGCCAGTGTTTGGCACACCCTCCTGTTGCTGTGGTCCATCTTATGTTGGCCAGGGGGTGATGTCCACCCTCTGCTCATGCCATCGTTTTCCCCTGCCATCGTGGAGCTTCCCCTCGAGCCTGTAAGCTAAAATAAACCTCTTTTTCCCAGAAGCTACTCTTGGTTGGGTGATTTCTACCAGCAATGCGAAACGGACTGCAACATATGTTCATGAGGGAGATTGGTCTGTAATTTTCTTTTTTTGTTCTATCTTTGCCTGGTTTTGGTATCAGAGTGATTCTGTCTTCATAGAAAGAGTTTGGTAGAATTCCTTCTTATTCTATTTTATGGAAAAGCTTAAGAAGCAATGGTGTTAGCTCTTCCTTGAAGGTCTGGTAAATTTAACAGTAAATCCATCTGGGCCTGGGCTTTTTTTAGTTGGGAGATTTTTGATAACTGTTCAGATCTCCATGCTTGTTATAGGTCTATTTAAGTGATTAATCTCATCTTGATTTAATTTAGGTAGGTCATATAAATCAAGGAAATCATGCATTTCTTCCAGATTTTCATACTTTGTGGAGTATATCTTTTTATAGTATGTCCCCATGATTTTTTTAATTTCTCTGGCATCTGTTGTGATTTTACCTTTTTCATGTCTAATTTTATTAATTTGTGTCTCTTCTCTCTTTCTTTTGGTCAGATTTGCTAAGGGTTTATCAATCTTGTTTATCCTTTCAAAGAACCAACTCTTTGTCATTGATTCTTTGGATTGTTATTTTAGTTTCTATTTCATTAATTTCTGCCCTAATCTTTATTATTTCTTCCCGCCTGCTGATTTTTGGTTTGCCTTGTTATTCTTTGTCCAAGGCTTTAAGGTGAAGCATTAGGCCATTTACTTGTGACTTTTCTAATTTCTTAATATAGGCACTTAAAGCTATAAATTTACATCTTAGGACTGCCTTCATTGTGTCCCAGAGATTTTGGTATGTTGGGTTCTCATCATTTGACTTGATTAATTTTTTGATTTCCCTCTTGATTTCTTCATTGACCCATTCATCATTTAGCAATGTGTTGTTTAATTTCCATGATTTTGTGTATGCTTTATGGCCTTTCTTGCTATTGTTTTGTAGTTTGATCCCATTGTGGTCAGACAGAATGCAAGGAATTATTTCAATTTTCCTATATTTGTTATGATTTGCCTTGTGTCCTAATATGTGGCCTATTTTAGAGAAAGTTCCATGCGCTAATGAAAAGAATGTATACTCTGTAGTATATGGATGAAATGTCCTGTATATATCTGTTAGGTCCATTCCTTCTATGACCTCATTTAGTCCAGATGCCTCTCTGTTTTTTTTTTTTTTTTTTTCCCCAGGATGACCTGTCAATTGATGAGAGTGGGCTGTTGAAGTCACCCACCACCACTGTGTTTGGTGTTATCTGTGACCTTAGTTCTAATAGCATTTGTTTGATGAATTTGGGGGCCCCCATGTTAGGTGCATAAATGTTTAGGATTGTAATGTCCTCCTGTTGGAGGGTGCCTTTAATCAATATAAAGTGGCCTTCCTTATCTTTCTTGACTAATGTTGGACTGAAGGCTACCTTGTTAAATATTAGGATAGCAAACCCTGCTTGCTTTGTAGGTCCATTTGCTTGAAACACCGTTTTCCAAACTTTCACCCTAAGATAGTGGTCCATCCTTTGTAGAAAGGTGGGTTTCTTGGAGGAAACAAATTGAAGAATCCTGCTTTTTAATCCAGTATGCAAACCTATGTCTTTTGGTTGGGGCATTGAGGCCGTTGATATTATTGAAAGGGGTGTATTCATTTTTGCCATTTTTTTGTACTTCTTCCAGTTTTACCTTTGCTCTCTTGTCTTAACTAGTATTTGAGTATTTTTTTCCCAGTTCCTTATATGTGTGCTTTTCTTTTTCTTCAGCATGGAGGATTCTTTCAAGTATTTTCTGTAGAACTGATTTTGTCTTCAAGTAGTCCTTTAGCCTGCTTTTGTCGTGGAATGTCCTTATTTCTTCATCTATTTGAATGGATAGCTTCGCAGGATAAAGTAACTTCGTTGACAGTTGTTATCTTTCAGAACTAGGAATACATCACTCCACGCCCTTCTGGCTTTTAAAGTTTGTGTTGCATAATCTGCTGTAATCCTGACAGGCTTGCCTGTGTAGGTAACTTGATGTTTCTCTCTGACTGCTTTCAATATTTTTTCTTTGGTTTGTGTGTTTGGAAGTTTGATTATAATATGGCGAGGAGAGGTTCTTTCCAGGTTTTTTCTGGCTGGGGTTCTAAAGGATTCCTGTATCTGCATTGGCACCTCTTTCCCAATTTGGAGGAAGTTTTCTTCTATGATTTTGTTGAAGATGCCTACTATGCCTTTGGAATGAAATTCTTCTCCTTCTACTATGCCCTGGATTTTTATGTTTGATTTTTTCATAGTGTCCCAAATATCTTGAAATTCCCACTCATATTTTTCTATAAGTTTGTCTTTCTCTTTGTTGGACTCTATTAGATCTGCCACCTGGTCTTCTAGCTTAGATATTCTGTCCTCTCCTTCATCCATTCTACTGGTGAGATTTTCTCCGGAGTTTTTTATTTCATTAACTCTCTTCTTTATTGCTAGTAATTCTAACTGGTTTTTCTTATTATTTCTATTTCCTTATTTATGTCTAGAATTGACCTCTTTATTTCATTAAATTGGTGTTTTGTGTCTTCTTTGCTTCCTTTGAATTCTTCTTTGAGTTCTTTGAGCACATTTATAATCATTCTTTTGAAATCTTTCTCAGACATTTCCTCTAACTCATTCTCAGTAGAGGTCATTTCTGTTGCATTAATAATTTTGGGTGGATTTATATTGTCTTGATTTTTGTGTTTCTTGTTTCTTGTGTTATAATGTATATATTTTTGCATCTTGAATTATTTAATGATTGAATTTTCCAGTTAGCTGGATATTATGAGATGTATCAATCAGTCTGTTGTTATATATCTTCAGGGTAGGAGCTTAAGGTGCTAGGTGTGGCTCTGAAGGCTCTCAAGAGTATGTACAAAAGTGATTCTAGGTGTTGGGTGTGCCTGCTATGAGAGTATTCAAGTAGGCTAAGAGGAACAAAATACAGGCAGATTCTAAAATTTAACTAAACAATGTACACTGTCAAGGAAAGACAGCTCAGAGTATTTATCCAAGAGTAGGCATTATGACACCAGATTCTCTGTCTGTCCCTTAGGCTGTGTGGTGCCTTACCCACTCCCTTAATCCTGACAAGGTGGTTAAGATTTCTGGTCTGTAAGGGTTCCGAGTCAGCTTGTGACCAGGTGAGACCCTCCCTTAATGTATAACAGAAAAGTAAACCAAGCCACTATAATTCAAGAAGCAACAAATAACAAACCCAAACTATAGCTTATTTACGAATGGCAAATTTGACCATCCATCTGATTTAACATATGATTTATCTTGATATGGAAGGCGAAATTAGCACTTCTGGTTCAGACATATATACCAGGTTTATTAGGCAGGTACTGACCTGGTGTAATCCCAGTTACCTTTTCGGATGATTTTGGTCTCAGCTGCGCTCTTGATTGGGTCTGTCTTTGGTGCTCTGTCAGTTCAGTAGTCATGGCCAGGTCCCTGGATATCTGTGCTGTTCTTGAGGGCTGGGCACTGGTGGTGGGGAGGGAAGGGAGCTGATGCTGTTCAGTTTGCCCAGTGTTCCACAAAAGTTAAAGGATTATTGGGAGGGACAGGATTCTGCTGAGTCATGGCTTATGCATTTAATTCCAAAATTTGAGATGTGAAGAAAACAGAATCATGAGTTTGAGGCCAGTCTGCCTCCAGGCAATGACAACAGAGCTATCTTAATCCCTAAAGCTATGAAATTAACTTTGGGAACACTTCCATGATGTCTGAAAACAGAGGTGTTAGGTCTTTATTTTGATTAGGCTGTTTTTGAAGAAAACAATATGCAGGTGTCTTAAACTTGTTACCAAAAATTGCTTCCAGTGCTGTTAACATGTTCTGCCTATACTTACAGCTGTTAGATATTTAAAGAAATAAGGTTTTCCTGCTTTCCAGGTTCTAGATATGGCTTACAATGTCACCAGGAAAATAGACCTGAATGTCAGACAGAATGACTTTTTAGCTACTGTGCCATTCTTTAACTGGATATGTTTTGCTCAAGAATAAGGTGAGCAGATCTGTCTGTATCCATGCCTTCTTTCAAGACTTGTGTGACTGTCATTTTTAGTGTTTAATAACCATATGTAGAAGCCAAAGCCAATTAAAGATATCAGAGCTAAAAGAGCAACCAATTTTTTGTATCCTGCTCTCTCAGGCCACATAAGTCCAGAAGATGAGAAGACACTTATAACATATCCTAAAACACTGGTAAGTCACCTTTTCTCCTGATCAGAGGGATTATGGTGGCCCAGGGATTGGACTACAAATAGCAGACAGTCTGCAAGAGGAGAGTTAAAACAGAAGGGAAGGTCCACAATGCCCCTAAAGGAAGCCACGTGGCCAGCATGCCCTGACTTATCTTAGTAGATACAAAAACATTGAGCCACAGAACTCCTACAAGGTCCCTAAAAGTCTCTTTTAAAGATGTACAATTCACCTTCAAAACTACATTAATTTAATTTTGACTACCTGCTTGGCCTTAAATACTCAGAAACAAAAAAGTATCACCAGAAACTAAAGTAAAATATGCCTTAAATGTTATATGAGTGTGGTGGTTTGAATAGATGGCCCCCAATATATTCAGTTGTTTATTTGTTTGTAGATTGCATCTGCAGTCACCTGGCTGGAGGCAATGTCACTGGGTGGCTCTTAAGATATGGTGGGGGTTTCAGATTTCAATATAAAGATATGCAGTGTACCTAGCTGGAGTTCCTGAAGTGTGCTGTGGCTTTTGACCTTTAGGCTTGTGCTTCTCCCTCTCTCCGTTTGGCCCTGTGAAGGCAGGCCAGTTTCTTCTGCCATTATAGAACTCCCCCTGGATCTGTAAGCTTAAATAAATATTCCTTCCTCCATAACTGTGCCTGGTCTGGAAGTTCATCTCAGTGAACCTGAAGCTGTCTGCTACAATGAGCAACCATTTCTCACTAAAAATTTTCTTTTTGATAAAATCTGCTCATATTTCAGTCTGTAAACTAACCAATATCTACAGAAACTTTACAACTGGAGACTGGCTCTCAATTTTCCATCCTAAGAAAGGAAATGTTGGTCAAATATCACATATATGTATGTGTGTGTGTGTGTGTGTGTGTGTGTGTGTGTGTGTGTGTATGTGTATACATATATATATATATACATATATATATGTAACTTCTATACTTACCGACAACAAACCATGGTATTTCTCTCCACTCCCCTACTTTCCCCTTCATAACTCTGCTTTCTGTCATATACCCTCCCTCTCTCCATTAGTCTCTCTTGTAATTTAATGTCATCATATTTTTCTCCTATTATGAGGATCTTGTGTAGGTATTGCTAGGCACTGCGAGGTCATGGATATCAAGGCCAATTTCTGTCCAGACGCTTGTATGTAAGGAGTAGTACCCTTCCTTTAGCTCTTACATTCTTTCCACCACCTCTTAACACAATGGAGCCTGAGCCTTGGAGGATGTGAGATGTTTCAGTGTCGGACACTCCTCTATCCCTTCTTCTTAGCACTATGTTGCTTTTTGGGTCATCTCAGTCATCACTGCTATTTGAAAAGAGAAGCTTCTCTAACTAGAAGTGAGAGTAGCATTAATATATGAATACAAACATTAACTGTAGTACTTTCAGGACAATTTGGTGAGAATAATATATATATTTATCTACACAAGAGCAGGTTTTATACCTCTAAGGCTCATGACCTCCCTTGCTATTGGCTTTTGATTAGGTTTTCAGTATAAGCCATCTATTCCCTCCCATATTCCCTCCCTTTGGTCCAATTAAAGAACAGTTGGTTTCCTCCAGAGCAGATATGCCACTAGTACATTTGTTCAGTCATTTGGCCTGTTTGACCAAATAAGAGGCATCAAGTGTCCACTGTTTTCACCACTGATGACTTCTGTCTCCCATAAGCATACAGTGCAGCTTTTTCTAGCTCCAGTTGGCTGGGCTACAGGGGGAAGTTTTTCTGCTCAGCACCAACTTTATTTCTCAGTGACTTTGCCACTCAGGCATGTGAAGTCTTAAGCAATAGGGTCTTACCATCTCTTTCTCATGGGAAACCAAGGGCCTTGACAATACCCTGTAGTGTTTTTGGAGGCAATAGGGCCCTTCCTGGCCAACAACTCACTGAAATGTATTCCATCCCTGGCACTGAAAATTTTCTAGTAACAATCTATGGTTTCTGGATGTGTCATTATTCAAGAAAATAGATTTTCATATGTCTTATTCAGAATATCTTAAATTTTGATTGTCCCTCCCTCCACACTCTTCTTTTATGCTATCTCTTCCCCTAACCTCGCTTAGGCCTTTCCACTCCCTGTAATATCTTGTTATTATTACATATATACAATACTATCACCTAAAGACCTTCCCTGTCCTCCCTCTCTTATAGCCTTTTTCTAGCTTATGGGCCTCTGCTACTGATTTTTGGTTCCAGCTCACACACAACTCTATATATTTGTAGTTATGATACACATATGAGAGAGAATATGCAATGTTTGACTTTTGGGCCTGGGTTACCTCACTTAGTATAATCTTTTTCAGATCTATCTATTTCCCTACAAATTTCATAATTTCATTTTTCTTTACCACTTATTAAAATTCCATTGTGTAAATGTACCACATCTTTATTGTCCATTCACTTGTTGAGGGACATCTAGGCTGGTTCCATTTCCTAGCTATTGTGAATAGAGCAACCATAAACATTGTTGTGCAAGTATCTCTAAGGTAATGAGAAGAGTCATTAGGATATATGCCTAAGAGTGCTATAGCTGGATCATATGGTAGATCTATTTTTAGCTGTCCCAAGGACCTCAACATTGATTTCCACAATGGTTGTATCAGATTACATTCCCACCAACAGTGTAGAAGGGTTCCTCTTTTACCGCATCATTGCCAACATTGTCACTTGTTTTCTTGATGGTAGCCATTCTGACAAGAGAGGGATAGAATCTCAAGGTAGTTTTAATTTGCATTTACCTGATGGCTAAGGATGTAGAACACTTTTTTAGATGTATTTACACCATTTGTATTTCTTTGGGTGAGAACTCTCTATTTACTTCCAAAGCCCATTTTTTAATTGGGTTGTTTGATTTCTTATTGTTCTGTTTTTTGAGTTCTTTGTACATTCTGAATATTAATCCTCTGTCAGATGTGTATCTGGCAAAGATCTTCCATGATTATGTAGGTTTTTTCTTTATTCACAGTGTCCTTTGCTTAAAAAAAAAAAAAAAAAAAAAAACAAGCTTTGTAATTTCATTAGATCCCAGTGGTTGATAAATGGTTTGATTTTCTGAGCAATTAAGGCTATATTCAGAAAGTCATTACCTCGGCAAATATGTTGAAGGGTTTCCCTTACCTTTTCCTCTAGCTGTTTCAGGGTTTCAGGTCTGGTATTAAGGACCCTGATCCACTTGGACTTGATTCTTGTGCATGCAGAAAGACAAGAATCTATATTCATCCTTCTACATATAGATATCCAGCACCACTTGTTTAAGAGGCTGTTTTTTCTCAGTGAATATTTTTGACATTTTTGTCAAAAATCAGATGGCTGTAGCTGCCTGGATTAACATCTAGGTACTATATTGTGTTCCAGTGATCTACATGTCTGTCTTTGTGCTAATTCCATGCTGGTTTTGTTTCTATGGCTTTGTAATATAGCTTAAAATCAGGTATAGTAATACCACCAGCCTTACTTTAGTGGCTCAAAATTGTTTTGGCTATTTGAGGTTTTTTTTGTGCTTCCAAATGTATTTTAGGATTGTTTTTTTCTATTTCTATGAAGAATGCCATTGGAATATTAATGGGGATTGCCAATGTGTAGTTACTTTGGGAAGACTGACATTTTCACAATATTCATTCTTCCCATCCAAGAACGTGGGATGTCTTTCTATTTCCTTGTGTCTTCTGCAATTTCTCACTTGAGTATTTTAAAATTCTCATTGCCGAGACCCTTCCCTTCCTTGGTTAACTTTATTCCAAGGTACTTTTTTTTGAGTTGTGAATGGGAGATACTCCCTAATTTTATCCTTATCATGTTTGTTGTTAGTAGGAGAGCTGCTGATTTCTGTGTATTTATTTTGCATCCTGCTACATTGCAAACAGTGTTTATGAGCTCTAACAGTTTGCTGGTAGAGTCTTTAGGGTCTTTTATGTATAGAATCATATCATCTGCAAATAATGATAATTTGATCTCTTCCTTTCTAATTTGTATCCCTTTTATGAGTGTCTCTTGCCTAATTGCTATAGCTAACACTTCCAGTACTATATTTAATAACAGTGGGGACAGTGGACACCCTTGTTTTGTTCCTTAATTTAGTGGAAAAGCTTCAAGTTTTTCTACATTTAGTATTATGTTGACTGTAGGTTTGTCATAAACAGAATTTATTATGTTGAGATATGTTCCTTCTATTCCCAGTTTCTATACTTTTATCATGAAGAGATGTAGGATTTTGTCAAATGCCTTTTCTGCATCTATTGAGATGATCATGTAATTTTTGTCCTTCAGACTGTTTATATGATGTATTACATTTATTAATCTGCATATGTTGAACCATCCATGTGTCCATGGCATAAAGTAAACTTGGTCGGGGTAAATAATCTTTTTAATATATTCTTGTATTCTCTTTGCCAATATTTTCTTCACAATTTTTGCATCTATATACCTGAGGGAGATTGGTCTGTTATTTTCTTTTTTTGTTCCATCTTTGTCTGGTTTTGGTATGAGGGTGATGCTGGCTTCATAGGAGTTCAGTAGAATTCTTTCCTTTTCTATTTTATGGAAAAGTTTGAGAAGCATTGGTGTTAGTGCTTCCATGAAAGTATGGTAAAATTCACCAGTGAATCCATCTGGGACTGGGATTTTTTAGTTGGGAGACTTTTTATAACAGCTTGGATCTCCATACTTGTTATAGGTCTGTTGAAATGGTTTATCTCATCTTGATTTAATTTTGGTAGGTCATATGAATCAAGGAAATCATCCATTTCAGATTTTCAAACATAGAGGCACAGATATTGTTAAAGTATGTCCTTATAATTTTCTGAATTTCTTTGATCTCTTTTGTAATGGTGCCTTTTTCATCTCTAATTTATTAATTTATATCTCTTCTCTCTTTCTTCTGGCCAGATTTGCTAAGAATTTATCAATCTTGTTTGTCATTTCAAAGAACCAACTCTTTGTTTCACTGATTCTGGTTTTTTTTTTCTTTTGCTTCTATTTCATTAATTTCTGCCTTAATCTTTATAATGTTTATTATTTCTTTCCTTCTACTGATTTTTGGTTTGTTTGTTCTTCTTTTTCCAAGGCTTTAAGGTGAAGCATTGAATTGTTTACTTGTTGTAGCAGTCAGGTTTGCATTGCTGGTAGAAATCACCCAAATAAGACCAGCTTCTGGGAAAAAGAGGTCTATTTTGGCTTACAGGCTGAAGGTAAACATCCACAATAGCAGGAGAAAACGATGGCATGAACAGAAAGTGGACATCACCCCCTGTCCAACATAAGGTGGTCAATAGCAACAGGACAGTGTGCCAAACACTGGCAAGGGAAACTGGCTATAATACCCATAAACCCGCCCCCAATAATACACTCCCTCCAGGAGTCATTAATTATGAAATCTCCATCAGCTGGGAATCTAGCATTCAGAACACCTAAGTTTATGAGGGACACCTGAATCAAACCACAACATTCTGCACATTACGCCCCTGGCCCTGATAAAGTGTTTCCCATACATGATGTAAAACGTATTCAGTCCAACTTTAAAGTACCCATAGTTTTTATCAATTCAAATGATGTTCAAACTTCCCATAATCCAAGATCTTTTAAACTGAGCCATAATACTAAACAAATAACCTCAAAAAACCCATAATAGCACAGAATAAACATTCACACTGCAGAAGATGGCATTGGACATAGCAAAGAAATACTCAAGCAATTTAAACAGGGCAAATACCAAACTCTGTAGCTCCAAGTCCAACAACTCTAGTTAGTAACAAATCTCCCAGTTCAATTACTCTAACCAGCAACAAGTCTCTGGTACTCCAATTACACACCTCCAGCTAGGCTACTCACAGTCCTGGAAAACTTCATTGGGGCCTGCAACTTTCCTCAGCAACCATCTCGTGGTCCTGGCATCTCCACTGGATCTCCACTGCAATCCATGGTACATCCTCATGGCCCCATGGGGTATCCATGCATGCATCCAGCAAACCTGTTTCATACTGCCCATGGCTATTTCCAAAACATAAGACCATGTTGTAAACTCAATGACCCTCTTTCCTGCATTTCTTACACTCCACAAAGCAGGTAGGGTGCCAAATTGTTAATCCAGGAGGGAATAAAGCAGACTTGGAAGAATAGGACACTCCTTGAGCATTTGGGCCCCTTCAAGAGTCTAAATTCTTCCTGTTGCCACTACGCAGTTCAGCTAGCCTAATTGCAAAGGTTATAATCTCTTAATTGCAGGTGAACAGGCAGTAGCTCACCTAAAGATCTTTCCTTCTGTGCCATATCACTCTAATCACACCAGTTAATTTCTATGCAAAGCAACCCTGCACAACTTCTCAGGACACAGGCATAACAGCAAGCTTTCCACACAAACTGCTAGCCCAATCCAGACAAAGCTCTTTCTCACCCTCATAAACCAAACCTCACAGTCCATAGTTCCTACTGCATTCAGGTCTTTCAACTCTGACAAGAATAGTCCATCAAGCTGTACTTACAGCACTGCAAGGCATCTCTTAGACCAAGGTTTCAACTCCTTCCACATTCCTCTTGAAAACCAGCTCCAAAAGGCCAAAGCCACACAGTCAGGTTTCCAGCAGCAACCCCACTCCTCGGTACCACTTTACTGTTGCAGTCTGGGTCGCATTGCTGGTAGAAATCACCCAACCAAGAGCAGCTTCTGGGAAAAAGAGGTTTATTTGGCTTACAGGCTCGAGGGGAAGCTCCACGATGGCAGGGGGAAAACGATGGCATGAGCAGAGGGTGGACATCACCCCCTGGCCAACATAAGGTGGATCACAGCAACAGGAGGGTGTGCCAAACACTGGCATGGGGAAACTGGCTATAAAGCCCATAAGCCCGCCCCCAACAATACACTCCCTCCAGGAGGCATTAATTCCCAAATATCCATCAGCTGGGAACGTAGCACTCAGAACACCTAAGTTTATGGGGGACACCTGAATCAAACCACCACAGGCAATTAAATGGTTGAGAAGAATTGGAAAGTAGGGGTCTAGAGAGCAATATGGTGGGTGTGATGGTTTTGTTGTTAACCTAATCTGTTTAGGAATCCACAGACATTCCTCTTGAGTGGTGCATTGAGACCATTGATAGTAAGAGTTATTATTAAAAGGTATGCATTTATTCTCACCATTCTTCTTATTTTGTAATGTTTCCTGTTTCCCTTTACTCATTTATTTTAACTGTATTTGAGTTTGGTTTATTTTTTCCTATTTCCTCGTCTGTGTGTTTTGCTTTCTCTTCAGCGTGAAGAATTACTTCAAGTCTTTTCTGTAGAGCTGGTTTAGTTATCATAAATTCTTTCAGCCTGTTTTTATTGTGGAATGTCCTTATTTCTCCATCAATTTGGATAGATAGCTTTGTAGGGTAAAGTATTCTTGGTTGATAGTTGTTATCTTTCAGAACTTGGAATGCATTATTCCAAGCCCTTCTAGCTTTTAAAGTTTGTGTTGAGTAATCTGCAGTTACTCTGATAGACTTGCCTCTGTAGGTGTTTTTTTCTCTCTAACTGCTTTCAGTATATTTTCTTTGGTTTGTGTGTTTAGTAGTTTAATTATAACATTGTAAGGAGAGGTTCTATCCAGGTTTTGTCAGTCTGGTTTTCTAAAAGCTCCTTGTATCTGTATTGGCACTTCTTTCCCAATTTGAGGAAAATTTTCTTCTATGATTTTGTTGAAAACATCTACTATGTCTCTGCATTGAAATTCTTTTGGCCCTTTTTTGTTTTGTTTTGTTTTTTTTTTTTTTTGGTTTTTCAAGGTAGAGTCTTACTCCAGCCCAGGCTGACCTGGAATTCACTATGGAGTCTCAGGGTGGCCTCAAACTCACGTCAATCCTCCTACCTCTGCCTCCCAAGTGCTGGGATTAAAGGTGTGCACCACCACGCCCGGCTCTGTGCCCTTAATTCTTTTTTTTTTTTTGTTTTTTGTTTTTTTGAGGTAGGGTCTCACTCTAGTCCAGGCTGACCTGGAATTCACTATGTAGTCTCAGGGTGGCCTCAAACTCACAGCAATCCTCCTACCTCTGCCTCCCGAGTGCTGGGATTAAAGGCGTGCGCCACCACGCCCGGCTTCAGTGCCCTTAATTCTTATGTTTGATCTTTTCATAGTTTTCTGGCTATCTTGACATTCCCATTCATACCTTCCTATTAGCTTGTTCTCATCTTTGTTGGACTGTATTATATTTGCCACCTAGTATTCTACATTAGATATTCTGTCCTCTCCTTCATCCATTCTACTGGTGAGACTTTCCATGGAGTTTTTTTATTTCAGACTGTATTCTTCAGAACTAGAATTTCAGTCAGGTTTTTTCTTCAGTATTTCTGTTTATTTACTCATATCTTTTAATGACCTCCTTATTTCATTAAGCTGGTTTCCTATGTTCTCTTTCAGTAGTTTGTTTTCTTCTTTAATTCCTTTGTTTTCTTCTTTGATCCCTTTAATTTCTTCTTTGATTTCTTTGAGTATATATATACAATCTTTTTTTTTTTAAATCTTTGTCAGGCATTTCATCTAAAACAGTCTCATTGGTGATCATTTCTGATGCATTCATAATTTTTGGTGGGACTGTATTGTCTTGATTCTTTGAGTTTCTTGTATTATAATGTAATGACTTTTGCATCCTGAATTGATTTGATGCTTGGGTTTTCTACTAATTGCAGTGTTCTTTGATGTAGCAATCCATATATACTTTATATACTTTCAGGATATGAATTTAAGGTGCCATGTGTAGCTCTTGTACCCCTATCAAGCTGCATAAATAATCCTAGGTGTTGAGTTTGCTTGTTAAGCAAATTGTAAACTTCAACAAGCACCATACACAATAAAAACCAGTACAAAGTATGCAATTGTGGGAATTAAAACAAACAGATAGTCTTTATAAAGCCAAAATCCCTAAGGGTGTGGGTTGTTCTACACTCTTAATCTTGTCAGTTGGGAGGTAGAGTTTTCTGTTCTCAATTGAGTTCCAGGTCTGCCTGGATCTGGATCAGACCCTGTCCCTAATGACAGAAGCAAAAGACAGAAGCCCTGTAAATATGAGACCATCAAAGGCAACAATATTCAACCCCCAAATACAGCTTATTTAAAAATGGTAAAGCCAACCAAGAATATATAACCCATAACCTACCCTGATATGGAGAGATTAGCTCTTCCAGTGCAGGCCTATGTACCTGGTTTTTGTTTGTTTGTTTGTTTGTTTTGTTTTGTTTTGTTTTTTGTCAGTCGGCCCATTACCTTTTGGGGTAGCTTCCAATCTTACCTATGCTGAGTACCTATCTTGATCCCTCCATGTTGTGCTGTGGAGCTGGAGCTCTGATCAGCTGTGCTGGCTGTCCTGCCACTGGGGGCTGAATGCCTGAGGTTCCCAGTTCTGATGGTTAGGGGATGGGAGAGTTCAGACATTGCTTCTACAGTTTCACCTGTATCCCTTCCAGTAGCCCCTTAGTTGATCTTCAGATTTCTTAACTTTGCAAGAAGGATGATGAAGTTAAAAATCCCCTTGTTTGTTCTCTGCTGCTGCTGCTTGGTGCCCTGCTCAGGCTCAGGTGCCACACATTGGTGGGCCGCAAGCAACTCAGTAGGATTTCGTTCATTTTCCTCCTTTCTGGTGCATCTTGGTCTCTCTGGTCTCTCCACTATATCTCAGAATAACCTACACTTCGTCACTTTTCAGAAGAAGAGTGTATTTTGTAATAGTTTTGCTTAAATCCCTTTTTAGACTGGTTTGGTGTGGCTCCTATTCTGCCATCTTACCTGGTAATCTCCACCAAATATCTTTTTATCAGTCTCTAGAACTTACCTGGGAGTGGTCCCACAGTGTGGTTTTAGCCATCCTAACAGCTATTGAGGTACCTAGAATCAAATCCAAGATTTATCACTCTTCAGTAATTCCTTGAAGAGCAAAAACAAAGAGAAAACTGAAGGTGAGCCCAATAAAACAGACACAGATAAGTCTGTTTCTCTTCCATCATAAAATATGTCATATTTTCTGTCTTTACTGTTGTTCAGGTTTCTCTTTTTACCTGTCTATAATGAGGATGAAAATTCATTTCTTGTATGGACCCAAGAATATACACAAGATAGCAATCAGAACAACTGCTGGGTCTGTGGGCTCCTACCCACTTCCAGTACCCCTGAGCTCCCATGGTATTTCCTCTTTAAAAAGATAACTGGAACCAATTACAAAATACATTAACCATTCAAGAACTAGTTCTACCACCTTAGTTCAGGCTACTGAGTGGGACTTTCTCAGTGGTTTATTAATTCCACCCAGAATAAAAAAAAAAAAAGGCACAGAAAGAACCTATCAAGAGGGGAGAGTGATAAAGCCCTACAAAAGTATGTTGGGGGCTGGAGAGATGGCTTAGCGGTTAAGCGCTTGCCTGTGAAGCCTAAGGACCCCGGTTTGAGGCTCAGTTCCCCAGGTCCCACGTTAGCCAGATGCACAAGGGGGCGCACGCATCTGGAGTTCGTTTGCAGAGGCTGGAAGCCCTGGCACGCCCATTCTCTCTCTCTCCCTCTATCTGTCTTTCTCTGTGTGTCTGTAGCTCTCAAATAAATAAATACATAAAATTAAAAAAAAATACATTTAAAAGTATGTTGGCCCCTTCACTAATAGTCCTGGTCACATGATAAAAATAAAACAACCATATATATCAAGAAGATGTGTTTTCAACTCTTGGCTAGATATGACTCCAACCACAGGTCACTTAAGTTTGAAAGCTCCCTCATGCTCAAACAACAAAATCACACTTGTTCAAAATATTCCAGTGACATTTCATGTCCAGGATGGGATCCTCCTGTCTTATGTAAAAATATGATTATCCTTCACCCATTAGAATAGTTTGCCACAGAATGGATCTGTTTTTTATTAATTATGCACACAGTGTGGTGTACACAGCCATGTTGGTACCATTGTTAGCCTCCTTCCTGTTCTCCCCCCTCCACAGGGACCCTCCCCATTGGGGAATGTGCATGTATTGTGGGGTTAGCCATCAGTTATGGGGAAGAGGCAATGTCTCTGTGCATAATGCCCCAATATGTGGCTCTAACAATCATTCCACCTCCTCTTCTGCAAATTTCCCTGAGTTGTGATGGGTTCGTTTTAGATCTACTTCAGTGATGAGGTCTTGGGAGCCTCTGTGTCTCTGGATATCTGGTTTGGCAGGAGTTAAGTGTTGTTGGTGTCTATCTACTTTACCCTTGTGCTGGTACCAGGTTCATCAAGAAAGCAGCCCACTCTTGCTCATTTCCTCAATTACTCTTGGTTTCAGTCGGGGCCCTGGTGAGGTGCAATGGACTGATTCACTCCTCAGGGATCTGTGCCCATTTGAAAAAGAGAAGCAAATTCTCCAATGGAGAATGAAGTCAGCACCAGATAAATGGGATAACTATTATTATTTTAGAGAGGTTACTCTTGTAACCCACAATTGGTGGGAGCTTGATAATGGAGAGTGAGCTCATTTTTTGGATATGGTTCTGCCTTTTTTCCCAGCTCCAGCTATGGGTTCCATTCCACTGAGCAATCAGTTAGCCAAATCAAGAACAGTAGGTTACCCACCATGACTGTATGCCACTATTGCACTTTTTTGAGCATCATGTCAGGTTGTTTGCTGCTGAGTAGCTTAGACCACGAGTTGCTTGAACAGATGTTGGTCATTTTCCCTCAGTCACTCATGTAGCACCTTCTGGCATGAGATGAGCATTAGCTCGTTATCTGGGGAATGACTCTCTTCTAGATTCCATCCAGTTGTCTCTGTGTTCCTAGCATAAGGTGTCTTCAGCAGTAGGGTCTTACCACTAAACTTTGGTGGTTCATCAAGTACTCTGAAAGAAATCTGTCTTATTTTGGGAAACAATGTAAGTCTCTCTGATCAACAGCTCATTGTGGATGTGAACTACATGCTGGTACTGGGAGTTACAAGCCAGCACCAAGAAAAAGAAGGGGGGAAAAGGTAGGCAAGAGAGAGAGAGAGAAATAAACAGGAGGAGATTAATGTTAGTCTTCATCATACCCTCTCCAGGGCCCTGTAATTCAGGTGTTCTCTCTGAGGGTATGATGAAGGTTTGACCATTTATTCTGTCTTTTAGGATGTAGAATTTTATGGCACCATTTCCATTTGGGTCCAGTTTTTTGTCCCCCCCACCACCACCCCTACCCCTATCCCACCCCACTCTCCCTATTGTCCAGTCCTCGAGATGCTTATTAGGTAAGTCAGCATCTTGGGCAGATTCCAGTTAGGAGCCACAGATGAGTGAGACCATGTGGCCATTATCTTTGTGTGATTGCATCTACTGAAATTATCATGTGGTTTGTGTGTTTAAGCTTATTTATGTGGTGTATTACATTGACAGATTTCCATATGTTGAACCACCCCTGGATTCCTGGAATGAAGATA
This sequence comes from Jaculus jaculus, assembly GCF_020740685.1. Classification (NCBI taxonomy): domain Eukaryota; kingdom Metazoa; phylum Chordata; class Mammalia; order Rodentia; family Dipodidae; genus Jaculus; species Jaculus jaculus. The sequence continues at coordinate 80,405,017 of NC_059109.1, read as the reverse complement.
ACTTGATCAAGGTGGATAATACTTTTGATGTGTTTTTGAATTTCGTTTGTGAGGATTTTGTTTAGGATCTTTGCATCTAAGTTCATCAGGGAAATAGGCCAACAGTTTTCTTTTCTTGTGGCACCTCTGCCTGGTTTTGGTATTAGGGTGATAGTAGCTTCATAGAAGGAGTTGGAGAGCACAATTTGTGAAAAATTGGTTTCATTTCTTCCATGAAGATTAGATAGAATTCAGCTGAGAAGCCATCTGGTCTTGGACTCCTCTTTTTTCAATCTCAATGGGTATGATAGGGTTTTTTAGGAGATTGATCTGCTCTGAGTATAGTTTTTGTAGGTGGTATGTGTCCAGGAATTCATCCATTTCCTCCATATTTTCCAGTTTTCTTGAGTAGAGGTTTTTTAAATAAATCCTTATGATTCTCCCAATTTCACTTATGCCTGTTGTGATCTCTCCTTTTTCATTTCTAATTTTGTTAATTTGAAGCATCTCTTTTTTTTCCCCCATTGATCAAATTGGCCAAGGGTTTATCAATCTTGTTTATTTTTTCAAAGAGCTAGCTCTTTGTTTCATCAATTTGCTTAATTGTTTTCTTAGTTTCCAATTCATTAATTTTTGCTCTGATCTTAATTATGTCTTTCTGTCTGGAGCTTTTGGGGTTGGATTCTTCTTGTTTTTTCCAGTGCCTTTAGTTGGATGGTTAGGTTATTGATTGGGGATCTCTCTGTTTTTGTTATAAAGGCGTTTACTGCTATGAATTTTCCCCTGAGGACCGCCTTCATTGTGTCCCATAAGTTTTGGTATGATGTGTTCTCATTGTCACTCATTTCTAGAAATTTTGCAATTTCATTTTTTATTTTGTTCACTACCCATTTATTGTTTAAAAGTGTGTTGTTCAGTCTCCAGGAGCTGATGGAGTTCCTGGTGCATCTCTTGTTATTAATTTCTAGCATTACAGCATTATAATCTGGTACCATGCAGAAAATTATATCAATTTTCCTAAACATATGGAGGCAGGCTTTATGGCCCAGTATATAATCTATTTTAGAGAAGGTTTTATAGGCTTCTGAGAAGAATGTATAGTCTGTGGATTTTAGGTAGAATGTTCTATAGATGTTCATTAGGTCTAATTTATCTATGGTTTTGTTGAGCTCTCTCACTTCCCTGTTAATTTTCTGTTTGGATGTTCTATCTATTGATGATAGTGGAGTATTGAGTCCCCAACAATGGTGGTGTTGGTGGTTGTTTCTGTTTTGTTGTCAAGTAGGTTTGGTTTTATTAATTGTGGTGCGCCTGTGTTTGGTGCATAAAGATTGATGATTATGATATCCTCTTGTTGGATCGTTCCCTTCATAAGTAAGAAGTGGCCTTCTCTGTATTTTTGGTTACTTTTGGTTTGAGGTCTATTTTATCTGATATAAGTATACCTACACCTGCTTGCTTCTTATTTCTGTTTGCTTGGAATATCATTTTTTTATCCTGAGGAGGTATCTGTCTTCAGTGATGAGGTGAGTTTTTTGAAGACAGCAGATTGAAGGGTCTAATTTTCTGATCCACCCTGTTAGCTTACACCTCTTGATGGGTGAATTAAGGCCATTAATATTTAGGGTAATGACTGTGAGGTTTGATTTAATCCTTGCCATATTGTGGTAGTTCATGTGGTTTGGTGTTTTCTTGGACTTTTTAGGTTTTTCTGTGCCTTCTCTGAGTTTGGTTATTGTGATCTGCTTCTTTTTGTATGTGTTATATTATTTATTTGAGAGTGACAAACAGAGAGAAAGAGGCAGATAGATAGAGAATGGGCATACCAGGGCCTCCAGCCATTGCAAATGAACTCCAGATACATGCCACATTGTACATCTGGCTTACGTGGTTCCTGGGGAATCAAGTCTCGAACCAGGGTTCTTAGGCTTCACCGGCAAGTTCTTAACCTAAGCCATTTCTCCAGCCCATGATCTGCTTCTTGTAGACAGTTGAAGTTGGTTATTTCATTCTTCTGTGTGGAGAATTCCCTGAAATCCTCTGCAGGTTTGGCTTTGTGTTCATACAGTTGTAAAGCTGAGTTTTATCATGGAAAGTTTTTCTTTCACCATATATTATGAGGGATACTGTTGCTGGGTAGAGTAGTTTGGGTTTGAAGCCATAGGTTCTTAGATTTTGCCATGTTCCATTCCAGGCCCTTCTGGCTTTCAGGGTTTCCATTAAGAAGTCTTAAGTAATTCTGATGGGATTATCTTTATGTGTAATGTGTTATTTCTCCCTAGCTGCCTTTAGGACTTTCTCTTTAGTATTAATTTTTAGAGTCTTAATGATAATGAATTTCTTTTTTGGTCTAGTCTGTTTGGAGTTCTGTTACCTTCTTGTAACTTGATGGAACTTTCTTTTTTTTTTTTTGGTGGGAGAAACTAGGGAGGGTGAATCCTAGCCTCCTGGCTTGGGTTTGTGCATGGAGGGGAGTGGTCTGTGGACATCTCTGGTGGCAGTCAGGGAAGTGCTAGCCTGCTGACCTGGGTCTGTGTACGGAGATGGGAGATAGCAGCAAGTGGGACTGCATTCACTCATGGAGGTCCCCTGGAGCAATGCTTGCCTGCTGGCCTGCGTCAGCACACTGGGGTGGGGGAGCAATGGAGTTCTGTGGAGCTCTGCAGTGGCAAGAAAGCCTTGGGGGGGTGCAGACCTGCTGGTGTGGGTCCACACATGGGGTGGGGGATGGCAGAGGTGAGTGCAAAGGAGTATGGCAGTCCCTTTGGGGGATGTTAGCTGGCTGGCCTGGGTCCACACTTGGGGGTGGGGGGGGTAGCGGTGAATGGGACAGGCATTTGGGAGCTTGGAGGCACACGTGGAACTATGCTAGCCTCCTGGCCTGGGTCCTCTTGCCTGCAGTTAGTGCAGGAGGAACTGCAGCTGGGACTATGGTTAGGATGGCTGGATTGGGAGACTGGTGGGCTACCTGAGAGGGTGGGAATCAATGAATTCCCTACTTTTCTCCTCAGCACCCTCCCACTGGAGGTCTTCTAGAGTCTGCCCACCCATAGAAGACCCAATGAACCCTAAACATCTTTCCTTTCCTCCCCCAGGAGGTGTCACATGGTTAGGCAGACACCATCTTGACCAGAAGTCCCTACTGAACGGATCTTGAGGCCAAGAATGCATTGGGCAGGCCCTAATGGCATCCAGTGGCTCTGTGACACTAACCTTTGTCCCTACATACCCCATGATAAATTGGAAGATATATTCTATGATTTCCTCAGATGTAGGGGGGACATGTAAAAGCCCTATATCAGCTTGACAATTCATCTATGTCACAACACTGATGGATCCAAAGTGTTTTTCATTGGTATAATTATTTAGATTTCATTTTTATCCCATTTATGTCCAGAAGATGTCATCTGACATATAGAAACTCTCACTAAAGGATTTAAATGGCACTGCTTAAGGAATCTCCCTTCTTAATTCTGAGGTCCAAATGCTGAGATACACAAAATTGAATAGCTTTAGACATCCTCACAGAAGCTCAGGGTGGCACATGTCCCATATCAAGGTTGCTATATTCCTGATAACTCTACTAATGTCTCATCTGCCTTACAAGGTCTATAAGAACAGACTCGGACTATGCCAGGCATCACTGTGCCATTTGTTGAACAGTTCAGAGTTTTCATGGTAGAAAGAAATTATACCTGTTATAATCCTAATAGTAATTCTGTTAATCTTTTGACCTTGTATAGTCTACTTGTGTTTTAACTATGTCTCCTCTCATTTATAGTCAGCCCACACTCAGATGATCCTGCAACAATCTGACTCCATCTATGTGGGTCTCTTTGATGGATCTGTAAAGCCTGAAAACTCACAAGAATGGGAACCTTAAAGAAGCTATTCACTTGCCACTTCTTATATGGTTATTGACCATCCCTACCTCAAAATATTAAACATTCCATACTTCAAGATGAAGTGCAATCTTCTATTAGGATGTTACAAAAACTCCTTTAAATCTGTTTCAGGTACAGCTCCAAATTCCAAAAATACAATAGGACATTCTAGTACTCATAAGCTGATCATCAGGCCAGAATGTTCTACCATGGGCTCTTAAATAGCTCTCCCTCCATAGTAATCCTGATTGTTGGGGCCTAACATCACACCCTTATCACCACCAAGCAGTTAAGAGCAGTCATTGCTCTATTTTCCTAATAGCAGATAGGGATTGAAACACTATAGGAGGTAGACAGTGTCCTTGGCTAGGAAGACAGTTATGGATGAAGGTCCATTGGTAGGTGATTATTTTCTAATCCAAGATGGCAAAGGGGATAATCCTATTTCCTTCTTCTTTCTAACCTGGCTGAATTTTCCCACTAGCAGGTTGTCTTGTCATGCTGGTTTGGCTTTCTGGATGGCAGTACTGGATATATCATGGACCCACCAGAGCCTTCATCTTCATTTAAGCTGGCCAGTAATGGACTCATGATGTGAAGCCCTCCCCAATTCAATAAAAGTCCAGGGTCCCCCAGGACTGTGGATTTTCTAACTCTGTAATTTCTTCCTCAATGAGGATACTATATTTTTCCTGCTTTCTTTACCTATTAATTAGAAATAAACTATTTTAAAACACTCTCCTGCCTTTTAATTGGTAAAGAAAATGAATTCAACACCCCTAACAGTATCACTCTTTTTCTGATATTTTCATTATTAATTTTGCTCGTTTTATTGATTTATTGAGGCTGGGTGGCTGCACCTGGTTGTGGAAAGGGGTGTTACTAACTCTGGTAACATTCTCAGAAGCAGGACTGGGTTTCTGCCTCCTCATTGTGATTCCCCCTGCCTGGAAGTTTTGGCTGACTCATTGCTTCTGGGCCTCCATGCCATTTTGAATGATGCCATCTATGTGGTCTATTCCTGGGGAGATGCTAGCAAACAACTGCATGGGTGAAAGATATTCCATGGAAAGGTCTCCTCTAGCAACTGTTTACTACTTTTATAACCTTGGAAGCTGACTGGTGTAGACAACTCCATGTTGCTGGAATGAACTTCTAAATAAACACAGTTTGTGGGAAGTGATTTATTTCAAGCTTACATATCCAGGGGAAAGTTCCATCAGTGGTGGAAAAAGCAGAGAGAAACCATCTCCAGCTAGCAAACACCAAAGGCAATAAGTACAAAAACTGGCATCAAACAGCAGGTGCCCAGCCAGACCTCAGACTTCTCGCTTACATTTTTGGGCTGGAATTCATACCCACTCCCAGTGACATCTTAGGGCTGGACTCCATGATCCACCCCATCCCCCTGTGACGCCTCCTCCAGCCAGATGGCTGGAGATCCAAGTTATAAACTTTAATAATACAATTAAGTCTATGGGGACATATATTCAAACTAGCACATTCTGCCCCTGACCCTGTTGACTCATAATCATCTAACATTGAAAATTTCATTTGGTCCAAATTCAAAGGTCCCTATAGCCTTTACCAACTTTAAGTCCCGTCTGAGATTCAAGACTGTCTCTTAACTGTGAGTCCTGTAAAATTAAAACAAGTTGCATACTTCCAACATATAATGGCACAGAGTAAACTTTTTTATTGCTTTAAGGCATAACAAAGAGGGACCAATGCAAAACTAATAACAGGTAAGTATGAAACATATGCAGTTCAAGTCCAATATCCATAACCAGTGACAAAAGTCTCTGGATTTGCCAACTTTCATCCTTCCAGTTGAGCTGTATAGCCAGGGAAAACTTCCATCTCTAGCCAACAGCACTCCATGGTAGCCATTGCATAGTCCTGGTGAAGGAGAATATGAGAAAGCTAGCCTCTTTTAGCTAGTTTTAGTTAGAGACTGGGACCCAGAGAAAATTAGGAGATGTCACCCCATATAACACCTCACTCTAACATAATAATGGAACTTTTGGCAGAAATGGAACTTGTGTTTGATAGATGACCAAAATTGGCTGGCTCAGGTGGGCTGGCTCTGGGATCTGCCCTCCAAGTTTACAATCCAATTGGAACTTTCCTTTGCCTATAAAGGCTGCTGTCTTATTCCTGTTGCTAGCTCTGTCCTGCTCTGCTCAGCTCCACCCTGCTTTTTTGGCTTTGCTTGGTACTGCCTGTCTATCTTCACTCTGCCACAGGGACAAACATGATTCTAGTTTCCCTTACCCAGCCTGACTGTGTGGGGGGAGGGGGAGAACATAAAACTGTTTCTTGGTCTGAGGGAACTCTTCTGCTTGCCTCTGCTTTATAGTCTGGAGTAACTTCTCACTTTGACTACATGCATGATTTTCCTCTAGTCTCCTAATCTACCACATGTGTATCTCCCTTATACCCCAGATCTACCATGTGGGTTCTTTCACTAACTCTAGGTATGCTACCTATGTAATTTCTTTAAATTCAGGGTAACTATGAATGTAATTTTCTTCATTATTCATTTATCCTCTGGATTTCTTGGTCTCTGCTTTAATATTTTCCATTTTATTTTTCCTAGAGCCCAACCATTTTCCCTGTCAACTTCCCTCCACAGGAAAGCACATGGCAGATGCTATGTGTGTTCCTTCTAAGTCTCCCTACATATATATTCAAGTTCTATCCTTCATATATTTGTGGCTTTACCTCAGTCATTGAAAAACCTCATTTTAACTCCTCTCCATGTTCTTGTGGGTCTTCTCCAGTTTTTTCCCCAAAACCTCAATTTCGCTTAAATGAACCTTATTAACTATGCAGCAATGATGCAGGATTTTAGGTCCAGAGAGAGATTAAATCCCACAAATATGCAGAGACACATAAAGATGGAGGAGATCCCAGTCCTGTGAACCCTGACTTTTGGATTCTTATTCACATTAACAAGGAATTGAAAAATATGGACTCTGAGAAAATAAGTTATGAATTATGAGATTTTAGAGAGAGTTATGATCTGAAGGGGGGATGCTAGCAGGGAAGTCTAAGGCAAAAAGAAATTCTTCCCCCTTGCCTACCTGGAAAGAGGAAGGAGAGATGGAGAAAATCTCCTTCATAGAGAAATCTCCAGGGAAGAAGCCTTTGGAGAAGGTACACACACACATGCATACACATATTCAAGCACACATGTGGAAAGCAAAGCATGGCAGTCCAAGCCAAAAGACCCCCTTCACCTTCACACTCACATGGGGGGGTCAAAAAAGACAAAGAAATAATAAAGGACTTAGGGCTTAAAGAGAGGTCACACAGGTAGTAAAACAGGAAAGCATGCAAAGAAATATATGTAGAAAGCAAGCTGGAAAATACCCAGGTAAAAAGAAATTCTCTCCTGGAAAGGTCAGTGTACAAAGTCAGGAGAGTGAAGAGAGGGCCAAAGAGTTTTAAACAAATAGTTAGGTTTCTTTATATTTATATGGCAAACACCCAACCAGGAGGAGCTTCGTCATCAGACTCAGGTGTATAAGGGAGAGACCTGATGGGTTGGTTGGCTATTTCAGAAGGGACCATCTCACCCAGGTGTACCAGGCCTGGGAAAACTTGAAGAAGCAAGAAGCACTGCTGAGTTGTTGCTTGTTTCCATCTTGAATGAGACTGGATCAGATGTGGGTTTGAGTCCTGCCAGGGCAGGCAAGGTGGTATCCATATTCTCCTTGGGCCTCTGTCCCTGGCTGACTGCCTGTAAAAAGCTGTCTTGCTCCTGTTCCTCCTTCAGTAAAAACATGATCCTGGCATATGGATTATGATGGTTTCTAGGTCATACATCCTGGGTTGAACTTAAAGTCCAGCCTTGACCACTTTCACTGTGATTTGGGGCAGCTTGTTCATCCTAACTATAACTCCATCTCTACATTGTTAAATGTGAAATGATACTGTTATCTATGAGGCAGGATAGAAAGATGGGTAAAATTTTAATAGTGTGGGAATAGGGGAAAAGGCTCTGTTTCCCTGGCTTGGTCTGCTTTTGCTGATGGAAGAAGTCAAACTTCAAACACCACTGATAAAGAAAACCAGAAGATTTCAAACCTCAAGCACCACTGGTGGAGGCCAAATGGCCCACCAAAATAATACATGTTTTCTAAAAGGCATCTTGTAAAGAACAATACATTATGCTCATTAGGGCTAAATGATGTATTTCCAGAGACATCTCAATCAAGGGTGTCATGGACAGTAATTAGGCTTTGTTTACTTAGGAATACTATGATCTATAATGTTTAGTTTTTAGCACTTCCATCTCATTCCCAGGTCTGGAAAGTGTTCCTCATAAATTCATCTTGGTTACCAATTATACTCTTTAGAGAAGAAAGGGATTGTCTCCTAGAAACCTTTAGGGATGTAACTGAGAAAGCTATGGAATGTATTAGAATTGTAGGCACTTAAGCCAACTCTTCTTTGTTTTTTAATTTAACATATTTTATTTATTTGTTTGTTTGAGAAGGAGAAGGAGGGAGAGAAAGAGAGAGAATGGGTGTGCCAGGGCCTCCAGCCATTGCAAACGAACTCCAGATGCATGCGCCCCCTTGTGCATCTGGCTTATGTGGGTCCTGGAGAACTGAACCAGAATCCTTAGGCTTTGCAGGCAAACACCATAACAGCTAAGCCATCACTCCAGCCCCAAGCCAAATCTTCTTTAGAGAAGTCCACACCTGTTTAACAATGTGTATGTTTGTTGTTAATTTCCTGGAAAACCTTTTCTTCCTACCTCCTAATAAAGTTACTAACTCTCTGTTTTCCAATTGGCTCTACCTAAAATTCACTTTGGCATCAGAAGCCTCAGACTCGGGGAATTGGCCTGGCTTGATGGTCCATACAGAGAAACTCCCTAGGCTGTTGGGAGAAGGACAGTTAGGTGGAGAGTGGCTGTAATTTCCATCCCACTTGTCACTGCTGACAATCTGTCTTATGGTGTGAAGGAGTATGCAAGTGAAACAACAAAATGCTTATTATAGAGCTCAAAAACTACAAATAGCTATTATTGTTACTACTGGTAGAATAGTTAATTTGCATTGAATTAGGTACTTTGAAGGCAAATTCTCATTTGATTTCAAATAAAATCCCAACTAAATGGTCTTTTATCAGTTTATACATATGGAAACAGGTCCATCAGCTAGCATGGGATGAAGCTATGGTTCTGATAACTGCAGTTCCCAGAAAGAAGACACACCTACATTGATATTCTGCAAGGATGACTGAATGATTAGAACTTCAATGGCTGTGGAGTGTTGGAGTGTTATAGGGCCAGAGCCAGATTATCTTGAACTATCTTAGCCTGTGACTATTTATTTCCCACCTGTATGTGACCTAACAACCTGTAGTTAGGTAAATCCTTTGGGGATGTACAGACACCTAGCTTCCACCAACTCAAAAGCCAGTAACGTCATGAGATAACATCTGAGGCCTAAAGCAGAGATTTCCCCACTTTGTTATAACATGCCTGCCCAATATACCCACAATGCATTGAAAAGTGTTATGATTTATGACCTCCTTTTTAAACATTTTATTTACTTTATTTATTTACTTGACAGAGAAAGGGGGGAGGAGGGGGGGAATGGGCACACCAGGGCCTCCAGCCACTGCAAATGAACTCCAGACACACGCGACCCCTTGTGCATCTGGCTAATGTGGGTCCTGAGGAATTGAACCTGGGTCCTTTGGCTTTACAGGCAAGCACATTAGTCACTAAGCCATTCCTCCAGCCTGATGACCTTCTTTCTTACATTATGTTACTATAAAAATTGTGTTAATATAAGTTTTATTAATTGTTACCTAAATGGCACATGGAACTTGGAGTAACCTGAATCTGTGTTCTGGGCTATGATCACTAATAGTGGGCACCAGAATGAACATTGTGCCTCACACAGGGCAGGTTATGTAAATATTTATCCTCAGCCACATCCTTGGCTAAAAGTGAGAGCTGTGGTAGTTTGAATGTAAAGTGTTCCCACACCTCACATGTTTATGATTAAGTCTCATACTTGATCCACAGCTGGTGGCACTTTGGGAGGTGGAGCCTTGCTGTCCCTGGGGATGGACCTTGAGATTTATTAGTCCAACTCCAAGCCCAGTACTGAGATAATTTCCACTCAGATATGTGACAGCTTCCTGCTCATGCCTTTCTTTCCCAACCTTGATGAAACTTCCCTTTGAAATTATAAGCCTGAAATAAGCCTTTTCAGCTGCTTCTGGTAGAGTGGTGTTTTGTTCAAGCAACAAGAACGTAACTAGAAGGAGCCACACTCACCTTGACCTTCTCCCAACTGTCAGTTCTCTTTGCCTTCCAAGGAGATAATGCAGTGTCACTGGAGAGAGTGGTGAAGGACTGTGCCCTTCACTGGCTCTAGCTGGCAAAGCTGCTCCCATCCTTTGTCCCATGTGCTTTTTAACACATTGATTAATTAGCAGCCCAGGATGTATTCCCTCCTAGTTGACAGATGCAGAAACTGATCTGGAAAGGACAAAACCAGTATTTGAACCTAGGTCAGTCTGTCTCTTCATCCCCTCTCCCATTGTAGAGGCCCTTGAAGAAAGGCAACATTGAATTTGAGGGGATATGGGAATACTGCAGGTTATTTAACAGGATGAAGTAGAGACAAGAGCCTGAACTGAGAAGGACTCCAGAGTTGGATATGACAAAGCCTTGATTAACAGGCTGGATACAGAATTCCTCACCATCGGCCACAGGGATGGAGGGAGGGTGGCAGGCTCTTGGCTCACATGTGTGTCCTCTACTATCACAAACAAAAGACATGTCTTTCCTTGTTGCAAGGATATAATTGAGTAAGAGTCCCCAGATTTCACATGTGTGGGTACCTCAGCCCATCCTCAGATTCTGAGAATCTGTGCCAGCTTACTGTGTGGCTTAGAGCAAATGCACTTTTCTGGTCTTTTGATTCCTCATCTGTGATCTTCCTGCATCAGGCTACCATGAAGATCCAGTGAAACATGTTGCACAGTGCTTGCTATAGCGTTTGGTATGCAGCAAAGGTTGTTACTGTCATTGCAGGTATTCAAATCCCACAGCCCTCAGATCTTCTGACCCAGACTGTTGCCATGGGGATGGTTACACGATTCATGTTTTAGGAAGAGAAAACATCATAATGAAGGAAGTATTACTCTGATGCCGATGGAGAATGTAAAAGGACACAACAAGTAGTGAAACATGTCCACTGGGAAAGTGGCTTTTGGTAACAAAGATCCCAGTGATCTAATTGATCTCTGTTTGTTCTTCAATATTCATTTCTTCCTTAGGCATCAAAATCCCTAATTTTAAGTTGAGCATGTGCCACCTTTGAATAAATACTAGTTTCCACCTTACCTTCCATCCTGTAGACATGGCATGTGAGTCTGCCCAGTGGAAACTGCTATTTGTGAGTTCTAGAACATGACTTAAATGAAGGGTAAATACCTTATTTCTTTATTCCTCCCTTCTGTATGGAATATGCAATGTGATGGTTATACCTCAAGCAGCTGTCTTGAGCCACATAGTGTGAATTAAAGATGACTACCAATTCTTTCATCCCTCTCATTTACAGAAGAGTTTATTGTCCTTGTGCTTGAGTCTGGGCTACATTGTGGCTTCTTTGAGAAAATATGACAGAAATCGAGTTACTGCCTTCTGCTGATAAGAGCAACTTCATAAGGACCCAAAATACTGTGTGGGCTCAACTGAGACTCTTCAAATGGTGGCACTGCAATTTGGATGGGCAGGATAGGGGTCTGCCCATCTCTGCTCTCCAGCGTCTGGTCTGCTCCCTTTCCTTCTCACTCCTAGCTCCATCTTGTGCTGTGTACATCCCACATGCATGTACAAAGACCCCAGGCTACATGGTGCAGCTTCATGCATGCCCCAGATTCCACATCCCCACTGTCACACCCCAGGTCTGGGATTAGAGGTACCAACACATGATCTATTCATACAAAATATGTTAATAATAATAATAATAAATATTTAAAAAATAAAATAAAATGCATGTTTTCCTTTTCATTTCTCTGTCTCTGCTTTGGATGCTGGACAAAATCTTAAGCATACCTGCCCTCACATACTGGGGCTTTTTCAGCATAAATCGTTGCTTTTACTCTCTCCTTGTCTTGCGTGTGTCTAAATTTTCCATGTTGCGATACAAAGGCCTCAAGAGTAGGAAAATCTAGAACAGCCTCACGCCTAGGATAAAACTCCAGCTCCCTGACAGGGAGCTGTAACAGTTCCAACTGGCTTCTGGTATCTCCAACACCCTTCTTCTGCAGCCCCGTTCCCGATTCAAGGCTAGGCAAGAGCTTCTGAACCTCTCCTGTATGTAATAGTCAAGTCCATTCCTTCACCCCAAGGCTTTGCTTTTGTTACCTCGGCCTGGTGCGTCCCCTTTGCCTGGCTGAATTCTGTCACTGTTTTTCGATCCTCAGCAGGATGGCCCTGTGAATAGAGATGGCTGGCACCCTTTGGGGAGTAGCTCCTACAGGCTGTCTTAAGCGAGGTGGCCTATCACAGTTTCCTGCCCCCCCCCCCCCCCGCCCTACCACGGCAAGAATGGGATTTATCAAAGGCCTCACTTGGGTCCTAATCCAGTTTCCGTCATCTCCTTGGCACCCGGTATGCTGCTGGATATCATTGGCTCGCGAGACTACATGAGCCAACGTGCTCCGTAACCGAGGCTCCCGCAAGCGTTGCACTTGTTTGCTATGGCAACGCTTGTTGCAGTTTGCAGTGATCTTGTCGGCTTTGTCTGTACTTGCGTCTTCCCGCCTGCAGGCAGCCTCGCAGTCGGTCCTGCAAACCTCCGCCCCCCACAGGGCGGGGACGGCGATGGAGAGGCTGCGGCAGGCACCGGCCTGACCCGGGAGCCTGGCGGCAGTTGAATGCGAGGCCTGGGTGGCGATTCCCGGGGTCTTGCTCCTTGGCCGGCCCCACCAGGGCAAGGCGGAAAGAAGGGGGACGCGCAGAGCGTCGTCTGCGTCCAGCGTTCGCGACCCTGGCGCTCCGGGTGCGGGTGCGGGTGCGAGGCCTGGCGGGGGTGGCAGCGGCATTCCGATCCCCGCGCACCCGGGCGGGACGCCGCCCAGGCCGAGCTGGCGTGGGGCTAGGGGGCTGCAGACCACAGACGCGAGGGAGGAGCCCTGCCAGGCCCTGCCTGAACACTTCCCCCCAGGTCTCCACTGCGGGCCGGCTGTTCTAACCTGGCGCAAACTTGTCACAGCACACTGCTGGAGGACTCAGGTTTTCCGTGCCAGGCACAGAGGAGGACTCTGTTAACGTCACCACCATCCTCATCATTTCCCCTTACAGAGCTTATCTAGCCACCTCCACAGGGAAGCTCCTCCCCGCTTGGAGGCAGGCTATGGTAAATGATCTGAGCAGGGAGTTCTGAAATCTGGATTCTAACCCCCCCCCCCCCCCCCCCCCCCCCCGGCTGTTTAACCAGTTGTGTAATCATGAGCACCGTGGTGCTCTACCTTCCAGAGGCCTGGGTTCGTCCATGACACTTTCTGCAAGGTGTTCAGCTACTGTCACAAACCAAGCGCTTGACTCATTCTTACAGTCAACGCTATGAGTTAGCAGATGTATAACAAGGTCGGGGTAAAGGGGAACTTTCTCAAGGTAACACAGAGGTCGTCCCTCCAAATATCCTAATCGAAGACTGTTGATTTGGGGGAGTGTGAATGAATACTTCCCCTGAGGGTTCCTTGCTCTGCCTGGGACTGGAAGGATTATAACTGGTGGATGTCAGTTCAGAGGCCACAATAGAGGGTCAAGACAGTTTCTTAGGCCCAGGGTCTTATTTAAGGCCAGAATAGACTGTTGTGATCCGAAGCAAAAAGGAAAGGAAGCTTTCAAACCGAGGACTGAAGTGAGCAGTTTCTTGGTTCTAACACTTTATTTTAAGGGGGAGAAAGACAAGAGAGAAGAGAGAAAGGGGATGCACACATTACAGAGGCATCTTTATAAATATTACAAAGGACAAAACTGTATTTAAGGAAAGTTTATTGTTGTAAACAGAGCATCAAGCATTAGTTGTATTTTAGAGAATTGGAGTTTTGATTTTAGAAATTAAATAGACTTTAATCATATCCAGCTTAGTCATAATCATGTCATCTTTCAGTTTAACTCTCACAATCCTTTTATAACATCCCTTAGTCCTATAGTTTATTTCCATTTGGAAAAATTCTTTATCTTAAAAAATCCTTTCTCACCTAACACGTTTCTTTTAACCTTCATTACTAAAAACATGTTATAGCTCTATTATTCTGAAGCACAAAAATCATACATATTGTATCTTAAACATCTAACAGTAATAGATACAGGTAAAATATTTTAATTTGTTAAAGACATAAATCATTATAATAAGCATTTAGAGAAACCATCTAAAATCTTGACCTTTTGATTAAATCTGTAAGGCAATTTACAAGCAGGATTTTGGCATTTTTGTTCACCCTTAAAACATCTGTGCACCATTGCAGTAAGCACAAACACATATTTTCCTTTGAAAGCCAGAAGCACAGAGATGAGTTATTTTAAACAAATTGTAAACACGTTTCTAGAAATTTTAAATCATCTTAAAATACAACCATGTATATGTGCACATTTTAAAATCAGAACAATTAATGGCCATAAATTTAGTTATTTAGGCTTTGGATATAAGATCACATAAAGGCAGATTACATGAGAACATGGACACATGACAGTGGCTGGCCAGCCTTGGACATATAAAAAAGAACATTTAATTCTATTAAAGAGAAAGAGACATTTATCTTTTACTTTAAATTTTTAATCAAATTATAAACTAAGAGGGATGAACTCATTCCATATTTTATATGAGTACTTAATAAACCAATGTTACCATATCAACAATGTAAATATACATGTGTATGCATGTGTATCCTTAGCCATAAAACAATGATGTTTTAGAGTTCAGATTTATCCTTGTCACATTTAAAGACAAACTGCCATCCAGATTATTACCATCAAGGTACTAAGCAGTTGTTAATCTAATTTTTTTTTCAATTTTGATTAACATTTTCCATGATTATAAAAAATATCCCATGGTACTACCCTCCCTACCCCCACTTTTCCCCTTTGAAATTCCATTCTCCATTATATCACCTCCCCATCTCAATAAGTCTATCTTTTATTTTGATGTCATGATCTTTTCCTCCTCTTATGATTATCTTGTGTAGGTAGTGTCAGGCACTATGAGGTCATGGACATTCAGGCCATTTTATGTCTGAGGGAGCACATTGTAAGGAGTCTTAACCTTCCTTCAGCTCTTACATTCTTTCTGCCACCTCTTACACATTAGACCCTGAGCCTTGGAAGGTGTGATCGAGATGTTACTCAGTACTCCAGTCACTTCTTTCCAGCACTATGATAGCTTCTGAGTCATCCCAAGGTCACTGCTATCTGAAAAGAGAAGATTCTCTAAACAAAGTGACAGTAGCATTAATATAAGGATATGAATATTAACAGAAGTGCTTATTGGGCAGTCTAATAAGCATAGTATATACATTTATCCAGACATCAGCAGATGTTACAACCCTAGGGCTCATGACTACCCGTGTTTTAAGTTTTCAGTATTAGGGATGTATTTCTTCCCATGGAGCAGGCCTCCAGTCCAATTGGAAGGCAATTGGTTTCCACCATGATAGACCTGCCACCATTACACCCATTGGCTCATTTGGCCTGGCTGGTCAATTATAAAGCTTGCAGTGTCCACTGTTGAGTACCTTCACTGGTGGTATCTCTTTCTCCCATTGAGCTACATGTAGAATGGCTTCTTCCAGCATTCTCTCAGCTGGTCTACATGGAAGAGGTAATCAGCTCAGTTCAAGGAGGCTTTCTCAGTGGCTTTGCAGTCCAAGTATGTGGAATCTTCAGCAATAGGGTCTTACCATCTATACCTGGTGGGAATCCAAGGGCCTTAGCAATGGCCTATAAAGTTTTGGGGGCATCAGGAAACTCCCTGGCCAATAACTCACTGGAAGGTATCCCATCCCTGGCACTGAACATTTCTAGCAACGATTTATGGTTCCTGAGTGTTCCATTGTCCAAAACCAGAGGATTCCATATGATGTATTTATATCCTCTTAGATTTTGATTAGCCCTCCCTCAAACTTTCCTTTACTCAATCTCTTCCCCTGACCTAACTTTGGGCTTTTTTTTTACACCCATTAACCTATTCTTCTAGTTACATATATACAATACCAACCAATTAAGTACTCTCCTCACTTCCTTTCTCTTCTCTTTATATCTCTTTTTTAGCTTACTGGCCACTGCTACTGAGTTTTCTCCTTCTCACACAGAAGCCCAATCATCTGTAGCTAGGATCCACATATGAGAGAGAAAATGCAGCACTAGGAATTCTGGGCCTGGTTTGCCTCACTTAGCA
The DNA here is from genome assembly GCF_020740685.1 of Jaculus jaculus. Taxonomy (NCBI): domain Eukaryota; kingdom Metazoa; phylum Chordata; class Mammalia; order Rodentia; family Dipodidae; genus Jaculus; species Jaculus jaculus. The sequence goes on along the minus strand of NC_059109.1, from coordinate 80,388,711 downwards.
TAATCCTTTCCAGATCCATCCATTTTCCTGCAAATTTCATAACTTCATTTTTCTACCACTGAGTAGAACTCCATTGTATAAATGTGCCATATCTTCATTATCCACTCATCAGTTGAGGGACATCTAGGCTGGTTCCATTTCCCAGCTATTATGAATGGAGAGGCAATAAACATGGTTGAGCACATACTTCTAAGGAGATGAGATGAGTCCTTAGGATATATGCCTAGGAGTGCTATAGCTGGGTCATATCAATTTTTAGCTGACTTAGGAACCTCCACACTGATTTCCACAATGACTGGACCAGACTGCATTCCCACCAACAGTGTAGAAGGGTTCCTCTTTTTGCACATCCCTGACAGCATTTATGATCATTTGGTTTCATGAAGGTAGCCAATCTGACAGGAGTGAGATGGAATCTCAATAGTTTTAATCTGCAATTCCTTGATGACTAGGGATGTAGAACATTTTTTAGATGCTTATATGCCATTCGTATTTCTTCTCCATAGCCCATTTTTAATTGGCTGATTTGATTTCTTATTATGTAACTTTTTGAGTTCTTTGTATATCCTAGATATGAATCGTCTATCAGATATATGGCTTGCAAAGATTTTTATCCCATTCTGTAGGTTGAATCTTTGCTTTTCACAGTGTCCTTGGCAGTACAAAATTTTATGAGGTCCCACTGGTTAATCTGTGGTTTCATTGCTGGAGGAATTGGGGTTATATTCAGAAAGCCTTTGCCAAGACTTTTGTTGAAGGGTTTCCTCTATTTTTTCCTCTATCAGTTTCAGAGTTTAAAGTCCGATGTTAAGGTCTTTAATCCATTTGGACTTAATTCTTGTGCATGGAGAGAGAAAAGAATCTATTCTCATCCCTCTACAGATACATATCCAGTTTTCCCAGCACCATTTCCTAAAGAGGCTGCCTTTTCTCCAATGAGTATTTTTGTCATTTTTATCAAATATCAGGAAGGTTTAGCTACCTGAACTTACATCTGGGTCCTCTATTCAGTTCCATTGATCAACATGTCTGCTTCTGTGCCAGTACCAAGCTGTTTTTGTTACTGTGGCTCTGTAGCGTCGCTTAAAATGTGGTATGGAGATGCCACCAGCCTTATTTTTGTTGCTCAGTATTATTTTAGATATTTGAGATTTTTGTGATTCCAAATGAATTTGTGGATTGTTTTTCTATTTCCATGAAGAATGCCATTGGAATTTTAATGGGGATTGCATTAAATGTGTAGATTGCTTTTGGTATGATTGCCATTTTCACAATATTGATTCTTCCAATCCAGGAACAAGGGATGTTTTTCCATTTCCTAGTGTCTTCTGCAATTTCTCACTTGAGTGTTTTATAGTTTTCATTGTAGAGATCCTTTACTTCCCTGGTTAGGCTTATTACAAGGTACTTTATTTTGTTTGATGCAATTGTAAATGGGAGTGATTCTCTGATTTCATCCTCTGTGTGTTTGTTGTTAGCATATAGGAAGGCTACTGATTTCTGTGTATTTATTTTGTATCCTGCTACATGGATGTAGGTTTTTATCAGCTCTAACAGTTTGCTAGTAGACTCTTTAGGGTCCTTTATATATAGAATCAGGTCATCTGCAAATAATGATAACTTGATCTCTTCCTTTCCAATTTGTATCCCTTTTATGTGTGTCTCTTGCCTTATTTCTATGGCTAATACTTCCAGTACTATATTAAATAAAAGTGGGGACAGTGGACACCCTTGTCTTGTTCCTGATTTTAGTGGAAAAGTTTCCAGTTTTTCCCCATTTAGTAATCTGTTGGCTGTAGGCTTGTCATAAATTCCCTTTATTATATTGAGATATGTTCCTTCTATCACCAGTCTCTGTAGGACTTTTATCATGAAGGGATGTTGGATTTTGTCAAATGCTTTCTCTGCATCTAATGAGATGATCATGCGATTTTTGTCCTTCAGTCCATTTATATAATGTATTACATTTATTGATTTGTGTATGTTAAACCATCCTTGCATGTCTGCAATAAAGCCTATTTGGTCAGGGTGAATGATCTTTCTGATATATTCTTGTATTCTGTTTCCCAATATGTTGTTGAGAATTTTTGCATCTATGTTCATGAGGGAGGTTAGTCTGTAATTTTCTTTTTTTGTTCTATCTTGGCCTGGTTTTGGTACCATGGTGATGCTGGCTTCATAGAAGGAGTTTAGTAGGAAACCTTCCTTTTATATTTTATGGAAAAGCTTAAGAAGCAATGGTGTTAGTTCTTCCCTGAAGGTCTGGTAAAATTCAGCAGTGAATCTATATTGGCCTGGAATTATTTTAGTTGGGAGATTTTTGATAACTGCTTGGATCTCCATGCTTGTTTCAGGTCTATTTAAGTGATTAATCTCATCTTGATTTAATAAGTAGGTCATATAAATCAAGGAAATCATCCATTTCTTGCAGATTTTCATTCTTTGTGAACTATATTCTTTTATAGTATGTCCCTATGAGTTTTTGAATTTCTATGGCATCTGTTGTGATGTTACTTTTTTCATCTCTAATTGTATTAATTTGTGTCTCTTTCTTTTTTTTTTTTTTTGGTCTGATTTGCTAAGGGTTTATCAATCTTCTTTTTCCTTTCAAAGATCCAACACTTTGTTGCATTGATTCTTTGTAATTTTTTGTTTCTATTTCATTAATTTCTGCCTCAATCTTGATTATTTCTTCCCATCTACTGATTTTTAGTTTGCCTTGCTCTTTTTTCCAAGGCTTTAAGATGAAGCATTAGGTCATTCACTTGCAACCTTTCTAATTTCTTAATATAGGCATTTAAGGTTATAAATTTACCTCTTAGAACTGCCTTCACTGTGTCCCAGAGATTTTGGTATGTTGTGTTCTCTTTATCATTTCACTCTATAAATATTTTGGATTTCCTTCTTGATTTCTTCATTGACCCATTCATCATTTAATAGTGTATTGTTTAGTTTCCATGATTTTGTGTATATTCTGTAGCCTTTCTTGCTACTGATTTGTAGTTTGATTCCATTGTGGTCAGATAGAATGAAAGGAATTATTTCAATTTTCCTGAATTTGTTAAGATTTGCTTTGTGTCCTAATATATGGTCTATTTTAGAGAATGTTCCTTGTGCCACTAAAAAGAATGTATATTCTGCAGCATTTAGATGAAATGTCCTATATATATGTTAGATCCATTTCTTCTATGACCTCATTTAGTCCAGATGCCTCTCTGTTTATTTTTGCCTTGGAAGACCTGTCAATTGATGAGAGTGGGGTGTTGAAATCATCCACTACCTCTGTGTTTGGTGTATCTGTGACCTGAGTTCTAATAGCGTTTGCTTGATGAATTTGGAGCCCCATGTTAGGTGCATATATGTTTAGGATTATAATGTCCTCCTGTTGGAGGGTACCTTTAATCAATATAAAGTGGCCTGCCTTAGCTTTCTTAACTAATATTGGGCTGAAGTCTACCTTGTCAGATATTAGGATAGCAACCCCTGCTTGTTTTCTAGGCCCATTTGTTAAACACTATTTTCCAACCTATCACCCTAAGATAATGTCCATCCTTTGTAGAATGGTGGGTTTCTTGGAGGCAACAAATTGAAGGTTTCTGCTTTTTAACCCAGTCTGCAAACCTATGTATTTTAGTTGGGCATTGAGGCCATTGATATTAAGAGATATTATTGAAAGATGTGTATAAATTTTTGCCATTTTTTGTAGTTCTTCCAGTTTTACCTTTGTTCTCTTGTCTTAAGTAGTATTGGAGTATTGTTTGTTTTTTCCTGGTTCCTTATATGTATGCTTTTCTTTTTCTTCAGCATGGAGGATTCTTTCAAGTATTTTCTGTAGAGCTGGTTTTGTCTTTAAATACTCCTTTAGCTTGCTTTTGTCATGGAATGTTCTTATTTCTCTGTCTGTTTGTATGGGTAGATTTGCAGGATAAAGTAACCTTGGTTGGCAGTTGTTATCTTTCAGAATTTGGAATACATCACTCCACGCCCTTCTGGTAATCTGCTGTAATCCTCATAGGCTTGCCTTTGTAGATCACTTGATGTTTCTCTCTTGCTGCTTTCAATATTTTGTCTTTGGTTTGTGTGTTTGGTAGTTTGATTATAATATGGTGAGGAGAGGTTCTTTCCAGGTTTTGCCTGGCTTGTATTCTAAAGGGTTCCTGTATCTGCATTGGCACCTATTTTCCAATTTGGGGGAAGTTTTCTTCTATGATTTGGGTGAAGACACCTACTATGCCTTTGGATTGAAATTCTTCTCCTTCTACTATGCCCTGAATTCTTATGATTGATCTTTTCATAGTGTACCGAATATCTTGAAATTCTCACTCATACTTTTCTATTAGTTTGTCTTTCTCTTTTCTGGACTATATTAAATCTGCCACCTGGTCTTCTATCTTTGGTATCCTGCCTTCTCCTTCATCCATTCTACTGGTGAGTATTTCTACAGAGTTTTTTATTTCCTTAACTCTGTTCTTCATTGCTAGCCATTCTGACTGGTTTTTCTTTATTATTTCTACTTCCTTATTTATGTCTAGTATTGACCTCTTAATTTCATTGTATTGGTGTCTGGTGTTTTCTTTGATTCCTTTGATTTCCTCTTTCATTCCTTGGATTTCTTTTTTGACTTCTTTGAACATATTTATAGTCATTCTTTTGAAATCTTTCTCAGGAATTTCCTCTAACTCATTTTCACTGGAGATCATTTCTGATGCATTAATACTTTGTGGTGGATTTATGTTGTCTTGATTTTTTAAAGTTTTTTTTTTAATTTTCGTTTTTTATTTGAGGGTGACAGAGAGAGAAGGAGGCAGAGAGAGAGAGAATGGGCACGCCAGGGCTTCCAGCCACTGCAATTTAATTCCAGACACGTGTGCCTCCTTGTGCATCTGGCTAATGTGGGTCCTGAAGAATCAAGCCTCGAACCGGGGTCCTTAGGCTTCACAGGCAAGTGCTTAACCACTAAGCCACCTCTCCAGCCCAAGATTGTCTCGATTTTTGGTGTTTCTTGTGTTATAATGTATATATTTTTGCATTCTGGATTATTTAATGATTGGATTTTCTAGTTAGCTTGCCATTATTAGATGTATCAGTCAATCTGATGTTATATATCTTCAGGGTAGTAGCTTAAGGCACTTGGTGTGGCTCTCAAGACTCTCAGAGTATTTACAAAAGTGACCCTAGGTGTTGGGTTTGCCTAAAATGAGAGTGTTCAAGTAGGCTGAGTGGAACTAAATACAGATAGTTTCTAATATTTAACTAAACACTTTCAATGAAAAACAGTACAGAGTATTTATCTAAGAGTAGGTATTATGACAACCTGATCCCTTGTCTGTCCCTTAGTTTGTGTGGTGCCTTACCCACTCCCTTAATCCCGACAACAAGGAGGTTAAGATTTCAGGACTGTTGAGGGTTCCAAGTCAGTTTGTGACCAGGTAAGACCCTTCCCTAATGTATAAAAGAAGAGAAAACATAGCCACTATAAATCAAGAAGAGGCAAATAACAAGCCCAAAATACAGCTTATTTAAGAATGGAAAATCTGACCATCCACCAGATTTAACATATAATTTATCATTATATGGAAGGTGCAATTAGCATTTCTGGTTCAGGCCTATATACCAGGTTTATTAGGTAGGTATTGACCTGGTGTAATTCCAGTAACCTTTTGGGATGATTTTAGTCTCAGTTATGCTGCTCCTGCTTGAGTCCCACTCTGTCGGTTCAAGTAGGCATGCCCATGTTCCTGGACCACTGCCCTGTTTGCTGGAGCTGGGCAATGATGATGGGTGAGAGGAGTCTGCTGATGCTGCTCTAGTTTTCTCGCTATTCCACATGTTCTTCTAACTTGTGATCTGCTCCTCCCTTGTCCACTGCCGTTCTCCCTTCAAGTTTCTTGAGTTTGCGGAGAGCTCTTGTGTGAGTGGAAAATCCCCTCACCTGGCTCTTCCTGTGGTCAAGCCAAGCCTGGCAGCTGACTGGCAAGCTGCCAATGCAGTCCCATGGACCTGACGGATGCGCTTCTGCTGGCCTGTTTGGGCTCTGGATGTTCTGGATCTCTCCTACTTCTCCACTGCCATTTCAATTTCCTATATACCTCACTTTTTAGTAAAAGTGTGTATTTTGCTGGTTTTTTTTTAAATTTAATTTATTACTTTTCTTTTCAGTAAATACAGGCAGTTTGTTACCATTATTTAGGCTCATCTGTGATCTACCCCCTCCCATTAGACCCTCCTTGTTAATGAAAATGGGTCGTGCATTGTGGAGTTAGCCCCCAGTTATTAGTATGATAAATGTCTCTGCAAGTCAGGACCCAACATGTAACTCTGACATTCTTTCTGCCCCCTCTTCCGCAAGATTTCCCTGAGCCATGTTGGGTTCATTTTTGGTCTGCTTCAGTGCTGAGGTGTTGGGGGCCTCTGAGGCATTGGCTCTCTGATTTGGTAGGAGTTGATTTTTCTCTGTGTTGATCTCCTTCCCCTTTGTGCTGGTATCCGGTTCACAGGAAAACATCACCCTTGCTTATTTCGCCAGTTGTCCTTAGTTTCAGTTGGGCCCTTTTTGAGGTATGTTGGGGCAGCTCTCTTCTTAGGATCTGCATCTATCTGGAAAAGAGAAGCAGATTCTCCAACAGAGAGTAAGTTAGCACCCCGGAAAATTGAGATAACACTTACTTGTTTGATAGAAAGTTTGATAGGTGTAGGCCCTCTTATACCCTGTGATTGATGGTAGCTTGATATTGTAGAGTGGGCTTGTGTTTGGGTATGTTTCTGACTTGTTTCCCAGCTCCAGCTAAGGGTCTAGTACCACTGAGTGGATCAGTTAGCCAAATCAAGAGCAATTGATTCCTCACCATGGCTGTGTACCACTATTGCACTTGTGTGGGCATCACATCCGGTTATTTGTTGCTAATTAGGTTAAACAATGTGTTGCTTGGACAGATCTTGGTCGTTTCCCCCAGTCGCCTATGTAGCGCCTTCTGGCACTAGACACGCTGACTGTCTGGGGACTGACTCTCTCCTGGCTTCCAGCCATGTCATTCCATTTTACGCGTCAGCTGCGTATGGAGTCTTCAGCAATAGGGTCTTACCACTGGCCTTTGGTGGGTCATCAAGTACTCTGACAGAAGTCTGTCATTGTTTGGGGAAACCTTGTAGGTTTCTCTGATCAAAAGCTCATTGTGGATGGTAGGCCCAAGCTGGAAGTGGGGTTTACAGGTCAGTGTCCACTAAGAAATTGAGGAAAAAGATAACTAATATACAAGAGTTAGAGAGGAGAGAGATAGAGGGGAGAAGGGGAGAGGGAGGGAGGGAAGATGTAGGAGATTTAGGTCAGTCTTGATCCTACCCTCTCCAGTGTCTTGTGGTTCAGGTGTTTCCTGTAAGGGTCTAGTGAAGGTTCAGCCATTTGGTCTGTCTTTTAGGAAGTAGAATTTTATGGTACCATTGCAGTTTGGGTCCGGATTACTGTTTTCCACCCTTTGATTCCCTCCCCGCCCTCCCATCCAGCTTATTGTCTAGTCCATGAGGTGCTTGCTGGGTATGTAAGGCATCTTGGGCAGATTCAGGTTAGGTGTTGCAGATGAGTGAGACTATGTGTCGATTTTTTTTCTGTGATTGGGTAAGTTCGCTGAGAAAGATCTGTTCCAGGTTCAACCATTTTTCCTCAAATTTCTTTATGTCGTTTTTTTCTTACTGATGTATAGAATTCCATTGTGTAGATATACCACATCTTTGTTATCCATTCTTCTAATGATGGACATCTGGGTTGATTCCAGCTTTTAGCAATACGAATTGAGCTGCTACAAACATGGTTGAGCAAATCTCTCTGGCTTTTGGTTTGAAGGTTTTAGGGTACATGCCCAGTAATGGTATAACTGGGTCTGTTGGTATTTCTATAGTCAGCTTTTTCAGGAGTCTCCATATTGCTTTCCAAAGTGCTTGTACCATCCTGCATTCCCACCAACAGTGAAGAGTGTCCCTGCTTCTCCACATCCTCGCCAGCATTTATTTTCATTTGACCTTTTGATGTTGGCTATCCTTATTGGGGTAAGGTGGAATCTCATAGTTGTTTTCATTTGCATTTCTCTGATGATTAGGGATGATGAACATTTTCTTAGGTGTGTGTTTGCCATTTGTATCTCTTCCTCTGTGAATTGCCTGTTTAACTCTGTGCCCCATTTTGTGAGTGGGGTATTTGTCTTCTTATTGTTTAGACTTTTGAGTTCTTTGTAAATTCTAGAGATAAGGCCTCTATCAGTTGGATAACCTGCAAATATTTTCTCCCATTCTGTGGGTATTCTATTGGCTTTTCTTATTATATGCTTGTCTGTAAAGAAACTCTTCAGCTTCATATGATCCCAATGGTTGAGTGACTGTTTAAGAACTTGAGCCACTGGGGTTTAATTCAGGAAGTCTTTTTCTATTCCTATATCATGGAAAGTACTTCCTAAATTTTCTTCCAGTAGGTTTCGAGTTTCTGGTCTTATGTTGAGGTCTTTGATCCATTTGGATTTGAGTGTTGTGCATGGTGAAATGTGTGGATCAAGTTTTAGTTTCCTGCATGTGGTTATCCAGTTTGTCCAGCACCATTTGTTGAAGATGCTATCTTTTTTCCAGTCTATATTGTTTGGGCCTTTGTCGAATATCAAGTTGCTTGGCCCAAAATCCGGGTCCTCAAGTCTATTCCATTGGTCTATACTCCTGTTTTTATGCCAGTACCATGCTGTTTTTATTACTATGGCTTTGTAGTATAACTTTATATCGTGTATGGTGATGCCACCAGAGGTATTTCTTTTGCTGAGGATATGTTTGGATATGCGAGGCCTTCTGCCTTTCCATATGAAATTTGAGATCATTTTTTCTATCTCTGTGAAGAACACTGTAGGGATTTTAATTGGAATTGCGTTAAATCTATATATTGCCTTTGGTAGGATTGTCATCTTCACAATGTTAATTCTGCCTATCCAGGAGCATGGGAGGTCTTTCCATCGTTTCAAGTCCTCCTCAATTTCTTTTTTGAGAGTTTTTATATTTTCGTTGTATAGATCTTTTATTTCCTTGGTTAAAATTATTCCAAGGTATTTTATTTTTTTTGTTGCTATTGAAAATGGGACTATGTCCTTTATTTCTTTTTCTGTGTCTTTGTCATTTGCATACAGAAATGCTTCTGATTTTTGTGCATTGATTTTGTATCCTGCTACTTTTCTATAGGAGTTAATGACCTTCAGGAGTTTTGGGATGGAGTCTCTCGGGTCTCTTACATATACAATCATGTCATCAGTGAATAGAGCTAATTTAACTTCTTCCTTTCAAAATTGTATCCCTTTTATTTCCTTCTCCTGCCTTATTGCTTGTTCTAGGACTTCCAGAACTATATTGAAAAGCAGAGGTGAGAGAGGACATCCCTGTCTTGTTCCTGATCTCAATGGGAATTCCTCCAGTCTCTCTCCATTAAGTATTATTTGGGCCTTTGGAGCTTTGTATATTGCCTTTATTATATTAAGATGTGAACCGGCCATGCCGATTCTCTCCAATGTTTTGATCATGAAGTGATGTTGTATCTTGTCAAAGGCCTTTTCTGCATCGATCAAAATGATCATGTGATTTTTATGTTTAAGCTTGTTTATGTGGTGTATTACATTGACAGATTTTTTATGTTGAACCACCCTTGTGTTCCTGGGATAAATCCCACTTGGTCAAGGTGGATAATGCTTTTGATGTGTTGTTGGATTTGGTTTGCGAGAATTTTGTTGAGGATCTTTGCGTCTATGTTCATTAGGGAAATAGGCTGATAGTTTTCTTTTCTTGTGGCATCTCTGCCTGGTTTTGGGATTAGGGTGATACTAGCTTCATAGAAGGAGTTGGGTAGTTTTCCCTGTTCTTCAATTGTGTGGCACAGTTTTAGGAAGATTGGTTTGAGTTCTTCCATGAAGGTTTGATAAAATTCGGCTGGGAATCCATCTGGTCCTGGACTCTTTTTTTTTGGTAGTTTTTTTATTACTTTTTCAATCTCCATGAGCGTGATGGGTTCATTGAGGTGGTTGATCTGCTCTGAGTTTAGCTTTGGTAGATGATATGCATCCAGGAATTTATCCATCTCCTCCACATTTTCCAGTTTTGTGGAGCAGAGGTTTTTGAAATAAGTCCTGATGATTCTGCCGATTTCACTGATGTCTGTTGTGATCTCTCCTTTTTCATTTTGAATTTTGTTAATTTGGAGTCTCTCCTTTTTTTGCTTGATCAAATTGGCCAGAGGTTTGTCAATCTTGTTTATTTTTTCAAAGAACCTGCTCTTTGTTTTGTCAATTGCCTTAATTGTTTCCTTGGTTTCCAATTCATTAATTTCTGCTCTGATTTTAATTATTTCTTTCCTTCTGGAGCTCTTTGGGTTGGATTTTTCTTGGTTTTCCAATGCCTTTAGGTAGATGGGTAGGCTATTGATTTGGGATCTTTCTGTCTTTTTTATGAAGGCATTGAGTGCTATGAATTTTCCCCTGAGAACTGCCTTCCTTGTGTCCCATAAGTTTTGGTATGATGTGTTCTCATTGTCATTCAATTCCAGGAATTTTGCAATTTCATTTTTTATTTCATCCACTATCCATTTATTGTTTAAGAGTGTGCTATTCAGTTTCCAGTTGCCATTGGGGTTCTTGTTGGTTTTTTTGTTGTTGATTTCCAGGAATATAGCATTATGATCTGATATCATGCAGGGAATTATGTCGATTTTCCTAAATATGTGGAGGCTATCTTTTGACCCAGTATATGGTCTATTTTAGAGAATGTTCCATGGGCTGCTGAGAAGAATGTGTAGTCTGTGGATTTGGGATGGAAAGTTCTGTAGATGTCTGTTAGGTCTAAGTGCTCTATGGTTTTGTTGAGCTCTCTTACTTCCCTGTTGAGCTTCTGTTTGGATGATCTGTCTATTACTGATAATGGTTTGTTAAAGTCCCCAGCTATGATGGTGTTGGTGGTGTTTTATTGTCAAGTAGGTTTTGTTTTATGAACTGTGGTGCCCCTGTGTTTGGTGCATACAGATTTATGATTGTAATATCCTCTTGATGGATTGTTCCCTTTACAAGTAGGAAGTAGCCTTCTTTGTCTTTTTTGATTGTTTTTGGTTTGTAGTCAACTTTATCTGATATTAATATAGCTACCCCTGCTTGTTTCTTATTCCCATTTGCTTGGAATATTGTTTTCCACCCTTTCACCCTGAGGAGGTTTCTGTCTTTAGTGGTAAGGTGGGTTTCTTGAAGGCAGCAGATTGAGGGGTCTAATTTTTTGATCCACCCTGTTAGCTTGTGTCTCTTGATGGGTGAATTAAGGCCGTTAATGTTTAGGGTGATGACTGTGAGATTTGATTTGATCCCTGTCATGTTGTGGTGGTAGAGGTGTGTTGGCATTTCCATGGAATTTAATTTTTTTTTTCTATCTCTCTGGGTTTGGTTGCTGTGATCTGCTTCTTGTAGGCATTTGTGTTTGGTTATTTGTTTCTTCTCTGTGGAGAATTTCCTGGAGTACTTTCTGTAGGTTTGGTTTTGTGTTCATATAATTGTAAAGCTGAGTTTTGTCATGGAAAGTTTTCCTTTCACCATCTATTATAATGGAGACTTTTGCCGGGTAGAGTAGTTTGAGTTGGAAGCCATAGTTTCTTAGAGTTTGGAGAGTATCATTCCAGGCCCTTCTAGCTTTCAGGGTTTCCATTGAGAAGTCTGAAGTAATTCTGATGGGGTTTCCTTTGAAAGTGGTGTGCTGTTTTTCCCTAGCTGCTTTTAGGATTTTTTCCTTGGTGTCAATGTTTAGAGTCTTAATGATAATATGCCTTGAGGAGTTTCTCCTTTGTTCTAGTTGGTTAGGAGTTCTGTTTGCTTCTTGAATCTTGATGGGCCTTTCTTTTAAGAGACGGGGGAAGTTTTCTTCAGTTATTGTGTTAAATAAGTTCTCCATGCCTTTGGTCTGAAATTCTTCTCCTTCTGGTATTCTGATATTAGGACGTTTAAGTGTATCCCACAATTCTCTCATTTCTGTTCACAGGAACTTTTGAACTTACTGAAATTTTTGGACTCTCGAACTGTTTCTTCCATCCTGTCTTCCAGATCAGAATTTCTATCTTCCACTTCGCTGACTCTATTCTTGAGAGCCTCTAGTGAGTTTTGGACTTGTTCAATTAAGTTTGCATTTTCTACTACTTTCCTATGTATCACTTCCATTGCTTTGTCCAGCTCCCTTTTTGTCTCATTTTCTGATTTTCTTGATGATTCTTGGAAATCATCCTTGCATTTCTTTATGTTTTCATTTAGTGTGGCCAGCTGATTTTTAAGGTCCTCTTTTTTTTCACCTTCCCTCAACTCTCTTAGCTCTCTTTGAATTCCTTCCAGTGTCTTATCATATTGCTCTAGCTTAGTGATGGTAGCATCCATACGATAATCTATCCTTTGTAGCTTTCCTGTCAGTTCTAGCAGTAGTTTGGTCAGGGTTGCATTGTTCATTGCTTCCACTTGATGTTCTGATCCTAAACACTCTTCTATGTTTTGGTTAGTTGTGATCCTTGTTGGACTGGGTGATCTGTCTGGATTTTCTTCCATTTTATTTTTCATGTTATTTCTTTTGGGCTGTGTTCTACCCATGTCAGTGTATGGGCAGGTAGGTGGGTGGAGCAGCCTGGGATCTAGCTTAATGTGAATCCAAGGCAGCCTGGGGCAGTTGTAAGCAGCCTGGGTTTTTGCTCACTCTTGCCAAAGCCGCCTACCTATAGCCTGACAGGGGCACCAAAGTTGCCTGAATTCTCACCCAGTAATGCACCTAAGCTGCCTGCCTTTGAGCTTGAAAGGGGACTAGGTAGCAAGCCCTGAAGGTGCCTAGATTCTGGCTGGGTACACTGGGGTCTGTAAACAGTCTGAACTCTTCCACCTCAGGGGAGTGGGGTATGGGTGGCGATGTACAGGTAGGGGATGGCACCTGCGCTGGCGCTAGACTCAGTGTGGGCTTATGTGGCTCTTGCTGTGGGCCTGGGCCCGCTGCACGTGCAATTGTAGTGCAGAGGCAGATGATGTGGGTACGGAATCAGGACATAGCAGAAGCTGACTGGCGGCAAGTGATGTGAGCACAGCAGCAGGGGGTCTGGCAGCCACCTATTGACGGCAGGGGTGGCCCCCACAGGCCTGCGAACCGAGCACCACGTGGCTGGTCTACTCGCAGGATCAGAGAACAAGGGCGAGGTAGGAGGTCTCAGCTTCAGTGCAGCAGGCTGGCAGGCGTGACTGGTGGGTGCCCGATCAGAGCACAGCCATGCGGGATGTGCGGAGGGTGCGTGGGCGGGTGGGCGGAAGGGGGCGCGGGGTGCGATGGTGTGTATGGAGCGAGTGGGGCACGCGGCGGGGGGGTCGCGGTGCGCCGGGGCACCAGGCAATCAGGGTCGGGTGTGCGGGAGGCGGCAGGGCTCAGGGGGCATGGGGTGGGGTGCCCTGGAGAGGCGGGGTCGTGGGGCACTCTGATCAGTTAGGGGGTGAGGGGCACGCTGTTGGTGCACGGGGGTGCGCATGCAGGGGGGGTGTGCAGGGCACGGGGGGGTGCAGGGCACCTGGGGGGCGCGGGGGAGCGTGTGGGAGACGCGGGGGGCTAGGGGCACAGGGCACGTGGGGGGTTTGCAGGGTGGGTGGGGGGGCGCAGGTTGCGCGTGGGGGGATGGGGCGCAGGGCACACCAGGTTGCGGGATGCCAAGTGATGCCGCAGGGTGCTCTGGACGTGCGGGGGGGGTGGGGCTAGCGGGGGGGGTGTCGGGGGGTCGTGCGGGGAGCGCGGGGTGTGGAGGGGGGCCGGGTACGCTGAGGCATGCCGGGGCGCAGGATGCGTGGGGGTGGGGCACAGGGGGCGCGGGGCACGCCTGGGCACGCACGGGACACGTGGGGGCGCCCAGGCCACGTGCGGCCGGGGGAACGAGGGGCGTGCGGGGTGGGGGCGCGGGGGGGGGCAGGGAGGGCTTCAGGGCGCATGGGGCTCAGGGCGCAGATGCTCTGGGGTGCGTGGGGGTGGGGGCGCAGGGCGCGCGGGGAGGGGGGGCGGCTAGGAGCGCAGGGCGCTCGGGTGGGCGCGGGGGCTGCAGGACGCTGCGGGACGCCGCAGGGTGCTCTGGACTCGCGGGGGGGTAGGGGGCGGGATGCGCAGGGGGGGAGGTCAAGGGGGTCGCGGGTCATGCAGGGGGCGTGGAGCACGCTGAGGTAAGAAGGAGCGCAGGACGCTGAGGGACGCCATGGGCACTGTGGATGCGCAGCGGGGGTGGGGCGCACTGGGGGGGGCTCGAGGAGCGCGGGGGTGGGGCGCGGGGCACACCTGGGCACCCGGGCATGGGACGCTGCGGGGCGCTTGGATCACGCCTGCTGCGTGTGGGTAGGGAGCGTGGGTGCACAGGGGGGGGGAGGTGGAGGCGGGGCGCGCGGGGGGGGCTCGAGGCGCGTGGGGGTGGGGCTCGGGGGTCTCAGGGCGCACGTGGGCGGGGCGTGGTGGTGCGGGGCACGCCTGGTAGCCTGGGGCGTGGGGTGCTTGGGGCGCGCCTGCCCTGTGTGGATAGGGAGCGTGGAGCGTGGGGCGGGCGGGGGGGTCTCGAATCGCGCGGGGGTGGGGCACGGGGGTCTGGGGCGCGCGGGGGGGGCGCGGGACAGGCCTGGGTGCCCGGGGCGTGGGAAGCCTTGGTTCGCTGTGGCAGAGCCTGCCGCGTGTGGATAGGGAGTGTGGGGTGTGCTGGGGGGGAGGGGCGCGCTGCGAGGTGAGGGTCAGGGGGTGCGCGGGCGTTGGGCGCGGGGGTTGTGGGGCGCGCGGGGCCACCGGGGCGCGTGGGGCTTGGTGCGCACGGGGCGCTGGGCGGCTGTGGCGCTGGGCCACGCCTGATGCGGTGATTCGTGGAGGGTGGGGTGGCGGGGCGTTGGTCGCGGGGGTGTGTGCTTCCCTCTTTTACCCCAATCTGTGCCCTCCCTCTTCAAAAAGTTCCTAATTTCCCTTGAATACTTGCCTTTTTTTCCCATTGTTTGTAGTGCAGCTAGGCAGTCGCCATCTTGACTGGACGTCTTTGCTGGGTTTTTGTTTTTGTTTTTGTTTTGGCTTTCTTCCCTAGGCTGCTTTGGTGTGGTACCTACACCGCCATCTTAAACAAAAGTCTAAAAATCTGTATTTTCAATAGTATGAGTGTTCTTGAAAAACTTCTACTGAAAGGCCCAAGAATTCAGAAGCTCAGAAATACTATCACGCTCCAAGGGGAGCTTAAGCGGGCTCCCTGCATACCTCAAACTCCAGGCTTTACTCTCTGTTGGAAGCAAGTAAAGAATCCCTCTTCTCATTATATCAGAGCCCGCTCCTAATATAAAACTAGGTAAAAGGGCATGAGATAGCCCTCGAGGATGGGAAATGAGTAATGAAGTGAACCACTTATTTGGTTTCTGTAAATAGCCTGCACTATAAGCCTTACACTATAAGCCTTAATAGCCCACACTGTTAGCCTCAGCAGCTCGCACCATAAGCTATAACAGCCTGCCTCAGACCACCAAGGTCACAGGAGGCTGATACCATACTCTGCTACTCCCACCCAAAGACCTGCGCAAATGCTGACCACCAAGGTCATAAACTAATTGGCTTAGAAACTATGGGGTGGCACAAACTGACTGGCTAACACCCTGCGGGGCTCCTAATATTAGAAAATGATTGGTCTAATGCACAGGCTTTGTTAGACTCTATAAAAACTGTCCTGTTCCTGCATTTGGGGCTCTGCAGTCCTCTACCCCTGTGAGGTGTACGACTGTGGGCCCCAGCACGCTTGGAATAAAATCCTCTTGCAGTTTGCATCAAGACCGCTTCTCATGAGTGATTTGGGGTGTCGCCTTATCCGGGCAGAGCGTGGGGGCCCCCTGTGGGGGTTTTTTCCTACACTACCTTAAAAACAAGGCAATTATTACCAGTTTTCCTCTGGGAATATTACAATATGACTGCTATGTTGGAGAAGTCTGCCACCCTGGGGAAAGTTGCACATAACTTTAATCCCACCAGTCAGGAAGCAGAGGTAAGAGGATTGCTGTGAGTTCAAGACCAACTGGGGACTACAGAGTGATTTCCAGATTAGCCTGGGGTAGGGTGAGAACCTACCTTGAAAAACAAAACAAGAAAAGAGTCATTGAGGCATCCTTCACCATCATCACAAGCAAATGTAAGCTCACCCAATGAGAGAACAGAGTCCTTGCCTTACCATGTGGCTGTTGGATGGGCAGATTTCTCTGGGAACCCTGAAAGCAGAGGTTAAGAGACACAAAGAGAAAACCAGTGGAATCTGAAGAATGGGCCATTCTTAGAAATTACAGTTTTGGAAATGCAGAAACAGACTAAGCAAAGCTGGCGACAGTTTAGAACCGGACAGAGGTGGGAGGAGGGGAGGAAGGAGGAGTGATTGTCATTTTACCTTTGCATGGTATGAAGAAGCCATGGACCATTCTGTGGGTCCTAATCGGAGCTTACCTGTGATCCTAGCTCCAGGAAGGCAAAATGCCTGGCAAAGTGAGAGGTAAGTGTGGTAAAATCTGGCAATGAATCAGGCAGAAAGAAATAATATGTACAAATGCCCTTGTGTTTTTTTAAATCCCTCAAGATTCAGTGTCACATGGAAAGCAACTGCAAAGCAGAGGGAGGACATACATCTTTGAACTTAACATTCTTGGGTTCAGAACAATGGCAGCCACCAGGAGGGAGTCCCCCAACTCAACACTCAAATTTCCTGAACACAGGTGACTTTTTCACTCAAAATCTGAAAGCCAAAGGTCAGTCTTCTTGAAACTGTTTCATGCTCAGTAGGTATGTAGAGCTAAGTAGAGCAGCGATCATCTCTCCCACTCTGTCCCTAAAGCTGAGAGTATATCAATTACTTTCTGGTTACTGTGACCAGATGGAACTTAAGGAAGGAAAGTTTTATTTTGACTTATAGTTTGATGTTACAGTCCTCCCTGGTGGAGAAGGCGTAGTGGCTGGAGCTTAATGCAGCTGGTCACATTCAGTCCCCAGTCAGGAAGCAGAAAGTGATGCTTGTTCATGCTCAGCTGGCTCTTTCATTTTGTAGTCTAGAACACCCAACCCATAGAAGGTTGTTGCACGTATTTATAAAAGGCCTTTTCACCTCAACTTAATTAACAAGAAAAGATTTACCTAATAATCATAAGAATATTAGGTCGCATGCAGAACTAGGTAACAAATAGCTATTTAGAAACTCAAAGATAACCTAAAATAATTTTGTCTCCCAATATGTAACATTCTAGCTTTCCATAGAAATTGAAGTTATAATCAGTTAATCAGCTTCCTAGAATGGTAGCAAGGAAAGGAGGTGGCTTCTTTTGGAAA
Source organism: Jaculus jaculus (assembly GCF_020740685.1). Taxonomy (NCBI): domain Eukaryota; kingdom Metazoa; phylum Chordata; class Mammalia; order Rodentia; family Dipodidae; genus Jaculus; species Jaculus jaculus. The sequence goes on along the minus strand of NC_059109.1, from coordinate 80,371,353 downwards.
CTTCAGTCTATAGTTCCCCCTATTGGTCAAGCATCATATTTTGTGCATGAAAAGGCCAAATAGTGTCTTATGTCCGACAGCACCAGGAAGGCTCACGGCAAGGAGCTGATGAGGCTGAGTAAGCAGGAGGCAAACTGAAGGAGAGAGAAAAAAAGAAAGAAAGAAATCCATTTACAAAGGAATGTTTGGTCCCATCAAAGCAGCTTGCTGTCACCATATGCGTATGATTTTCTCCCTCTCTCCCTCCCTCCCTCCCTCCCTCCCTCCCTCCCTCCCTCTCCTCTCTCTCTCTCTCTCTCTCTCTCTCTCTCTTTTCAAGGTAGTGTCTCACTCTAGCCCAGGCTGACCTGGAACTCACTCTATAGTTCCATGATAGCCTTTAACTCATAGTGATCCTCCTATCTCTGCCTCACAAATGCTGAGATCAATGACGTGCATCAGCATGCCCAGATGATTTTCTCTATTTGTCCTCTGTAACTGACACAACATTTACATGTGTCACATAATAGGAGTGTTAAAGTAATCAAGAAAACAGTATGGTCTAAAGAGTAAAGGTAGCAATAAAGCGGCATGCTAAATAACAATGTATCATCATATTCCTCAACTAGATTGATTATATACTAGACTCCTGCCATATGTCTATAGCATCTTTTAAAACATGAAGAGTTACCTTAAGTAAAGTAAGAGGTCTGGGTAAGTGAACAGTCATTAATGTAAGAACACAATATCATACTGATTTTTAGCTTCACTAAAACAAAGATTATCACCTAGGAATATACCCAAGAAAATACCAAGTACATATTACCAATAAATAAAAGGATTTAAGAAATGAAAGTTAGAGAACTGTAGTTAGAGGAGTTTTGAGTTAGTTATTTATGGGAGGATCCAAGTTTCATTATAGTTGAAGAAAAATATCACCCAGCTTTTCTGAGACCCATGAGGTTATGTTCTCAGAAGAAGTTGGGATAAGTTGAGGTGAGAAATATGAATCTGAGAGTTTATTTCCTGATGTTTTGTAGTGCAAGAGGTGGCAAGACAGTACCTGACATAGCCATTTACTTCCAGGCTGAAGAGAGTCTCTGATATGATGTCCTGTTCTGACTTCTAGCTTTTATTCCCCTAGTTTTTCCTTTTACAGGAAACCATAACCAACTCTGAATTTCTAGTTATCATGCTTAAAAGTCTATAAAAGTATATTTCTCTAATAAAGATGGCTAATATAGCTTTTATTTAATGTATTTTTATTTATTAGAGAGAGAAAGAGAGAGAATGGGCACATTAGGGCCTTTAGCCACTGCAAACAAACTCCAGACACATGTACCACATGCACATGTGGTTTCTAGGGAATAGAACTTAGATCCTTAGGCTTCTCAGGAAAGCGCCCTAACCACTAAGCTATCTCTCCAGCCCCAATTTTGCTTAATTTTTAAAGATATTCTGTACTTATTTTTCTTTTTTTAAATAAAAACTAATGTTACAATTTATTTCATTTTCATGATTACAGATATTATATAGGGCATAGTAGACAGATAAAAGCAAGCACCTTTCCCACATCTGCATCTGACCAGAGGCAGCAATTTTCCTTTTGAATGACGTGCAGATTAGCTTGAGTTGAAAACTGGCAGCAGCAGGCCTTTGTAATGAAGGTGCTTCTTCATTGGCAACCAAGCATGGTAAGTGTTAGCCATGCCGTGAACTCTGAGTTGGTCATCCAACTCAGGTTAAGGCAGGCACTGTTAAACGCTTCCTCCCTTCACTAACACAGACCACCAGCAACTAACTACTACCACATAAAAATAAAACCGTGCTACCCATTGATTGGAACCGTAGTGCCTGGGCCCCTTTTAAGAGCATTAGCTCCCTGAGAGGAAAAAGAGGTCCTAACCGACTGCTCTCATGGACAATGACCCTCGTAGAGTGTACCTAAGGTCCTTTGCAGCAAAAATTAAGATCACCTTGGCCAGTTCATCATTACTTACATACAAGGTGTGTTTAAACCTGATTATAGACCATGTATTGCAACCATAATCCCAAGAAATTGTTCAGTTTTAGCACATTTCTGCAAGTGAGAAATCATCTCAAAGCAAAAGTGACAGTTCATCATCTTTTAGAAGAAGGAAAATCCAGAAGGCAGAAACAAAAATCCCAAACTCACCAAATTCCATGTCTATCTTCATAGCCTTTGTTGACAAAATCCAGACACCTTTCTGTTCTGAATGTGAGGAATCCATCTTCAAGGTCAAGGTCAAGAAGAGTTTTCAGGCTTATCTTTGCCATGGCCCCTGAACTCCAGTCCTTCAATAGGAATCTCTTTCTCCTTTATTGCTTTCTGAACACACTACTGGTAGCGCTTGAAGAGGTCGGTGCACGGGTCCCCTTTCAGGAACTTCTCGGCAAACCAGCGATTGAAACACTGGTCGTACTCACACTTCATGTCCATGCAAGCCTCCCCGACGCTGTTCATGGTGAGGGAGAAGGCGAAGGCGGAGGTGGCGCACTCACTGTACTTATTTTTCAAGAAGACAATGGATGTTTTCCAAAAGGAGTAGACATTAGATTTAGAAAAAATAATAATAGTGTCTTTGGCTCAGAAAATGGAAAGCTTTAGTCAGTTTCGACAATTGGTGTCATCTGCTTATTTAATTATCAATCTAGAAGATTGAAGCCCATAGTCATAATGAAACTTTGCATAATAGGCCAAATTTTACATTTAAGTATTAGCAATTGAAATATTAGTAATTTAACAGGTATTCTTTTTATTTTTATTTTATTTTATTTTATTTATTTATTTATTTATTTTTGGTTTTTCGAGGTAGGGTCTCACTCTAACCCAGGCTGACCTGGAATTCACTATGGAGTCTCAGGGTGGCCTTGAACTCACAGCGATCCTCCTACCTCTGCCTCCCGAGTGCTGGGATTAAAGGTGTGCGCCACCACGCCCGGCTAGGTATTCTTTTTAAATATTTTTTATTTCTATTTATTTATTTATTTGACAGAGAAGAGAGAGAAAATGGGTGTGCCAGGGCCTCTAGCCACTGCAAACAAACTCCAGACACATGTGCCCCCTTGTGTATGGCTAACGTAGGTCCTGGGAAATCGAACCTGGGTCCTTTGACTTTGCAGTCAAACACCTTAACTGCTAAGCCATCCCTCCAGCCCCAGGTATGTTTTTTTTTATGAGAGAGAGAATGTGTGTGTGAGAGAGAGGGGGAGAGAGACAATTGGTGCACCATGGTCTCCAGCCACTGCAATTGAACTCCAGATGCATGTGCCATCTTGTGCACATGTGCTACCTTGTGCACTTGCGTCACCTTATGTGTCTGGCTTATGTGGAATCTGGTGAGTTGAACGTGGGTCCTTAGGCTTCTCAGGCAAGTGCCTTAACCACTAAACCATCTATCCAGCCCTAACAGATACTCTTTTTAATAGAATTCTTGTTAGTGTTGTAGCAGTGGTCATTTGATTAGTGAAGGCTTCAACATTTTTAAAAATTATTTATTTGTGTGTGTGTGTGTATGCACACAATGCCAGAGCACATGTGGAGGTCAGAATTGGAAGTGTCTATATTCTGCTTTTACTTTCCCTGAGACAGGGTCTTTTAGCTGGTGTAGCAGACAGATTCAGGTTCACAGAGATGAACTTCCAGACCAGGCACAGTTATGGAGGAAGGGATATTTATTGAAGCTTACAGATCTAGGGGAAGTTCCATAATGGCAGAAGAAGCTGGCCTGCCTTCACAGGCCCAAACAGAGAAAGAGAAGCACAAGCCTAAAAGCCAAAAGCCACAGCACACTTCAGGAACTTCAGCTAGGCATACTTTGCATATCTTTAGATTGAAACCTGAAACCCACCACCACACCTTAAGATCCACCCAGTGATACTGCCTCCAGCCAGGTGGCTACAGATACAAACAACTGAATATATTGGGGGCCATCTATTCTATTCAAACCACCACAGCTGGTGTGCAAGCATCCAGCTTTATATGGGTGCTGAGGAGGATCAAACTTGCCTCAGCAGGCTTTGAAGCAAGCACCTTTAACTGCTGAGCATTTCCATAACCCCTGATTTGTGAAGGCTTTATGCCAATGGAAAATGTGCAAACTTAGTATTTGGATAAAATCTAATCACCACTTTTAGATGATTTATTCAGTAAAAGATAAAGCATAAAATCCTTATTCTTGGGCTGCAGAGACCAGTCAGAGGTTATGGGTGCTTGCTTGCAAAGCCTATAGGCCTGGATTTGATTCCTTCGTTCCCATCTAAAGCCAGGTACACAAAGTGGTGCATACATCTGGAGTTCATTTGCAATGACTTTTCCCCTCCTCTCTCTCTTCTTCTCAAGTGAATAAATATTTTTTAAATCCTCATTCTTTAAGCTAGTTTTTTTTTTAAATATTTTATTTATTTATTTGCAAGCACAGAGAGATAGAAGAGAGACACCAAGAATGGGTGCTCCAGGGCCTCCAGTCACTGCCAGCTAAACTCTAGATACATGTGCCACTTTGTGCATCTGGCTTTACATGGGTACTGGGGAATCAAACCCAGGTTGTTAGGCTGTGCAGGCAAGTGCCTTAACCACTAAGCAATCTGTCCAGCTCTGAGATAGCTTTAAAAAAATGTTTATATTTACTTGCCACTGCAAATGAACTCCAAATGCATACACCACTTTGTGCATCTGGCTTTATGTGAGTACTGAGAAATTGGACCCATACTGTCAGGCTTTACAAACAAATACCTTTAACTGATGAGTTATCTCCCCAGCCCATGCTAGTTTTTAAAATGTAAATATTATTAGTGAAGTTCTTTCTATACTAACAGGACAAAGAATGCTATAGTTCAAGACATTGGTGGAAATACCAGGTAGGCATGTTCCAGCAAAGTAGGAAAATCTCTGCTATAGGCCTCACATGCCAGCTGATGACATTCTTAGCCTTTGGTTTGTTGCAACATTAGGAATAGAATGGTCAGGGAGCTGTTGTTCCCCCTCAGAGACATGTGGACCTCTCAGGAGCAGGAGTCATCTGAGCTGTTTCTAGTTTATCTGACTTTTTACGTTTTTAAAAAGATGGAGCTGGAAAGATGGCTCAGCAGTAAAGGTGTTTGCTTGCAAAGCCTAACGACCTGCGTCTGATTCGTCAGTAATCATGTAAAGCCAGATGCATGAAGTGGCACATACATCTGGAGTTCATTTGCAGCAGCTGAAGATCCTCGCATACACATTCTCTCTGTTTGCCCCTCTTTATTTATCTCTGCTTGCAAGTACATAAATAAAATATTAAAATGTTTGGTGGGTGGAGTGTCTCACACTTTTAATTCCAGCACTCAGGAGGCAGAGATAGGGGATCACTGTGAGTCTGAGGCCAGCCTGAGACTACAGTGTGAGTTTCAGGTCAGCCTGGAGTACAGAATAAGACCCTACTTCTGAAAACAACAACAAAAATGTATTTAGTTCTGGGGGGGGGAGGGGCGGTGGGTGTTAGGATCTATTCTTTAGTGTGTACTGAAGAATCAAACCCAGAATGACAGGCTTTGCCAGCAAGCAAGAAAACTCCTTCAATCACCAAGCTACCTTCCAACCACCTTTTCCTTTTTAAAATGGACAGTTCTCATATATGTACATAATCTCCTCCCATTACTCTCTTGTCCTCCCTCCCCAAACCCTTTTCACTGAATCCCTTCTTCTTTCCAAGCAACCCCTCTTCTGATTTGATGTCTTTTTAAAATTTTTATTTTTGGCTTCCTTCGTCGTCCATGACATGTTGATAGACCCAATATTATGTGGATATATTTTTTGTTTTGTTTGTTTTGGTTTGCTTTGTTTGAAGCAGGGTTTTACTTTAGCCTAGGCTGGCCTCAAAATCATGGCTTATTCTCCTGAGTGCTGAAATTAAAAGTTATGAACCACCATGTCTGACTTTTCCCTAGGATTTACAAAAAAGATCAAATTACCCTGTAAGTCATATATTGTTACATAAAATTTTCAGTGCCAGAAGTGAGTTGTTGGCCAGGGAGGCCTTTACTTCCCAAACAATACAGATTATTGCCAAGACTCTTGGTTGCCCATCAGAACTAGATGGTAAGACACTACTGTTGAAGACTCCACATACTTGGGCTCCAGATCACGAAGAAATCAACCTGAAGCTGAGCTGGAAGTCTCCTCTCTGTTGACTAGAAGCCAAGATGCTAGAAAGAGCTATATAGCTTGTTGGGGGAAAAAAGTCATCAATGGTCTTAACCAGTGGTGGACCCCGCAAGCTACCTGGCTGGCCAGCCAGGCAAAATGTGCCAAATGGCAGCATGTCTGTTATGGTGGAAACCAACTAGTTTCTGATTGGATTTAGGTCCATTCCACAAGAGGGAATTCATGCCTAATAAAACCTAGCCAAAAGCTTGCTATTTGGATAAAAGGTTATATTATGCCTACCAAATTGCTCTCTAAACATTTATGTTTATGCCCACATATTAATGCTATTCTCACTTTGGGCTAGAGTGAGACCCAACCTCAAAAAAGTAATAAATAAATAATAATTGAGACTGCCATATTTGAGATCATCAGTGTCTAGTAAAAAAAAAAAAAAAAAACAACAAGAAAACAACTATATGCTTTTTCTTGAGGTTGTCTGGGTCAAAATTCTACCTATGATTAAGGATGCATTCGGGGTGAGGGGGAAGGTCAAGCCCCATGATGACTTGAAATGGAATGAAAGGAAGAAGAAAGTGGAGAACTAGCTCTGGTTCCCCTTGGATAAGAAGAGCAGGTAAATGTGCATATTCCTACAGCGTTCCCATGTGGAATCTTTCCTTGGATGCTGAATGTCTTTAGCTTTGGCTTGAGTGGATGTTGTTCAATGCCTCTGTGGTAGTTTGAATCCCAAGCTGGTGGCAATTTGGGAGGTGGGACCTTGCTAGAGGGGTGTTGCTAGGAGTGGACCTTGAAGTTTATTAGCTCTAGCTTGTAAGTTGTAGCTTGGCTCTCTCTTTCTCTTGCTGCCATTTTTCACTTGCTGTGCTCATGCCGTACTGAGCCCTGCTATCATGAGGCTTCTTGAGACTGCTATCCAAAATAAAAACTTTCCTCCCAGCAGCTGCTTTTGGTCAGGTGCTTTGTACCAGCAGCAAGAAGGCAAATACAACAGAAAATTGGTACTAGAGGAGTGAAATTGTTTCTGATGAAAACTTGACTATGTGACTTTTGGGCTTTTAAAACTGGTCTGTGTGAGGAATGAAAGATTTGAAACCTTGGATTAAGAGATACCTTGAAATGCTCTAAGTAGAGCTTGCTTGGAGCATTCTGGTCAGAATCTGAAAAACAGAAATGCAGAAAGAACTGTGCAGGCTTGGCTTATGAGGAGGAAAAGAGCTTTGTCCAGACTGGGCTAGTGTAGCTTGTGTGAGAAGACAGCTGTGCTCTGTCCATGTCTTAAGAACTTGAACAGAGTTGAATTTACAAAAATGGACAGGTGTTTGGATATGGAACAGTTTCAGGATGTAGACAGCACCTATTCAGCTACAATTGTTTGATGTCCCACCTCTTCTGCATTGGGACAACTCTAAGAATGGCAAGTCTTTGGAAAGTAGGGAGCCTGAAGGAGGAATGCTGAAAGTTCCTGCTTCTTAAATTAGCTTTATTCTCCTCTGGATTAACAACTTGGTAGCCAACCTGGCACTATGGGAATATAAAAAATGCAGGAAATAATGGGTCATTGGATGAGAAATGCAGTTTTGTTGGAGGTGGCCACTGGGCAATGTGAAGCATGATTGTTGCAGTCCCTGGATGGAGACCTAATGAAGCCATGAGGATGAAACCCAAGATTCCAGGTGGACACCCCAGGATTACTGAGATACCAGGGCTAGGAAATAGCTGCAAAAGAGAACTGCCTGTGTGGGATGGATGTGAGCAGCCCAGCTGAAGGGAAGGAATTGGAGCCCCAGAGACTTTGTTACTGGTTATATATGTAGGACTTGGAACTACAGGATTTGATGTGTTCCCTGTTTGTTTTAGATCTTGAGTTGTTTCAATCTTTCCCTGCAATGCCATCTTTTGTAGTGTGAATATTTACTCCAGTTTCCTTTTTTTTTTTTTTTGGTTTCACAGGCTCACAGTTAAGAGGACTTGGATTATGGGGACTTTTAAAGTTGGACTGAATGCATTATATTTTACATCATGCATGATCTCACAGATGATCATGAGTTTGTGGGGCCAGAGGCAGAATGTGGTGGTTTGAATCAGACAAGCCCCTTAAAGTCATATATCCTGAATGCTTGGTCCTCAGCTGGAGGCAATTTGTGAGAAGGACTCTTCATGAAGAAAGTATGTTGCTAGGAGTGGACTTTGAAGTTGATTTACCCTAGTTTGCCAGTGTTAGTTTGGCTTACTCTGTTGCTGCTGCTCTTAACCTGCTGTGGCAGAGGTGATATACAGCCTCTGCTCAAGTCATGCTGCCCCCTGCTATCATGAAGCTTTCCCTCCAGATTGTAAGTAAAAAATAAAAAATTCCTCCCATCAGCTACTTTTGGTCAGGTGCATTGTCCCAGCAACAAGAAGGTAACTACAACAGACTTTTTCAGTTTTGTTGACACAAAAGACACAGCTCTCACCTCAATGATAATAAGAGGCAGTTTATTTTGGAGCCAAATATGAGTAAACATAGCCTGGGAACACAGATTTAGGTTATCACAATTCCATCTTCTGACATATTAACAATTTCACAAAGGTTTTATAGTTACAGAACAAAAGGAAGTCATAAATCAAGGCTCTTTTCAGATACATGGGCTGACCATCAGGTAGGTGGGTTAGAGCAAAGTGGAAAAGTCTCCACCATAGCCTTCAGGTGTTATTCAATGACCTTCATTTTTGTTTGTTTGTTTGTTTAGCAAAAACTTTAATATGTAAATATACATGACCTGATTTTACATCAATAGTAAGCCAGACCCTTTGAGAAGGCGGAATAAATTTCTCTGAAGAGCCATTGTTTAAACTTGTTCCAAGGCTTCCAACATGATGATGCTGTTTCCTCATATGACCACCATCCCAATATTATTCTGCTGCCCACTAGTTGCCATTTCCACATATTCACCAATCACAAGATTCATGATGGGATCAAATCCCTGCAGTATTCCTTGGACATGTCTGTCACCACTTAATTTCAGTGATAACTTCTTGTCCATAAATCTCTTCAGCTCAGGAGGGTGGGCCTTGCTCATGGTGTCTCATCAGCAGGCTCAGCTCTCATTTCAATGCAGTTTGCCCTGATGACATTCTTAGCCCTTGGATTGGTGGAAGTTTATGGTCTGTTCATACATTCCTAAAAAGTCACACTTGATCAGTTGATACTCAACAGGATGTTAGTTCAGACACAGAAGTGGACAATAAATGGCTAGTAAGGGGCTAAAGGTAGCCCAAAGTAATTTGGCTCTGATCCTGCAATATTCCATTTCTCTGTGATCACAGGAGTCTGATCAGTCCATTGAGCCTTGTTAGAAGTAGATGCAATGCTTTTTCAGGAGCTTTAGTTTACAGTTTCCTTTGGTTTTGGATGATATCTCTCTACTCTATCCTCTTCCTAACTGTGGTACTCTAACCAGAGTGTCAGGGTTCCTTGCCAGTACACTGATATGTCAATGTACCAGTAAATTTAGGGGTCTTTGTCTTATGAATTTAAAGAATTGAAATCCATAGACCAGAGGGTAAAACATCGAGAGACTTTATTAGGTTAAGAGAAGGAAAGAGAAGAAAGTTCAGAGAGCTCCTGTCATGTGGAAGGTAGGGGGGTAGGGAGGGCATGTGGGAATAGGGGACCCTCCATCTCAGCTCACTGGGCTGAGATGGAGTCCTTATCAGTGCAGGGACATGGAGTTTAGGAGAGACGAACAGTCAAAACGAGGCTGTGCCCACTTGGTAAGCATATATTTGTAAGCTTATTGTGGTGGTGGTGGTGGGGGGGTCTTACTTCAAGCTCAGGTGAGTCTAAGAGACAGTTGATGGGTCTGAACTGGGGGCAGGGGTGGCTAGTTCAGGAAGAGGTCAGCACACCTGAATATGGGACAAGAGAAAGCTGATTGGGTAGGCTAAATCAGATGCAAGCTCCAGTTCTGCTGAAGCAGGCAGGTGCAGTGTGATATGTCTTTGGGCCTTCTAACTGGCTATGCTATAGTCCATGCTAGAGAATTACAAACCACCAACCTTTTTCAAGCCAATTGAGAGTCCTTTTAATTAAGTTGGTGACTGAGAGGGGCTTATGCCTGAAAGTACTCTCAGTAAAGAAGCTCAGGGGTACAGTGTTTTTAAAGGAAAAAGACCATAAAAATCACAATGACATCAGTGCCAGATGTAGGTCATGGTATCTTTGAAATTTCAGGAAGTTCCTCAAGTTTATACACCTGGGTCATACTTGTGGTCATGGAATCCCTGAGAGTGTTGTCAGTGTAGACATGGCCCACCCAAAAAATTAGGGAGTTTGCAAGTGAAAGGCCCCCTAGCAGGCACGAAAGTGGTAGCTTACCTATTTTATCCCTCCAATAAGGGCCTAGTGAGGACAGGATGGCATTATCTTAGTTATTTCAGCTACCTGAAAATAAAGCTACCTGACTAATTAGCCCTCAGTATCCTGGGTATAAGCACTTTGGCCATTCTCCAGTTGGAGAACTTAGTCCTTTCAATGAGCTTCTTGGGTTACTGTCTGCTTGAAAATTGGAAGGAAATTTTATCTATGACTTAGAGTGTAAATTCATTATAGTCATTACAGGAGTAGGGTCCTGACATGCCATGTACCCAACTGAATAAGCTAAGGATATGTCATGATATGAAAGTGCCTGTTTCCTTACGGTCTGGGTATGGAAAATAGGAAATATCCATAAGGTATTTTGTAAGTTTGGTTCAATTTAGAAGAGAATCTTCCCTAACTAGAAGGCAAAGATTGTGCCAGTTTATGGCAACAAAAGAGGCAGGGTCCTTGAGTACTTTGAATTAAGATATTGTGTGACTATCCAGTGACCTTAAGCGAGGTCCCCAGAATTTAGCAATGAAATGATTAAAGAAGTTACAAAAAGTCAAGGCAAAGAAAGAAGATAAAACCACTCATAATATAGGTAGGAAGACAGACTTGGAGGTCATAGAGGGATTGACACTACCTCCTGTTTCCCTGGTAACATTAGTGTGGTACTTTGATTCAGGTGTCCACCATAAATGCTAGGTTCCCAGCTGATGGACATTTGGGAATTAATGCCTCCTGCAGGAAGTGTATTATTGGGGGTGGGATTATGGGTGTTAGAGCCAGTTTCCCCTTGCCAGTGTTTGGCACACTCTCCTATTGCTATGGTCTACCTTGTGTTGGCCAGGGGTTGATATCCACCCTCTGCTCATGCCATCGTTTTCCCCTGCCATCGTGGAGCTTCCCCTTGAGTCTGAAAGCCAAAAAATAAACCTCTTTTTCCCAGAAGCTGCTCTTGATTGGGTGATTTCTACCAGCAATGCGAACCTGACTGCAACAGTAAAGTGGTACCAAGGAGTGGTGTCATTTGCTGCTAGACACCTGACTGTGTAGCTTTAGCCTTTTGGAGCTGATTTTCAAGAGAAATGTGGAAGGATTTGAAGCCTTAGCCTAAGAGATGCCTTGCAGTGCTATAAATATAACTTGATAGACTATTCTGGTCAGAGTGGAAAGACCTGAATGAAGTAAGAACTATGTACTATGAGGTTTGGATTAGGAAGGTGAGAAAGACCTTTGCTTAGACTGGGCTAGCAGTTTGTGTGGGAAGCTTGCTGTTATGCCCATGTCCTGAGAAGTTGTGCAGGGTTGCTTTGTGTAGAAATGAACTGGTGTGAGCAGAGGGATATGACACAGAAAAAAAATGAAATCTTTGGGTGAACTGCTGCCTGTTCCACTGCAACTGAGAGATTACAACCTTTGAGATTGAGCCAGCTGACCTTCACTGGCGCAATAAGAGGAACATAGACTCTTTTGAAGGGGCCTGAGTCCTGTTCTTCAAAGTCTGCTTTATTCCCCCCTGGATAAACAAATTGGTACCCTACCTGGTATTGTGGAGTATGGGAAATGCTCTTAGGTGGAGGCCCAGTCAGGATTATGATACTTAGCAGCCTCATTCTCTAGTTTAACTTCTTCTTCAGAATCCAATGATTTGTCATCTGAGGTACCTATGTCTGATGCCTGGACAAGTTGCACCTCGTGTTTGTTTTGAGAGGCAGATCTAACTCTGGGAAGCAAGGGTAGAGCCTCAGCATCTGACAACTTTAGAGTTTCATAGATAGTGGATTTTGTACTTTTTTCTGACTTTATGGATGCTGAGTCAGGCAAATCTGCAGCTAAATCATTTCTTAAAGCTTGTTTGATCATAACCCATAGGGTGACAGCATTCTCAGGAACCTTATCATCATCATTAAGCAAGAGCCATTTCTTGAGATCCTTTCCTACTTTCTGCCAGTTGTCCAGATCTAATGTCCCCTCCTCTGGAAACCAGGGGCTTACTTTTTGTATAAATTGAATAAATTCTATGAGATTATTTTTCTTAAATTCTATTCCTTTATTCCTCAACATCTTTCTCAGTATCTTAATGAACATCTGTCTTTCCTTGGATTCTGCCTGTCCCACTTTTTTCTTTGATTACTCACCCCTCTACCCAGCCTTACTCTTTGACCAGGGGATCTGCAGGTCCCTGGGTGAGATCCGTTCCTAACCGAGCCTTGACTTACCTCAATTCAGGTCCCTGTTTGGGCGCCACTTGCCGGGGTCCAGCCCTGGCTTGAAGGAGGGTCCCCGAAGAGAGGTGTGAAAGGGAGCGGCGAAATAACGACTCAAAGTCAAGTTCTGGTGCAAGCTGACAGGCTAATGCTGAAGGCAGCTGAGTTTTTCTCTTTTTCTCTCTGTCTCCTTTTCTGTTTCTACTTTATTTATTTTTCTCTTTCTATTTTTCTATTTTTTTTCTTGCTTTTTCTTTTTCTATTTTTTTGTCTTTTTTCCTGTTTTCTGTTTTTTCCTATTTCTATGCTTCCATGTTTCTGTATTTCCTTGCTTCTCTGCTTCTCTGCTGCCACAGCTCTTAGTCTCAGTCTTTTATTTTCTGATCACGTCATGCAAGAACAAACTTCAAGAAAGGTACAATTTTACAGAATTCATAGAAACTTTTTGTTATTCCTTATCATCAAACAATCCCATAATTATTCAGCTCAAGTAAAGTCGTCAGGCCCCTGTAATGATTAACTGTTTTCACATTTTCCCCATGTATGTGCGGTCAAGCACTTATGATTTCCTGGACTTCTACTTTCAATTGCTATATTAAAAGTGAGAGGTAAAACAACCACAAATGGGGCTTCCCATCATGAATCACTGATCCAGCAGATCCATTTATCCTTTAATTATTTATTTTGAATTTTCCTTTTCACGTCCCTCCAATACTTAGACTTTGGTCCCCCCAATTGAACTATTTCTGACTTCGGTTGTTTTTCTGTAAGGGTTCCTGGTAAAGAGTCAATTGCAATTGCCACCATTTAGAAAAATTAGTCATATAACAATGTTTATGTTGTTCCAGGAGGCTCATTGTTTCCTCCTAAGTTTACTGTACTCCATGCCTGACTTTCTTTAAGGCCTTTAAGGAAAACAATTATCTTTGACCCATTTTCTTGTTTTTCCAATTCTATGCCAGAGCCTCTTTCAGATACATTGACCAACACTTTACTGACACCAATTTTTACTGGAAAAGTAAACTTAGAGATTGGGACACCAAGGGAAAGACAGAGAAAGACAAACATTATATAGAAAACCACATATTTCTGTAGCATAGAGAGCCAAGGATTTTTCTATAGAGGGGCTACATTGGACTTCAAGGAAGAGACAGCTGGGCTGGAACTATGTCAAGCAGCTCTTCAGCACTCGATTCCTCGTGATCCTGAAATGGCATGCTTGCCGTCTCCTGCATAAATCAAAATAAACCCTTTCCTTCCATCAGTTTATTTTGGACAAGTGTTTTGTCCCAGCAATGAGAAATAACCACTACAGGCAGGCAGCAGAAATTTTAGAGACAGAAGGAGTAGCAAAGCAAAAGTAAAGGATCATTTCATTACTCCCTGCTTTGGGGTTTACCTTTTTGAGGAGACAGGGACTTGAGAAAGCAGTTGGGCCATGGGGGTGGGGACAGCTTGGATTGCCCTAGTCACAGGGCTGAAGGAAGAGCTGCTTTCCTCCTGTAGCTCCAAAAAGATTCATGTGGCCACCAACATAATAGATTCCCTTTTACTTATCTGTCCTCCTCTACAGGCAAGCATACTAACCATTAAGCAGAGCTGAAGCATGGCCTTAGTTCTTGAGTTATAGGAATAGCAAGACACAGCAGAATTACTTTAGGTGCATGTGAAACCAATGAAAAATCAGAAAAGAAAGAGAGAAATGGCTTTTAAAATCCCAAGAGGCACCAGGCGTGGTGGCATACACCTTTAATCCCAGCATTTGGGAGGCAGAGGTAGGAGGATAGAGGTAAGTTCGGGACCACCCTGAGACTACATAGTGAATTCCAGGTCATCTGGGCCTAGAGTGAAAACCCTACCTCAAAAAAAAAAAAAAAAAAAAAAAAAGAAAAGAAAAGAAATCCAAGAGGCAACAGCAGAGCAAAGTTACTCTTTAGAGGCAGAAACAATATCAGAAAACTGCAGGGGAATGGGAGCAAATTGACCTTGTTAACAGTTACCTCCTTTTCCTTCTCATTACCATCTCCATCCCAGCTGAAGGTACTGGTGGAGGGTATCTAGCCACAGCTACTCCTTGTCCCTGGAAGGCCAGGCAAGGAAAAAGAGAGGGTACAGTCTGATGGCTCCTTGACCAAGCTGATTAGCTCAGCTGGCTATAAGTCACAGATGCTCCAATGAAAAAGTAAAAAAGGACCAGGAGCAGTGGTCTTATTAGGAAAGGAAAGAGAAGCTTGGAAACATTTAGTGTTCCTTTGAATTAATGTTGTTAAAAGTTTAATCTTACATCCTGAAGCTAGGTCACCAAGAAATATAATGTCTGTAGCCTCTGGTATTTCCAGGTTCATTGGCACATTATTCAAAGAATTGAGAAAGACACACAAAGTAAAGCAGTAAGAAACTCTTATTAAGAGCAAAGCAATAGTATGAACTTGAAAAATACTGCCAAGATGGGTAGTGAGTGACCTGAGTGAGAAAATATATAAGGATACTGAATTACTAGCCAGGGCTTCAACTTAAGAAATCTATGAATAAGAGAGGTCAGTTGCTAAGGAACATGGTTTAGGTGATTCTCAACTTTATGAAAATATTTTTATGTATTTATTTTGGTTCTCTATTTTTATTGACAGACTTGAATTATGTAAACTTTTCTTTATTATTCATGTTCTTTCACATGATACACCTGATGTTACTCATGTACACCCAGTTGTGCATAGGCATAAAACAGGAACTGGGGGATTATTCCTAAAAGTTGACTTAGATAACACAGTTTATCTTATTGTGCATGCACTCAAAACCAGCCTAGGCTAGACTGGTCCCTGTGTCTCAATTACAGATATATCTTGGAATACATTTGAATAGAAACTGATCACAAAGTGTCTTTCTACAGGTTTTTAGGGGAGACGAGACTTAATCCATTGTCTAAGCAGGGTGTTCATGCAACTGAATGCAGATGGGGGTGACCCAAGGTTGCTAGATTAACTATTAGGAAAAGGGTCTGTTTGCAGCTCAAGCCAAGTAGTGTCCAGGGTCACTAAATGATTTCTCTATGATTGTCTGCCTCAGTTTGTTTTGGTTTTGTTTAGACTTTTGAAAGTATTATGGTTTCTGAACATGCCATTTGTTTTTAGTTTTTGAACATTTTGTTTAGTAATTTCTTCTCAATCAACCTTTTTCTCCTAGTGGTCTCCCAATACCTAATTCAAGCAAGGAGGAGGTATTGGGAGAAAAATTGCCATTTGGTACTCAAGCTGTTTGTTAACTTAACTGGCAAAGACTTGAAGAGGAAAAAAAAAAAGAAGGAGGGAATCTAAGTACAAGTAAGTTAATGTTTCCCTCAATAGGGAACACTTATTATCTCTATTTTATTGCATGCTCAACTACAAGGCCTAAGCAGTATAATTTTTATAAAATCATAAATTGGCAGCCTGCTTTTTAAAAGAAAACTGATGAAGTTGGAATTTAAAAATAAAGTAGCTGTTAGAGGGGCTGGAGAGATGGTTTGGTGGCTAGGCCACTTGCCTACAAAGCCAAAGAACCTAGGTTCCATTTCCCAACACCCATGTAAACCATATGCACAAGGGGGTGCACCCATCTGGAGGCCATTTGCAGCAACTGGAAGCCTTGGGGTACCCATCTGTCTATTCCTGAACAAAACCCCAGTAGCTCACGATCTTAAACAGTCAATCAACCAATGGGATCACATGAAGCTGAAGAGTTTCTTTACAGATAAGCATACAATAAGCAAAGCCAATAGATTACCCACAGAATGGGAGAAAATATTTGCTGATTATCCAACTGACAGAGCTCTCTTGCAAATAAATAAAAATAAACTAAAATAAGAGCTGTTAAAATAAATAGGAAAAATATATTTTTAATTTAGAAGTTATATCAGAACTAAAGATAAATTCTGAGAAATCTATTCTAATTCCCCCTTTCTCATCTATGCTTCTCTGACTTTGCCTCTTCTTTATTTCCTATCAGAGCAAAAAATATATCAAAGGAAAAGATTGTTATGACCTGCTTTTGGATAAAACCTCAAGGCAAAAGAGATCCATACTATATTGAAAATTCCCATACCATCCCCTCCATGGCTCATAGAGCATTATGGAAAAGGGGTTGGAAAGAATGTAAGAATATAAATATATATATATATTTATGGCTGAAGAAATGGCTTAGTGGTTAAAGGCACTTGCCTGCAAAGGCAAAGGACCCAGGTTTGATTCCCCAGTACTCTAGTGAAGCCATATGTGCAGGGTGGCATATGCATCTGGAGTTTGTTTGCAGTGGCTAGAGGCCCTGGTATGCACATTCTCTGTACATATGCCCCCCCCCCCATCTCTCTCTCTTTGGCTTTTTGAGATAGGGTCTCACTCTGGCTCAGGCTGACATGGAATTCACTATGTAGTGAGACTACAGGGTGGCCTCGAACTCTTGGCGATCCTACTTCTGCCTCCCGAGTGCTGGGATTAAAGGCATATGCCACCACGCCCAGCTTTTTTTTTTTTTCTCTCTCTCTCTCTTTCTTATTTATTTGAGAGAGAGTATGTGTATGGGCATACCAGGGCCTCCTGCCACTGTAAATGAACACCAGGTGCATGTGCCACTCTGTGCATCTGGCTGTATGTGGGATTTGGGGAATTGAACCTGAGCCATCAGGCCTCAGAAGCAAGCACCTTTGGCTGATGACCATATCCACAGCCCCCCAAAATTGGAATTTGTTGAGGTAATGTTTCAGTTTAACCCAGACTAACATGGAACTCACTCTGTAGTCTCAGGCTAGCCTTGAACTCAGAGACATCCTCCTATATCACCCTCCTGAACACTGGGATTAAAGACTTGTGCCACCACATCTTATCAAAATTGAAATTTTAAATAAAAGAGGACCCCCAACTCCAGTAGACCTAATAGGGAAAGTAAATTTAGCAACTTGTCCCAGTGCGCAAACTAAAAAGACAGAGTAATGCTGAGGGAGAGAGAGAATTCTTAATCAAGGTGACCATGTTGAGAAAAACAAACAGTAGGGTCTGATAGCCATAGGCCCATCTTTTGGGTATTAATATAAGCTTTAAATTTTAAGAAGTAAAACTAAAACAAAAGGCAAGAAGTAGTGTAAACTGTTCTGGTTAGGATGGTCTCAGGTTGATAATTCTTTCAGTTTTGGTTCTACAAGAGAGTCCAGGAAGTTCCATAGCTTGAGGGGATGGACTGCTTCTTTACTTTATGACTCCAGTGCAGGATACAGTCTTACCCTACTCGGTAACAGTCCTCATCTGGGGTACTTGGTTCACTACTTCTGTTCTACGGCCCGGCATGTATACCATCACTGCTCTCATCTCTCCCTGATGATCAATATGCTACTCTCCTAAGAAGCATACAAGGATCCCAATGGGAAAAGACAGATATACAAAATAAAAGCAGAAAGGTCATACATTAATTCCACCTTTTTGTTGCCTTGTGGGCCCAAATGAAAAGATTAATTAACTGACCTTTTTAATAAGGTTAGTTTCTAAATGCATGTTATAAAGATGTAAATGTAAAGTAGTTACTTTAAAAATTGTCTAAAAACATGACTGTTTTGTCTGTATTTATAAGATATTTAAGATACAATATGTATTTTGTCTGTTTTAAAAACAGCTTTTTGGGTTCCATTAAAAAGAGAATTATTTGAAAATGTTTCCTAAATTTCGTAAAAAAAAAAAAAAGAAGAAGAAGAAGGAGCATCAAGTAAGAAAATTTATGAGTTATAGATATGAAATATTCTTTAAATATTTTGTTTTTATTTATTTATTAGAGACAGAGTGGGGGAAGAGAGAGATAGAGAAAATGAGGATGGGCATGCCAGGGCCTCTAGCAACTGCAAATGAATTCCAGATGCATGAGCCACCATGTGCATCTGGCTTACCTGAGACCTGGAGAATCGAACCTGTGTCCTTAGGCTTTGCATGCATGTGCCTCCAGGGCTAAGCCATTTCTCCAGCCAGATATGAAATATTTTTGACAAAGAAGGCTAAAGAAAAAATAAAATGGTTTTGGA
Organism: Jaculus jaculus; assembly: GCF_020740685.1. Lineage (NCBI taxonomy): Eukaryota > Metazoa > Chordata > Mammalia > Rodentia > Dipodidae > Jaculus > Jaculus jaculus. The sequence goes on along the minus strand of NC_059109.1, from coordinate 80,352,622 downwards.
TGACAAAAGTGTTTGTTTATTTGGTAAAATAAAATTATTTTTCCGTAAGAGAGGTGTGGTGGCATATGCCTTTAATCTCAGCATTCTGAAGGCTGAAGGAGAATTGTTGTGAGTTGCAGGCCAGTCTGGGCTACAGAGTGAATTCCAGATCAGCTAGAATGAAATCTTACCTACATAAATAAAAAAATAGTTTTTCTTTAAGGTAAATGATTGTTTCAAATGGAAATAAATACATGAGTAATACACTAAAAGGTTAAAGTATGCTATGGAAAGGTTGTGATAGTTAAAGCCAAAAGAAGCTGGTTATAATTCGAGGATGAAAATTTTGAGGTCAAAATTCAATTTTGAATAATCAGGTTTTCTTAAATATTGATCTGTTCTTGATGTTTACAAAGGCTTAGAAAACAAGGATTTTGAAATTTGGTTACAGTTTTTTTTTTAATTTTTTAAAATTTATTTATTTATTTGAGAGCGACAGACACAGAAAGACAGATAGAGGGAGAGAGAGAGAATGGGTGCGCCAGGGCTTCCAGCCTCTGCAAATGAACTCCAGACGCGTGCGCCCCCTTGTGCATCTGGCTAACGTGGGACCCGGGGAACCGAGCCTCGAACCAGTGTCCTTAGGCTTCACAGGCAAGCGCTTAACCGCTAAGCCATCTCTCCAGCCCTGGTTAGAGGTTTTGACTGTGAGCTACTGGCAGGTGAAGAAAACCACATGACTTCAGCAACTGAAAGGAAGAGAACATGTCACATGGAAAACCCCCACCTACTTGTGGGAAGGGCCTGCCAGGTGCTTCTATCCATAAGTTCAGGAGATGGACTCTGAGGCTCATGCTTCATCTTTTTTCTTTGCTTCCTCCCCCCACCCATTAAAAAATAAAAAAAGAATTTGAGGTAATATAAATGTATTCCCAGGTATGACTCATATTTGGCACCAGCTTAAACTATCTCTTATTCTTTTTGAAGTGAGAGCTGTGTGTTTTGCGTTGATAAGGTAATGATTATTTTGGTCCTTTCTTAGAAGCCTTAGAGCAGACCCTGGTCCTCCGCATCCCTTCCTTCGGAAGAAAGCCTCTCCTGCCCTCCAGTGGCAGGCAAGGTTATGGCAGCACAGGGAGCTCACAAGGGGAACTAAGAATGGTTCACTCTGCAAGAAAGTGCTGTCCAGCAAAGAGGAAGGAGAAGGAAAAGTGAGTGGACTAGATCCCTCCTGCTAATTGGTGGTCGTATTGGATCTTGGGAATCTTGGAACCTGAATAATAAACACTATGAATTTGAAAAACACAAGAGGTTCTTCATTCATTCATTCATTCATTCAAGAGAGAAGCAGATAGAAAGAAGGAACGTGACAAGGCCTCTAGTCACCACAAATGAACCCCAGATGCATGTGCCACCCCATGCCTCTGGCTTATGTGGGTATTGGGGAATGAATCCTGGGTATTTGGGCTTCACAGGCAAGCGCCTTAACTACTAAGCCATCTCTTCAGGCCAGGATTCTACATTTTGTTTTTATTTACTTCTTTATTTTTTTTTCCGTGTGTGTGTGTGTGTGTGTGTGTGTGTGTGTGTGTTGTACACGTGTGTGTGTCCCTATGGAGCCCCTTAGGCTGCCCTGCTGCAGGGCTCCCTAGGAGTGGAACGTGATAGGGTGTCCTGTTCTGCCTGGTCTTGTTTTGAACCACAAGTGTGATTTTTACTGATCTCTGAGCTTGATTCCCTGGTCTCTCTCCCCTGTGGACTGGGATTACAAGATTTGTGGCCATGTCCTGCTCTTTAACGTGGAAACTGCAGATTAAATTGAGGCAGTCTCAGGCTGGAGAGATGGTTTAGCGGTTAAGCGCTTGCCTGTGAAGCCTAAGGACCCCGGTTCAAGGCTCGGTTCCCCAGGTCCCACGTTAGCCAGATGCACAAGGGGGCCCACACATCTGGAGTTCGTTTGCAGAGGCTGGAAGCCCTGGCGTGCCCATTATCTGTCTTTCTCTCTGTGTCTGTCGCTCTCAATTAAATAAATAAAAAATTAAAAAAAAAATTGAGGCAGTCTCCAGCCCCCTTAGACTCTCATGATTATGCAGGAAGAACACTTCCCTCTTTTTGTTTATTTTTGAATAGATAGCATACTTAGATGACTCAAATCATTAAAAAGAAGGTAGAGTAAAAAAGAAGTCACCTTTTCAATCTTGTTCACTGCCTACTTCCTATTCCTAGAGACAGCCATTGATAGACATATTTGGGCATCCTCCCAGAGTTAGGGAGAGTCCAAGCAGATACAAATATTTTACAGTTCAGTAGCTTCCTCTATATATTCTTCTACACCTTGTTACTTTACTTCAAATCTCTCATGGAATCTATTCTCTATTTATGTAGGGCTACCTCACCTTTTAGAACAGCTACATAATATTCCTCTGTTCAGATCTCTCCAATTTTTTTGATCTGTAAAGCCATGTCACAACAAATAACCTTGTATGTTCACTGTTAAGCCCAGGTGCAAGTGAGTACACTTAGCTTTGTAGAATTAGCTAAACTCCATGCTTCATGCAGATCTTATTAGTTTTCCATTAAAGTGTTTTTTTCTTTACCATATTTCACCTAAGTATCATTAATTCTTGGGCGCCTCTTAAGTGTAACAGTTTCGTAGACCTTCCTTATATTTGATGACCTTGATAATTAGGGTTGAACTGTCAAAGGACCTTCAATATGGGAATGTTGGGCATTTTTCTCATTAATATGGAGTTATGGGTTTGAGGGAAGAAGGGTGTATCTTTAATGTCCACATGAAGAGAACACACTATCAATATCACTTACCACTAGTGATGGTAATCTTTTTTGAGCTTCTTTTATATTTTTGACAATTCCATGTGTATTCACCATGCATTACTCCCTTATTCCATCCCACGCCTACAATCCTTTCTTCTTCTCAACTAGTCCCGCTTCTGTGTTCTAAGTTTAAGTAGGGTTGTTTTCCTGAGCACTGGTGGAGGGCCATTTAGGAGCATGGGAAATTTACCAGTGGCTACACCACTGAAGAAACTGACTCTCCTTCCTCAGGCAACCATTCATTGCCAATAGTTTGTCAGAGACAGGTGGGACTGGATGGCCTGTTAGGAGGCCCCATCTAGCACAGGTCTTGTGCAGGTAACCTGCTAAACTGGTGTTTGCCAGGTTCCTGCCCTGTAATCTTGCTTCCTTTTCCCTTTTCATATTGTTCCCTGTCACAGGATGTTAAATAATGCATGCTCTCTACTTCCTTGTTAAAGGGAAAGTGTCTGAATAAGTTAAATGAAGTTCTTTGTATTTATCAATCACTTATTATACTAATGTGCATTAATGGATATTTATTTGCACTTTGTGTCATAATCTAATACTATGTTATTTATTTTGCTGTCCAAAGTTCCAGTTTGGGCCATTAAGAGATCTTTTTCTTGGCTTCTCTCTGTATAGTCCCAGGCTGGCCTCAAGCTCACAGCAATCTTCCTACCTCTGCCTCCCGAGTTCTGGGATTAAAGGCGTGCACCCACCACACCGGTTTAGTTTTTAAATTAGTGTAAATAGCAATAGGTTTTATTATGGCATTTTTATGCATAATTTGGTTTGTTAGTGTGTTGTTTTTGCTATGTTTTTGAAGGGACTCACTCTAGCACAGGCTAACCTGTAACACACTCTGTAGCCCAAGCTGCCCTCAAACTCATAGCAATCCTCCTACTTCAGGCTCTGCAGTGCTGGAACTAAAGGCATGTACCACTACACCAAACTGTAATTAATACTCCTCTTTCTTCTTCCCTAAACCCCTCCCCGTCCTGTACCCTTTTACTCTCGGTAGTACCCTTTCTGTCTTAAGTAGCATGCATTCTGTTATCTCACGCTTTTGAAAAAACTCATTTTCCCTCTCACAGTGTGCCACCACACTGAGTTCAAGGCCAGCTTGAGACTACATAGTGAAGTCAGCCTTGGTTAGAGCAAGAGCCCACCTCAAAAAAAAAAAAAAAAAATAGGAGAGAATCAGCGTGGAGTAATGAGCAAGAGCTACTCTCTTGGTGAACCTAATATTAGCACAAGAGTGAAGGAGACAGACACAGAGAACACTCAACTGCTACCAAATCAGATATCCAGAGACACAGAGACTCCCAAAACCTCATCACTGAAATAGAACTAAAATGAACCCAACACGGCTCAGGGAAATTCGTGGAAGAGGGGGTGGAAAGATTGTTAGAGCAATAAGTTGGGTCATTATGCACAGAGACATTGCCTCACTCCTATAACTGATGGCCACCCCCATAATGCAGCACCCACAATTTGCAGGGGGGAACGACAGGGAGAAGGCTAATGATGGTACCATCATGGCTGTATACACACTATGTACATAACTAATAAAACAAACATGATCATCATCACTAGAGGGAGCTAGTTTTACATACAATTATGGTGGAAATGTTGAAAAAGTCAAGAAGTTTGTAGTTCATGTCTGAATAAAAAATCAAAATTTCCTCATTTTCTACTAATAAATTATATCTGCCAAGTTATTAAAAAGAAAACATGTTTTCATATAAGTATAAATTGTATGTTGAACCACCATAACCCTATTATCCTTTTTCTCACCCCTCCACCTTGCAGAATATATGTGGTCACTTTAATCCGGCCCTGCTACCTGAGCCTGAGACAAACTTGAAGTATAACTACTCTCTTATCTATGTGCCTTCATACTTCCCAACCACAAATCCTGCAAGCAGGAGCAGAACAACCCCTCCTCCTAGAGACCCTGAAGGACCAAGGGCCTTCTTTATCTCTCTGTCTCTCCTCCATTGCCTCTATTGACTTTTCTCACATTGTCTATGTCCTGATACACCCTTTCTACCCAGAAACTCATATACCAGCAAGAACCTTCCTTTGTTCCTTGCAACAAAAGCTTTTGATTTGGAACACCACCATGCTCTTCCATGGAATACTAACTTCCCTCTCATAAACCTTTTCCCTGCAAAAGAAATCTGTCTCAGTGTTTCTACCAGTAATCATTAGTGAATCTTTGAGTACTTAAAAAAATTATTTATTTGCAAAGACACACACACACACACACACACACACACACACACACACACAGAGAGAGAGAGAGAGAGAGAGAGAGAGAGAGAGAGAGAGAGAGAGAGGAGTGCACCAGGACCTCTTGCCACTGTAAATGAAATACAGATGCTTTCACCACTTGGTGCATATGGTTTTACATGGGTCCTGGGGAATTGAACCCAGGCTGTCAGATTTTGCAAGCAAGTACCTTTAACTACTGAACCATCTGTCCAGCCCATGAGTACTTTTATGCCACCCTCCTGTTATCCCTTTTTGTCCCCCTAGACAGTTTTACTTACTTCCTTCTTTCCTTTTATTTTGATATTCTCATACATTTATATAATGTATTTTGATTACATTCATTTCCATAACCTCCTCTTGTCCCCCTCCTCCTGCTAAACACCTTCTTTTCCCAAGTAGTCCTCTTCCTACTTTAATGTTTTCTTTCTCTCTTTCTTTGTTTTCTGTGCAGGGTCTTACTCTAGCCCAAGCTGACCTGGAACTAACTCTAGCCCTAGGCTGGCCTCAAACTCATGATGATCCTCCTACTTCAACTTCCCAAGTACTAGGACTAAAAGAGTGTGATATCACACTTGGCTTTCTTGATTACACCTCCTTCCTCTCTTCTTTCTTTCTTTCCTTCCTTCTTGACCTACTGAGTTAATTAAGGTTGCTTACATGAGGTATTTACTGAAGGATGAGCAACTTACCAGTTGAAGGACATGAATATCCCTCCTCCAACACCTATTAATTGCTAGGAGCTCCTCAGTGAGGGGTGAGGCCATATGAGCCACTCCCTCATTTATGATAATGTTGATAGGCACAATTTTGTTCAGGTAGCCATAGCTGTTGTGTGTCCATGAGTGTAATGTCCAGAAGAGAGTTCCACAGCACTCCACCATCCTTCATTTCTTACTTTCTTTCTGGCCTTCTTTCAATGTTCCCTGAGCCTTGGAAGGGTGAAATATATGTCCCATTTAGAGCTGAGCACTAATTAGTCACACTCTCACATTTTGACCAGTATGAGTCTCTGTATTAACTGCTGCCCAGTACCAAAAGAAGCTTCTCTGGTCAAATTAGACAAAATCACTAATTTATGGGTATAAAAATAAGCACTTAGAAGCTAGTTCAACAACATGCCCATTTAGCAAAACAGTTATAGGTTCTCTTCTATTGTCTATGACCTCCCCAGCCATGAGCTTTTGAAACAATCTTTTTTTTTTTCATTTTGACATTTTCATACCTGTATATAATGTATTTTTTATTTCCCCTCATTATCCTCTTCTCCTTCCAAAACCACCTTTCTTCTTCATTTATCCTCATGTTACTGTCATAACTTTTTGTTTGTTTGTTTGAGGTAGTGTCTTGCTCTAGCCCAGGCTGACCTAGAATTCACTATGTAGTCTCAGGGTGGCATTGAACTCACAGCAATCCTCCTACCTCTGCCTCCCAAGTGCTGGGATAAAGGCATGTACCACCATGCCTGGCTTCATGACATTTTTTTTCAAAGAATTTTTTTTTTTTTTTTTTTTGGAGATAGGCATTTTAAGTTGGCATACAGAAATTTAGATATTATTCAGTCTGGCATTTTCTTTTTTCTTTTTCTTTTTTTACTCCTACTTTTTAGGGTTTTTTTCTTTTATTTATTTTTCAAATTTTTATTAACAACTTCTATGATTATAAAAAATATCCCATGGTAATACCCTCCCTACCCCCACTTTCCCCTTTGAAACTCCATTCTTCATCATATCCCCTCCACTGCTCAATCAGTCTCTCTTTTATTTTGATGTCATGATCTTTTCCTCTTCTTATGATGGTCTTGTGTAGGTAGTGTCAGGCACTATGAGGTCATGGATATCCAGGCCATTTTATGAGGGAGCACGTTGTAAGGAGAATGTAAGAGCCTTCCCTTGGCTCTTACATTCTTTCCACCACTTCTTCCACATTAGACCCTGAGCCTTGGAAGGTGTGATAGAGATATTGCAGTAGTGAGCACTCCAGTTCCTTCTTTCCAGCACCATACCTTCTGAGTCGTCCCAAAGTCACTGCCATCTGAAAAGAGAAGTTTCTCTACCAAAAGTGAGAGTAGCATTAATATAAGGTATAAACATTAAGAGAAGTGCTTACTGGGCAGTTTGATAAGCATAGTATGTGCATTTAGCCAGACAGCAACAGACGTTATACCCCTAGGCTTTTTAAGTTTTAAGTTTTCAGTATCAGGGATGTATTCCCTCCCTGGTAGCAGGCCTCCAGTCCAATTAGAGGGCAGTTGGTTTCCACCATGATAGATATGCCACTATTGCACCCATTGGCTCATTTGGCCTGGCTGGCCAATTATAAGGCTTGCAGTGTCCACTGTTGAGTATCTTCACTGGTGGTATCTCTTTCTTCCAATGAACTGCATGTAGAATGGATTTTCCCAGCTTTCTGTCAGCTTGTCTACATGGAGGAGGTTATCAGTTCAGTTCCAGCAGTATTTTTCAGTGGCCTTGCAGCCCAAGTATGTGGAATCCTCAGCAACAGGGTCTTACCATTGATTCCTGGTGGAAAACCAAGGGCCTCAGCAATGGCCTATATGGGAGCATCAGGGACCTCCCTGACCAACAACTCACTGAAAGGTATCCCATTCCTGACACTGACACTGAAAATTTTGTAGCATCAATCTATGGCTCCTGAGTGATGACATTTTTTTTTAACCCTGAGTTAGATTAGGTTTGCTTGCATAACCATGGGTAGAAGGTTATTGACTTGGTAACCAGTAACTTCCTAATGGCTATACTACTGATGAACCCGACTCCCCCTCTTCCAACAACTATTAGCTGTCATTTGCTACTCTTGGAAGTGTGAAGTCACATGCATCCTTTCACCATCACTGAAGAAATATTGACAGGCTCAATCTTGTGCAGGAAACACAGCAACTATGAATTTATGAATACAAGGGCCATGTTGTATCCAGAAGACAATGTTTCACAGGCTCCCCCACCACCCTTCTGTTCTAAATTCCTTCTGCCTTCTCTTTTGCAAGGTACCCTGATCCTTGGAAGGGGTGTTTTGATGTTCTCTTTGAGGCTGAGCAGACAGTAGTCACTTGGTCTTAGTAATTTTGCCTGTTATGTGTCTCTGCATTACCCTCTACCTATTGTACTAAAAAAAATTACATGACTGATACCTCAAGCAGTACTAATATATAGGCACAAATATATTTAGAAGGCATGTTGACATGCTGTCTATTTAGCATAACCACAAGGGTAGGTTTCCCTCTAGAGCCCATGTCCCCAGCCTTAGACTTTTGGCCAGGTTTATTGCACCAGACATGAATTTCCTCCTGTGGAGCAGGCCTCAAATTCAATCAGAAAGTGGTAGTTTACTCCCATAGCACTCATGCCACTATTGCACCAGTGGGCCTATCTGCCTACAGGTTGGTTGTAGAGAACACAAAATCCTCTTCCTGTAGGTTTGTTGCTGTTTTGTGGTGCTGGTTATTGAACCTAGGGCCTTATACATGCTAGGAAATCATTTTATTATATTTCTATGCTTCTCTCTTATTTAATGTTAGCTCTCATAGCTATAAACTTGCATCTTGGAACATGCCTTGACTATATCCTAAGGGTTTGGTAAGTTGTGCTTTTATTTTCATTTGATTCCAGGAATTTAAATTTAAGTTTTACTTATTTGCATGAATGTTTGTTAGAGTGAATATGCATGGGTGTGTGAATGGGTGCACCAGGAGCACTTGCTGCTGCAAAGGAGCAACAGACATTTGCACCACTTTTTGAATCTGGCTTATGCAAGTTCTTTAACTACTAATCTATCACCTTATGTTAATTTCATCCCTGAGTTTTTTTCAATGACCCACTGGTTACTCAGGAGTATATTGTTTTGTCTCTGTGTATCTGTACTGCCCTTGTAGTTTTTCTTAATATTGATTTATAGTTCTCTTGTATTTGGTAAGACTTGATTTAGGGATTAAATGTGGTCAGTTTTATTGAAGGGCCATTAGACAGTTGGAAAGAATATGTATTCTGTATTTGTTGAACAGAATAGTCTATATAACTTAAGTCTTAGGTTTCTTGAGCCAGATACTGAAATCACATACTACTATTGTATAGGACATATGTAACCTTTTATGTCCATTAGTGTTTTTCTATGAAATTTGGAGTACAAGTGTTTGGGAAATAGGTATATATAATTATTATGTATTTTTTAAAAGTATTTATTTATTATCAGGAGAAAAAGAGGGAGAGAGAGTACATGGGTGTGCATGTCTCTTGGTCTCTTGCCACTAAAAGCAAACTTCAGATTCATGTGCCACTTTGTGCAACTGGCTTTATGTGGGTACTGGGGAATCAAACCCAGCCATCAGGCTTTGCAAGTAAGCACTTTTAACTGCCAAGTCATCTCTTCAGCCCTAGTATATATTCTTGATGAATTGTTTCCTTATTAACATTTAGTGGCCTTCTTTAGCTCCTCTAATCTGAGTTTGTAATTAACTTCATCAGGCATCAGAACAGCTATGCTAGTTTGATTTTGGCTACCATTGACCTGATAAATTGGTTTTCACCCTCTAATTCTCAGTGTGTCTCTTTGCCAATGAGGCATATTTTTTGAAGACAACAGAGTTTGTTTTTTTTTTTTTTACAGGTTTTTTTTCTTTTTTTTTTTTTTAAGTGGGGTCTCACTCTAGCTCAGGCTGACCTGGAATTCACTCTGCATTCTCAGGGTGGTCTTGAACTCATGGAGATTCTACTTACATTCTTCCAATCCAAGAACATAGAGTGTCTTCCCATTTCCTAGTGTCTTCTGCAATTTCTCCCTTGTAGGTTTTAAAGTTTTCATTGTAGAGATCCTTCACTTCCATGGTTAGATTTGTTCCAAGGTAGGTTATTTATTTTTATTTTGTTGATTCAATTGTGAATGGGAGAGATTCCCTGATTCTATCCTCATCATGTTTGTTGTTAATACATAGGAAAGCTACTGATTCCTGTGTTGTTTATTTTGTATCCTGCTACATTGCTAAAAGTGTTTATCAGCTTTAACAGTTTGCTGGTAAAGTTTTTAGGGCCCTTTATGTATAGAATCATATGATAATTTGATCTCTTCCTTTCCAATTTGTATCCCTTTTTGAGCGTCTCTTGCCTTACTGCTATAGCTAAGACTTATAGTACTATACTAAATAAAAGTGGGGACAGTGGATGCCCTTGTCTTGTTCCTAAATTTAGAGGAAAAGCTTCAGGTTTTCTCCATTTAGTATTATGTTGGATGTAGGTTTGTCATAAATGGCATTTATTATGTTGAAATATGTTCCTTCTGTTTCCAGTTTCTGTAGGACTTCTATCATGAAGGGATGTTGGATTTTGTCAAATGTCTTTTCTGCATTTATTGAGATGATCATCTGACTTTTGTCTTTAGTCCATTTATAATATTTATCGATGAACCATTCCTGTATCTCTGGGAAAAAGCATACTTGGTCAGGAAGAATAATCCTTCTGATATATTCTTGTATTCTATTTGCCAATATTTTGTTCAAAAATTTCACATCTATGTTCATGAGGGAGATTAGTCTGTAATTTTCTTTATTTGTTCTGTCTTTGTCTTTGTAGAAGGAGTTCAGTCGAGTTCCTTCCTTTTCTATTTTACAGAAAAGCTTGAGAAACAATGGTGTTAGTTCTTCCATGAAGGTCTGGTAAAATTCACCAGTGAATTCATCTGGGCCTGGATTTTTCTTAATTGTGAGACTTTTTATAACTACTTGGATTTCCATACTTGTTATAGGTCTTTATTTACATGGTTAATCTCATCTTGATTTAATTTTGGTAGGTCATATGAATCAAAGGAATCATCCGTTTCTTTCAGATTTTCAAACATAGAGGCACATATAAAGTATGTCCTTATTATTTTCTAAATTTCTTTGGTATCTGTTGTAATATTGCCTTTCTCTTCTGTAATTTTATTAATTTTTGTTTCTTCTCTCTTCTGGTCAGATTTGCTAAGCATTTATCACTCTTGTGTATCCTTTCAAAGAACCAACTCTTTGTTTCCTTGATACTTTGGAATTTTGTTGTGGCGGGGGGCTTCTATTTCATTACTTTCTTCCCTAATTGTTATTATTTCTTCCTGTCTACTGATTTTTTGCTTGCCTTGTTCTTCTTTTTCCAAGGTCTTAAGGTGAAGCATTAAATTGTTTATTCATGAATGCCTAATTTCTTAATATAAGTGCTTAAAGATATAAATTTCCCTCTTAGGACTGCCTTCATTATGTCCCAAAAGTTTTGGTATGTTGTATTCTCATCATTATTTGATTCTATTAATTTATTCATTTCTACAATGACTCATTCATCATTCAATAGTGTACTGCCTAGTCTCCATGAATTTCTGTATGTTCTTGTAGTTTTTCTTGTTGCTCATTTGTCATTTAATCCCATTATTGTCAGACAGAGTACAAGGGGTTATTTCAGTTTTCCTGTATTTGTTAAGATTTACCTTGTGCCCTAATGTATGATGTATTTTGGAGAATGTTCCATTTGCTGCTGAGAAAAATGATATTCTGTAGCATTTGTATAGAATGTTCTATAGATATCTGTTAGGTCCTTTTGTTCCATGACATCATTTAATCCAGATGTCCCTCTGTTTATCTTTTGCTGGGATAACCTGTCAACTCATGAAAATTGGGTATTGAAGTCACACTCTACAATTGGGTTTGGTATTATCTTGACCTTAAATCTAATAGTGTTTGGTTAATAAAATTGGGAGTCCCTATGTTAGGTGCATATACATTAGGAGTTTGTGTTGAGTAATTTTGTGTGATCCTGATGGGCTTGCCTTTATAGATGACTTGCTTTTTCCAACTGCTTTCAATATGTTTTCTTTGTTTTGGTGTTTAGTAGTTTAATTATAATTTGGCAAGGAGAGGTTTTGTCTGTTTGGTGTTCTAAAAGCTTCTTGTATCTGCATGGGCATTTTTTTTTCCTAATATGGAGAAATTTTTCTTCTATGATTTTGTTGAAAATGCCTATTAAGCTGCTGGATTGAAATTTTTCTCCTTCTACTATACCCTGAATTCTTATGTTTGATCTTTTCAGAGTGTCCTGGATATCCTGAAATTCTCATTCATGCCCTCCTACTATATCGGCTTCATCTTTGTTAGGCTGTATTATATCTGCCACCTGGTCTTCTAGGTTAGATATACTCTTCTTTCCTTCATCCATTCTATGGGTGAGATTTTCCATAGTTTTTTATTTGACTGGCTATGTTTTTCAGTGCTAGAATTTCTGCCTGGTTTTTCTTCAGTATTTTTATTTCCTTACTCATATCTTATAATGGCCTCTTTGTTTCATTAAGCTGGTTACCTGTGTTCTCTTGGAATTCATTCAGGAGTTTGTTTTCTTCTTTGATTCCTTTGAGTATAGGTAAAATCATTTTTTGAAATCTTTGTCAGGCACTTCATCTAAAATAAGTCTTATTGGGGGTCATTTCTGATGGGTCTATAATTTTTGGTGGGAGTATATTGTTTTGATTCTTATAATGTAGTGATTTTTACATCCTGAGTTGCTTTGATGCTTAGGTTTTCTGCAGTGTTCTTAGACTTTATGTACCTTCAGTGTGGGAGTTTAAGGTGCCAAGTGTAGCTCCTGTATTCCAATCCAACCACAGAAGTAATCCAAGGTGTTGTGTTTGCCTGCTACTCAAGTATTCTAGTGGGCTGGGTGGGGCAATTTACTGGCAAGATTCTAAAACTCAACTGAGCAATATACACATTCAACAGAAACTAGCACAGAGTACGCAAGTGTGGAGATTGAAACAAACAGATAACCTTATAAAGCCAACATCCCTAAGGGTATGTGTTGCTCTACAACCTTAATACTTTCAGCTGGCAGGTTGAGATTTCTGTTCTGTAATGGGTTCCAGGTTATCTGGTTCTGAATCAGACCACCCCACAATAATGACAGAAGAAAAAGACAAAGGCCCTATGAATCTGAAAGCATCAAAGACAACAGTCAATCCCCAAATACAGCTTGAAAATGGCAAATACAACCACAAACATGTAACCCATAACCTGCCCTGACATGGAAAGAGATATTAACACTTCCAGAGCAGGCCTATGTACCAATGCTTTTTCATTAGTTGGCCTCATTATCTTTTGGGTGGCTTCCAATCTCACCAATACTGACTGCCCACCTTGATCACTCCATGTTGTGCTATGTGGGTGCTTTGATCAGCTATGCTGGATGCTCTGCCACCAGGGGCTGAATGTGTTCTCTGGAGGCTCGAGGTTCTGATGGTTGGGGGATGGGAGAGTGCAGGAAGTCTGGACTTGTACTGAAACTGCTCCACTGGTCCCACCTGAATACCCTGCTGTCTCTCCTTCAAGTTTCTTGACTTTGCAAGGAGGCCGATGAGGTTGGAAAATCCCCTCACTTGGTGTCTGCAACTGTAGCTCGATGACATGCTAGGTTGGCACACAGGTCCTTGGATTGGGGCTGCAAATGCCTTAGTGGAATTCTGGCCAGTTTTCTCCTTTCTAGTAGATCTTGGTCTTTCCTGCTTCTCTGCTGCAGCTGATAAAAACCTACACACCTTCACCTTTCTTCAGCTTTTTTTTTTTTTTTTTTTTTTGGCTGTGGTTTTGCTTAAATCCCTCCCTATGCTGGTTTGATGTAACTCCTATGCAGCCATCTTACCCGCAAGTCCATGACCCATTTTTGATTGAGTAGTTGTTTTGTTGCTTAGTTAGTGCTTTGTATATTCTAGATATTAATCTTCTGTCAGATATACAGCTGGTAAAGATTTTCTCCAATTCTGGAAGTCATCTCTTGATCCAGTTGATAATTTCCTTAGGTGTACAATAGATTTTAGATTCATTTGGTCCCATTAGCTGATTGTTTGCCTTATTTGCTAGGCTACATGGGTCATATTCAGAAAGATTTTTCCTAGGGCTATTATCTTAAAGTGTTCTCCCTACATTTTCCTCTAGTTATTTTAGGATTTGACGACTTACATTGAAGTCTCTGATCAATTTGAACTTTACTTTTGTGCACAGTGAGAGATAAAAGTCTACATTCATTCTTCTCCATGTAGGCATCACTTTCCAAGCACCATTTGTGAAAATGCTCTTTCCTCCAATGTGTATTTTGGCTTTTGCCAAAAGGTGGCTGTAGTTGCATGGACTTACATACAGATCTTCTGTACTATTACATTAATCTACATTTCTGTTTTGTGTCAGAACCATCTTGTTTTTGTTACTATGGCTCTGAGACATAACTTAAAATCAGGCACCATGTTAACTATAGCAGTGTTTTTGCTATTGCTGAGATCAGTCTTGCCTATCCTGCATCTTTTCCGCTTCCATTTGAATTTCAAGACTATTTTATCTATTTATGTGAACAATGGTACTGGAATTTTGCTTGTAATTGCATTGCTTTTAGAAGGTGCTTTTGTTGTGGTCGTTTTAATGGTTGTCCCCCAGTAGATTGAGGAGTTTTGTTCAAGTTTTATCATGGTTAAATTTGTAATATACCACTGTGCTTGGCTAATGATATGGAACTGAGAAATTTAAGATTTAAAATTGGAGAAACTTAAGCAAGCTTAAAATTACTGGCAATGAGACCAGCTGCTAAAGCTGATATTGCTAAGGAGATAGTAACCATGGTTATGGATGGCCCAAGTGTTTTACATTGAGACAATGGAAAGGATGTCGGAGGGAAGACTGAATGGTAGAAATGCAAACTCTTCTGAAAGTTGACTCAAAGGAAGGAAACTGCTTTTCAAGACCACAATTTTTTGTCCCTGATATTGCTGACTTCAGAAGCATGAAAAATGTGTGGAGTGCATCATGAAGTTCACACAGTTCCAGGAGCTGATGCTAAGATGTGGCATATAGGCAGGATGTGATAACCCTGATAGGCTAGTGGAACCATTGGAGGATGGACTGTGGTTCGCATGAAAACCTGAGGATTTTTTGGATATACCAAGACTGTGCAATGGCTACCATGAAGGCTGTTGACTTGGAACAGAAGTTACCCTGGCTACTCAGCCAGCTGGAGGGGTGGAATTGGAAAACCCAGAGATTATCAGTCACTGGTTATGATATCAGACTTCAACTGCAGATGATTGATATTTGTTTGATGATTATTTAGTTTTCATTTGTCCAGTCTCTCCTTGTTATGCCTTATAGCAGTTGGAAATATTTACTCTGAGCCTTTATATATTGAATATATATAACTTGTTTTGACTTTATAGGACTGACAGCTAAGAGACAATCTTAACTCTCATATGAGACTTGGGACTTGAAACAATCTTAAAGTTGGTAAAGACTATGGGACCTTTGAATTTGGACTGAAAACCATATACATGATAGATGGTTATGAATCTGTTGGAGGCCAGGGGTGAGTGATGTAGTTTGGTTGGATGTCCCTCAATAGAATCAGGAGTTTTATTCAACACTGTAACTTGGTGTCACTGTGGGTGGATCCTAGTGTCCAGCCCTAAGGTGTGGGGAAGGATCTGGAATTCCAGTCAAAGGTATATAAACTGTTTAAGCTCTGCCTGAAGTTCTTGGAGTGTGCTTGCTTATGGTGCTGGTGGTGGTATTTCTCTCTCTCTCTCCATGGACCTGTGAAAGGGGGCCTCCTTCTTCCACCATTATGGAACTTCCCCTGAATCTGTAATCTTCAAATGAATTATGTTT
Organism: Jaculus jaculus; assembly: GCF_020740685.1. Taxonomy (NCBI): domain Eukaryota; kingdom Metazoa; phylum Chordata; class Mammalia; order Rodentia; family Dipodidae; genus Jaculus; species Jaculus jaculus. The sequence continues at coordinate 80,336,886 of NC_059109.1, read as the reverse complement.
CTCTCATGAACTGCCTGGATTGGAAGTTCATTCCAACAGCATGAATCTGACTATGACAGATGACTTTTTAAAATATTAATTCTTCTAATCCATAGACATGTGAGATGTTTACATCTTCTGGTATCCTCCCCAATTTCTTTCTTGTGTTTTAAAGTCTTCATTGTAGAGGTTTCCTACTTTTTTTGATTGAGTGCATTGAGATATCTTTAAATTTCAGGGCATCTAGCCACTGAAAATGAGCTCCAAATACATTCACCACTTTGTGCATCTTGCTTTGCATGGGTACTGGGAAAATGAACTCAGGTCATTAGGCATAGCAGGCAGGCTCCTTGAATTCTAAGCCATCTCTTCAGTCCAAAATCTTTAATTTTTTCATTTTAGTTTTCTGAGGTAGGTCTCTACCCAGCTTTTTCATTTTTAGATATTCCAGGGCCCTCACCAATGAAATTCTGCTTCCCCAGTTAAGGTGGGTCTTTGAATATGAATTAATCTAATAAAAATAATCCTTCACAGGTATGCCCAGAGGTTAGTCTAATCTCTCAATTATTTATTTCTAGATACTGTTAACAAACAGCATAAGCCATCACAGTGTGTACAGTGACCAAACATTAGTAAGACCTAGATTCTGAGTGTGTTTCATAGAATTTGAGTAGCTGACCCCATCATAAAACTGATCTGCCCCTCAGCTACAGATATTATAACCATAGCAGAAGTTCTAGAACCACTGTTTATGTATAGAGCTAGAGAGTGTAAATCAACAGAATACTGCTCACTATTATCTAAACCAGAAATGTTGATTTATTTAATCAATAGTTAGTATGTGTTAGCTACATAAGGCTCTACTTACAAAAAAAAAATTTGGAAACAAAATTTCATATTCATTGGCAAAGCTTACTTGGCATAGTAGAGCCATTTCTAATCTTTTTCTGGGGAACATGCCATACAAGTGTATTAGAGATGAACTATTTTAATAACTGGTTCTGTTACCTAATTTGGCTTAACTGCCTTATTCCAAATGTCATGCAGCCAACAGTAGTTTAAGATAAGAGCTTAAATGTTAACCACCTAATGCAGTTTTGAAAAGCAATAATATAATTCATAATTTGTTTTGAGCCTTTCTTACATTTGCACATGCTGTTTTCTAAATTATGACATATTTGGGTTTAGTAGACCTCTGACTATTTCCATGATTTGTGCTTACAGCTTTGTCTATTGCACAGATTGACTAATGGAATATTACACATTTATAATTGAAAATGACAAACTTCAATATTCATGTCAGTCACAAATCTAGGATATGCTTGTATGTAAGCATTGTAGGGTTTAAAAAATAATATAAGCACTCTATTCCCCAACTGAAGAGTGGTAAGTACTGGGCAGGAGCTTTCTCCTGGACCTGGACATTGGATGTCTTCTTTCTCCCAGTAATAGTGGTCCACATTAAGCCTTATATATGTTCAAATGAAACTTATATATGTGAAACTTCTATATAATGTCTATATAACTTTCTCATTGACTATTGTTAGACTCAAAAGAAATCTGTAAATTAACTGGCACATTAGCTATGGTATAAAGGAATGAAGCCAGTAAAGTATTATTCATTTCTAAGTTGCCTTTGGAGATTTGATGTGGGTTTTTCTTTCATACTTACATCTATAAAACCTTAAACATAAACTGCTATCACCTGTTTCTTGCATCTATTTCCTCATGTTATAATTATGGTAGGAAAACAAGATGATTTTCAGTGTCCTCATTTAAAAGCCCTATCCCCCACTCCCTATTTTTTATCCAGAATAGCCAATGTTAGATACAAATTTTTCAGCTTTACTTCTCTCTACAATAAAAAGGTATTTTATATCAGAACCCTAAACAAAGATGACTGTATCATCTGAACCAGAGGTGCCTTAGGTACTCAATTGACTGTGATGGAGCATGGAGTTTCCCAGTGCATATTAAGAACTATTTGTGTTGGTTATAAAATGAAAGACTTACCTAAGTGTGGTGGTGCACTCCTTTAATCCCAGCATTTGGAAGGCAGAGGGAGGAAGACTGCTATGAGTTTAAGGCCACCCTGTGACTACATAGTGAATTCCAGATCAGCCTGGGCTAGAGTGAAACCCTAACTCAATAAAACAACAACAAAACTACCAAAGATTTGTTTTATACTCATGAGCAGATTGTAGAAAACTACCTCATTTTAGGAAAGAGATCTTCATTAAAATCTTTCATTTCAATAGAAATTTATATACATCCCTGGAATGACTGCTTCAAACTACTGAGTAGTTATCTGGAAAATAAAATACTCCAAATACTGTATTAACATGAACTGTGCTAGCAAATGCAAAATATATTACTTTAAATAAGGTTTTATATGGAAAGACATAGGAGAAATAAGTAATCTATTTTTGTGCAGTGATTAGTTCTAAATTCCTTAAAACTAATTTTGGGGGCTTGTTGAAGTCTTATTTAATATTCTGTTAACTTGTACCTTTATCTTATTGTTATAGATACATTTTAGCTAACCAATTTTGAATTATCATACTTCTGAGAAGCAGAGCTTGAGTTTATGAAATTATCTTAGTTACATGACTTCCGTTTTATCTTTATTGTTGATTTAAAATACCCAATTAAATACTGGTTTATTGGTTGTTGATACTTAAATGTTTGTTATCTTAACAGTGTCCCTTCTTTTTTCCTCCTTCTTTAAAATCTGTTTTTATTTGCAAGCAGAGAGAGAGATAGGAGAGAGACAGACACAGAGAGAATGGTCATGCCAGGGCCTCTAGCCACTGCAAACGAACTCCAGATGCATGTGCCCCTTGTGCATCTGGCTTATGTGAGTCCTAGGGAATCAAACCTGGGTCCTTTGGCTTCACAGGCAAACGCCTTAACTGCTAAGTCATTTCTCCAGCCCAACAGTGCCCCTTCTTGACACATGGGGATACAAATAAAATGAAATGTAGAGTTTAAAAAATTCAACCAAAAATACAAGTAACATGAAAAATCAAAACAAATGCCTACACCAAAGCCTAGCAATCCCAAAGTATGGTCTCTGGTAACAGAAAATTAGACAAAATTCAAGACAAAAATTCAAATAAATGATGATAAATATGCTCAAAGAAATGAAAGAATTCCAAGAGGACACCAACAGCTGAATAAAATAAGTAAGTCTATGCAAGATATGAAAATGGGCTTCAATAAAGATATAGAGACAATGAAGAAAACAACTGAAATATGATGCCAGGACAGTTGTTATGTAATTGAATTACAAAGAAAACACAAAATACTATAAAATGAATATAATTACAGGAATAAAAACACACCTTTCAGTAATCCTGAATATTCATGTCTCAATTTCTCAATCAAAAGATACAGACTAGTACACTCAAATAGAAAATAGTATCTTGTGGGTATTATACTTGTCAACAGGTTAACATTTGCACAGGCTAAGCCTGGGGATATGGGAAACTGTATAGCTTGTGTAGCAGACAATTTTAGGCTCATTTAGATAAACTTTCAAACTAGGCACAGTTATGGAGGAAGGAATATTTATGGAACCTTACAGATCCAGGGGAAGTTCCATAATGGTAGACGAAGTTAGCCTTCTATTAAAGGATCAGGCAAAGAGAAAGAGGCTAAAAAACCAAAAGCAAAACCACACAGCACACGTCAGAAACTCCAGGAGGAACTCAGGCACTTTGCATATCTTTAGATTGGAATCTCAAATCCACCTCCACACCTTAGGGCTGGACCACCCAGTGACACCTCATCCAGTCTGGAAATCCAGGCTGGAAATCCAAGAAGTTTTAATAAACTCCTGAATATATTAGGGGCATCTATTCAAATTACCATATTCTGCCCCTGGCCCCCAACAGATTCAAAACCATTTCACATTGTAAGTTGTACTCAGTCCAGTTTCAAAGGTCCCCACAGTGTTACCAACTTAAGATAGTTCCAAGGTCCCAAGTCTTCTCTGAGATTTAAGATTTTCTCTTAGCTGTGAGTCCTGTAAAATCAACAAGTTATATACTTTCAACATATAAAGGTACAGAGTAAACATTATCAACTGGTGTAAGGCATACCAGAGAGACCAGAACAGTACAAACTCAACAACCCTCAAACTTCTGCAGTTCAAATTCAATCATAAGCAATGACTGACAGCCTCTGGATTTTCCAATTCTACCCTTCCAGCTGGCAGAGTATCCAGGGAAAACTTCCATCCCAGGCCTACAGTGTGCTCCATGCACAGTCCTGGTATATCCAAGACATCTTTGGGTCTTCATGCAAACTACTGTCCATTTTTCAATGGTTCCACTGGCTTATTAGAGTCATCACACCCTGCCTATATGCCACATTTTAACCGTGTGCATTTCATGACCACTCCATGCATTTTTCATGCTTCTGAAACCAATACCAGGTGTCCAGGACACAGCCATATCCTTTTTTTTTTTGTTTTTTGGTTTTTTGATTTTTCAAGGTAAGGTCTCACTATAGTCCAGACTGACCTGGAATTCACTGTGGAGTCTCAAGGTGGCCTTGAACTCACAGCAATCCACCTACCTCTGCCTCCCAAGTGCTGGGATTAAAGGCATGCGCCACCACGCCCGGCAACACAGCCATATTCTTAATTTAGGGAGTGAATCAATCATGACCTTGAAGACGAGGTCCTTCCTCCAGTCAACTCTTTTCCAACAGAGTCTGCATTTCTATCATAGTCTTTCGCCAGGCATCCTCTACTTTGTTTTAAGGTAAAGTAGTACAGCCATCTTCCTTAAGATTGCTAATGTGTTGATAATAGCAGCTTCAGTAACCTAAAACCAGTCTCAGTGCCTGTATTTTAACTTGTTTGAGGTTTTCTACCTTAAAATCTAAAATTTCTCAGTGTAATATCTTTAGCTAAGCACATCAGTCCATTACTAATTTAACTGATCAAACTCTGGGCCTGGGCAGCAGAACACAGCCAGCCCTTATGCCAGTAGCCCAGTTCCAAAAATGATCTCTTCAGTCTTTTCTTCCCCTTAGAAAGCTTATAAGCAAAACCTCCAGGTTCATAAAACGAGCCTCTAAACACAATTCTTGCTGCACTTAGCATGCTCAAACTCTCATCAGAATAGTCCATAAAATTTGGCTTACTGCTCCAGAAAGCATCTTCAGTTTTAAGTATTAAGTCCATGCCCATTCTTCCAAAACAAAAGGTCCAAAAGACCAAAATCCAAATAGTCAGAGCATCTCACCCCACTTACTGGTGCCAATTGCTATAGCAGACAGCTTCAGGTTTGCTGAGATGAACTTCCAAACCAGGTACAGTTATGGAGGAAGGGATATTTATTGAACCTTAAAGATCCAGAGGAAGTTCTATAATGGTAGAAGTTGACCTCCTATCAAAGGACCAGGCAAAGAGAAAGAGGCCAAAAAAAACCAAAAGCAAAATCAAAACCATACAGGAGCTCAAGGAGGAACTTGGGCACTTTGCATATCTTTAGGTTGGAATCTCAAATCCACCACCACATCTTAGGGCTGTACCACCCAGTGACACCTCCTCCAGTCAGGTGGCTGGAAATCAAGAAGTTTTAATAAACTCCTGAATCAATTGGAGAGCATTTATTCAAACTTCCATGCCTTGTGTGTGAGAAACTAAGACACAAGGAACTCAACATCTTCTACAAAGACTTCGTGATTTGATAAGCATGTTTCAAAGCAAAATGTTTGAGTCAATAACCTGTGATCTATATGCATAACAAACATTTTTCAATTCAACCTAAACTCGTAATGGCTTCTTTTTCTTTTTTTTTTAGGCAGTATCTCAGTCTGTAGACCCAGGCTAACCTCAAACTCACAGCAATCATCCTACCTTTGCCTGAGTCCTAAGATTAAAGAGGCATGTGCCACCGTGTCTGGCTCTCCCTATGACTGCCTTAAACTCTCAAAAAAAGCTGTGAATAAAGTCCACTTCCCTGGTTCTGATTCAATTCTATTTCGTGTGTTGTATAATTTCATGCCTTCCTAGGTAATACAAGACAATATAAACAGTATCCTTTTATTGTCTGCAAGAAACATATCTCACAATGAAAGATATCTTAAGATGAAAGAATTGAAAAAAATATTCTAAGCAAATGAAACCAGGAAAGAAGCAGATGTCAGTACACTAATATCTGAACAAACAGACTTTAAACCAAAATTGATCAGAAGAAATGAGTAAGTGTTTAAGTGAACAATCCATGAAGAGGACATAATTTTAAGATAAATGTACCAACACAGATGTACCTATTTTCACAAGGCAAGAGTTGTTAGATATAAAGTCAGAGATTAACTCCAACACAGTAATAACTGGTGACCTTAATATACTACTCTCACCATTAGATAGCCAAATTGGACAAAAAGTAAATACAGAAACACTACAGTAAAATGATATCACAGATCAAATGAACCTAATACATATTGATAGAACCCTCTACTCAAACATAGCAGCCCATGGAATTATCTTTAAAACAGACTTCATAACTAGAGACAAAGCAAGTCTCAACAAATTTAGGAACATTTAAATAACTTATTGTATCTTATCTTTTCACAATGCAATAGAGCTGGAATTAACTGTCACAACTACAGAAACATCAGATTCCTGAATATTATACAACCCACTATTGAATAATGAATATGGATTATTGAAGAAATCAAGAAAGAAATCACAAAGTTTATAGAACTGAATGAAAATGAAAACACAACATACCAAAACCTATAATACATAATGAAGGTAGTCTTAAAAGGGAAGTTAATGGCTCTAAGGGCATGCTTTACAAAAACAGTGACCTAAAAGAATTGACTTAGTAATGAATCTGAAGACTTGGAAAAACAAGGACAAACAAAACCCAGAAGTATTAGATTAAAAAAAAAAGATTTATACCAGGGCAGAAATCAATGACATGAATATGAAAAAAAGAAAAGAAAAAAGAATCAGTAGGTGGGTGTGGAAGTGTGCTATACTGAGATGGACAGGGGCATTTGTGAGTGGAAGATGGTGCAAGCATGCCCTGCTCTTCATCAGTTTCAGCTGCCTCCTGCTCCTGCCTGGCCCACGAGATGCATACCTTTGATAAGAGCAGATGGCCATGCAAACTAAAAGTGCACAATATTAAGGTTAGTCATGTCTGGGACTTCTCTGCTACTACAAGACTGAGTGGAAGAGGTAATAGCCTACTCCTAGAGCAACTACCATTTCTTCTGGGACAAAGATACCTGATAAAAATCAGTTTAAGGGCAGAAAGACTTATTTCAGCTTACAGTTCTAGGCTACAGTCCATCATGGTGGAGAAGCCATGACAGCAGGAGCTTGACACAGATGGTGACATTCAAACCAGAGTGATGAAGCAGAGAGCAAAGAATGCTGTTGCTGAGCCAGCTCTTCTTTTTATACAGTCTAGGACCACAACCCATAGAATTGTAGCACCTACAGTTAAGGTATGTCTTCCCACCTAAATTAACCAAATGAAGATGCTTCCTCAAAGACACTTCCAGAGACTAACCTAACCTAATAATTCCTCACAGGTGATTCTAGGTCCAGTCAAATTGACAATATAAACCAGTTACTGAAAGTTTTTTATGCTAAACAACACTGACACAAAAATGTTTACATGGATAAACTGGTAAATAAATATCTGTCTGAACTGGACATGGTTGGCTTGCCTATAATCCCAGCAGGGGAAGCTGAGACAGAAAGATCATGACTACAGGCCCTATGTAGCATGACTGTGTCTCAAAACAACAAAAAATAATAACCAAAAAATAGCCATGTAGCAGGATACAAAACAAACACAAAAATCAGTAGCCTTAAGCCAGGTGTGGTGGTACACGCCTTTAATCCCAGCACTTGGGAGACCGGAGGATCGCTGTGAGTTTAGGGCCACCCTGAGACTACATAGTGAATTCCAGGTTAGCCTGGGCCAGAGTGAGACTCTATCTCTTAACCCCCCCCCAAAAAAAAAAAAAATCAGTAGCCTTCCTATATGCTAACAACACACACACTGAGGATAAAATCAGAGAAACACTCCCATTCACAATTGTATAAAAAAAAAAGGTACCTTGGAATAAACCTAACCAAGAAAGGAAGGATCTCTATAAAGAGAACTTTAAAACAAGTGAGAAATTGCAGATGACTCTAGGAAATGGAAAGACATCCCTTGCTCTTGGATTTGAAGAATCAAAATTGTGAAAATGTCAATCTTACCAAAAGCAATCTACACATTTAATGCAATCCCCATCAAAATTCCAATGGCATTCTTCATGGAAATAGAAAAAACAATCCTAAAATTCATTTGGAAGCACAAAATACCTTGAATACCTAAAACAATTTTGAGCAACAAAAATAAGGCTGGTGGCATCACCATACCTGATTTTAACCTATATTACAGAGCCATAGTAACAAAAACAGCAGGCAGGTAGATCAATGGAACACAACATAGTACCCAGATATAAGTCTGGGTAACTATAGCCATCTGATCTTTGACAAAAACGCCAAAAATATTCACTGGAGAAAAAGACAGCCTCTTCAGCAAATGGTGCTGGGAAAACTGGATATGTATCTATGGAAGAATGAAAATAGATATTTATCTCTCTCCATGCACAAGAATTAAGTCGAAATGGATCAAAGACCTCAACATTACAACCTGAAACTGCTAGTGAAAAAAGTAGGGGAAACCCTTCAACATGTTTGATTTGGCAAAGACTTTCTGAATATAACCCCAGAATAGTTTAGGTCAGTAGAGGAATGTCCCTGAATGGGATACTAACACCTGGCTCTTCCTCATCCTTTTCCTGGCTGTCATGAAGCGAGCAGCTGCTTCAGTCAGTCACTCCCACCATTGACGAACTGCCTTATCATAGACCCCAAAAGCACAGGACCAACAAGCCATGGGCTGAGTCCCTTCCCCTTCTTAAGCTGATCATCTTAAGCATTTGGGATGGTGGTATAATTTGTTGGTAAAGCATGTGCCCAGCAAGCTTGAGGCCCTATATTCAGTTCCAGCACTGCAAATTTATTTATTTATTTAAAATTTAATTCATTAGTTTTCTTTTCAGCAAATACAGGCAGTTTGGTACCATCATTTAGATTCATCCATGATCTACCCCCAACCAATGGACCCTCCTTCTTGCTGTAATGGGTCCTGCATTCTGGAGTTAGTCTGCAATTATTGGTATGATAAATGTCTCTGCATATCATGACCCAACATGTGACTCTGACATTCTATCTGCCCCCTCTTCCGCAAAATTTCCCTGAGCCATGTTGGGTTCATTTTTGGTGTGCTTCAGTGTTGAGGTGTTGGGGGCCTCTGAGGCTCTGGCTCTCTGATTTGGGAGTTGATTTTTCTCTGTGTTGGTCTCCTTCCCCTTTGTGCTGGTATCCAGCTCATCAGGAAAACAGCACCCTTGCTTGTTTTGCCAATTTTCCTTAGTTTCATTTGGGCCCCTTTTGAGGTATGTTGGGGCAGCTCTTTCCTTAGGATTTGCATCTATCTGAAAAAGAGAAGCAGATTCTCCAATGGAGAGTAATTTAGCACCCGTAAAATTGAGATACTTTTTAAATAGAGTTTAATAGGTGTAGGCCCTCTTGTGCCCCAATGACTAATGGTAACTTGATATTGGAGAGTGGGCTTATGTTTGGATATGGTTGTGACTTGTTTCCCAGCTCTAGCTATGGGTCTTGTACCACTGAGGGGATCAGTTAGCCAAATCAAGAGCAGTTGGATCCCCACTATGGCTGTGTGCCACTATTACACTTGTGTGGGCATCACATAGGTTACTTGTTACCAATTAGGTTAGACCATGAGTTGCTTGGACAGATATTGATCATTTCCCCCAGTTGCCCATGTAGCACCTTCTGGCACTAGACATGCTGACTGTCTGGGGACTGACTCTCTCCTCGCTTCCAGCCATGCTGTTCGATTTTACGTGTCAGCTGCGTATGGAGTCTTCAGCAATAGGGTTTTACCACTGACCTTTGGTGGGTCATCAAGTACTCTGACAAAAATCTGTCATTGTTTTAAGAAACCTTGTAGGTTTCTCTGATCAAGTGCTCATTGTGGATGATAGCTCCATGCTGGTAGTGGGGGTGACAGGTCAGTGCCCACTAAGAAAATGAGGAAAAACATAACTAACATACAAGAGTTAGAGAGGAGAGAGAGAGAAGGAAAGGTGGAGAGGAAGGGAAGGAAGATGTAGAAGATTTAGGTTAGTATTGATCCTACCCTCTCCAGTGTCTTGTGGTTCAGGTGTTTCCTGTAAGGGTCTAGTGAAGGTTCAGCCATTTGGTCTGCCTTTTAGGAAGCAGAATTTTAAGGTACCATTGCCATTTGGGTCCAGATTAGTGTATCCCACCCCTTTGATGCCCTCCCCTCCCTCCCCATTCATCTAGTGTCTAGTCCATGAGGTGCTTACTGGGTATGTAAGGTATCTTGGGTAGATTCAGATTAGGTGTTGTAGATGACTGAGACTATGTGTCGATTTTTTTTTTTCTGTGATTGGGTAAATTCACTGAGAATGATCTGTTCCAGGTTCAACCATTTCTCCTCAAATTTCTTTGTGTCGTTTTTTTCTTACTGCTGTATAGAATTCCATTGTGTAGATATACCACAACTTTGTTAACCCTTCTTCTAGTGATGGACATCTGGGTTGATTCCAGCTTTTAACTATTACGAATTGAGCCATTACAAACATGGTTGAGCAAATCTCTCTGGCCTGTGGTTTGAAGGTTTGAGGGTAGATGCCCAGTAAGGGAATAACTGGGTCTGTTGGTATCTCTATAGTCAGCTTTTTCAGGAGTCTCCATATTGCTTTCCAAAGTGGTTGTACCATCCTACATTCCCACCAACAGTGAATAAGTGTTCCTGCTTCTCCACATCCTCACCAGCATTTATTTTCATTTGATTTTTTGATGTTGGCTATCCTTATTGGGGTAAGGTGGAATCTCATAGTTGTTTTAATTTGCATTTCTCTGATGATTAGGGATGATGAACATTTTCTTAAGTGTGTGTTTGCCATTTGTATATCTTCCTCTGTGAACTGCCTGTTCAACTCTGTGCCCCATTTTGTGAGTGGGGTGTTTATCTTCTTATTGTTTAGAATTTTGAGTTCTTTGTAGATTCTAGAGATTAGGCCTCTATCAGTTGGACAACCCGCAAATATTTTCTCCCATTCTCTGGGTAGTATATTGGCTTTGCTTATTATATACTTGTCTGTAAAGAAACTCTTCAGCTTCATGATCCCATTGGTTGAGTGACTATTTAAGAACATGAGCCAATGGGGTTTTGTTCAGGAAGTCTTTTTGCATTCCTATGTCATGAAAAGTACTTCCTAAATTTTCTTCCAATAGTATTCGAGTTTCTGGTCTTATGTTGTGGTCTTTGATCCATTTGGATTTGAGTGTAGTGCATGGTGAAATGTGTGGATCAAGTTTTAGTTTCCTGCATGTGGTTATCCAGTTTGTCCAGCACCATTCATTGAAGATGCTATCTTTTTTCCAGCCTATATTGTTCGGGCCTTTGTCGAATATCAAGCAGCTATAGTTGCTTTACCCAAAATCCGGGTCCTCAAGTCTATTCCATTGGTCTATACTGTTTTTATGCCAGTACTATGCTGTTTTTATTACTATGGCTTTGTGGTATAGCTTTAGATCAGGTATGGTGATACCACCAGAGGTATTTCTTTTGCTGAGGATGTTTGCATATACGAGGCCTTCTGCCTTTCCATATGAAATTTGAGATCATTTTCTCTATCTCTGTGAAGAACACTGTAGGGATTTTAATTGGAATTGCGTTAAATCTATATATTGCCTTTGGTAGGATTGTCATCTTCACAATGTTAATTCTGCCTATCCAGGAGCATGGGAGGTCTTTCCATCTTCTCAAGTCCTCCTCAATTTCTTTTTTGAGAGTTTTTATATTTTCGTTGTATAGATCTTTTACTTCCTTGGTTAATGTTATTCCAAGGTATTTTTTTATTTTATTTTATTGCTATTGAAAATGGGACTATGTCCCTTACTTCTTTTTCTGTATCTTTGTTATTTTCATACAGACATGCTGCTAATTTTTGTACATTGATTTTGTATCCTGCTATTTTGCTATAGGAGTTAATCACCTTCAGGAGTTTTGGGATGGAGTCTCTCGGGTCTCTTACATATACAATCATGTCATCAGCGAATAGAGCTAACTTAACTTTCCAAAATGTATCCTTTTTATCAAATGTCACAGTCATTACCCTAAATATTAATGGCTTTAATTCACCCATCAAGAGACACAAGCTAACAGGGTGGATCAAAAAACTAGACCCCTCAATCTGCTGCCTTCAAGAAACCCACCCTACCACTAAAGACAGAAACCTCCTCAGGGTGAAAGGGTGGAAAACAACATTCCAAGCAAATGGGAATAAGAAACAAGCAGGTGTAGCTATATTACTATCAGATAAAATTGACTTCAAACCAAAATAACCAAAAAGGACAAAGAAGGCTACTTCCTACTTATCAAGGGAACAATCCATCAAGAGGATATACAATCATAAATCTGTATGCACCAAACACAGGGGCACCACAGTTCATAAAACAAAACCTTGACAATAAAACAGAAATAACCACCAACACCATCATAGCTGGGGACTTCAACACACCATTATCAGCAATAGACAGATCATCCAAACAGAAACTCAACAGGGAAGTAAGAGAGTTCAACAAAACCATAGAACACTTAGACCTAACGGACATCTACAGAACTTTGCATCCCAAATCCACAGACTACACATTCTTCTCAGCAGCCCATGGAACATTTTCTAAAATAGACCATATACTGGGTCACAAAGACTGCCTCCACATATTTAGGAAAATCGACATAATTCCCTGCATGATAATCAGATCACAATGCTATATTGCTAGAATTCAACAACAAAAGACCCACCATAAATCCCAACGGCACCTGGAAACTGAACAGCATACTTTTAAACAATAAATGGATAGTAGATGAAATAAAAAAGGAAATTGAAAAATTCCTGGAATTGAATGACAATAAGAACACACAATACCAAAACTTATGGGACACAATGAAGGCGGTCCTCAGGGGAAAATTCATAGCACTCAATGCCTTCATAAAAAAGACAGAAAGATCCCAAATCAATAGCCTAACCATCCACATAAAGGCACTGGAAAAACAAGAAAAATCCAACCCAAAGAGCTCCAGAAGGAAGGAAATAATTAAAACCAGAGCAGAAATTAATGAATTGGAAACCAAGGAAACAATTAAGGCCATTGACAAAACAAGGAGCTGGTTCTTTGAAAAAAATAAACAAGATTTGACAAACCTCTGGCCAATTTGATCAAGCAGAAAAAGGAGAGGCTCCAAATTAACAAAATTCAAAATGAAAAAGGAGAGATCACAACAGACATAAGTGAAATTAGGAGAATCATCAGGACTTATTTCAAAAACCTCTACTCCACAAAACTGGAAAATGTGGAGGAGATGGATAAATTCCTGGACGCATATCATCTACCAAAGCTAAACTCCCAGAGCAGATTAATCACCTCAATGAACCCATCACACTCATGGAGACTGAAAAAGTAATAAAAAAAAAAAAACTCCCCAAAAAGAAGAGTCCAGGACAGGATGGATTCCCAGTCGAATTTTATCAAACCTCCATGGAAGAACTCAAACCAATCTTCCTAAAACTGTGCCACACAACTGAAGAACAGGGAAAGCTACCCAACTCCTTCTATGAAGCTAATATCACCCTAATCCCAAAACCAGGCAGAGATGCCACAAGAAAAGAAAACTACCGGCCTATTTCCCTAATGAACATAGATGCAAACATCCTGAACAAAATTCTCGCAAACCAAATCCAACAACACATCAAAAACATTATCCACCTTGACCAAGTGGGATTTATCCCAGGAACACAAGGGTGGTTCAACATACGAAAATCTGTCAATGTAATACACCACATAAACAAGCTTAAACATAAAAACCACATGATCATTTCGATAGATGCAGAAAAGGCTTTTAACAAGCTACAACATCACTTCATGATCAAAACATTGGAGAGAATCGGCATGGCTGGTTCACATCTTAACATAATAAAGGCAATATACAAAGCTCCAAAGGCCCAAATAATACTTAATGGAGAGAGACAGGAGGAATTCCCATTAAGATCAGGAACAAGACAGGGATGTCCTCTCTCACCTCTGCTTTTCAATATAGTTCTGGAAGTCCTAGTTCAAGCAATAAGACAATTTATTTATTTTTAAAATATTTTTATTTATTTTCAAGCATAAAGAAGAGGGGAGGCTAAAGAGATGGCTCAGAACTTATAGCACTTGACTGCAAAGTATAGGGGCCATGGTTTGCTTCACCAGAACCCACATAAAGCCAGATGCATGTGCATCTGGTGCTATTTCCAGTGGCTAGAGGCTTTGGTGTGCCTAGTCTTTCTCTCTCTACCTGCTTCTTTCTCTCAAATAAATAGAAAGAGACAAAGGCAGAGCAAATATGGGTATGCCAGGGCCTCTTGCTACTGCTAATGAATTCCAGATGCATGCCCCACTTTGTGCATCTGGCTTTATGTAGGTAATGGGAAAATGAAGCCAGGTCATTAGACTCTGTAGGCCAACATTTTAACCACTGAGCCATCTCTCCAGCCCATTTGCTCTTATTTTATCAGATTATAATTCTGTACAAGGCATCCCTAGGGGTCCTGTCTGTTATGGCCAGTTCTAAGGTGCTGGGATGAACATACAAACCAGACATGGCTGATGGGAGGGAGGGGTTTATTTTAACCTTACATGCAGAGGAAAGTTCCATCAGTGGCAGAAGAAGCTGCTTCCATAAGTCCCAGCAGAGAGATATAACCAAACACCCAGAAAGAAACAAAAAGCAGCAAGCAAGGACGCAGGCAGAGCTCAAAAATCTTTCTGTATACCATTAGGCTAGAATTCAGATCCATCCCCAAACACACCTGAGGGTTAGACTCCAGGATCCACACCTCCTCCCACCCACACCCACCCCCCCAGCAAAACCTCCCACAGCCAGGTGACTGGAGCTCCAGGTTACAAATTTCAATAAAACACCTGAGTCTATGGGGGACATACAATCAAATTATCACACCCTCTAATCTCATCAGAAGAGAAAAAAAAAAAAACACGCTTCTGGAATGTAACTTGAGAGCCACTAAAATGGTACAAATGACTAATGCTAAGACAATTTATCAGGATACTCCTGTGAAAAGCCCACATCTACACATATGTCTTACTTTCCCTCCAGCGATTCTCTGTAAGTAGCACACACCAGTGGTTCCTTTGTCTAGGGCTATGACAGACCCTTAGGATGTGTGAAAAAGCACAGACCAATGCTCTTTGGGGTGTTTTTCTTAATATCTTTACTAAAGTTTCAATTCTGTCTCAGCTATATATATTTGAGAAAGAAGAGTGAGAGAGAATATGGCTGTGCTAGGACTTCTCACTGCTACAAATAAACTGTAGACACATGTACCACTTTGGACATCTGGCTTTATGTAGGTCTGGGGAATTGAATCCAGGCCATCAGGCTTTGCTAGTAAGCACCTTCAATTAAGGGTCCTCCTAGAACAAAGGGAAGACATCTATGTGCCTGCTGGCAGGTTGTGACCCTGGGCCTAAATGTGCCCAGTATCTTGGAATGTGTGCAAAGCAAACTAGCACCTTGCCATGTAGGTGAGACAAAGGGAGCATGGAATCACCAGATGATATAAAAGGAAAAGCTCTTCTACACTCAAGGCTCAGCCTGTGCAGTTGAGTCTATCAGGCCTATGCCATACCGCCATGTACAATTAAATGCTGCTTCCTGTCTAAGATTCCTACCTCTTTGTAGGGAACTTTAACAGCCATCTCCTCATCTCACCAACTGTTTCACACTGGTATTTCCTAAATTCTTTTGTCAATGCCATGAATCTTGGACTTAGCTTGAGACAAGGTCCCTAAAATATTAATTTCTCACAATGCTTAGCGTGACAGTGTGCAGCCATATCTTAGTCCCCTCACCACTGACAATCCTACCAAAGCACACCTTAGTGAACCGATTAGTTTATAGGGTTATTTACAGAGAATGAATGAGGGGTGGGTTACTGGAGTGTGAGTGACCCTAAAACAGCTGCATTGCCACTAAGTCCCACCCCATCATGGATGATGACCTCATGGAAGCTGCATCAGAGATTTCCTTTCTTTTTAAACAATTTTTTTTATTTATATTTATTTGAGAGCAACAGAGAGAGGGAGGGAGGGAGGGAAGAAGGGAGACTGTGTGTGCCAGGGCTTCCAGCCCCTGCAAACAAACTCTAGACATGTGCGCCCCCATGTGCATCTAGCTAACATGGGTCCTGGGGAATCAACCCTTGAACCGGGGTCCTTAGGCTTCACAGGCAAGCGCTTAACCACTAAGCCATCTCTCCAGCCCCAGAGATTTCCTCTTTCAATTAACTTCTCATTTCCTAGCTTCTCCCCAAGAAGTAATGGCTAGAACACCAGTGAGGGTTCTGTGACCCTCTCCTCTTACCAGGGAATTCCAATAACTCCATTACCATTACCATACACTGGAATATTACTGCATTGCTCTGCTCAATTAGTTTGCCAAGGTTAGTGGACCAAGGCATCCTCTACTCCAAGATGGCATCATGTTATGCCCTCTCAGCGTGGGAGCTTTTCAATTTATGTCTAATGTGGTGTGGTGCCTTCTACACTCACCTGCAGGGGTAGTGGAAGAGGACACTCACCTACAGTGTCTGGATCATAACACTGGGTGTCCAGCTCCATTATTCTGAACCAGTCTCTTTACTGTTTGCAGAGTTCCAATGATTCTAAGGTTTCTGCTCCCCTATGAAAATAGGGCTCCTGGAATGCATGGCCACACCAACTTATTTATACGGGATTTGAAGATTCAAACTCTGGTGGTTTCAGGCCACCTCAGGCCCTCATGCTTGAACAACAGCATTTCCTTGCTGAGCCATCTCTCTAGCCCTCTGCTGTATTTAAACAAACCTTCCTGAACTTCCCCATCTGTATGTCTGTACTTATAAATTCTTTGCAAGTCACCAGACAAATGAGCTCAAGAGTAAAGCTATGCCCAGCCACAGCTCAAAGGGGCACTATTAGTCTCAAAAATGGCAACCATTTCTGAAGAAATTTGTTAACATGGATTCCGTGAATATTGTTTTACACTTGTTTTTGTTATTTCGAAGTAGGCTCTCACTCTGGCCCAGGCTGACCTGGAATTTACTATGTAGTCTCAAGGTAGCCTTGAACTCATGGCAATCCTCCTACCTCTGCCTCTGAAGTGCTGGGATTAAAGGCATGTGCCACCACACCTGGCTGTTTTTCACTTGTTGATCAGTTTACATCCATTTTTCTCTTCTTACAGCAAGAGTGCATTTTCTTTCATGGTAACCAGACTGGCGTACAGAACAGCAACACATGCTGGGAGGTTTGCTACCCTAGAAAGTGGCATCAAGGCCACATGCTAAGTGGCAAGACTATTGGGGAGGGAGAGGATTTCTTAAGCACCTTCTTTTATGAGACAGGCTCTTGCAGGCATGTGCCCAAGATAGTTTACAGACCTGAAACCTATAGTCATCAGTGAGTTGACCAGGAGCTGTGGCCTGGGTCTTCCTTCATTGATAAGCTACTACATGTTATGTGTAAGTATGTATTTAAAATGGTGTGTAAGCTGGACAGAGTGGTGCTAGGCGTCTTCTTGATGGAGCTAATCCATTTCACCACTGCCAACGCTTTGTCCTAGTCCATAATTTTAAATATGCTCACATACCTGTGCTCATCAACTTCATATTTTTCATGTCTAATCCTAAACACCAACCCCTAACCCTTCTGCTAACCCTAGCCAGTAACACTGATAGTGACCCCTCTCAAACCTTAGCATGACCCTGAATACCTGAGCCAACTTCAGACTACAGATCCCATACCCCAACCCAAGTTCCTAGACCCCAAACCCTAATACTGTTAAACACGAAATCTTAAATGCTAACTCCTGCCCTAACCCTTAAATTCCAACCCCTAACCCTAATAAACCCTAACTGTAAACCTTAACTATAAACACAAACCCTAACTTTAGCCATGAAAATTACCTTATCCCAGGACCCAACACTAAACCTGCTCCCAACCTCTCTACTCCAATGCTTAATCCTAATCACTAACCTTATACCCCAACTCTAACTCAAACTTGTAATCCTAATTCCTAACATTTTACTCTGGGCCCTGACCAGCTTCTCTAATCCCTAGCTCTCTGTATACCCAGCCCCTTTAATCTCTGTTCCTGAACCCAGACCATAGACCTAATCTCTATATCCTAATCTTGAACTTTACTCTCACTTACCTAAACCCAGACCTTAAATCCTTTCAACCCTAATCTCCTAATTCTAAACCCAACCCCTAACTTTAATACATGAACGCCCCTCCCCCCCCATTCTAATCCTTTCTCTCTAACCCTCATCCCTTTTATCCTAATTATGTTTAGTCCAGGATCCATTTTGGAGGCCCAAAACCTACTCAGTAAAGTCGTGTTATTCCACTCTGCTGTGTGGGTTTTGACCCTTACTTACTGGACTGCACCACTCTGTTCTGCTTTCTAAACTTTCTCACATCCCATTTGAAATGTGGTATAAAGCCAGATAGGAAAGGGTGGTGTCATGATGCTGAGGGTGGAGGGCCCTCCCTCCCAGGGACTGAGGAAGGACCACTGCACATGTGCCCCTTCTTGGTAGGTACAGTCCTAGCCAAGTTAGTTCTGGGGTCTCTAATCCATTTTATCTAAAAACAGACATGCAGCTGAGCCAGGGTTCCAGAACTTTCAGAACATCCTGTTCCTTTGCCCAGAATAGGAGGCAAAATACCCTGGAGGTCATCCTGCTTACCCTGTCCATGTGACTTTCCTGGCACCATCTTGCCAGGGATCAAGCTCCACTATACACAAAGAAGGCATGAACTGAGGCTGGGGTGAGCACAAGACTTGGCATGGATCCTCCTACAGCAACCCAAGACTTCTAAGAATCTGGGGAGAAACACCCTAGTAAGGGACCCCAAGGTCCAGCCCTGAAACCAGCAAACAGGTGGCTACTGGCAAAAACCCGACTTTGGATTTCTAGGAAGCTAATGTCAGTGCTCTTACCCCCTTCTAGAGCTAAGAGCTGCCAAGGCCACCCTTAGCAGTGTGACATCCCCTTTTCAGTCAAAAGTCTCCTGGACCAGAAGCTAATGTCCAGCCCATAGGAGACTTCTGCAACAGATTCCTGAGCAGGTGAATTGAGGGCCATCAGACACCCAGAATCTAGTCCACCACTCTGGCAACAGCTCACCAAGAAATTGAGCTTCTGGAAAATGTATAAAGAAATGACCAAGTAAATAAAGGATGAGTACATAAGATAGGAATGCCAGCCTAATGCTGTTCTGTGAGGAATGCTCACAGAACACATTAGAAACAAACAATATCTAGCAGTAGGGCGCCAAGGCATGAATTAGTGCCACCCTGCCATGAAACACTGGTCCCGGACTAGAAAGCTGGTTAGTCTATGCATTGATATGAACAGATGTCAGATATAAGAATATAAAATTCTTAAAACATTAAACCTGAATTTAGTTGAACATTTCACATAAAATGAATTACTTTCCCAGACTTCAGCAGGTACACCCAATATGGCCCATTCTGCTGGGCCATCTCTAAGCCAGGTATGTCTCTGGAACTCAGGGGAGATACCAAGGAAACACAGGAAAGTCAGAACATCCTAAATTACAGATGGGGTCCGATAGACTAGTGCATGGCAGATTGGGAGACGTTCTCCCTCCAGAGAGCCTTGCTGCACAAAGTACTAGGATCTGATCAATCACTATCTTTGATGTGATCCCACAAACATTTCTCAAATGCTTCCTCTAATACAGTAAGTTGCCAACGAAACTATTTAAACAGGGTAGTGGGTTAAAGACCTTAGTGCTTCTTACTGGAACCCTCTGGACAATTCTGGGAACCTCTGTCTTTATTCATAATAAAACTTTGTAACTAACAGTTGGACAACCCACAGTTGCTCCTCTTGTGGTGCTGGCTTGGCTCCACAGTGGATTCTTGGCTCAGGCTGGCCCCTGAGAACTCAAGGAGCATTCTGGCTCCCCAAAAAGCATCACTGGAGGCCTGGCTATCAGACCACTGCACCTGGAAAACAATTATGGTGTTATACAAAGAGGTACCACCTGCTAGACTTTGAGACTTGCCTTGTCACCTGAAAACCTCCTAATCCTGTTAAGACCCATTCTGGACTCAGGAAAGAACACTACCCCAGAGAAACCCCCAGCTAGCTCTGAATATACTGACATACAGCAACAAGTCACCTCTTCTCCTTCTTATTCACTGTCCAGAATCACTAGCTCTAATAGAGAAACACATAGTGTCCAAGAAAGGTCTCACCTGGCTGGAGAATGGGGGCTGGCTCAGGTCCATGGAAGACACAGGTCCTGGCAAGGAAGGTGAGGCTGGCACCATTTCTATGGGGCTAGGAAACAAGGTCAGTGTTAGCATGAACTCTATTTCCAGGGATGAACCTACCCAACTTGGCATCAGAACAGCCTCTATCTCAAGATAACACTGACCAACAAATCCTCATTCCACCAGAAGACCCAAGAGCATTGTATCCATTGTCCCCATCTTTTTATGCAGTCCCCTGGAGAGCTTTGTCTTCTTCTCCCTACTATGGAATCCCAGACCACTCTATACATATATATATAGCTTCTGTCTCCGCAGTCACCTGAAGACCTTGAACACCATCTGTCTACCACAGGAATTCATCTACTCCATATACAATCCACCTCTGTTTTGGCAATCCGCCATAAGCCCTGGTCCTGTGTCTTAGCCCACAGCCTGGATGTCTCTCCTAGGCTGTGAAAATCCCTTCAAAACCACGACTTGGAATGTGAAAAACATAAAACAAGGATTTTGATGTTGCTCACAAAGTTGTAGCCTTCTTCTGGAGAAAAACACCAGGAACAAGCAGGGCTCAAAGCAATATTTGGGCCAGCAATAAGTCACTACATACCAACCACAGGACAGGATGCTCATGTATGCTCTAATGTTTGAGGGTGCTATTTTGTAGAGGGAGGGACTGCTAATAGATAAGGGACATGACCTGCACAGTCTGAAATGGCAGATCCATAGATGATATCATACCCTACCCTTGCGATCTGCAGAAAGCCCTGTTTTAACCAAGGACTCTATGGGCTTACCTGTTGGTGAGGATGAATTTTGAAGCCTGAGGTGAGAGCTGGGTCACTTCTGTCTGTCCACTGGTTGGGCCTGACCCTCCCTCTGAGAATGAGCTCTGAGGATTGTCACTGTGCAGGTCAGTAAATCCTGTAGGTAAAGAAATTCCACAAACCATACTAAGAAGAATAAGTATGGCAGATATGTGGCACAGTTTCAAGTAGGTAGGCCATCTGGGCCACATGAGCCTATCCTGCCACTCCAGAGACTCAGCCCCCACTCCAAAGAAGGGACTAATACTACTTTGACCTCAATGGCCTATCAAACATCCAGAGACAAAGTAAAAGTCCTGTTTTGACTTCAATTTGGGCTTTGCCACCCTGGGCCACACACAGCCCAGTGCCAGAGGCTGAATATGCACTAGGCATGCTCCCTCCCACTGGGGGTGGAAGATACGGAGTTGCACTTCAGGTATCTCAAAGAAGATGTAGGTTTCACTGAAATTACATAAATATATAAGTAGCTGTAGCCTTACCCTTCCCTTTGGCATTCTCTTTACCCAAAATGTGTTAAGAGAATACCTCATAGGATTTTCCACTCTTAAACACAAGCCAGTGGATTTGGTCAGCTCTGAGTGAACACATGGATAGGGGAGAAACCTGATTGATCCCATCCTGTCCTGATTTTACAAGGCAGAGCAAAACTAATGAAACCTGGCCTCAGACCAGAACCATGGTCCTAGGGCCAGACATACACTGGCCTCCCTCTTGCCACCAGGGCAACTGTCTAACAGTGACTAGCTGCCTAGAATCATGTGAGACCATAAGGTACTTCCTGGCCACTTGCTATGTGGCTCTACTTCTGATTCAGCTGTCTTTTTTTTCATGCAGAACTTGAAAGACTTCACTCTGAAGATATGGTTCAATACCAATGTTACACATCCTAGATCACACACAATAAAGTAATGGGTTGTATTGTCTCTATTAAAGAGAAAGAGGAGTGAAAACTTACACACACATCCACAATTCTGTAGGGTCAGGAAGGAAGGGCAAGCCCGTAGCCATGTGGAATCTCAAAGGGAATGGTACAAAAAAAAAAAAAAAGTGGAGCTTAAAGACACCATGTTCTTTAAATTGAAAGGCTTAATAGGAAGATGAACTACAGAGACTCACACTTGGGACCATCAGTGTGAAGTTCACACTATGAACATGGAAAAGAAAACCTAGTTATCTGAAAAGAGATGAACATCTTACCAGACAACACTGGAAGCTATAAAATTTATTAAGTTAACAGACTTTATCCTTCAGTATTGCTTCTTCAAATTTCTGAAGGACACAGTATTTTTGACTTAGAATTCTATTCCTGACAAATGTGAAAACAGACTGAGGGCATTTCAAAATATATAAGGATTTAGAAAATCTACCTCACAGGCACCCTTTCTTGCAAAGTAACTTGAAGATGCATCTCACCCACACCAAAATTTAAAAAAAAAAAAGGAAAGGAAAGGAACGCGGGAACTTCAAAGAAGTATTGATTCCACTTAGGGAATAGTCACAGGAGTCTCAGGGACATTGGTACTTACCCAAGGCATGAGGAGCCCTCACCTGCCTGATAGCAGGAAAGGAAGGGCCCCCAAAAGTGTGTTTTCATATGAGATGCTTGAAATACTGGAAGGTATTATGGAAGTGATAAGAAATAAAAGAAATGCTAACAAAGTCAGGCATAGTGGCACATGCCTTTAATCCCAGCACTCAGGAGGATCACTCACTATGAGTTCCAGGTCAGCCTGAAGTAGAGCGAGACTCTACTTTAAAAAGAAAAGAAAGACATGCAGGTGAATTCACAGTATCTAGCAAGGTTTAAGGTCCCATGAGCCTGCTGTAGTCACTGGAAAAAATATGTAATTTAAAGATACAATGATGGGCTGGACAGATGGCTTAGCAGCGGGGCACTTGTCTGAGAAGCCTAAGGACCCAGGTCTGAATACCTACTATCCATGTAAGCCAAATGCACAAGGTGGCACATGTGTTTGGAATTCATTTGTAGTGGCTAGAGGCCCTGGTGTGCCCATTCTATCTGCCTGTTCTTTTCTCTCTTTCAAATAAAATATAAAAAAATAAAGATATAATGATATCTAAGAAAGAACAAATGACATTTTTTAAACTGAGCAGGGAGTGGACAAATCTGAGGAGACTGTCCTCCTCTTACATAGGTGAGTGACAGCAAGGGGAGTCACATGGAAGCAAGCATTTCCTTTCATTTTTAACTCTTTTCTCACAGTCTCATTTTTCAATCATGTGCATTTACCCACAATATATAACAAATAATAATTGGGGATATGTCATCAAACAACACAGATTCAAACAGAAAACCCTGGCCCTATGCCCATTTCCCATCACACAGAACTTTAGTAGGTGCATCTGGAGCACACTGTGGTCTATGCAATGTGGACACACCTGCAGGGCTGGGATCACTGAGGGCAGCAATGGACATGGAGTTCAGTCCACATTCATGGATTGGCTGCCTCATGTGGAAGCAAACTTCTTTGGAGGGTGACAGTGCAAGGGACATCATCCATGACTCTGGGGCAGCCACAGAGGGATCCAGCATGTCGCTGCCAGCAGCCAGAGGGCAGAGACTAGGGCCAGGACAGATGGAAGTGAGCATGGCAGGATGGTGGCCAGACCCTTCATGGTACCTTGTGCTTCCCTGAAGTGACCTGTAAGATATAGCAAACAATGCCCCTTGGTGAGTAGAGGCTCCCTCAAGCCAGGGCAGGGAAGCATGGGAGAAGACTCCAGCCAGAGTTGGGAATGTGGGCTGAAGCTGCTGAAGCTATGGCAACTAACTTAGCACTAATCACACTGCCTGCTCTTCCCTAAGTTTGCAAGGACTGGACTCTGACAGGGCATTTAGGCAACTAATAAAGCTTACTCTTCAGAACCTCAAAGTGGAAAATAGTTAGCAAGCTCCTGGTCATCAAGTGAAGAAATGACTGTTAATCCACGAACACTGGGAAGATGCTGATGAACATTTAATGAACATTCTATGAGTGCTAATGTACCTCAGATATGCTCTAGGCTTTTGTTAAACATCCCCTCAACCCCCGTAGCAATTTGCATTGGCAGAACATAATCCCCATTTCATAGTGAGAGGGCATATGAATGTGCCTTAGGTTACACAACTGGGCAGATCCACGTGTGGACCCTAGCACCATGGCTAACCAGCACTGGACTGCACATATTTCCCTTGTCCTCCCATCAGACTCATAGTTCATCACAGGAAAACAAGTGCAAGAAGCTCAGATGGTGCTCATCCAGGGGGACTGGAGAAGTGATTGATAATACTGACTCCATGAGGTACAAAACTGAAAATACTAGAAATGTCCAATCTCCACAGATAGGGTTAGGATTAGATTCTATACTCTGGTCTTGACCCAAAGAAGGGGGCTGAACAGGTGAAATGATCCCATGGCCTGAGAGAATGACAGTACCTGGCACCCAGTGGCTGTGAGATTGCGTTGACTCCAGGAAAGCTAACAGCCAGGGCCAGAGGTCCCCATGATCCCTGGGTGGTCTCTAGGGACAGTGGAGGTCCACTTTCTTCACATCCTGCTGAAAGCAGACCAGAGAGGGAAGACTACATACATGCAGCTGCAGCCCATTTCCTTGTTCCAGAAGATGAGAAAAGTTCTGCTGGTTGGAAATATGAGCAGTGTCTTCATCCCAATAAATCTCATGCTTTTTTTTCTTTTTCTTACAATAAATCTCATTCTTAACCTAAATTAAGACACTTTCCAAATCTACTCACTTTTGCCCCTATCCCTGGCCGTGTGCTGCCCCACCTCCAGACCAGCATAGACTTGCAGGACCAATGCTGGGTCAGACACATCCTATCATAAATTAGCCAATGAGCCTTTGGGAGACTCACCTGACCACTGAGAAATGGCCACAAACCCATGAGGGTTTCCTGAAGGTTGCAAGGGACTGAAAACCCTCTCCTTTGCAGTGGAGACGTCTGAGGCAGTCTGCTGGGCTGGCTTCATATGCTGAATAAGGTATCTCTGACGACGCCGGTAATTGGCAAACCAGTTATACACTTGCTCAGGGGTTAAGCCAGTCTCCAAAGCCAGATTCTCCTGCCCCAAAACAAGACTTCCAGCCCTGAGTTACAAGGGCATATAGAGGTAGCTGGATAGCTCATATCCACCAAGGAAGGGGAAAACAAGCCCTATATGACCTCTTTAAGGACAGAAGAGAGAATGATCTGTGAGTTGCTATATTAGAGAAAAGTCTGTCTCCTGAGCATATGCTGGGGAAGCAGACAGCAAGCCAACCCCAAGCCACACTTTGCCACCTAAAGCTCTGAACACAAAGGGCCTTAAGTCAGGCAAAGGGGCCAGAGTGGGACCACTCAGATCCTCTGAGCAGAGTTGGCATGCCCCTACTAGGGTACCCTTCATTACCCACAGTGACCCCAGACTCCAGATCACAGAGTAGAGCACTGGAGCCCCAGGGTGTGAAGTGGGTAGCCCTACATAAGAAAAACAAAGCCAGGTATGGTGGTGTACACCTTTAGCCCCAGCACTCTGGGGGCAGAGGTGGGAGGATCCTGTGAGTTCAAGGTCACCCTGAGACTACATAGTGAATTCTAGGTCAGCCTGGGCTAGAGTGACACCAAACAAACAAACAAAAAAACCCTGGAGCTGGAAAGGAAAGGTTGCTCAGTGGTTAAAAGTACTTGCTTGAAACCCCTGATGGCCTAGGTTTGATTCCTTAGTACCCATGTGAAGCTAGACTCACTAAGTGCATCTGGAATTCATTTGCAGGAGCAGGAAGTCCTCGCATGCTCATACTCACTCTCTCTGCCGGCCTCTTTTTGTGTCTGTCTGTCTTTCTCTCTCTCTCTCTCTCTCTCTTGAAGGAAGGAAGGAAGGAAGGAAGGAAGGAAGGAAGGGAAGAAGGAAGGGAAGAAGGAAGGAAAGAAGGAAGGAAGGAGGGAAGGAAGGCCGGCCTGAATTTTGGAGTTCAAGACAAGGTGGAGATCTCCGGTACCCTGGAAGACAGACTGAGGAGACTGGGGGTGAGGGGGGAGATGACTCTGAAGTGAGGTGACTCCAAGCAGGAGGAAGAAAAAAGGTACAGGAGCCACCTATGGGAAGGGGGATCTACTTGGGGGAAGGTGTAGAGAGCCATCCGGGAGACAGGGGAAGAGGACTTGGGAGCAGGCTTTGTTCTTACCCGCTGGGCCTTGCTGGGGTTGGTGCTGACATTTGTAGCAAAGTCCTGTAGATGATGGCGAACCTCTAGGGGAAAGGTCCGTTTCTTGAGGCCCTCGGGGCAAAGAGCAGGGGGTGGTGGGTTCCTGGGTGAATAAGAGGTTATAGGACAGGACCTCATCTTATTCTTGCTCAGGGCCTGGCACTCTGAAGAAAGTGATGCCTATGCCCCTCTATATCATGGACCCCCTCCTATGGGTACCTCTCCATCTTTTCCAGTTTGGAAGCCCTACAGCCTCTCCCATAGAAATGCAGACTTCTCATGCACAGTGTCCACAGGACACAAGTAGTCTCGCTCGGGAGCATCCTCTCTGTGACCTGAGGGTCCTGGGTGCATCTCAGTCCTCCATGTGTACCTTTCTTGTAGTACTCTGTACAAGCTTCCTCAGGGCCCCTCCCTCCCCAGTTGCTCTGAGCAGCATTCTCTAGTCCATCCCTGCATCCCATATGTAGCTTCTATGGCTGGAGTTCTCTATTGTTACCATCTTCCAGCTGCCCAGTGTGGCCACTTGTTCTTTTCCTCTCCTCTCACCTCCAGCACCTGCTCCCAGACCCAGTCACCTCAAGTACTCTGGTTCCTATTTCCCTGAAATGTCACTTGCTGACCCAGTGGGCGAGCAGAGTGATCATCTCTGAGCATAGCACAGCTCACCAACCTTCTTACAGCACACTTATTCCCTGTTCCTGACCACCAGCACATTCCTATGAACTATTAAATCTATAAATCTCTTGCCTTGTCCATAAACTCCTGGCTCCTCTTCCTCTTTGTCTGCCTCTGACTTGCTCCCTTGCAGCAGAACTTCTCAGAGAAATCCCCCATGCAAAACTTCAGGCAGGTAACTTAAGGTCTGTGCCTTCCTTCTCGCCCATAAATGGATGGGAATGAGTATAATGATAATTACTAAGCTATTGAGCATCTATCCTATGATGGGCACACTTCTGACTCCCACCAGTACTGATAATCCTCTCATCCGGCAGCCCCCCGTGGCCATCTGGAGCCTAGACATGAGGACTAGATGAAGTTATGTTCACTATATTGTGACAGTAACTGCTTAAGTGACTTCCTGCTCTTGTGTCCCTTTGGGAGTTTGGATAGCACATCCAGCCCTCAGAAGCACCATGCAAATAGCACATATGAGTTTCAGCAGGTACCTCTTCCTGCAGCGGAACTTTTGCACTGGGCTCAGTGTAGCCACACCCAGTTTCCTCATGGCCACACGGTAGTGAATATCATTCCAGAGCTGCACCAGCTCCTGGCTGCCACCTGGAACCCGGCACCCCTGTGGGAAGAACCCGCTGAGACCTTGCCATCCTCACCCACGCTGGAGTGTGTGCAAGTCTGTATCTGCCACCCATACTAACCCAGCCTCTGGACATGTAGTGATTCCTGCAGGAAGAACAGGTCTCTGGGTTTGAACCCACTGATCAAAAAAGCACCAGTGGTGGCCAAATAGTACAAGCTCTTCAACCCATGCCAGGCCCTGAGATGTGACACTGGGCCAGCCAGTTACCTTGAAAGTCATGGAAGACCCCCTGTGTCAGACATGAACAAGCCACAGGCTCTTCCCTTAATCCACTCTTAAACCCTTTAAAGGTTAAGCCCTGCCCAAGAAACAAGTGAACCCAGTTCTCCACTACATCCTGAATCTAAGGACAGTGAGCCACGACAAAGAGCCATGATTTGCCTTTGGCCACATAACAAAAGGGCATCCATGGGCTCCAATTCAAGAGGCCAGCATTTGACCCACACCTTAACACCTCATCCATCACCAGCAAGACTGCTCACCATGCTCTGGGCACAGTAGGATAACGGAGTGCCTGTCTGTGCTGTGACAAACCACTCAACCAATTAGCTAGCCTCTGCCAACAACTAAGGGCAGTCAGCACTGGCCTTCCTTATGACACATGTCATATCCATCAGTCTTACTTTAATAACCCTCCACCTGAGGCATCCCTGAAAGCCCTGCCTTCTCCTACTGAGTTCTGGGACCTCTGGCAACTGATGCTGACAGCCATTGACAGTTTGTCTAGCTGTGACCCATCAGACTCCGATCAGGTGAAGACCCTGCCTCCTTTATTGCTTGCTACAGGACTTGACTCTGGGTCCGAACACCCTACATGAGTCAGGTCCCCACCATTTCTGGTGTGGTAGACCCACCTGTCCCTCAGTCTCAAACACCTGGATGGACACAGCTGACAGCCATCCTAACCATGTTTCTTATCACAGAAGTTATGCCAATTCCATTCTTGTATCCTGTATCTTATTCACTTCATTCGTTTTTCTGTTGTTGTTTTGACACAGATGCTCACTATGTAGCCAATACTGGCCTTGAACCTGCCATCCTCGTCCTTCAACCTCTTAAGTGCTAGGATTTTAAGTGTGTAGTATGATGCCAAACTTCAGGACATGTTCTGATGTCAAATGTGCCAAAGCTCAAGGTACCAGCACATTACAAAGACTCACTGAGCATGGGCATCTGGGTCTGTGGGGACCCTCCTGTGGACCAGGACACTGGCTCTCCAAAGCAGGATCATATCCATTAGCTGGCAGAGTGCCTGACAGGATCATCACTCTATGTGGATTTGGTGAGAGGTCATTTTACCTAATTAGCAAACAACTTATTACTTGGTCAAGTGAGAGTGGGCATCCTGCCTGAGCTTAAATCACACTGGAATTAGGAAGTTGCTGTGGCCCCACATTGACTGGTCCATCCCCAATCCTACCTCTAGAACTCGGCAAGCTGCCTGTTGCTGCTCCTGCTGAAGTAGGACGCGAGCACACACCAGGGCCACGTCCGCATTGTCCAGCAGATACAGGCGGAGCTGACTGCCCAGAACTGCTGCCACCAAAGGCTGCACCTGAGCAAAGTCATCCTGGAGGTCCCGAAACAGCCTTCCCGCAAGTGTCACCAGCTCTTCAGGGGGAGAGCAAGAGCCTCCATGCTCCCTCAGCAGCTTCAGAAAGCTCTGCATCCCACAAGAGCAACTCTGCCAACACAGAACAGTCAAAACTCCCAACACCAACCATGAGTCAGCAGACTAATTCCGGGAGGCAAGTGATACCTGATCCCAGGCTACGACACCTGTAAAATAGGATAACTCGCCCGAAGAAAAGGTGGGGTGGTCTCACTCACCCTCCTTCTAGTCTCTCCCCAGGCAGTTGTATCACCCAGCGCCGTGTAGTTTGCAACCACCCATTTCACTAGTTTGCCTTCCCCATGTCTTCTCCCCCCTCCCCCTCCTTCAGGCTCCGCACAGCCACGACCCATTTCCTCTCGTTTCCGCTGTGGCCTTCGTGGGTTCGCCACAGGGCTGGTGTCGGCTGCACGCGTGGGAAGGCATCCACCCGACTACACTCACCCACCCCACTCACCCACCCGCGACAACCGGAGCCCGCCTCAGACCGCGCCCCAGACTCGGGCGTCCCGCGGGCGCAGGACGACGGGCTGGTGGGGCCAGGTGGGCTCTCCTCGCGGGGAGGGAGGTAGGGAGGGGCCGGCGCGGCGGGCCTGGCCCTGGCGGGAGCTTCCGGCAGGCCGTTCCCGCTGGCGGGCTTACTCCAGCACGCACCTCACCGCCCTCGACGGACGGACGAGGGCTTCCTGGGGAGGTTCGTCCAGCGCGGCCGCGGGCAGGCGCAGGCTGTCCTGGGCGGACGGGACAGGCTCCTGCGGCGCTCCGCGACCAGCCCTGGTGGCCCGCCGCCCTACCTTCGCGACGGAAGCCTCAGCCTCTCAGAGGCGGCGGCTCGCACCTCCGGCGGGACGCGGGGCTGGGAAGGCGTCTGCCCGACGCCCCGCCCAGCCTCCCCGACCCTTCCGCTGGCGCCTGGGCACTGGAGACCACCGCCCGCTTCCGCCCTGGGAGCGGCGCCCTGGCTACAAAGTATCCACCTGGGGCCAATCACACGGCCGGCTCCGCGGGCGGAAGGCGCCAAGAGCACGCTCGGCCTGGCCGAGGAGTGGGAGGGAGCTGTGACCAAAGAGTGACCGCCCCCCCCCCCCCGCCGCGGCGCTCTCCAGGTGGGCTGAGGTCGGGCGGATGCCCACACAGTGGGGGCGCCTCTGAGCTGACTCCTGTGGGACGCTGAAGGGGTCCCGCCCCAGAGAACGAGCCCTCGGTCCAGAGGACTGCAGCCTTGTGGCTATGGGGTGCTGAGAGCTAGGAGGGGCTGGCAAAGGTGGAGCCCCTGGAGCTGGTTTGAAGGGTTGCCAGGGCCTGCTTAGGTAAGTTAAAGAGAAAAGTTAAGCACATCTTGGTGAAGGTATAAGCATATGTTTAAAACAAAAAAACTGGGCGGGAGAGATGGCCTAGCGCTTAAGCGCTTGCCTGTGAAGCCTAAGGACCCCGGTTCGAGGCTCCATTCCCCAGGACCCACATTAGCCAGATGCACAAAGGGGCCCACGCGGCTGGAGTTCGTTTGCAGTGGCTGGAAGCCCTGGAGTGTCCATTCCCCCTCCCCCTCTCTGTCTGTCTGTCTGCCTGCCTCTTTGTGTCTGTCACTCTCAAATAAATAAATAAAAATAAACAACAAAAACTGACAGAAATAGACCAGGTTATATCCTGCAGACCCAAGACCCTAGCCCAGACACATTGTGCATTAGTAGAGGGAGAATCGCTGCAATCCAAGTGTGTGTAAGAAGATATGTCAAATACAGTTATGGTTATTAGTAATTATACTGAGGAGGCCATTGGGCCATGTTGAATGGTACAACCAAATGGTGTGCTTTGAGCCCATTTGGAAAGTAGAGGTAGAATTATATAGACAATAAAATTGGTTTTTGCTGTTCCTATTGTTGATTTTTTTTTTTTTTTGAGACAGCGACTTATGTAGTCCACTCTAGAACACAGTTCTCTATGCAGCTGAGGCTAACCTTGAACTCCTGATCCTCCTGTTTCCAACTCCAAAGTGCTGGAATTGCAAGCATGAACCAATATGCTAGACAATTATTTTTATTAGATATTTTAATCTCTAATCTTTTTTTTTTTTTTTTTTTGGGGGGGTAGCGTCTCACTGTAGCCGGGGATGACCTGGAATTCACTATGTAGTCTCAGAGGCCCTCAAACTCATGGCAGTAGTCCTACCTCTGCCTTCGGAGTGCTGGGTTTAAACGCATGCATCACCATGCCTGGCTTTAGACATTTTAATTTTCTTTCTCTGGCTTATTTATAGTTTCTGCCATTTTGTTGTTGTGTTGTTGAGGTAGGGTTTCACTCTAGCCAGGCTGACCTGTACTCACTCTGTAGCCCAGGCTGATCTTCAACTCATGGCGATCCTTCTACCTCAGCCTCCTGAGTTCTGGGAGCCACTTAGTATATACTTTTTGTAAAATGATTTTTCTGATTTGCTATTTTTAAATACATGTCAAGGAATGGGGAAAGAGGATGACATCGTTGTGGAGAGCAATCCTGACCACAAAGGTGTGCTGAACCTGGAGGCTGGTACACAGACCAGACATTTACAAATGTCTGCAGAAACTTTCTCACAGAGGAGCTTTTCTAGAGACACATCCACATGCTTTAGAAACACAGTACACTGAAATGGAAATGTAGCTCATCACTCACTGAAGGTGTTGCAGTCCGGTTCGCATTGCTGGTAGAAATCACCCAACCAAGAGTAGCTTCTGGGAAAAAGAGATTTATTTTGGCTTACAGGCTCGAGGGGAAGCTTCACGATGGCAGGGGAAAACGATGGCATGACCAGAGGGTGGGCATCACCCACTGGCCAACATAAGATGAACCACAGCAACAGGAGGGTGTGCCAAACACTGGCATGGAGAAACTGGCTATAAAGCCCATAAGCCCGCCCCCAACAATATACTCCCTCCAGGAGGCATTAATTCCCAAATATCCATCAGCTGGGAACCTAGCATTCAGAACACCTAAGTTTATGGGGGACACCTGAATCAAACCACCACATTCCGCCCCTGGCCCCCATAAACTGATATCCATACATGATGTAAAATACAATGCATTCAGTCTGACTTTAAAAGTCCCCATAGTTTTTATCAATTCCAATGATGCTCATACATCCCCATAGTTCAAGATCTTTTAACTGAGCCATAATACCAAAATATAATCTCAAAAAACCCATAATGGCACAGAATAAATATTCACACTGCAAAAGATGGCATTGAGCATAGCAGAGGAACATTCAACCAATACAAGCTTTAAAACAACCAGGGCAAACATCAAACTCTGTAGCTTCAAGTCCAGCAACTCTAGCCAGTGACAAATCTTCAAGTCTGATAATTCTAAACAGCAACAAGTCTCTGGCATTCCAATTCCGCCCCTCCAGCTAGGCTACTCACAATCCTGGGAACGTCATCGGGGCCGGCAGCTCCTCGGCAGCCATCTCATGGTCCCGGCATCTCCACTGGGTCTCCACTGCAAGCCACGGTTCATCCTCATGGCCCCATGGGGTCTCTATGCAGGCAACCAGCAAACCTGCTTCACACTGCCCATGGCCATTTCAAAAACACAAGACCGTGTTGCAAACTCAATGACCCTCTTTCCAGCATTTCTTATACTCCAGGATACCAGGTAGGGTGCCAATTTGTTAATCCAGGGAGGAATAAAGCAGACTTTGAAGAACAGGACACTCCTTGAGCACTCAGGCCCCTTCAAAAGAGTCGACATTCTTCTTCTTGCCCCAGCGCAGTTCAGCTAGCCCAGTCTCATAGGTTGTAATCTCTCAGTTGCAGCTGAATGGGCAGCAGTTCACCCAAAGATTTTCCTTTCTGTGCCATATCCCTCTGCACACACCAGTTCATTTCTACGCTAAGCAACCCTGCACAACTTCTCAGGACATGGGCACAAGAACAAGCTTCTCACACAAACTGTATCCCAGTCCAGGCACAGCTCTTTCTCACCCTCATAAGCCAAACCTCACAGTCCATAGTTCTTACTGCATTCAGGTCTTTCCGCTGTGACCAGGATAGACAATCAAGCTGTACTTACAGCACTGCAAAGCATCTCTTAGGCCAAGGTTTCAACTCTTTCCACATTCCTCTTGAAAATCAGCTCCAAAAGGCCAAAGCCACAGTCAGGTGTCTAGCAGCAATCCCGCTCCTCAGTACCACTTTACTGTTGCAGTCCGGTTCGCATTGCTGGTAGAAATCACCCAACCAAGAGTAGCTTCTGGGAAAAAGAGATTTATTTTGGCTTACAGGCTCGAGGGGAAGCTTCACGATGGCAGGGGAAAACGATGGCATGAGCAGAAGGTGGACATCACCCCCTGGCCAACATAAGATGGACCACAGCAACAGGAGGGTGTGCCAAACACTGGCATGGGGAAACTGGCTATAAAGCCCATAAGCCCGCCCCCAACAATATACTCCCTCCAGGAGGCATTAATTCCCAAATATCCATCAGCTGGGAACCTAGCATTCAGAACACCTAAGTTTATGGGGGACACCTGAATCAAACCACCACAGAAGGGTTAATAGCGTTCCCTGAAAACCAGATGGAACTAAAAAGTTAATAACTAAGGCTAGAAAGCAATAAAAGAAACAACCCCGACACCTCCACAGATTGATGTATTCATTTTAGCTCAGATGGCCTCAAAGGACCAGAAACCATCTGGGTATTCTCCCTTAGACAATCCTGGCTGAAGAAGCCTATTCTGAACAAGGACACAAGTGGTTACAAGTTTCTTATCTACTGCATCTGGTACAGTCTTGTAAGTTTGAGCCCCAGCCTGACTCAGTGCTTCAGCCTTCATCCTGCAGGAAGGCTGCTGCCCCTTGCTGTTTCTCTCAATAAACAGTCTGTCTTTAGCAATCAATCCCAGTGTTCTCTTTTGCTTTTCTCTTACACTTTCTTTACAGTCACCACACCCATTAAAAATATGTGAATTGTAAAACTCACTGAATGACTAAGGACCACCCCTACCTGATTCAAAGTCTGCTAACTTAGGTGTTGCATTGTTTAAGAATACTCATCAGTACAACTGTTTATGATCTTCACTGTTTTTTATCTGACAAATGCAAAGTAAAATCCTGTTTATGCCCTGCATAGGGTACTAAAAATGACCCTATTTTACAATAGTTGTCTGATGAGAACAAAGGACTTGGGTTGATTATGACATTCACTTTTAATGGAAGCTTATTCTTACATCACAAGGTAATGGCAAAATCTAGCCAGCCTTCTGGTTAAGTTGGACTGTCTAGCTTTCCCTCCATGCTCTGATGAGAAACAGCCATTAACACAGAGCACTCTAAAGCAGACAACTGCTACTTTCAGATTTCCTATTCCTTCTTGTACCTAAACTAAGATTGACTCCCAGTTCAGTTACTTAACTGCCATGTGACTGAAAAGTTACTGACCCAATTTAAAAGATTACAGGAATTCTTCAAGGGATATAATAAAAAAGAACTTTAAAAGTTCTATCCTCATCATCATCATTACTTTTTCTCATTGTTCTTTGAGGCACAGTTTCAACTCTAGTCCAGACTGATCTGGAACTTACTCTAGCTCCAGATTGGTGTTTAAATCTGAGAGATCCTCCTACCTCAGTTTCCCAAGTGCTGGGATTATAGGTGTGTGCTTATATGTTTTTAACCCATTCGAAATCTGTGAAGTTCCCCCTTCCCTTTCTTTTTTTAAAAAAAATTAAGAGCAATGCAGAGAGAATGTATGTGTATATATAGGTATGTATATCACATGTAAGTACATGTTGGGGCCTCTTGCTACTGCAAACTAACTCCAGATGCATGCAGTACTTTGTATCTGGCTTCATATGGGTACAGGAAAAATGAACCTGAACCAGCAGGTTTTGCAAGCAAGTACCTTTAGTTACTGAACTATCTGCCCAACCCCTTCTTTTTAGAAATTTCTTGGAAGTTCTTGCTCTTGACCATGTTATATTTAGTTGAACATAGTTTCTCACTCCTCATTCATAGAAGGTGGGGGCCTATTGTGATCAGCCTCTTAAGAACCACTGCTTCACCCTGAACTCAGATACCTCCAAGGAATCCCCCCTACCACCAGGGGCTCCCAATTCCCTCTGCCCCAACTCACAGCATTCTCAGTGGTTTCTCTGCATAAATTCCTCTCTTGAAAGATGTCTCCATGAGGGTGTCTCATAGCTGTTGGGTATCAGCCTGTTGGGCCCCCTCCATGGGCTCATAAAACTAGAGAGCTGGTCTTCCAAGAAACACCTGGGTAACATGCCTGACTCCCCCCCGGGGGGGGGGGGGGCTGTGCATGACATCCTAGGATAATTGCATGAAAAACAGCAGGAACATAAAAGCTATGGAGAGACCCCACTTCCCTTCCTCTCTTGCAGGTAGGCACAGTCCTCTGCAGGCAGACATAGATAGGGGCACAGGATAGGAACACAGGATTCTCAAAGTGGCCCAATACACAGATATGGAAGGGACTGGGAAAAAGTCCTCTTTGCTCACAGGAGTTAAGAATCAACACTAGCCTTAGAGGGTTGGTAGCCATTCTTTTTGCAAGCCCAGGCAAATCTAAGCCCACTTCTAGTGATGAGCTACAGGGAGAATGAAGCCTTACAGCCACATTCCTCTAGTTAATGTCCCAAAGATCCCTTCAAAATGATCTCCATGGCCACCTGGAATTCAGTGGTGAGATTGCAAGTGGTGCCAACACACCCTGAAATCTGGATTTATAATATCTAGGCCATGTATCCTAGAATACTTCCTCCTAAATAAGTCTGAGACTAGCCTGAGGTGAAAAACACATTAAATGGCTCTGTAATAAAAGATGGATGTAGTTATGCACATGTATAACCTTAGTCCTGTGGAGAGTGGAGACTTGCTGGAGCTTTCAACTCCAGAATCAATAAGACTCCTTTGTAAGGGAAAACAAGTGGGTGAATGATGGAGAGGAACACTGTTCCTCTGGCCATAGAAAGCAGGCCCATGTGGGTGTCACAGGCAAGTAAATAGGGTGTTGCATCAGTACATACATGTGCATACCACACCACATATACTATGCCCCCGCAAAAAAAAAAAAAACACCAAAACTTAGCAACAAAATACCCCTCTATAACATTTAAGAAAAAGGAGAGATTGCTCAGTAGTTAAAGGTGTTTACGTTTACTGTCAGCCTAGGGTTCAACTTCCTACATACCCATGTGAAGCCAGAATCTGGCATTTCTTTACAGTAGCAAAAGACCCTTGTACTCTCATTCACACTCCTCCCCCACCCACACAAACACACAGTGCAAATAAATTTTAAGTTACAAAAAAGTTTAATGCAATGTTTAAAGATTCAAATATATGCCAAAGAACCAATAATCCATAGATTATCAAAATTTTAAATAAAGCTGAAGTTGGTATTTCAGTGTTCTTTTTGCTCAAGGCTCTTCATCAGCTCACCCCCCACTTGATTATAGGTCAGGTGCCAAGTTGGAAGGGGCACAGAGCATGAGCACCATGGCTTTGTGAGCTATACATTAGTTTGCTATAATTCCACTAAGATATTCATCTTCTTGCAGTGATAAACATTGAACTTAGGACCTTGAGAATGTGATAGAAGCACTCTATCACTGAACCCCATTCACAGCCCTCCATTATAAAATTTAAAACAAAATTTTTATTTTTGATATTTGTATTGCATATACACACATATATTTGCACATTTATGCTTTTACTTGCAGGAAGGGGGATGCACCAGGGCTTCTTGATCTGTAAATGAACTCCTAGGTGTCCCTCAACTGATGAGTGGATAATGAAGATGTGGCACATTATACAATGGAGTTCTACTCAGTGGTAAAGAAAAATGAAGTTATGAAACTTGCAGAAAAATGGATGGACCTGGAAAGGATTATACTACGTGAGGTAACCCAGGCCCAGAAAGCCAAGCACCACATGTTCTCTCTCATATGTGGATCCTAGCTACAGATGACTGGCATTCTGTGTGAGAATGAAAATACTTACTAGCAGAGGCCAGGAAGTTTAAAAGGAGACATAAAGGGAAGAGAAAGGAAGGGAGGAGGGTACTTAATAGGTTGATATTATATATATGTAAGTACAATGATTGTTATGGGGAGGTAATATGATGGAGAATGGAATTTCAAAAAAGAAAGTGTGGGGGGGAGGGAGGGAATTAACATGGGATTTTTTTTATAATCATGGAAAATGCTAATAAAAATTTTAAAAAAAATAATAATAATATTAAAAAATAGACTCAGACTACTCAAGCCCATGCAGTGTACACCATGCTGATTTCTATAACTAAAAGAAAGACTGCCAATCCTGTGTACCAATAATGAAAAATTTCTCAGAAGAAAATATTTATAGTATTGAAATTAATTTTTAATATGTCACAGTACTTTAGTAACAAGTTATATTTCTTAAGAAATAAAGAGGTGGTTAGACATGTCTAGGAAATAAAATTGTATCTATTATCTAATTAATGTTCCAATATGGCATTATACACAAGTAAAATGCCAAACTCAGCAAAATTTGTAGTATGTAGCATATATAGGAAGTTATCAAAATTATCTATGTGTCATGGAATATTTTCTTGCTACATTTATTTCCATAATAAAAAGATGTTATATATTGGTAACATTGAAGTATTTTCTGTAAACTTTTCATAGAATTTGGAATATCTGTAAACAATTTTCCTTAATTTTTTAAGTGGTAGGAATCAAACCCAGTGTTTTCCATGCTATGAAAGCATTTTATTACTGAAGTATATCTCATCAGTCTCAAAATTTCTAAGGAAACTTTTTTTCCAGACTGAATATACTTTTCTAAAATAACTCTTCTGATATACAGTGAAATAGTTTTTCCTGGTAAGGTTTTGCCTCATTTAATATAGTCGTCTTTTTTAAATAATATTTTTATTTATTTTCAATCAGAGAGAGATTGGGGGGGGTAATGTATGCACCAGGACTTCCTGCCACTTCAAATGAACTCCAGATGCATGTGCACTTTATGTATATGGCATTATGTGGACACTGGGGAGTTGAACCCAGGTCTTTAAGCTTTTCAGGGAAGTGTCATAACCACTTAGCCAACTCTCTAGCCCCTAGATACATTTTAGATCTTCATTTCTTTTTTTTTTTTTTTTGCATTTTCTTGTTAGAAATTCATTACTTCTAGATGAAGAATGTCTCTCTTATACCAGGGTCCTCCAATCTATGAGTTTCTGATGACTAAAATGGTTTTAATTTTGAATATCCTACTATTCATTAGTTTTCTAAATTTTCTCATGCAAATCTTGATGTTTTATAAAATTGTGAATAAGGAATTTGTCTCTATATTCACTTCCATCAAGGAGTTTCCACTTTATAAATATTATAATTTGCCAACTATAATACTTGCCAATTATAATACAATTAATTGCAATTGTGAACACTTATATAAACTCTTTTTTAAAAAACCTAATGGCTTGGGCTAAGAAGATAGCTTCACAGGTAAAGGCTTGTGAATCCTGATGGCCCCTGGTTAATTCCCTAGTACCCATGTAAAGCCAGATGCACAAAGTGGCACATGTATCTGGAATTTGTTTACAGTGGCAAAGGCCCGTGGCATTCTCATTCTCTTTCTGTCCTTGTTAAATAAATAAATGAATAAATATCCTTAAAAAACCTGATGGTATAATTTAGGGGGAATGCTCAAATTATGGTCTCAGCTACCCAGACAGCTAAGGTGGAAGAGTCACATAAGCCCAGGCTTTCTAACATAGTGGTAACTGGGCAATATAAGAATCCTACCTCTCTGGGTGTGGTATCACATGTCTTTAATGCCAGCACTCAGGAGGCAGAGGTAAGAGGATCACTGTGAGTTTGAGGCCAGTCTGAGAGTCCGGAGTGAATTCCAGGTTAGCCTGGGATACAGTGAGACCCTACCACAAAAAAAACAAAACCAAAACCAAAATCAAAACCCAAAAAAAGAATCCTACCTCAAAATAAATGACTTGCTGCTAAAAAAAATTTCACAGAAATTGTTGAATTTAGTATCCAGGGCATAAAAAATATTTCTCTGTAGATTGCCTGGCTTACATCACACACTCACAATGTTTATGTTCAATCTGAGTTTTGGGGTATAAAATGAGAAGACCTGATTAGTTTCTCTTCTATATGATTTTGTTGATTTCTCCCAAGTTGACTTTTGAAAGAAAATTTCTTACATGCAATTTATGTTTCTCATTTGCGTAGCTGTGACTTCCAAATGAATGTTTTCCCACACTCACTACATTCATCTTGTTTGTATCCTAAATGAGTTCTCATGTGGACAATGAGGTATGACTGGCTGCTAAAGGCTTTCCCACATTCACTGTAGCTATAGGTTTTCTTTCTCCTGCATGAGTTCACTGATGTGAAATGAGATGATGTTTTAAAGACTCTGCCACATTCCTTGTATTCACAAGGATTTTTTTTCCTATATGGATTCTGTGATGCACAATGAGTTGTGAATTGAAACTGAAGGATTTTCCACATACACTGCACTCATATTTTCTTTCCTGAAGGTGTTTGCATATGTACAGTGAGGTATGGTTTACTCCTAAAGGCTTTTCTACATTAATTTCACCCACATGGCTTTATTCCTGTATGACTTTTCTGATGTACAATGAGCTGTGACTTCAGGCTAAAGGCTTTTCCACTCACTGCATCCATAGGGCTTTATTTCAATGTGAGCTATGTGATACACAGGAGTTATGACTTAAATATAAAGGTTTTCTCACATTCAGTACAACTACAGGGTTTCTCTTCTGTATGAGTTCTCTGATGTACAATAAGCTATGACTTTGTATTAAAGTCTTTCCTACATTCATTGCATTGAAAGGGTTTCTTTCCTCTGTGAATTCTTTGATGTATAATGAGCTGTGATTTCAAACCAAAAGCCTTTCCACAGTTACTGTCCTGATAGGGTTTCTCCTCTGGATGAATTTTCTGGTGAGGAATGAACTGGTATTCTCTACTTAAGGGTTTCTCACATTTATGGCATTCACAGGGGCTCACTCTTATGTGACTCTTCTGGTTTATAATGAGTTCTAAATTAAAACTGAAGGTTTTCCCAAAATCATTGAATTCATGAAATGTCTCTCCTATATGAGTCCTCACGTGTCTAATGAGGTGTGACTTTCTCCAAAAAGCTTTGCTGCATTCATTCCACATACAGAGTTTCATTCTAATGCGACTTCTCTGATGCACAATGGGCTATAACTTTAAACTTTCCCACAGTGAATTTATCCATGGGGCCTTACTCCTGTGTGAATCCCTGATGTACAACAAACTGACTTGAATGTGAAAGCTTTTCCACATTTGTTACAACTCCAGGGTTTCTCTCCTGTATGAATTCTCTGAGGTACCAGAAGGTATGACTTCATATTAAGAGTTTTCTGACATTCACTACATTCATATGG
The DNA here is from genome assembly GCF_020740685.1 of Jaculus jaculus. Taxonomy (NCBI): domain Eukaryota; kingdom Metazoa; phylum Chordata; class Mammalia; order Rodentia; family Dipodidae; genus Jaculus; species Jaculus jaculus. The sequence goes on along the minus strand of NC_059109.1, from coordinate 80,296,011 downwards.
TTTTTCTCCTGTGTGAATTCTCTGATGTATAATCAGCTGTGATTTCAAACCAAAAACTTTATCACATTCATTATATCCATAGGGTTTCTTCCCTGAATGATTTCTTTGATGAGAAACAAGCTATTTTTCCTACTGAAGAGTTTCCCACCTTCATAGCATTCATGGTGATTCTCTCTTGTGTGAGGTTTATGATGCATAATCAGTTGTAAATTGAAACTAAATGTTTCCTCACTTTCACTGCATTCATGTAGTTTCTCTCCTATATAAGCTTTATAATAAGGCATGACTTACTGCTAAAGTCATTCTCATTCTCCCTGTTCACATAGGGTTTCTCTTTTGTATAAGTTTGCTGATGCCCTACAAGGTCTGACTTGCTGTTGAAAGCTTTCCCATAATGACCGTATTTAAAGGGTTTTTCTCCTTTACATACTTTTTGGCACATAAATTGTGACTTCTTGTTAACAGTTGTTCCAGATTAATTCCCTTAATAGGAATTAATGATTTTTAATATTTGTAATGAAATAATGATGTACTGTATACATAAAACCCACTAGGAGGGCCTGGAGGGATGGCTTAGCAGTTAAGGTATTTGCCTGAAAAGCCAAAGGTCCCAGATTCAATTCCCCAGGACCCATGTTAGCCAGATGCACAAGGAGGCACATGTATCTGGAGTTCATTTGCAGTGGCTGGAGGCCATAGCATGCCCATTCTCTCTCTCTCTCTCTCTCTCTCTCTCTCTCTCTCTCTCTCTCTCTCTCTCTCTGTCAAATAAATATAATAAATAAAATATTTTTTTTAAAACTCACTAGGATGTTTTTCAGCAAGATCATGAACATCTATACTATATTTCAAACTCTTTCCAAGTGTGCCACATTTATGAAGCTTTTGTCTTGAACAAACATCATCTGTAGCAAGAGGACACAATTTTCCCACTACTGTGCATTCACAGCTTTCTGCCATTCTCTTGAACTTGCCTTGATTTTCCTGCTGCCTTTCCAGCTGATCATCATTTTCCAACATTTTGTCTAGAAGTGAAAATAGTCAGTCCTATGTTAAAAATAACTATATGATCTAGGTATACTGTAAAATTGCATTAGAGTTTTTCCTATAGTTAAAAATATCAGGTGTAAATGTGCCAAGTATACTACAAATTGGAAAAAACAAACAGAGAGAAGGGGAGAGAATAATAATAATAAATTAATAAGCAGTTACGATGGTTTTAAGACATAAAATTGTGTATAATAGATAATAAGAGAAATCTAAGTTTAACAATGAAGATAATGTACAGATGTTTTAAAGGTATCTCTGAGCATTAGTGTCATTTAACCAATAACTACTGAATGGCTATTATGTACCAAATACTATGAAAGCCCTAAATAAATGACAGAGACACTGCATACTATTTCTCAGTCCTTATGTAAGTGTCCCACTGAATATCTAGGCCAATGTATGCAAACAAGCCCACAAGGAACAGGATTACAAAATTTCAGAATATTTAGGTTAAGAAGCAGTTCTTGCAGGGCATGGTGGCATGCCTTTAATCTCAGTACTTGGGTGGCAAGAGGTAGGAGGATCGCCATGAGTTCAAGGCCACCCTGAGACTACATAGTGAATTCCAGGTCAGTCTGGGCTACAGTGAGACCCTACCTTGAAATCTTCCCCTCCCCCCAGCAAAAAAGAAGCAGTTCTTAAATGTTTCCAGAGGAAAGTAAAACAGTTTCACATGATAGAACAAAAATTAGAATGACATTGGCTTTCATTAATTATACCAAAAGAACAAAACCAAAGCACTGAGAGCAAAAATTTTTCAGAGGCACAGGTCACCAAATTTGTATCATCTGTACTATTCATAAGAAGCAAGTGCAGGAGTTATTCCACCACAAAACACACACACACACAAAAGGATGACAGAGCATAGCAAAAACAAAATGTACACCACAGAAAGAAATTGACCACTGGGCCTTGATCAAAACCAGCTTAATCTAAAGCTTGTCAGAATGATTTGGGAATGACTTTATCAGGAAGATGAAATGGAAGTAGTAATTTGAATGTTTTAAAATAAAATGGGTTTGGATAAGAATCAGCTGTACAACACTTTCCTAGCATGAGTGAATCTGGGTTCCATCCTCAGTTCACATACACAGAATAGTAAAATCAGCAATAAGACAGAAGATCAAGTCCTCAGGAACAGCCGCAAAAGCAAAACATTGGAGGTTTGCAAGAAAACAGGTACTGTAAATCTAGAGGTCTCAACGTAACATAATAACCACAATGACAGATAGAAACTTCATCGATAATTGAAATTTAGAGATAGTAGGCACACTCCTATCTGAGTTTGCTGTAATACAATTGCAAGTAAGTAGTTTTTCTGCCTGCTAAATCTGACTTCTCTTCATATTGTACCAAATGAACAAATTACATTTCTCCAAATATCAATACCTAACTTGTACAGTACTTTCCCTTGATGTATTATGAAATAAGCATGACCACTTCTGGCTACCACCATGGCTTGGGAAAGAGAATTACTGATTCTTGAAGAGTCTTATAATCAAAACTGTCCCCATCAAGAAAAGAGGACAGTAGCAACATGCCCTAGGAACCAAATTGTCCATGTCTGTTGTCATCACTAGCCATATGCTTTCAGAGTCTGTGGATTTTGCTAAAGCTATCCTGACCATCAAATCCATCCCTGTACTTTTCCAACCCTTCTGTTTGTTTCCAGTTCAACATCTGCCCTCATCCTTCTTTGGTACCTACTATACTGATCTTCAACAGGAAATCTTCTGTATCTTCTGTTGAGCACCCTTTTCACAATACTAATAGCAAAAATAACATTGTAATTGGTACCTTGAAGGAACATTCAAAGAATTTAAGAATCCAAGACAAGATGCCAAGACCAGTGACTAAAGGGCAGGACCCTTTCTTTTTCTTCTTTAATTTAAGACTGGGCCTCATGCAGTTCTGGCTGACTTCAAACTGACTATGTAGCAGAGGATAATTTCAACTCTGATTTTTCTGCTTTCAACCTTCCAAGTGCTGGGAATACAGGCGTACATCACCAGTGCTGGGTTTTATATATTGCCAGAGATCAAATACAGGGCTTTATGCATACTAGGCAAGTACTCTTAACAGCTGAGCTACACTGTTAGCCAAAACACAGGAAACATTAAGTTTAAGGATTAGTAAACACTGGACTAGTGAGACTGCTCATAGGGTAAAGGCACTTGCTTTCAAAACCTCCCCCACGTGTTCACAAAGTGGTGCATGTATCTGGAGTTCATTTGCAGCAGCAAGAGGCCCTGGCTCAATTGTTCTCTCTTTCTCTTCCCTCACAAATAAATTAATAAAAAGGAAAAGATTAGTGAAACATGATTGAAAACTATATGAAACAGGATTGTGGACTGTAGGCCATCCCTGAGATCCCAAATCTGCACTAGCAAATAATTCTGAAGCTAGAGAAAAATATGTCCCAACAACCATGCCAGTTTTACCACTGCAGGTAGCAGAGAGGAAATGAGATAGCAGAAACAAGGAATTACCAAGGCTACACTCACTGGTGAAGACACACTAGGCAAGACCTGTTTGACCAAGATTTCAAAGCATTATAAATCATGTAAGATCATCTGCTGCTATTCTCCTGGATTAGAACTCCTGTGGTACTAACTCAGGAATTCCTTCTACCATTCTATACTTTGTTGGTTTTATGTGGTACATCTTAATGGGTACTCAGACCTTAAAAAGAATGAGGCCTTCCCAGGAATAGGACACCAGACTTGCATTAATGCAGAATCAGAATGACAACCTGAGCTAAGGAATACTTCTAAAGATGGTTGACTGGTAAGAGGGAGGACAGAGTGCTGCTTAGTCAGAGAACAGGAAGCATAGACCGTATTGCCTTACCAATGTTTCTTTTTTGTTTGTTTGTTTTTCCTAGTGTGTAAAAACCTGAGATTTTATTCCCACCCTTCAGGTAATATGCTTTGTCAGGAAAATGACAACCTAACTCAACCTCCACTCCAAGGTTAAAAAAAAATACAAAACTCAATTTAGTGATAATTCCAGTTCCCTGCTAAAGTCATCTTTGCACAGGGACACAATAAAAACAGACTAAGACATGATAAAACTGGGGGCTTGAGTTGGAGAGATTGCTTAGTGGTTAAGGCACATGCCTGTGAAACCTAAGGATGCAGATTTGATTCTCCAGGTCCTACATAAGCCAGATGCACATGGCATGTGCATGCATCTTGAGTTTGTTTGCAGTAGCTGGAGGCCATGGAGTGCCAATTTTCTCTCTCACTCTCTCTTCCCCCAGCCCCTATCTCTAATAAATAAATATAAATAAATCTTTAATAAAAAAGAAACTTGGGGCTTTCTAGTGTAGGTGTTACCACTTGCTGGAATCATATGGAGAAAAAGTCCTTTCTCATCATGTTGGCCACTGTTATATCTATCTGTGTCAACTGAAAGTATAACAGCCACAAAAGAAAGTGCTTAATTTGGAATTAATTAAAATTTGTACCTGGAATCTGGGCATGGTGGCACATGTCTTTTTAAAAATAAATTTTATTTATTTATTTATTTATTTATTTATTTATTTATTTATTTATTTCCAAGCAGAGAGAGAGAGAGAATGGGTATGCCAGGGCCTCTAGCCACTGCAAATGAGCTCCAGATGCATGGGCCCCTTGTACATCTGGTTTACATGGGTTCTGAAGAATCAAACCTGGGTCTTTTGGCTTCACAGGCAAATGCCTTAACCGATAAGACATCTCTCCAGCCTGGCACATGCCTTTTGATCCCAACACTCAGGATGTAGATGTAGGAGGATTACTGTAAGTTTGAGGCCAGCCTGAGAATACATAGTGAATTCCAGATAAGCCTGGGCTAGAGTGAGACCCTACCTCAGGAAAAAAAAAAAGAACTTGTAGCTGAAGCCAGGCATGGTGGTACATTTGGAAAATAAAGGCAGGAGGATCAAGTGTTCAAGTGTAGCTTCAGCTACATTGTGAGCTCAAGAGTTGGCTGAACTTCATAAAGCCCATTCCCGAATTAAAAAACAAAAAAATATCCAGCTGAAACAATTTCAGATGCTACAAGGATTAACTGTGAATTTAGCCTGTCACTAAATAAACAGACTGTCTGAGGAAACATACCTGGCAGTATTATCTAAGACAAACTAGTATAAAAAGAGTTAATGTAATAAATTTGGCTATTAAGTAAAACAATTTATACCTAGTGCCACATTGCCAGGAAAAAGAAGTGAAAACAAGCCTGGAGAGATAGTTCATAGATACAGTGCTTACCACTCAAGCAATAGTACCCGTGATCACACTGGGTCTATAATACTAGCAGACTATTGCAAGTTGAGAGACAGAAACAGAATTTCCCAGAAGTTACCCAAAGGAACACAGCAGTGAAAAATGAAAGACAAACAAGGTGGAAGGTGAGGATTCCCCAACAACCAAGCCTATAAGCTCTATAAAAGTGCCATGGCACATGTGCATTGCACATATACACACAACCCAGAAGGCGGCATGTGGGTATGAAGCAATGGAGAAATGCTTCTGATTTCCCAAAATTAAGCCAGGGAGTGGCAGGGATTCAACTAGAGCTAGGAGTCATGAGGAAATAAGGATCTGCCGGGTGTCAAGAGGGCAGATGCAGTTCTGGCTGACTTCAAACTGACTGGGGTTATGGAAAGAAGGGACTGGCAAAGACGGGAATGGTGAAGACTTTAAGTGATTCAGATATGCTAAGAAGGACTGAGTAAGGATATTATTACAATCAACATGGGCAGGCATAAGGGGCAGGATCTTCCCAAGAGAATTCAAAGACAAGGAAGAAAATTGTAATTATAGTTGTTGAATTTAAGGATATGGAGATCATATATATGTATGTATGTATGTATATATTACCAAAATAGGAGGAGTAAGTCATAACAACTGAAAATAAAAAGAGGAAATCTGGCTTCATAATAAAAAGAATCTACTACCCAAAGTACCAACAGGAAGCCAAGGTATCAGGAGAAAGAGAGAAATACAGAGAGAACATGGTTATAAATGAGAAAAACAGTGCAGGAGGGAGCAGTTAACATCTAAAACCACTCCAATCCTCAGTAAGAAAGAGGATCCAAGTGTCTCCTCTACTCACCTGGAGGACTCTGGTAGGGAACATGGGCCTGCATCATCCACAGTTCTCCTTGTTCCAGGAAGGCATCACCTACCCACAGCCACCAGGTGGCTATAGTTCTCCAGCATTACACTCCTATACAAATTCTTCTGTGCTTGGTTCAAACGTTTCCACCCTTCCCTGGTAAAAGGCACACACATAACCAGGAATTACAGTGGTCTCTGGAAATGGAAGATACCCATTCAATGATACATTATTTTACAGAATTTATGGAAAGTAACAATCTGTTCGGAATGTTCACTATTTATACTTTGTGAAAAAAAAATCACATATTGAAAATATCTAAATCAGCTACCTGATTATTCAGACTTGTGAGCTGGGGTAGCTTCTTTTGTAAAGCTTCAGGTTTCTTATGAATCACCTACACAGGTTCTCTAGACATGGACCTCCGGCACTAAAGGCAAACAAAGGCCTACTGGCCACCCTCCAACTATAACTGTTCTTGACCTCTAGATGCCACATAGTGAGGTACAGGTGATATAAAAATGAATGAAACTAAAAAAAAAATGAATGAAATATAACTTTGTCCCATCCTCAAGAGGCACTCATCTTGGCAGAGGGAAACAAATTTAAATACATGTCAATACAACTCGGAGCTGAAGAAGTAGGACAGAAGAACAAGAGTGTAACAAAGACACAAAAGAGGAACTAAGCAAGGGTGCTTGACAGTGACCATGGAGTCTATGCAAAGGCCCTATAGCAGTGATACTAGAGAAGACATTTAAAACCTGATGTACTCAAAATCATTAGTTTTAAGTATCAGCCAGCTTGTGGAACCAAAAATCTAGACAGGGTGAATAATTAAAGATGCTCAACATCAAGTACTTAGAGAAATTCCAATTCAAACAGTACGTCATGGCATGGCTTCCACCTGCTCAGGATGCTGAAGTAGGAGGATGACTTGGGGACCAAAAATTAAACTCCAATCATGGCAGTACAGAAATCTTAGAATAAGCAAGCAAGCAAACAAACAAACAAAACTAATGCCACAATGAAATACCACTACACACCTATCAGAGAGGCTAAAACAGGCCACTGACAACATCAAATACTGAAGAGGATATGGAGCAATAGAAACTTTCATTCAGCACTGGTGGGAATAAAATGGCACAGCCATTCTAGAAAATGGTTTGGCAGATTATTATAGCTAAACATACCTTTTTATACTTTATTTATTTACGAGATACAAATAGGAAAAAAACAGAAATAAAAAGAGATACAAACAGAGAGAGTGAGTATTGGTGCACCAAGGCCTCTTGCCACTGCAAACAAACTCCAGATGTATGTGTCACTTTGTGCATCTGGCTTTACATAGGTATTATAGAATCAATCCTAAGCCATCAGGCTTTGCAAGCAAGTACCTTTAACCACTGAGCAATCTCTCCAGCCTGCTGAACTCTTACTAATAATTGTGCTTCTAGGTTCTTGCCTAAAAGAAATAAAATCTATGGGAAGAAAAAAGTTGTACATTCAATATATCAGAAATGAGAGACTATTACTATAGTAATCCCACAGACATGAAAAGGCTAATAGCTTCATCACTAAATTCAGTATCTTAACATGAAATGTTCATATTCCTTTAAAAATAAAAATTTCCGCCGGTGTGGTGGCACATACCTTTAATCCCAGCACTCGAGAGGCAGAGGTGGGACAATCGCCATGAGTTCAAGGCCACCCTGAAACTCCATAGTGAATTCAGGTCAGCCTGGGCTAGAACAAGCCCCTACCTCGAAAAACCAAAAAAAAAAAAAAAAAAAAGGCCAGTCTGTTGGACTTGCCTCAAAAAAAAAAAATCCACACTGACTCCAAAATAGATAACCTTAGGTTGAGGTGCAGATCAATGGCAGAGAACTAACCTAGCATGCACAAATTCCTGGGTTTGATCCTCAACACCAACAAAACAAAACAAAATAAATACCTCAATGCACACTGGCTTTTTAAGAAAAAAATGACATGACTGTTTATAAAGCACCCAGGCCCCTACAAAACCTCCTAGACATGAGGTTAGCACAGTAATAGAACCTGGGTCAGAGCACAGAAGCTGGCTGTACATCTATATAATAGCAGCAAATAATGGAAATTTGAAAATAGTAAAGCACTACTGTTTACAACAGTCCCAATGAAACATGAACAAAGGTATAAATTTAAAATGCATGGAGTTTGTTTGCAGTATAAAATATTAAAGAAAAAACAGTGCTAGAGATATAGCTCAGTGGTAGAGCACATGCCTACTCTGTTCAAGGTGTTGGGCTCAACTTCTAGGACTACCAAAACCAACCAAATATAAGTAAATAAATAATACCTTTAAGCAAACAGTGAATGCTAGCTATTGCTGCAAAGACCGAAGAACTTGTGGAAAGGGTTACTACTTTCTAAAATCGATTATGAAACCATAAATGCATAAGAGATGAAAAGATGGATCCTATGGTGAAGCAAGTACAACAAAAGACTAACAATAAATACCACTGGTGAAACTCTTTTAGCTCTGCCCTATGAATACTTTTATAACAAAAATGTTTGCATCAAAAGAAGAACTCATGTCCAATCTAAATATGTATTTCTGTGTCAGACTTGTTTTAACTTTAATATATATTAACTAAAGACAAAGATCCTGATATTTACTCTTGTTAAAATGAAAGGTCTATAGGCATATATCCAAAGGAATCATCTCATTTCCTTAGAAGTACGTGCTCAACCATGTTTATTGCCACTCAATTTATAATAGCTGGGAAATGGAACCAGCCTAGATGTCCCTCAACTGATGAGTGGATAATGGAGATGTGGCACATTTATACAATGGAGTTCTACTCAGCGGTAAAGAAAAATGAAGTTATGAAACTTGCAAAAAAATGGATGGACCTAGAAAGGATTATACTAAGTGAGGTAACCCAGGCCCAGAAAGCCAAGCGCCACATGTTCTCTCTCATATGTGGATCCTAGCTACTGATGATTGTGCTTCTGCGTGAAAATGAAAATACTTAGTAGCAGAGGTCAGTAAGTTAAAAAGGAGACATAAAGGGAAGAGAAAGGAAGGGAGGAGGGTACTTAATAGGTTGATATTGTATATATGTAAGTACAATGATTGAGATGGGGAGGTAATATGATGGAGAATGGAATTTCAAAGGGGAAAGTGTCGGGGGGGAGGGAGGGAATTACCATGGGATATTGTTTTATAATCATGGAAAATGCTAATAAAAATTAAAAAAAAAATAAAAATAAAATAAAATGAAAGGTCTAACAGGGTGTGGTGATGTACACCTTTGATCTCAGCATTCATGAAGTAGGGGATTGCTGTGAGTTCAAGGGCACCCTGAAATGACATAGTGAATTCCAGGTCAGCCTAGGCTACAGCAAGACCCTACCTCAAAAAAAAAAAAAAAAAAAAAAAAAAGGAAAGTCTAAAATTAAGGATTGGAGTCTGAAATTCTGTATTTATATGAATTTCCAGAACAGAACCAACTTATATTATGTAAATGCATCAATAAGAGAATACTCATAAAACACATAATAATTTTGTAGGGAGGGATGAGAAAGCTGAGTATGTGGGAAATAGGATATATAAAGGTAGTCAGAGGACCTCACATGAACCAGTGATATATAAAAAGGCCATGAACTGAGAAGTCATCAACTTAACCTTCTGATCTAAATAAAGATATTGGCCTCTGTCCCCATTTAAAAAAATAATAATAATAGAGGGCTGGAGAAATGGCTCAGTTGTTAAAAGCACTTGCTTTTAAACCTGGACAGCCCAGCACCCACATAAAAGCCAGATGCACAAAATAGCACATGCAATATAGAGTTTGTTTACAGGGGCAGGAGGACTGGTGTGCTCATGCTCACTCTCTCTGCCTCCTTTCTTTCTCTTTCTTAACTAATAAATAAATAAAAATACATTATGATGATGATGATGATGATGATGAAAGGAAGTAGGACTGAACTAACTAGGAAGTTACCCAGGACACTAGGACTTGATCTCCTTGGTGACTTTTCTGCCTCTGCTGAGCTATTCCAGGGAAAGGCCTATATTTGGGGGTCCCTTGGCAAAGAATGGATGCCTGTCCTTGGAGTTTTTGATTCCCATCATATGAACTGTCTCCTTCCTACAGAGATAGAACCTATGAACTCAAGAGGAAATTCTTTATAGAGCACTTTTCCTTTGCCACTATCTTGGTTTCTGGCTGATGGCTTAGTTTCCTTGAAGGCCAGGCTGGTCATTCTGCAGACTGTGATCAGCAGCACTATAGATCAAAGATATTAGTAAATGGAAGGAACGAGAGAAGTTTCAGCTAGAAAGAGAGCAGGACCCAGAAGAGGCTTATTCACAAAATGACTGCAGCAACAAAATGAGAAAAGAGGAACACTGGAAAACATTCAGTTGCAGGAAACACAGGCATAGGGTAGAGACTCTGCACTTCTGAGCCCTTCATGATATCAACAGAAGCAGGATCCTCTAAACTGCCTGTCTCTCTCTCTCTTTCTAATAAATACTTCAAGTTTTTTTTTTTAATGGCTTTGAAAGTAGATGCCTAAACAAATAGAAAATGTGAAATATCAAAACTAGAAATGACTGAAAAATGAAAACTGAGAACTGATGATTAAACTATAAGGGGCATAGAACTAATAGCCACAGAAGTCTGAAGACAGTAAAATGAAAAGTGAACAAAGCCTGACTAAGGAAGAAATTAAGATACCAATGGCTATGGGTACAGCTCAGTGGAATAATAGCACTTGGCTGCATGAGCAAGGGCCTAGTTAGGATCCCTAACACCACAACACACACACTTTACCACAACAGAGAGGGAGAGAGAGAGAGAGAGAGAAAACAAACAATGATGAAATGCCTTATGAAAAGGAGGTGACTAGAAAATTAGTTAAACTACAGACCACCCTTCCACCAACACAAGGACAATTACATACTGAGGGAGAGGAAGGGAAACAATTGCTATATACCAATAGTGAATGATATATTTTGGGTAATAATGGCAAGATGAAAACTGGTATACATTTTTACTTTTACATAAAAGTTTACTTTTGTGTAAGAAAAGAGGAGGATGTTACATTTAAGTATGTATATGTCTGCAGTATAAATGGAATCAAGTGTTCTTTGGTTTCTTTTATTTTTTTTCACAATTTTAATTAACATTTTCCATGATTATAAAAAATATCCCATAGTAATACCCACCCATTCCCCCCCCCCGCACTTTCCCCGTTGAAATTCCATTCTCCATCATATTACCTCCCCATCTCAATCATTGTACTTACAATACCAACCTATTAAGTACCCTCCTCCCTTCCTTTCTATACCCTTTATATCTCCTTTTTAACTTACTGGCCTCTGCTACTAAGTATTTTCCTTCTCACTCAGAAGCCCAATCATCTGTACTTAGGATCCACGTATGAGGGAGAACACGAGGTGCTTGGTTTTGTGGGCCTGGGCTACCTCACTTTCCAGATGCATCCATTTTTCTGAAAATTTCATAACTTCATTTTTCTTTACTGCTGAGTAGAACTCCATTGTATAAATGTGCCACATCTTCATTATCCACTCATCATTTGAGGGACATCTAGGCTGGTTCCATTTCCCAGCTATTATAAATTGAGCAGCAATAAACATGGTTGAGCACTTACTTCTAAGGAAATGATGTGAGTCCTTAGTATATATTCCTAGGAGTGCTATAGCTGGGTCATATGGAAGATCAAGTTTTAGGTGTTTTAGGAACCTCCACACAGATTTCCACAGTGGCTGGACCAGATTGCATTTCCACCAGCAGTGTAGAAGGATTCCTCTTTTTCCACATCCCCACCAACATTCATGATCATTTGTTTTCATGATGGTAGCCAATCTGACAGGAGTGAGATGGAATCTCAATGTAGTTTTAATCTGCATTTCCCTGATTACTAGTGATGTAGAACATTTTTTTAGATGCTTATATGCCATTTGTATTTCTTCCTTTGAGAATGTTCTATTTAGCTCCATAGACCATTTTTTGATTGGCTTCTTTGATTCCTTATTATTTAACTTTTTGAGTTCTTTATATATCCTAGATATTAATCCTCTATCAGATATATAGCTGGTGAAGATTTTATCCCATTCTGTAGGTTGCCTCTTTGCTTTATTCACTGTGTCCTTTGCAGTGCAAAATCTTTGTAATTTCATGAGGTCCCAGTGGTTAATCTGTGGTTTCATTGCCGGAGCAATTGGGTTTGTATTCAGAAAGTCTTTGCCAAGACCAATATGTTGAAGGGGTTCCCCTACTTTTTCCTTTAGCAGTTTCAGAGTTTCAGGCCTGATGTTAAGGTCTTTAATCCATTTGGACTTAATTCTTGTGCATGGAGAGAGAGAAGAATCTATTTTCATCCTTCTGCAGATGTATATCCAGTTATCCCAACACAATTTGCTGAAGAAGCTGTCTTTTCTCCAATGAGTATTTTGGCATTTTTATCGAATATCAAGTGGCTATAGCTACCTGGACATACATCTGGGTTCTCTATTCTGGTCCACTGATCTACATGTCTGTTTTTGTGCCAGTACCATGCTGTTTGTGTTACTATGGCTCTACAGTATAGGTTAAAATCAGGTATGGTGATACCACCAGCCTTATTTTTATTGCCCAGTATTATTTTAGAAATTCGAGGTTTTTTGTGATTCCAAATGAGTTTTTGAATTGTTTTTTTCTATTTCCATGAAGAATGCCTTTGAAATTTTGATAGGGGTTGTAGCACTAAATGTGTAGATCGTTTTTGGTAAGATTGCCATTTTTACAATGTTGATTCTTAAAATCCAGGAACAAGGGATGTTTCTCCACTTTCTAGTGTCTTCTGCAATTTCTTGCTTGAGTGTTTTAAGGTTCTCAATGTAGAGATTCTTTACTTCCTTGGTTAGGTTTATTCCAAGGTACTTTATTTTCTGTGATGCAATTGTGAATGGGAGTGATTATCTGATTTCATCCTCTGTGTGTTTGTTGTTAGCATATAGGAAGGCTACTGATTTCTGTGTATTCATTTTGTATCCTGCTACATTAGGCTGTAGGTTTTTATTTATTTATTTATTTATTTATTTGAGAGCGACAGGCACAGAGAGAAAGACAGGTAGAGGGAGAGAGAGAGAATGGGCGCGCCAGGACTTCCAGCCTCTGCAAACGAACTCCAGACGCGTGCGCCCCCTTGTGCATCTGGCTAACGTGGGACCTGGGGAACCGAGCCTCGAACCGGAGTCCTTAGGCTTCACAGGCAAGTGCTTAACCGCTAAGCCATCTCTCCAGCCCATGGCTGTAGGTTTTGATCAGCTTTAACAGTTTGCTAGTAGTCTTTAGGGTCCTTTATATATGGAATCATGTCATCTGCAAACAATGATAACTTGATCTCTTCCTTTCCAATTTGTATCCCTTTTATGTGTGTCTCTTGCCTTATTGCTATGGTTAAGACTTCCAGAACTATATTAAATAAAAGTGGGGACAGTGGACACCCTTTTCTTCTTCCTGATTTTAGTGGAAAAGCTTCGAATTTTCCCACATTTAGTAATATGTTGGCTGTAGGCTTGTCATAAATAGTTTTTAAAAGCCGGGCGTGGTGGCGCATGCCTTTAATCCCAGTACTCGGGAGGCAGAGGTAGGAGGATTGCCATGAGTTCAAGGCCACCCTGAGACTACATAGTGAATTCCAGGTCAGCCTGGACCAGAGTGAGACCCTACCTCGAAAAACCAAAATAAATAAATAAATAAATAAATAAATAAATAAATAAATAAATATAAATAAATAGGTTTTATTATATTGAGATATGTTCCTTCTATTTCCAGTCTGTGTAGGACTTTTATCATGAAGGGATGTTGGATTCTGTCGAACACTTTCTCTGCGTCTAATGAGATGTTCATGTGATTTTTGCCCTTCAACACATTTATATAATGTATTACATTTATAGATTTGTGTATATTGAACCATCCCTGCATCTCTTGGATAAAGCCTACTTGGTCAGGGTGATTGATCTTTCTGACATATTCTTGTATTCCGTTTGCCAATATTTTGTTGAGAATTTTTGCATCTATGTTCATGAGGGAGATTGGTCTGTAATTTTCTTTTTTTTTTTTTCTACCTTTGCCTGGTTTTGGTATCAGAGTGATGCTGGCTTCATAGAAGGAGTTTGGTAGAATTCCTTCTTTTTCTAATTCCTGGAAAAGATTAAGAAGCAATGGTGTTACCTCTTCCTTGAAGGTCTGGTAAAATTCAGCAGTGAATCCATCCGGGCCTGAGCTTTTTTTAGTTGGGAGATTTTTGATAATCGTTTGGATCTCCATGCTTGTTATAAGTCTACTTAAGTGATTAAACTCATCTTGATTAAATTGAGGTAGGTCATATAAATCAAGGAAATCATTCATTTCTTAAAGATTTTCATACTTTGGAGTATATGCTTTTATAGTATGTCCCTATGATTTTTTTTTAATTTCTCTGGAATCTGTTGTGACGTTACCTTATTTATCTCTGATTTTATTAATTTGTGTCTCTTCTTTCTTTCTTTTGGTCACATTGCTAAGGGTTTATCAATCTTGATTATCCTTTCAAAGAACCAACTCTTCATTTCATTAATTAATTAATTAATTAATTCATTCATTCATTGTTTTCCTTGTTTCCATTTCATTAATTTCTGCCCTAATCTTTATTATTTCTTCCCGTCTACTGACTTTTGGTTTGCCTTGTTCTTCTTTTTCCAAGGCTTTAAGGTGAAGCATTTGGTCGTTTACCTGTGACCTTTCTTACTTCTTAATATAGGCACCTAAGGCTATAAATTTACCTCTTAGAACTGCCTTCATTGTGTCCCAGAGGTTTTGGTATGTTGTGTTCTCATTATCCTTTGACTCTACAAATTTTTTGATTTCCTTCTTGATTTCTTCATTGACCCAATCATCATTTAGTAGTGTATTGTTTAGTTTCCATGATTTTGTGTAGGCTCTATAGCCTTTCTTGCTACTAATTTGTAGTTTAATTCCATTGTGGTCAGATAGAAAGCAAGGAATTATTTCAACTTTCCTGTATTTTTTAAGGTTTCCTTTGTGTCTTAATATATGGTCTATCTTAGAAAATGTTCCATGTGCTGCTGAAAAGAAGGTATATTGTGCAGCATTTGGATGAAATGTCCTGTATATATCTGCTAGGTCCATTCCTTCTATGACCTCATTTAGTCCAGATGCCTCTCTGTTTATTTTTTCCCGGAATGAACTGTCAATTGATGAGAGTGGGGTGTTAAAGTCACCCACAACCACTGTGTTTGGTGTTATCTGTGTCCTTAGTTTTAATAGTGTTTGTCTGATAAATTTGGGAGCCCTTATGTTAGGTGCATATATGTTTAGGATTGTAATGTCCTCCTGTTCCTTATCTTTCTTGACTAACGTTGGACTGAAGTCTACCTTGTCACATATTAGTATAGCAACTCCTGCTTGTTTTCTAGGCCCATTTGCTTGAAACACCATTTTCCAACCTTTCATCCTAAGATAATGTCTATCCTTTGTAGAAAAGTGAATTTCTTGGAGACAACAAATTGTAGGATCCTGCTTTTTAACCCAGTCTGCAAACCATTGAGGCCATTGATATTATGAGATATTATTGAAAGGTGTGTATTTATGTTTGCCATTTTTTTTTTATGGTTCCGGTTCTACCTTTGCTCTCTTGTGTTAACTAGTATTTGAGTATTGCTTGTTTTTTCCAAGTTCCTTATTTGTATCCTTTACCTTTTCTTCAGCATGGAGGATTCTATCAAGTATTTTCTGTAGAGCTGGTGTTATCTTCAAATACTGCTTTAACCTGTTTTTGTCATGGAATGTTCTTATTTCTCTGTCTATTTGAATGGATAGCTTTGCAGGATAAAGTAACCTTGGTTAACAGTTGTTATGTTTCCTAACTTGGAATACATTACTCCAAGGCCTTCTGGCTTTTAAAGTTTGTGTTGAATGATCTAACTACTTTCAATATTTTTCTTTGGTTTGTGTGTTTGGTAGTTTGATTGTAATATGGTGAGGAGAGGTTCTTTCCAGGTTTTGCCTGGCTTGTATTCTAAAGGATTCCTGTATCTGCATTGGCACCTCTTTCCCAATTTGGGGGAAGTTTTCTTCTGTGATTTAGTTAAAGATGCCTACTATGCCTTTGGAGTGGAATTGGTCTCCTTCTACTATGCCCTGAATTCTTAATTTTATCTTTTCATAGTGTCCAGAATATCTTGAAATTCTCACTCATACTTTTCTATAAATTTGTCTTTCTCTTTGTTGGACTGTATTAGATCTGTCACCTGGTCTTCTAGCTTAGATATTCTGTCCTCTCCTTTCTCCATTCTACTGGTGAGATTTTCTACAGAGTTTTTTATTTCATTAACTGTGTTCTTCATTGCTAGTAATTCTGACTGGTTTTTCTTTATTATTTCTTTTTCCTTATTTATGTCTTGTATTGCCTTCTTTATTTCATTAAATTGGTGTCCTGCATCTTCTTTGATTTCTTCTTTGATTCCTTTGATTTGTTCCTTCACTTCTTTGAACATATTTACAATCATTCTTTTGAAATCTTTCTCAGGCATTTCCCCTAACTAGTTCTCACTGGAGGTCATTTCTGATGCATTAATACTTTTAGGTGGATATATACTGTCTTGCTTTTTAGTGTTTCTTGTGTTAAAATGTATATATTTTTGCATCTTGGAGTAAGTTATTGCTTGGATTTTCTAGCTAGCTGGGTATTAGCTGTATCAATTGATATGATATTATATAACTTCAGGGTAGGAGCTTAAGGTGTTAGGTGTGGCTCTTAAGACTTTCATAGTATCTACAAAGGTGTTCCTAGGGGTTGAGTTTCCCTGCTATGGGAGTGTTCAAGTGGGCTGAGTGGAATAAAATACAGGTAGATTCTAGAATTTAACTAAACACTGTACACATTCAATCAAAAACAGCACCGAGTATTTATGCAAGAGTACGTATTATAACAACCAGATCCTCTATCAACAAAGAGGTTAACATTTCTGGTCTGTTGAGGGATCCAAGTCAGCTTGTGACCAAAGGAGACCCTTCCCTGGTGCAATCCCAATTACCTTTTTGGATGGTTTTGGTCTCAGTCAAGTTGCTGGCTGAGTCATTGGGCTGCTATTCTGATTTCTGGAGCTAGGCACTGGCTTTTCCTTTGGGGAAAACCAAACCTGGCAAATGTGGTCCTGCAGATCGGCATCCCCGCTGCTGGAACTGCTACTACTGCTGCTGGGTCTGTTGCCACTGCTGCTGAAGCTGCTACTGCTCCATCCACCACTGCTACTGCTGTGTAGCTGCCACTGCTGGATCCGCCGCTGCTGCCACTGAAGCTGTTGCTGCTGGATCTGCCGCTGCTGCCGCTACTGGATCCACTGGTGCTGGTGCCACTGTTGCCAGTGCCAGAGCCACTGATGTTGCTGCTGGACTCTGCTCCTGTTAGGTCCTGCTGTCAGCTCAAATTGGCATGGCTGGGTCCTGGGACCACTGCTCTGTTCGCTGGAGCTGGGCACAGGTATTGGGGGAGGGGAGGGAGCCACAGCTGCTCTAGTTCTCTCACTGTTCCATGTGTTCTTCTACCTTGTGATCTTCTCCTTCATTGTTCACTGCTGCTCTCCCTTCACGTTTCTTGCGTTGTGGAGATCTTCATGTGAGTGGAAGCTCCCCTCACCTGGCTTTTCCTGCGGCTTGTGCCAAGCCTGGTGGCTTTCTGGTGTGCTGCTGCCGCCATGGTCGGCAGACCTGCTGGAACCACTTTTGCTGGCCTTTGCCAGCCTGTGTGGGCTCTGGATTCTCTGGATCTCTTCTGCTTCTCCACTGCCATTTCAATTTGCTATACACCTCACTTTTTAGTAAAAGTATGTATTTTGCTGAGTTTTTTTGGTCTTTTTCCCCATAGGCTGCATTGGTGTGGTACCTATGCCGCCATCTTAACTGGAAGTACCCTTGTTTGGCTTCTTTTTCTTCAAAATATTTTTTGTCATGTTCATTTCTTTATTTGAGAGTGACAGAGAGAAGGAGAGAGAGAGAGAGAGAGAGAGTGAGAGGGAATGGGCATGCCAGGGCTTCCAGGCACTGCAAAACGAACTCTAGATGCATGCGCCTCCTTGTGCATCTGGCTAATGTGGGTCCTGGGGAATCAAGCCTGGAGCCAGGGTCCTTTAGGCTTCACAGGCAAGCGCTTAACCGCTAAGCTATCTCTCCAGCCCTGTTTGGCTTCTTTAACTCAGTGTAATGCCACCTTGTCACAGTCCTTATCAATACTGTTTCTTTTATTGCTGAATAGTGCTGAATTTTGTTTGTATATTCAGTAAAGGGACATTAAGATTATTATTCTCTGGAGCCCAATGCTGACTCTCAGAATCTTTTCTACTTCATTCAATAATCTGTATTCATTCTGTATGGCGTAGCAAAGTATTACTCTGGAACTCTTTTGAAATTTTAACCAAATATCCTTTCCTAAGCTGAGTGTCATGGTACACACCTGTAATCCTAGCAGTTGGGAGGCAGAGGATCAGCAGTTTAAGGTCACAGTGAGCTACACAATGAGTTGGAGTCCAGAGAGTGGTATGAGACTCAAAAAGCAAAAAACTAAAATAAAAAAAAGGGACTGGAGAAATGACTCAGCAGTTAAGGCACTTGCCTGCAAATCTTAAGTACCCAAGTTTGATTCCCCAGTATCCACATAAAAGGCAGATACATAAAGTGGTGCATACATCTGGAATCTGTTTGCAGCACTTAGAACTCATTTTCTCTGTCTCCCATGTGTGTTTTCAAATAAATATACATATAGTTTTGGCTAATGCTTTTAGGTCCTTAGGTCCTAGAATCTGTTTTAGAGGTTTGTTTGATGCAGGGTCTTACCATCTCACATGTAGTTCAGGCTGTCCTTAAACTTGCAATACTCCTGTCTCAGCCTCCCAAGTACTGGGATTACAGGGACTCACCATGTCTAGTTTTTCTGTTTATTGAGAAATCCTCATCCTGCATCCAAAGGCAAGTAACCACACTCACCAAGTGACAGTACAGAGCCAGGCCCCTGGGCTTAAGCCCTGCCTCTGCTCTGAGCAGGACTGCCTCCGCATCTTTATCCATAAAAAAGAGAAGGCTAGTGTTTACAACTAGGGAGTGCAGCTGTGTCCCCATTTCTACTGCCCCCACAAAAATCCCACCAACTCTGATCTGGAATACTACAGTAATTGAACTGGACTCCTCTCTGCTATCATTTGCCATTCTTATCCATCTACAAGTCCTTTTCTAATCAACAGCAAGAAGGGTCTTTGAAAATGAGTGTGTGTGTGTGTGTGTGTGTGTGTGTGTGTTATATGCACATGTATATGCAGATGCATGCACCCAAGGTACATGTGCATGGAGGCCAGAGGACATCAGATGTCCTGTTCTATTGCTGTCCTGCGTTATTCCCTGAGACAGTCTTTCACTAAACCTAGAGTTCATTGCTTTGTAGTTAGACTGGCTGACCAGTGATCCTCAATGATCCTCCTTACTCCAACCATCCCCAGTACTGGGCTTGCAGGCTGTACAACCATGCCCAACTTTTTTCATGGGTGCTGGGGATTAAACTCAGGTCCTTATACTTGCACAGCCAGAGCTTTTACCCACTGAACCATTTCTGCCAGCCTCATGTTGTTTCCTCTCTTAAAACTCTCTAGCTACCACTGGGTTTGTTCATCTCCTGTATCTACTGCACTCAGCTATGAAGATGTTCCTACGGTATTACAAAGGTGTCAAACCTTTCCTGCCTTCTGGCCTGGTTTTGGTTCTTCCCACCCTGGATCTTCAACCTGTTCTTCTCAAGGCTAGCTTGTTCTTGTGAATCAGTCACCACTGAAATATCATCTCCTACTGGGCACCTTTCCTGGGCACTCATTATTAATTTCATATTTTTTTAATTTTTTGTTTTTTATTTTTACTTATTTGAGAGTGACAGAGAGAGAGAGAGAGAGAGAGAGAGAAAGAGGCAGATAGACAGAGAGAATCAGCACACCAGGGCCTCCAGCCACTGCAAACCGAACTCCAGATGTGTACACCCCTTTATGCATCTGGCTAACGTGGGTCCTGGAGAATCGAGCCTCGAACTGGGTTCCTCAGGCTTCACAGACAAGCGCTTAACTGCTAAGCCATCTCTCCAGCCCATTAATTTCATATTAATCAACTTTAATTCTATATACAATATAACTTGGATGTTTCTTTCATTTGTTAGAAGCTTCTTCATCATTCAGATGTCACCACCTTATTTCCAATGAGCATGGATCCTATCAATCTCACATAAGAAAGGGGAATACTAGGCACATCAAAGGTGATCATAAGCATCTTGAGATTGACAAAGGCATGTTTCAAAATCCAAGGGGTGTGGTCTGCATCTGGAATAGAGCTCCTTATCTTGAGATGGTTTATACTGTAGTATTCAGAACTTAGAGTTTGGGACCTGACTTAGCTTGGATTCTGCTTCTTCTACTTACATGCCATATAATCTTGGCAAAGCATTTGACTTAGCTTTGTCACAATTTCCTCAAGTGTGAAGCCAGCTAATAGTACCTTCCTCATGAGGCCACAGAGAACATTAAAGGCAGTATCTATAAAATGCTTAGACTTGTGGCTGTGATATTTTAACACTGCATAAAAGTTGACTCCAACACTGAAGTTGTAAAGCTTTCTTAAGGCCTCTGCAGCTCTCTAATTCCCTCTCTTCTTTCCTATCCCCTTTTCCTCTTGCTTCCCTCCTAAAGATACTCCCTTTCCTACCTTCATAACCACCCTATGACCACACTCATGGTAAGCACATGCATTACCAATGAGCTATACCCCTAATTCTCTCTTCATTTTTTAATTTGAAACAGGGTCTCACTAGTTTCTCCAAAATGACCTTGAACCTTGATCCTATTGTCTCAGCCTCACAAGTAGCAGAGATTACAGGCCTGTGCCACCTAGCCAGAAGTGTTGATCTACATTTTTTAGGCTAGCTATATCTTTACTACTCTTGTAAAAGAAGAATTTCTTTGGTTTCCTTTTTTTCTTTATTTTTATCAATTTTTATTATCATTTTCCATGATTATAAAAAATATCCCATTGTAATACCTTCCCTATGCCCACTTTCCCATTTGAAATTCCATTCTCAATCATATCTCCTCCCCATCTCAATCACTCTCTCTTTTATTTTGATGTCATGATCTTTTCCTTCTCTTATGATGGTCTTGTGTAGGTAGTATCAGGCACTATGAGGTCATGGATATCCAGGCCATTTTATATCTGGAGGGAGCACATTGTAAGGAGTTCTACCCTTTCTTTGGCTCTTACATTCTTTCTACCATCTCTTCTACATTAGAACCTGAGCCTTGGAAAGTGTGATAAGAGATATTACTCAATATTCCAGTCACTTCTTTCCAGCACTATGATACATTCTGAGTCGTCCCAAAGCCACTGCAATCTGAAAAGAGAAGATTCTCTACAAAAAGTGAGAGTAGCATTAATATAAGAGTATGAATATTAAGGGAAGTGCTTACTGGGCAGTTTGATAAGCATAGCATATGCATTTATCCAGACATCAGCAGATGTTACACCCCTAGAGTTCATGACTACCCATGTTTTAAGTTTTCAGTATTAGGGATGTGTTCCCTCCCATGGAGCGGGCCTCCAGTCCAATTGGAGGGCAGTTGGTTTCCACCATGATATACATGCCACTATTGCACCCATTGGCTCATTTGTCCTGGCTGGCCACTTATAAGGCTTGCAGTGTGCACTGTTGAGTATCTTCACTGGTGGTATCTCTTTCTCCCATTGAACTACATGTAGAATGGCTTCTTCCAGCTTTCTGTCAGCTGGACTACATAGGGGAGGTAATTATCTCAGTTCCAGGAGGATTTCTCAGTGGTCTTGCAGCCCAAGCATGTGGAGTCTTCAGCAATAGGGTCTTACCATCTATTCCTAGTGGGAAACCAAGGGCCTTGGCAATGGCCTATAATGTTTTCGGGGCATCAGGAAACTACCTGGCCAACAACTCACTAGAAGGTATCCCATCCCTGGCACTGAACATTTTCTGGTGATGATCTATGGCTCCTGAGTGTTCCATTGTCCAAAACTGGAGGACTACACATGATTTATTTATATCCTCTTAGACTTTGATTACCCATCCCTCCACCTTTATTTTACTCAATCTCTTCCCCTGACCTCACTTTGGGCCTTTTCATCCCCGTTAATCTATTTTACTTACATATATACAATACCATCCTATTAAGTACCCTCATCCCTTCCTTACTCTTCCCTATCTTCTTTTTTAGCTTAATGGCCTCTGCTATGGAGATTTTTCCTTCTCAAATAGAAGCCCAATTATCTGTAGGTAGGATCCACATATGAGGGAGAACATGCAGTGCTTGGTTTTATGGGACTAGGTTACCTCATTTAGTATAATCCTTTCCACATCCATCCATTTTCCTGCAAATTTCATAACTTCATTTTTCTTTACTGCTGAGTAGAACTCCATTGTATAAATGTGTCATATCTTCATTATCCACACATCAGTTGAGGTAAATCTAGGCTGGTTCCATTTCCCAGCTATTATAAATTGAGCAGCAATAAACATGGTTGAGCACGTACTTCTAAGGAAATGAGATGAGTCCATAGGATATATGCGTAGGCGTGCTATAGCTGGGTCATGTGGTAGATCAATTTGTAGCTGTCTTAGGAACCTCCACACTGATTTCCACAATGGCTGGACCAGATTGCATTCCCAACAATAGTGTAGAAGGGTTCCTCCTTTTGCACATCCCTGCCAGAATTTATGATCATTTGTTTTCATGATGGTAGCCAATCTGACAGGAATGTGATGGAATCTCAATGTAGTTGTAATCTGCATTTCCCTGATGACTAGAGATGTAGAACATTTTTTAAGATGCTTATATGCCATCCATATTTCTTCCTTAGAGAACTCACTATTTAGCTCCATAGTGCATTTTTAATTGCTTGTTTGATTTCCTATTATTTCACTTTTTGAGTTCTTTGTATATCCTAGATATTAATCATCTATCAGATATATAGCTGGCAAATATTTTTTCCCATTCTGTAGGTTTCCTCTTTGCTTTATTCACAGTGTCCTTGGCAGTACAAAATCTTTGTAATTTTATGAGGTCCCAGTGGTTAATCTGTGGTTTCATTGCCGGAGCAATTGGGGTTGTATTCAGTAAGTCCTTGCCAAGACTAGTATATTGAAGGGTTTCCCCTACCTGTTCTTCTAGCAGTTTCAGAGTTTCAGGTATGGTGTTAAGGTCTTTAATCCATTTGGACTTAATTCTTATGCATGGAGAGAGAGAACAATCTATTTTCATCCTTCTACAGAAACATATCCAGTTTTCCCAGCACCATTTGCTGAAGAGGCTGTCTTTTCTCCAATGAGTATTTTTGGCATTTTAATCAAATATCAGGTGGCTATAGCTACCTGGGCTTACATCTGGGTCCACTATTCTATCCCATTGGTCTACACGTCTGCTTTTGTGCCAGTACCATGCTGTTTTTGTTAGTATGGCTCTGTGGTATAGGTTGAAATCAGGTATGGTGATAACACCAGCCTCATTTTTGTTGCTCAATATTATTTTAGATATTCGAGTTTTTTGTGATTCCAAATGAATTTGTGGATTGATTTTCTATTTCAATGAAGAATGCTGTTGGAATTTTGATGGGGATTGCATTAAATGTGTAGATTGCTTTTGGTAAGATTGCCATTTTCACAATATTGATTTTTCCAATCCAGGAACAAGGCATGTTTTTTCATTTTCTAGTGTCCTCTGCAATTTCTTGCTAGAGTGTTTCATAGTTTTAATTGTAGAGATCCTTTACTTCCTGGTTAGGTTTATTCCAAGGTACTTTCTTTTCTGTGATGCAATTATGAATGGGAATGATTCTTTGATTTCATACTCTGTGTGTTTGTTGTTAGCATATAGGAAGGCTACTGATTTATGTTTATTTATTTTATATCCTGCTATATGTCTGTAGGTGTTTATGAGCTCTAACAGTTTGCTGGTAGAGTCTTTAGGGTCCTTTATATGTGGAATCATGTCATCTGCAAACAATGATAACTTGATCTCTTCCTTTCCAATTTGTATCCCTTTTATGTGTGTCTCTTGCCTTATTGCTATGGCTAAGACTTCCAGTACTATATTATATAAAAAGTGGGGACAGTGGACACCCTTGTCTTGTTCCTGATTTTAGTGGAAAAGCTTCCAATTTTCCCCCATTTAGTAATATGTTGGCTGCAGTCTTGTCATTAATAGGCTTTATTATATTGAGATATGTTTCTTCTATTTCCAGTTTGTGTAGGACTTTTATCATGAAGGGATGTTGGATTTGGTCAAATGCTTTCTCTGCATCTAATGAGATGATCATGTGATTTTTGTCCTTCAGTCCATTTATATAATGTATTACCTTTATGGATTTGCATATGTTGAACCATCCTTTCATCTCTGGGATAAAGCCTACTTGATCAGGGTGAATGATCTTTCTGATAAATTCTTGTATTCTCTTTGCCAATATGTTGTTGAGAATATTTGCATCTATGTTCATGAGGGAGATTTGTCTGTGATTTTTTTGTTGTTGTTGTATCGGTGCCTGGTATTGGTATCAGGGTGATGCTGGCTTCATAGAAGAAGTTTGGTAGGATTCCTTCCTTTTCTATTTTATGGAAAAGCTTAAGAAGCAAAGGTGTTAGTTCTTCCCTGAAGGTCTGGTAAAATTCAGCAGTGAATCCATCTGGGCCTGGATTATTTTTAGTTGGGAGATTTTTGATTACTGTTCGTATCTCCATGCTCTTTACAGGTCTATTTAAGTGATTAATCTCATCTTGATTTAATTTAGGTATAAATCAATGAAATCATCCATTTCTTTCAGATTTTCGTACTTTGTGGGGTATATGCTTTTATAGTATGTTCCTATGATTTTTTGAATTTCTATGACATCTGTTGTGATGTTACTTTTTCATCTCTAGTTTTATTAATTTGTGTCTCTTTTGTTTGGTCCAATTTGCTAAGGGATTATCAATCTTGTTTATCCTTTCAAAAAACCAACTCTGTTTTATTGATTCTTTGGATTTTTTGTCTGCGTCTATTTCATTAATTTCTGCCTTAATCTTGATTATTTCTTCCCATCTACTGACTTTTGGTTTGCCTTGGTCTTCTTTTTCCAAGGCATTAAGTCGTTTACTTGTGACCTTAGTAATTCCTTAATATAAGCACTTTAAGCTATAAATTTATCTCTTAGGACTACCTTCATTGTGTCCCAGAGATTTTGGTATGTTGTGTTCTCATTATCATTTGATCTATAAATTTTTTGATTTCCTTCTTGATTTCTTCATTGGCCCATTCATCATTTACTAATGTTTTGTTTTATTTCCATGATTTTGTGTATGCTCTGTAGCCTTTCTTGCTATTGATTTGTAGCTTGATTCCATTGTGGTCTGATCAAATGCAAGGAATTATTTCAATTTTCCTGTATTTGTGAAGATTTGCATTGTGTCCTAATATATAATATATTTTAGAGAATTTTCCATGTGCTGCTGAAAAGAATGTATATTCTGCAACATTTGGATGAAATGTCCTGTATATATCTGTTAGGTTCATTCCTTCTATGACCTCATTTAGTCCAGATGCCTCTCTGTTTATTTTTTCCTGGGATTACCTGTCAATTGATGAGAGTGGAATGTTGAAGTCACCCACTACCACTGTGTTTGGTGTTTCTGTTACCTTAGTTCTAATAGCATTTGTTTGATGAAATTGGAGGCTCCCATGTTAGGTGCATATATGTTTAGGATTGTAATGCCCTCCTGTTGGAGGGTGCCTTTAATCAATATAAAGTGGCCTTCCTTATCTTTCTTAACTAATGTTGGACTGAAGTCTACCTTGTCAGATATTAGTATAGCAACCCCTGCTTGTTTTCTAGGTCCATTTGTTTGAATCAACATTTTCCAACCTTTCACCCTAAGATAGTTTCCATCCTTTGGAGAAAGGTGGGTTTCTTGGAGGCAACAAATTGAAGGATCCTGCTTTTTAACCCAGTCTGCAAACCTATGTCTTTTGGTTGGGGCATTGTGGCCACTGAGATTAAGAGATATTATTGAAAGGTGTGTATTTATTTTTGCTGTTTTTTTGTAGTTCTTCCGGTTTTACTATTGCTCTCTTGTGTTAACTAGAATTTGAGTATTGTTTGTTTCCTCCCAGTTCCTTATATGTGTGCTTTTCTTTTTCTTTAGCATGGAGGATTCCTTCAAGTATTTTCTGTAGAGTTGTTTTTGTCTTCAAATACTCCTTTTACCTGCTTTTGTCATGGAATGTCCTTATTTCTCTGTCTATTTGAATGGATAGCTTTGCAGGATAAAGTAACCTTGGTTGACAGTTGTTATCTTTCAGAACTTGGAATACATCACTCCACACCTTTCTGGCTTTTAAAGTTTATGTTGCGTAATCTGCTGTAATCCTGATAGGCTTGCCTGTGTAGGTAACTTGATGTTTCTCTCTGACTGCTTTCAATATTTTTTCTTTGGTTTGTATGTTTGGTGGTTTGATTATAATAATGGCAAAGAAAGGTACTTTCCAAGTTTTGTTTGGCTGGTGTTCTAAAGGATTCCTGTGTCTGCATTGGCACCTCTTTCCCAATTTGGGGTAAGTTTTCATCTTTGATTTTGTTGAAGACACATAGTATGCCTTTGGGGTGAAATTATTCTCCTTCTACTATGCCCTGAATTCTTATGTTTGAACTTTTCATAGTGTCCCGAATCTCTTGAAGTTCCCTCTCATACTTTTTCATTAGTTTGTCTTTATCTTTACTGGACTGTATTACATCTTCCACCTGGTCTTCTAGCTTAGATATTCTGTCCTTTCCTTCATCCATTCTACTGGTGAGATCTTCTACAGAGTTTTTTTTTTTTTTTTCATTAACTGTGTTCTTCATTACTAGTAATTCTGACTGATTTTTCTTTATTGTTTCTATTTATTTATTTATGTCTTGTATAGACCTTTTTATTTCATTAAGTTGGTGTCCTATGTTTTCTTTGATTCCTTTGATTTCCTCTTTTATGCCTTTGATTTCTTCTTTGAGTTCTTTGAACATATTTATAATCATTCTTTTGAAATCTTTCTCAGGCATTTCCTCTAACTCGTTCTCACTGGAGGTCATTTCTGATGCATTAATACTTTTTGGTGGGTTTATATTGTCTTGAAATTTGGTGTTTCTTGTCTTATAATGTATATATTTTTACATCCTGGATTATGTAATGACTGGATTTTCTAGTTAGCTGGGTATTATTAGATGTATCAAACAATCTGATGTTATATATCCTCAGGGTAAGAGCTTAAGGCACTAGGTGTGGCTCTCAAGACTCTTAAGAGTATCTACAATAGTGACCCTAGGTTGGGTTTGCCTGCTATGAGAGTATTCAAGTAGGCTGAGTTGAACCAAATGCAGATAATTTCTAAAATTTAACTAAACAATGTACACTTTCAATGAAAAACATTACAGAGTATTTATCCAAGAGTAGGTATTATGACAACCAGATCCTCTGTCTGTCCTTTAGGCTATGTGGTTCCTCACCCACTCCCTTAATCCTGACAACAAGGAGGTTAATATTTCTGGTCCTTTGAGGGTTCCAATTCAGCTTATGACCCAGTGAGTCCCTTCCTTAATGTATAAAAGAAGAGGAAAGAAAGCTACTATAAATCAAGAAGCAGCAAGTAACAAGCCCAAAATACAGCTTATTTAAGAATGGCAAATCTGACACGGACAGTGCAATCGGTACAATTAGCACTTCTGGTTCAGGCCTACATACTGGGTTTATTAGGTGGGTACTGACCTGGTATAATCCCAGTCACCTTTTATGATGATTTTAGTCTCAGTTATGCTGCTCCTGCTTGAGTCCTGATGTTGGTTCAAGTGGTCATGGGTTAGTCCCTGAACCGCTGCTCTGTTCATTGGAGCTGGGCACTGACAATGGGCAAGAAAGAGGAGTCTGTCGATGCTGCTCTACTTCTGTCACTGTTCCACATGTTCTTCTATCTTGTGATCTGCTCCTCCATTTTTCACTGCCATTCTCCCTTCACATTTCGTGAGTTTGCGGAGAGCTCTGGTGTGAGTGTAAAATCCCCTCACCTGGCTTTTACTGTGGCTCAAGACAAGCCTGGCGGCTGGCTAATGTGCCACCACTGTGGTCCTGTGGACCTGTTGGAGCCGCTTCTGCTGTCCTGCGTGGGCTCTGGATGCACTGGATCTCTCTTCCTTCTCCACTCCCATTTGAATTCCTATACACCTCACTTGTTAGCAAAAGTGTGTATTTTTCTTTCTTTTTTTTTTTTTTTTTTTTGGCTTTTTCCTCCCTAGGCTGCTTTGGCATGGTACCTATGCCACCATCTTAACCAGAAGTCTTACTTTTTTCTTTTTAATATTATTTATTCATTACTTTATTTAAGAGAAAGAACAAAGCAGATAGATAAGATAGAGAGAGAGAGAAAATTAGAATGGGTGCACCAGGGCCTCTAGCTATCACAAATGGTCTCCAGATCCATGCACTGCCTCATGCATCTGGCTTACATGGGTACTGGGGAATCAAACCAGGGCCATTAGGCTTTGCAGACAAGCACTTTAACTGCTAAGTCAACTCTCCAGCTCCCTTTTGTTTACTTTTCAAATACTATTTACAAATAGGCAATTCATTGACTTTTAGACTGACTTCATAGAAAAGTATTTTACTGAATCTTCAAAAAGGCACCCCACTCTTCCCATCATTACAGAGTACCCTGATTAAGTCTGCACCCATGTATCAATACCCTGATTCCCATATTAATATTTGTTTATTTAAGAGAGACAAAGAGAAAGAGGTAGACAGAAAGAGTGTATTGGTGCATCAGGGCATCCTGCCAACTGCAAACAAAATCCAGATGCCTGTGCCACTTTATACATCCACCTTTATGTGGGGACTGGAGAATTAAATCCAGGCCATCACGCTTTGCAAGCAAGCACATTTAATTGCTGAGCCATCCCTCCAATTCTCATTCCCCCCCCTTTTTTTTTCTTTTGGTTTTTCAAGGTGAGGTTTCACTCTAGCCCAGGCTGACTGGGAATTCACTATGTAGTCTCAGGGTAGCCTCGAACTCACAGAGATCCTCCTTACCTCTTCCTACCTAAGTGCTGGGATTAAAGGCATAAAGCCATGATGCCCAGCTCATTCCCATTTTTTTGTGAACCATGGATGTTCTTGCTCATATTCATTGTGATTGTTAACTGTAATGATTGCATCATGAGAGCTTTACCCTCCATGATGGCATTAATGCCTTTGTAGGAGAGCTACCTGACACCTTCTATATCTTCTACCTGCTGAGAACATAGCACCTATCCTTTTTTTACCCCCTTATGCCATGTGAGTCATTATAACGTACCACCTTAGAAGCAGAGTGGGTTTCATCGGATTCTGAATCTGCAGCACCTTCATCTTGGACTCAGCCTCTGAGAGAACATAAATTTCTATCCTTTATATTGTCCACTCTGTGGTACTTTGTTGAAAAAGCAAAAATGCACTGAGATAATGTTGACAATTACTTGACTTCCAGGGCATCACAAATGGCAACCATTCACCTTCCATTTCTCTTCTCAGTACGGATGTCTCCTTACTTTCCCTTACTTCTTTTGTGCTCTTTCCTTGACTTTCCTTGTTATGTCCCTCAGCAGTGCACTCAGCACTCTTCTCAGGATACACATTCTCCCTAAACAGTGTAATCTCATTCAGACCTCTCTTGCAAAACATGCCTCCCCAATCTCCCACCAGAAATCTCCACCTAAAAAGTCCAATCCATATAAAACCAAATCCCTTCCCAATGACAACTGATGGTCCTTCCTTAGGGAATGGTGTTACCCTAAACCCTGGGATAAAGAGCACAACTTCAAAATGCACCCCTGGTTCTTCCCTGTCCCTTACTGCCAACACTCAACCAAATCCAACTGCTTCCATTGCTTTACCTCATCTCCTCAAAACCACTATCTTAAACCTTACTCATCCACAGACTAGTCAATTCAAAAGGCCTGTGAAAACTCCTC
The DNA here is from genome assembly GCF_020740685.1 of Jaculus jaculus. NCBI lineage: Eukaryota > Metazoa > Chordata > Mammalia > Rodentia > Dipodidae > Jaculus > Jaculus jaculus. Next base: position 80,265,751 of record NC_059109.1, on the reverse strand, counting down.
AATGTCTCCTTCTAAAATACAAAAAGCCAATTTTCTAATGGAGTCCAAAGCAAAGCCTCTATGATCTTGTCTCTCTGTTTGTGGCTGCAACCCCATGTCTTAAACTATATTTTCAATGTCATCATTAAACTCCCAAAATTCTTGATTTCAGCACTACTAAGTAGTTCAGTGTTTACCAATACTTCATTTCAGCATCTTACATGCCGAGCTCCCCTCGACAGGTAGTGCTGGGGAAGGACCAGGCCCACTGGTTCCTCCCAAGGGGTTGAGGAGGAGGGTGAGTATCAATGGCTAAGAACAAACCACTGAGCTGGGAGTCTTGTCAAAGCAGGAACTCACTTTATTGTTACAGGCAGGTGTTTATATAATGTTGAGAATGAAGGCGGGGATTTTAGGACAAGGTGAGATGTAAGGGTCAATAGCATACCACAACCTCTGAGATGATTGGTTCTAAGTGCTTACAGGTGGGGACTCTAACTTCCTGTGTGGAAGTAGCAGGCCAGAGGCCATTTGGCCCCCTGCTGAGTCATAGCTGGGTGGAAGCAGTTCTCCAAACTTTAGCTAGGCTCAGGAAGTTCCACTAGGCCTCATGTCCAGGCCTCTCAAAGGCCCAACATCTCCCCCTTTTGTTTTTGTAAGAGCATTAGTCACCATGGCCCCTGTCCTAGGTTGTCCCGCTCTGGGGATCTTACCAGTCACTGGGTACCATGTGTTTAGCTCACTGAGAACCCACTCCATGGCCTGTCTTAGGTTGTCTCAGTCAGTCTGAGATCTTACCTGTCATTGGTCACATGGAGGGCAGAGAAGGTGACAGTGGGTCATCTGAGGAACTTAATTCCTGAGTTGCCAGCCTTTGATAATGTATCTCAACCTGATGGATTTTTATTGTCTGTAGCTGCTGGTGAATGAATTGTGTAATTTTGTTAATTACATAAGGCCCAACAGTGAGGATAAGGGAAAGGAGAAGAGGTAGAGGGAGGAGGTAGGGTAACAATCCATGCAGGCCCATCCACAGTGGGTTTACCTGGAGGTCCCGCCATCTCTTCTCCAGGTCCTCTCGAAGTGTTTTGATCTTGTCTTGAATGATTCCTGATCTATTGGTGTAGAAACAGCATTTTTCCTGTAAAAACAAGCATATGCCTCCCTTTTCAGCTGTTACTAGGCTTAGTCCTCTCCTTTTATGTAATACTACCTCAGCCAGGGCATCTAGCTGTTGTTGGAGACCAAGGATAGTGTTGGATACAGCTTTTATGTCACTGATATTCCCAACCCAATGAGTAGGGTCAAATGGGCAACTGTAGTTCTATCATTGGTGATTATTGGAAGCAGCTGGGGAAGCCCAGATTGGAGGCAAAGCCAGCAATCCTCCACAAGGGAGGGAATTGTTTGGTTTAGCAGGGTGAAGACCATTTTAGGAATAGTCCTGAGAGGTGGGACGCTCCCTGGAGGGGTGATTATCAGTGTCCCCTTGTAGGGGTAAATATTTTAGGTCCCTCACTGGTACCCAAATAGGTCTTTCTTCATCTTGAGGGAAGACATATCCAAACTCTGTCCCTGCTGTGAGAAGTAGGTCTGGTCCTCTCCAGGCCCCAGTCAATGGGTCTCTCCATCTGACCTTGATCAAACTGTATGTGACAGAGGATGACCAATGTTTTTGAAATGGAGACATTTTTTCATTTCTAGAAAAATTTAAAATATTTAAGGTGAATAATGCTTTTTTTTTTAGCTAATCATGGGGGGGTAGTGATTCCCCCTTTTGTTTTTGTAATTGTGATTTAAGTGTTTGGTTATATCTTTTAACAATAGCTTGGCCTCAAGAGTTATATGGAATGCCTGTGGCTTGTGTAATTTTCCACCTTTGGAGGAAACTTGTAAAGTTTTTACTTACAAAGCAGGGGCCATTATTTGTTTTTACTTGATCAGGCAGCCCAAGAGTGGCAAAACATTGAAGCATATGACTAATGGCATATTTAGATTTCTCCCCGGCATATGCAGATGCCCAACAGGCACGGGAGAAAGTATCAACTGATAAGAAGATATATTTAAGTTTTCCAAAGGGGGAATAATGAGTAACATCTATTTGCCAAAGTTGGTTGGGGCGAAGGCCCTGAGGGTTACTCCCGGAAGTTTGGAGGGGGGGAACCTGGAGGAAGGATTGGCAAGACTTGTTTGTCCTAATAATCTTTTTAATTTTTTTATGTGGTATTTAGGGGAATCTTTGCTTAAGGCCTCTCCAGTTGGTATGGGTTAGAGAATGAAATTGGATAGCCTCTGAGACAGTGCAACAGTGAGCCGCAGAGGCCAATTGATCGGCCAAGCTGTTTCCTTGAGACAGGAAACCTGGTAAATTTTGATGGCCTCGAAGATTGTATGAAGATAGGGTGGACTCTTTGTTTGAGTAGGGTGTGAGCCTGGATCATTAAGGGGGATATAGGGTTGGAATCAAGTCTAATGTGAGCATCAATAAGATTGGGCAGTAGGTTTACCACATAGAGGCTGTCAGAAAATAAAGCTGTGAGTATAGTTAGACATTGGTGGGTAAAGTCCTGGAGTGTGGAGGAATCTAGGCACCCAAGAATAATATCATCCATGTAAATATAAAACAGGGTATTGGGAAGATTGATAAGAGAAGAGAAAATGGATGACAGATAATATTGACAAATGGGTGGGCTATTAGCCATGCCCTGAGTTAAGACAGTCCACTCAAATCTCCTATCTGGGCCACAAAAATTAACAGCAGGTATAGAGAATGTAAATTTTTCCATGTCTTCTGGATGGAGAGGGATAGAGAAGAAACAATCTTTAATGTCAATGATAGTAATATGTTATATATTGGGAATAAATGGGACCCATGGGAGTCCCCTCTGGGGGGTTCCAAAGGGGATCATGCATTCATTGATCTTCCTTAAATCATGTAAAAATCTCCAGGACCCATTAGGCTTTTTTTTATGACAAAAACAGGAGAGTTCCAAGGACTAGTGGAGGGGCAGATATGTCTGACCTCCAAATGTTGATCAATAAGTATGTGGAGTTGGTATAACTTAGAAGAAGAGAGAGGCCACTGCTCAACCCATATAGGATCCCCTGGTCTCCACTGGATTTTAAAAGGGGGGGGAGCTGGGCAGTGGCCCTTAGAATTGGGGGTGTTCATTGGAGTACTTTTGTCTGAGTTGCTCAAAGGGTCATCTCTATAATTGGGATGACATTCCCTCACTTCCTCAAAACTGTTGTTAATATTCTTTTTTATCTAACAAATCATTATAAAAGGTATGGTTAGTAGTGATAAAAGCCTCGGCATCTCCAAGGATGTCTTGCCCCAGTAAGTTAGCAGTGAGCCCACTCACCATGAGAGGGTGGACTTCTCTCCTGTCCCCACCTGGGGCAGTCCAAGGGAGCCACATGGCAGTCTCCCAGGAGGTGGTTTGCCCTCCAACTCCCAGTAGGGGAGGGCCAGGCACAGGCTGCCAGGAGGGGGCACCTTCTCTTTTCTCAGGACTGTTCAGTCCGCTCCAGTGTCAAGAATTTGAATTTTTTATTACCAATATTTAAAATAATTTTGGGTCTAAGGCTGGGGTCCAGAGGGATAGTCCAGTGGGCTTTGATGGTCTATTTCCCCTTATTTAATGGAGCTGGAGGGAGCCCTAGGATGAGTTTAAAGGCTTTCCCTGTATGTCAAACTTCAACCAACACTCCCTAGTCCAATGAAACCCCTTTTTGTATTTAGGGCAGTGGGTGTGAGGGGCGTTGGTCATCCCTCCAAAGGGTGGGGTAGGCTTTGTCTTGTTGGGGCACTCTTTTTTAAAGTGGCCCTCATCCCTGCATCTGGAACATGTTGATTTTTTAGGATTTAATTTTAATGTGCAGATCATAGTGGCCAAATCTCTCTATTTTTCTGAAGGGTAGCAGCCATGGCCCTAGCCTGATGGGAGATAGTGCCAACATCTTTGGAGGCTACAATCCATCTACTCATGGAGTTGTTCTTGAGACCCACACAGGCAAGGCAGTGATCAGCTGTCATCCCTTCCCAGAACAACATTTTAGTAAACTGATCCCGTAATGCCCCTGGGGGAAATTTTCTTTGGAGACTTTTTTCCACCCTATCTATAAATGTAGCCAAGTCCTCAGATGGTTTCTGAGTAACACCCATAAGGTGGGGGTGGTTCAGAGGGTCCCCCATCAAGCCTTTTCCATGTCACCAAGCCCAGTGCCCTGACTGGTCCCTATATGGATCAGGTATAGCTGCCTGTTGAGTGTCTGTAGTATATTGAGCAGAGGTACTGGAGAGCATCCCAAAAGTTATTGGCATAGGGGCATGTTGACTTTGGTTTCGTTCTGCCTGTGTATGACACTCATCTTTAAAAAGGCACACCACTTAATGTATAGGGGACCCTACAAGACAGCCCTGACTAGATTTTTCCAATCTTGGGTTGTACAAGGTTGATGGGCAAGTCCCTTTAACAGGGTCTCAGTCCAAGGAGAGTTAGGTCCATCCCCCGAGACCACCTTTTTAAGATCCTTAAGGTCCTGAGCTTCCCATGGATACCAGGCAGCAGGGCAATTGCCCCCAAGATTTAGATTGATAGGAAATTAAAAAGTACCTTTATTTTCTGTTGGCTTGGCAGCCAAATATGAAGGAGGGGCCAAGGGGGTCTTGGCAGCCAAATATGAATGAGGAGTTGAGGGGGTCCAGAAAGGGTTAGTCAATGGAGGAGTAGAGGAGGCCCCCCAGAAGTCCAGGGAGCACTGTCAAAGGGATCAAGTGAGGGGTATAAAGATGTACCCTTTTCTGGGGTTTTTAAAGCTGTATCTCCAGGAGGAGTAGCCAGATCAGGCTTATACTATATTTTTCTTCTGTCTTTTTTTTTTTTTTTTTTTTTTTTTTGCTTGGTTGGCCTTGGAGGGAAGCAGCCCTTGAGGGCCAAGATCATAGGGAGGACCCCCAAGGGTCATATTTGATCCTTCTCCACATGTGCCCGACAAACAAGGGCCTCTACCCTATCCTAAGTGTCCAATCAAAGAGATTTCCTTCCGTCAGCCATGGCGCCAGCTTAAGAAGGCAATCCCAGCTCTGACGAGCCTGATTATCAGTTAAATTAAGCCCTCTACTCTTTAGTAGTGCCCTAAGAGATTCTAAGGCAGGATTGGATTTAGAGGTAGACTGTCCCTTATTACAAAGTTGAGAGAGAAATGTCCATAAAATTAGGGCAATAGCAACCCACAGACACATGAGTACAACACAAACACAAGGATCCAAAAGATAGGTAAACATGCTGTACAAAAGCCGCAGATGCGCTTGCCAGTGAACCAAAAGTGAAAGGAAAGAGAAAGAGAATGAAGGGACGGTGACAAGCAAGTACAGGTTATAGAAGCAAAGTTTATCACATTAAATATGAAGACTGCCTCATAACTTGTGAAGGTACACTCACCTGCAAACTGATTGACCTCCTCAATGAATGCCTCTCACGGGGCACTAGTCTGCCAGGTTCCCGGAGCCCCACGTTGGGTGCCAGACTTCCGGGCTCCCCAGCAGGTAGTGATGGGGAAGGACCAGGCCTGCTGGTTCCTCCCAAGGGGTTGAGGAGGAGGTTGAGTGTCAATGGCCAGGAACAAACCACCGAGCCAGGAATCTTGTTGAAGCAGGAACTCACTTTGTTGTTACAGGTGGATGTTTATATAATGTTGAGAATGAAGGCAGGGATTTTAAGATAGGGTGAGATGTAAGGGCCAATAGCATACTGCGACCTTTGAGATGATTGGTCCTAAGCACATACGGGTGGGGACTCTAACTTCCTGTGTGGAAGTAGCAGGCCAGAGGCCATTTGGCCCCATGCTGAGTTCTAAGCACGCATGGGCAGGAACTCTTAATTTTCTATGTGGAAGTAGCAAGCCAGAGGCTATTTGGCCCCCTGCTGAGTCACAGCTGGGTGGAGGCAGTTTGCCAAACTTTAGCTAGGCTCAGGAAGTTTCACTAGGCCTCACATCTGGGCCTCTCACGGCCCAACACTCACATTTGCTGTATGTTGCAAAAAAGGATTTAACAGGTTTGCCTTCTGCATCTTTCTCACCTCTTTCATGTTTTCAAATGTCTACTCAAGAATCTCTTCTCTGAAGCATTTCTTGGGGTGTCCTTACTTCCAGAACTGACCCTTGCGTGTGTCCTCCATGTATTGTCTTTCTTTCCATCATCCCCACTGCACCACTACTCTTCCAAGGCAGGAGTAATAAGCATCCATCTTTGAGGTGTAAGCTCACAGCAAGTTCAGACCTAGAAGAGATGATGAGCATGTGCGCCAACATTTGGTGGAAGGGGTGGGGAGAGTTGGGAAGGAGAAAACTTATGCTCACACAGAGAGAAGCTGTCGGGATCCTAGTGGCCATACTAAGGGTCTGACTCCAGCGTGAGCAGAAGATCGCATGTCTCCTGGGTGGCAGGATGGTGGAGTCCCATAAAAGAAGCTGTCACTGATGCAGCAGTCCACAGGGGGGCTGAGTTCTGCTCCACTGCCCTGCTCTCAGCAACACCTTGTGAGCCTGCAACTAGAGCCTGAGGCATCCCACAGTCCATTCCTCCAATCCTAATGTTAGCAAGGGAGTCTGTGGGCGCCCTGAGTCTCTACCTGCAGGACTGTGCTTAGAAGGCTCGGGCAAGTCGCCCCTGTTCCCACTCAGTACTCATCCTCGCAGGAGCCTCCAATGGCCCACAGCACTGTCACCCAGGGGCAGTGCTGCAGGCCAATGCATGGTTCCAATAGCACCTAGCTATGGATGCCTGTGAAGGACAAATAGGAAATATGTATGTCATTGAGACCCTGGAATGAGAACAACTCCGGGAAGCCTTTGTGCTGGGCAGGAAACAATAAGCTGCTCTGGCAGGATAGTAGGCTCTCCCCATCCTGACCAGGGGTTTGAGCCCCTACTGTGTGAAATGCTTAGTTGTGTTACAAATGCTCAGATTCCTAGTGCTTAGGGATGAAGAATTCAATGATTACTTGTAAGTAAAGTGTAAGAGAAGAGCAAAAGAGAACACTGGATTTAATCTCTACAGTTTATTGAGCAGTATGGCCTTCTCTGCTGAATGAAGGTTGAAGCCCTGAGCCAGGCTGGGGTTCAAACTTATAAGGAGGACCCTAAGAAACAGAATGTACCAGGTGTAGTGAGAAGGACCTTGGAGTTGTTCATGCTCTTGTTCAGAATAGGCTTCTTCATCCAGGAATGTCTAAGGGAGGATAGCCCAGATTGTTTCTGTACCTTCAAGGCCATCTGAGCTAAGGGGAGTATATCATTTGGGAGCTGTCAGGACTTGTCAGACCTCTGCTGCTTCTTTGTGGCCTTCTAGTCTTAGGGATAGTTATTAACTCTGTAGTTCCCTCTTGTTTTCAGGGAAAGATATTAACCCTTTAGCCTGGACTGTAGAAGGAATAAAAAAGATTGGGGAAAACTGGAGATGAGCGGGGCATTTAGAGGTGGACTGCATGGGCCTGAACAGTGGTGAAGATCACTCGGACTACTTTCTGTTGGTGAGGCATTAGATCTCTTGCAGTGTCCCATGTAGTCCTGTGGCCAATGGATGTTCAGTGGTCATGAAGAATTCAGTGACTTGCTGTGAAGTGAAGGCATGTATTTTGTTTTGGAGGAATTTACTGAGGCATCTAAGTATGTAAGGCCCAAAAGGAATTATCATAATTAGGAATAAAGTACATGTCAGAAATAGGATAGATTTAACTTGAAGGGAGTAGAGCTATGAGATTTTCTTTTTAACTTATAGTAATAGATATCTTAGCTAATCACAGACAGATGTCGGGTCACATGTAGAGAAATAATATTATTGGCCACTAAAAAGGCTAGTATAGCCCAAAATATTATTGGCTCTGGGCTGGTAACATTTACTTCTCCACAATAATTGTAGTCCATCATTGAAGCTTTTGGTTATACAGGTGTGGCTTTTGGGAGTCAGATTTTTGGTTTTCCATTTGTCAAAATTTACTTTGTAGTTTGTGTATGTAGTAGACTATTATCTCCTGTGGATCTTATGATCAGGCAAGGAGGCAGCTTTTCAGTAGAGTGATAATTATCAGAGCCATTAGCAAAGAAACACCTAGATCATGTCAAATCTATTAGGCATTATGATCTGGTTATTATCCATGTGTGAGGTTTTTGTTATATGACATGACATTTACAGGTGCTGTGAACATTATATTTAAGGTTGAAAAATAATATAGGTAAAGAAGAAGGCATTGTTAATCTGGATGGGAAGTTAATTGGAATTTGTTGAAATATAAAGATTTGGTTTAGGTGAGGTGGGAAGTGTAAGAGATTAGTATTGAAGCAATATTTGAAATATATGATAGAAATTACGAGGTTAACTAAATTTGAAATTTAGGTTTAAAGGCTTTCTGTGCAAGTCTTTAATATAGAAGGTTTATAGTCTTTATTTACTTGGTTTAAAGATCAAAAAGTTTTATCTTTGCTAGGCGTGGTCATGCATGCCTTTAATCCCAGCACTGGAGAGGCAGAGGTGGAAGGATCACCATGAGTTCAAGGCCACCCTGAAACTATGTAGTGAATTCCAGGTCAACCTGGGCTAGAGTGAGACTCCACCTCAAAAAAAGAAAAAAAAATAGCCTTATCTTTAGGAGAACTAATGAAAGGTATTAGGCTGAAAGGCTAATAGTTTGATTAATCTTGATAATTTGTTATTATCAGGTGTTTATTTTATAAACAAAGTGAAATTATATTTTATGTAATTATATCAGTTATATAATACACTTAAATGTATTTTATATGATTAGGACCAGTTTTACCTATTACAAGAAGTTTAGAAGTAAAATAAATGAAAGTCTTACTCAACAGGAAAACATAAGAGTATAACATTTAAGAAAACTATTGTTGTAAACAGGTGTCCTATGTAACAAAACACATAGGCTTAATTTTGATTTTTATGTCACATTCAGAGAGAGTTTAAATAAGTAGAAAAACTAATTAAAATATCTTGGTCTTGTTGACCTTGATATTGATATGGGAAACTAAAGCTTATAAAACTGACATCAGAGATTGAGTGGAGAATTAATCTATTTTTATATTAGCATGAATCTAGGATAATCTTTTCCAAAACCTGAAAAAAAAATGGTTAATTGAGAGATATCTGTAGCTGTGTTATGGAATTAAGAAAAGGCACAAGATAATTTTAGTACTGACCAGAAGCTATAATACAAACCATGGCCTTGAAACAGTACAAAAACTACAGTATCAGTACAAAAGACTACGTAGTATGGGACATAACCAGCATAAAAGCTTATTACAGTACAAGACATAAGTTTAGATCAGAAGCCTTTAAATTTTATTTTATCATAATATGAGTTATGGCACTATAAATAAATTTATCACCTTACTATAGAGAAATGTTTGAGCTATGTAAACAATTAAGGCAACAGAAATATAGAGAAACAGAGTTTTAGAAGGTTGGCACATCTTATTCTTTAAATATCTAATAGTTATAAGTACAGGCAGAACATGTCAAGTAAGACAGCATAAAATTTTGGCATTTGTATTTGGTAACATCGTTGATTAATTTAGATACTTGTGTGGGTACCAGTTACCTAGAGAAGGTTGGAAGCAGGGCCACAGAGTTTAGAATCATTTATTTTAGATGAAGACCATTGTTTGAGCATGGGGCTGTACCCTGAGGTAGAGAATATGTCTTAAGAATTAATTTATTTATAAGCAATGAACTTGAGATACCAGAAATGAAACAGTTACTTACCTTTTTGATGATACATAATGAAGCAGAATTTGGTCTTTGTTGAACTAAAACAGATGAGCTTTAATACAACTTTTTACAAATCTGTTTTAAGGAGAAAACACTGTTGAATAATCAATGTTATTAGTTTAAGTAAAAGTTACTGTTTTCAGTATGAGAACCTTATCTTGGGAAATTAAACACTAATAAGGGAACCTTTATCTTAAGATCCAGTTTCCCCAATAGTTAGAATACTTTTTTTTGATCTGTCTCCCTGTCAGCTAACAGCTCCTGGAAACCATCAGAGACAATGGGGAGAAGTTGTAATCAGGAGTATCTATGTTGTCTGATGTCTTGTCATTTTTTAGTTCTGCCTGAAGACCATCTTTTGTTTTTTAATCTTACTATTTACATCTTCACATCTTTTTGCCCTTGTATTGACCATTTAAATATTAAATTTTAAGCTAATAGGAAGACATATAAGAGCAGAATATGTAAGAAATCTATTGTTGTAAACAGAGAAGCAGATATTTTACCAAACTAATGAAGATTTTATACATTGGAAAACATGTAAAGTTAGCATTTGGATACAATTCAATTGTAACAGTTTTTTCTAACTTCTGCTTTTATGGTTTTTGTCCCTGTGATTAATTATAAATATATTGTCTGGATTCTGATTGTCTGTTTTCCCATTTCCCTGGGCCATAAGTCACTCTAGATTCCCCCCTTTTTGAATATTCAGAAGGAAAGTTATATTAATTTTATATTTTTTACTTTTGTTACACTTAGACAAGGTTTAAAATGAACAAACAAAAAAATCATTAAAATGAATCTTGATTTTGTGAAACAGTTTGTTGTTCTTTGTAGTCAGAATTTAATAGTAGGAAATATAGGTATAGCTCAATTTTAACTTTGATTTGAGACATGGCTATAAATTTATTAACTTATTACAAAGAATAAAGTCTGAATTATATGAACAATTATTAGAATTTGGTATACAAATATATCTGTTGTAGTAAGCATGAACAAGCATGTTGTCAAAAACATAGAGGTTAATTGTTTTAAATATATTGTAAACCTGATTTTAATAATTTAACATTCTCTTAAAATATATGAGCATCAAAACATTTAATGACAGTAAGCATTGGAACAATTAATGATTATGCATTTAGTCATACATAAAGACAGATTATATGAAACATAGAACACATGACATGGCATGGTTGGCCAACATTAGACATGACAAGACAAAACATGGAGAAACATCCCTTTTTCAGATTTTAGTTGTTTTAAATTAGTAAGGATTTAATCTTAACAAAACAACAGCCAGAGGTTTGAATTTAAAGTAGACAATTTTTTTTTTTCTTTTGTGGACATTAACCATATGAAAGGGGTTTGGGGTTACAGGATTTCTCTTTTTTTTTTTTCTTTGTTTATTTTAACTAGCTGTGTGGCAGGCACAGGTTTTTCTATTTATCTAAGGGTTAAGTTTTTGTGTACTATGAATATCCCACCTCTGTTATCAATTTTTTTTATTTTAATGGCTTGTAACAAAAGGGGAAAAGGGAAAATAAAGGGGAAAAACCCTATATTGTGATTTTTAACTTTTACAAAGAGAAAAATTAGATGTTCATGTGTAAAGTTAAGGAAGCCCAGTAAAGACAGGAGTCTCTTTGAGAAGGCAGAGTTTTTATTTGATTTAGTGAGATGGCTTGGATTTGGTGTGAGAGGGAAAGACCCTGGCCAGTCATGGCCAGCTAATAGAACTGTGTGTGAGAGATTGAGTTTTAGAAGGGGCAGGAGCAGGGGAAGGAGCCTCGTATCATTTGCCATGACATTTGCCATTTGATGTCATTGGAGAAACTTACCAATGAGAATGTTGAAATCTAAAGTACCAGAATCAGGCCAGTGGTGGCTATTGTTTACAGAATACTGTGGCCAAATTTAAATAGAGAGTTGGAGTAATTTTGTAGGTAGGAGCTGAGAGTCCAAGTTTTTATAAATTAGCTTTGAGACAGGCCATTGGAGTATATTTGGGAACAGACAATTTAAAGCCCATTTTGAAGCACAAAGACTCATTCAGAGTGGCCAGTCCCACCACCAGGGACATCTCTCAGGCTTAGGTAGGGCAAACAATACCCAAGGATATGAGGGAGTATCCCCACACTCATAATGCTTGGAGTGTCCAGTGGAATGATAAGTGGGAGGCTCCCAGAGTCTGAAAAATGAGACCTCCCAGTGTTTCTAAGGTCTAAGACAGGGCGCCTCTGCCACAAATCGAGAGTAAGTACCATGTCCTGAAGGTTGTAACCTGATGAGGGTGTGGATGCACATGGTCACACAGCAATGGTGTCTATTCTGGAGTTCAAAAGTCCCAGTGGAAGAGAGTGAAAAGAAGCCCCCAGGTATTAAGCTGGAAAGACTGGTGGTTCCAGTTCATAGGTGGCTGTTTAGTTCATAGTAGTGAACACAGTGAGTTTTTGTGCTTCTGAGGAAGTGAAATATTGGCAGGAAGGTAGAGAAGAGGAGAGGGAAAAAGAAAGGGAGGGCATGCGGCCTGAAAGCCCCAGAGGACTTGGATCCAAGTCATGCAACCAAATGTAATGCAAGTGTAAGAGAAAAGTGAAAGAGAACACTGGACTTGATCTCTACAGACAGACAGTTTATTGAGAAGTACAGCAAAGGTCAGAAGGCTGAAGCCCGGAGCCAGCCTGAAGTTCAAACTTATAAGGAGGCTCCTAAGAAACAGACCTTACCAGATGTAGTAGATAAGGAACTTGTAGCTATTTGTGTCCTTGTTCAGAATAGGCTTCATCATCCAGGAATGTCTAAAGGAGGATAGTCCAGATTGTTTCTATACCTTCAAGGCCATCTGAGCTAAGAGGAATACATCAAACAGGGGAAGTGTTGGGCTTGTCTGGCCTGAAAGCATCTGCTGCTTCTTTATGGCCTTCTAGTCTTAGGGATAGTTATTAACTCTTTAGTTCCCTCTCATTTTCAGGTAAAGCTATTAACCCTTCAGTACTTACCAGTAGAGTTGGAGAAACTAGGCCTAGAATTTTACCCACCATTGTTTTTGCACTACCAGTGCATATGTTAAGAAGGTAGGTACCACCTTATTTTAGGAGTATCAGTGCAGCCTATAAAACTCTGATCACAACACAAATTATACATTTTTTATACATTTAATTTAGATGTCATGTCTCTATAGTCTCATTAAGATGGGACTAATATCTCCGTCATTCCTTCACCTTCATCACATTAACATCATAGAAATCAGACCAGAGGCTGTGAAATTGACTTAGTAAAGTGCTCAGTAAAGTTTAAACACCTAAATTCAGTTGCTTATCAGCTATATAAAAGCTGGGAGAATTTCACTTATGTGAGCTGCAAAGATTTGATATCTTTGAGGCTTTCTGATTAGCTTGTATAGCTAAATTGAGGCAGCTTAGGGATGACAGGGCCCCAAATGTAAAAGCAAGACATGTCATTTCCTTAAGCCTATCCTTGAAGTGAGAAATTCCCTCCCTAGTTTGTCCTTGAAGTCAACCTGAGCCCCTTCCTAGAAAAGAGGCTTTCTCTAGAAGAGGCAATTGTCCCAGTACATGAAGGCACTCTTCCTAGAAGATTCACATTCCTGTAGCATAAACCAGAAACCTGAGTGCTGATTAATCTACTGTCCAGAGCCTAGAAAAGACTTCAGTCGATCTAGCTCTCCAAGCAGGCTTCCTTCCCCATTTCTGACAACCCTGCTCATGCCTCTTGGGCATAAGATCTTCCTGTCTATCAATTTCTATCTGTAGTCTAATAAAACCTCTAAATCTTATCCTCTGATTTATAGTTTTCAAGTCTGAATTTATCACACAATTCAGAGGTCAATGACTCAGTGTGAGAGCTTTGCATCACTATTGATTTTTCTTGCCCCTTAGCTCCTGAATTATTACTCAATCAGAGCTAAGAAAGACAACATTGCTCTCAAATATACCTCAATTCCCATACTATATTGTTGGATTGACAGGGAACCACCAGTCATGAATCATATTGGTGCATTGACTGGGAACCCCAGTACTGTGTCATACTGGTGCATTGGCCAGGAACCCAAATTCTTGTATCAAAATTAGTGAGCTCTGGGCTCAGGGGGCAGTCCTGTATCAAAAATTAAGGTGGACAGGAATGGTGGCACACACCTTTGTCCCAGCACTTGAGAGGCGGCAGAGGTAGGAGGATCAATTGAGTTCAAGACCAGCCTAGGACTACAAAGGAGTACTAGGTCAGCTTCAGCATCAAATAAAAGGTGGAAAGGATTGGAGGGGTGGCTCAGCAACTAACAGCACCTCCTTTGCAAGCATAGGCCTGACACCAGCCAAGTTCCATTCCCAGCATCCACACCAAATGCATGATGTCTTGTGGAAGGCAGAGACTTAAAAGTCCCTGGGACACATAAAAATGGCAAACTTCAGAATTAATGTGACTCTGTCCCAAGGAAACATGCAGGTGAATAATGTTATCTGGCCTCACACATGCATTTGCACACACATATATACATCATACACACACTATACCATGGGCACATGCAAGAAAAGATAATAGGGTGGGCAGCAATTGAGTAAGACACCTGATGTTGTGCTCTGGTTTTCATATGTACTTAGGCACACACAAATATTGTTGTATGGTATTTTCCTTCGGGTATAGCATGAAACCTTCTTTAGGTAAAGCATGTTTTGCCCCAATAGCTACCCAACTTTTGAGGAAACAATACTGTGTTGCCAAGTCTATAGTAATGATAATACAGCTGTTAACAACTCCTAGATGAAGCACTCCAGCCATTATTCCTTACTCTCCTTCCCCCAGGTGCAAGTGATTTGGGGGATAAACTAGATTATATAAGGAGTAGGTTAACTAAAAGTGGGGCTCTAGGATTCAGCTTCCATGAGATCACCATTCAGGGTGAGGTGGAACTTTGCAATGATGCCACTGCCTTTGAGTCATCCATGCTTCTGTAAGTATCCCCTCACCTGTGCTCTGTAAGTAATCCCAATAAACTCATTTTTTCACCAAAACTAGATTAAGGTGCTTTGGTCTGACATCTGTACCCTGTTTGTGGTGAACAGACATGGGTTTGCATCTCCCCAGAGAAAGTTTCACACAACATGTATATACACATGTACATGTCTAAGAAAAAAGCCTCAAGCAGGGTGTGGTAGCACATACCTTTAATCTCAACACTTGGGAGGCAGAGGTATTGGAAGCTATGAACCAAACCTTGGCCATGTTAACAGAAACCGCCATATAGCAAGTTAAGTTTCTACCTCCTCGTCTAATATTCAACTACCAGAAACAAAAGAATCATACACTTGGGTAAATACTCCCCCATGCTGCCGGTAGCTGATGAAGAAACAAAGGCATTGTGGCTTAACCAGTAACTCTGTGTTCTTTGGCCTGATTACGTCCTCTTCCCCCTACAACCTTATATAAACCTACATGTAAAAATAAAATCTCAAGGCCTTGACAAACACCTAGCATGGTCTCCTTGTTGTCTTTTTGCCTTCTCCCATTCAGGTTAATTTCCCCTTGGGTCCTTGTTCAACTCCCTGCTGGCCGGGACAGAGGTAGGAGGATAGCTGTGAGTTCAAGGCCACCCCGAGACTACAGATTGAATTCCAGGCCAGCCTGGGCTAAAGCGAGACCCTACCTTGAAAATAAAAAGAGCATCAACTATATACAGTAGGAAGGAGCCGCAAAAATGGTGCAGAGTTTGAGCCAAAGGGAGTGGCTCTGAAGCCCAGCACCCATGCTCCCTACTTAAACCTTTGAAATCATAAAGTAATACACAACTGAGCTGATGTGAAATTTAAGATGGCACATCAACTCTCAGGCTACAAGGGACTTTCATAGAATTCTTTCTTCACTTTAGCTCTCACCTACTAATGTTGGGCGGCAGGGCAGGCTGGTGGTGACAGACCAGATGCACTCAAAGGATCAAAAAGAAAAAAAAAGTAACTATAATTGTGAATTGGTGCTGGCTATGATGTTACCTTCAAGGATAAGCATTCATCTATTGCAGGAAATTTTTTGTATACATTTTCAGTCTGTCTCCCATTTATAGTGGTCCTTTTACACTGCTGGGTTATCATGTTTATATCTCAAGCTAAGGGGTACGGTTAACTATATGGTGGCTATTATAAACTCAGGGCACTTTCTAGACTCCATGGTGACTCTGTGTATGTCACATTTCAAGATAGATGATTGCAAGTACAGAAAGGGGCCTCTGCTGACAGTGTCACACAGGCATGTAGGTAGTTGGCTGGCATAAGCATTGAGCAAGATTACTTAATGTTAGGATCATGCAGAGACAGACAGAAGGGCATGGTCTAAGGCACTGGGCCAGTCTTTATTTTGTTGTAAGAATGTGGCTGCTTTGTTATTGCAATAAACAGGAAGGATTATAGGAGTTAGAATCAAAGGACACATCCAACCTTGGTTTACTTGGCTGCCTTCCTTCTCATTACAGTCTGAATTATTTTAAAGCACATAATTAATGCAATGACAATATAAACAAGACAGAGGATACTGTCTTAGGGATGGATTGTGGTGAATGTGCCTCTAGTGAGAGTAACAATTAATAATAATAATTGCTGTAATGAAATATCTGACAAAAACAACTTAAAGAAGGAAAGTTTGTTTTGGCTTACACTCCCAAGAACGTAGAAGCAATACTGGGGCAGGCAGTGGGAGTATATGACAACTCCTTAGTAGACTAGGAAACAAACACAGGCCCAGAAGCAGTTTAGAACTATTATCCTATACCACACCATAAACACATACACACACACACACACACACACACACACACACACACACACACACACGAAAGCAAAACCAGGATCTCAAAGGCCCACCCCCTGTGACCCAACTCCAATCACCAGGCCCTATACTTCCTAAAGGCTCTATACCTCCTATAAGAGTGCCACCAGGTACCTGAACATGTGATCTTCTGGGAGACATTTCAGATTCAAACCATAACAGTAGTGTGTATTTTTTAAAAATTGAGAAGAACTAATAAATCCCCGAGTATGCACCAGGCATATTTCATCTCTCTCTATATATATGAATGATACAATTTGCTTACTCATACTATGAACTGTACTCACCTACTTTTTAAAAAATTGAATTTGTTCCCTTTTAGGATACAATGAAGCTGAACTTTCATATACTTATTTCAATTCCCTTGGGCAAACCTAACAGTGGAACTCAAGATTCATATGGAGACCTGCCAAACTGGTTTTCAGAGTGCCTCAAATCTTTCACACCCCCACCATTTGTGTTCTAATTTCTCCAATTCTAAACACTTCTTTCTTAGCCATGTTCTTTGATGTGAATGTATTCCCCAGTTCAATGATGCTCAGCACCTTTCCATGTGTCCACTGGCCTATCTATTCCTTTGAGAAGCAGCTGTAAAAGTCTTTTTATTTTGTTTGTATGTCTTGCTCTGTAGCCTGTGCAAAGATTAACTTGTTGTAGATGAGCATAAAATCCACAATTCATTTCTTCGAAATAACTTATTTGCATGTGTGCCAGGGTCTCTTTCTGCTGCAATTAATGCCTTTCTGGCTTTATGTGAGGTGGTTGGGGAATTTAACTTGGCCATACAGACTTTGCAAGCAAGAAATCTTTACTGTAGCCATCTCCCCAGCCACTTGCAGTTCATTCTGTATGTAAAGTGAGGCAAGGAATGTACTTCCTCCCTTACCAGATATCCAGTTGTTTTAATGGTATTCATTAAAAATGTACACCACACTGATTAGGAAGCTTTTTCCAAAGCATAATTAGCAATGTATGAATAGGTGAGTTTCCAGATTATCATATTTATTGACCTATGTTCATAGCAACAATACAGTCATTGTGGGGACAGTCTCACTACATAATCTGAGCTGACCTGGAACTCAGATCTTCCCACCTTGGCCTCCTGTGTGCTGGGATGATAGTTGTGCATCAGCACACCAAGTTTGCTCCTTATTAGTAAAATTCATATAACTTTATACTAAGTTTTGAAATTAGGTAGCATGAACACTTCAATTTTTAGAAATTGTTAATTCTAGGACTTTTCTATTTCCAGATATTTACTTCTAAATGTTCACTGCCCATACAGAAAAGTGGATTTTTATCGTTTGATCTTGTAACTTATGGTCTTCATAAATTCCCTAAATGTCTGCTAACATATGAAGATACAAGCTTTAGAAGAGAAGAAAATGATATCACCAAAGTCACCTTTTTTCCAAATTCCAACAGAAACATATTCTTTGAGGACACTTTGGCACAAAATGATAGTTTAAAAAGAAATAAAAGCAAATTCCAGTTCTTTAATTTTTGTAGGTTAATTGCTATCAATGCTTCCACAAATTTCCTTACATTTTGTGTAGTGTTTATGACACATCGATCATAACTTTTCTACTATATATGGCAGCATCATCATTTCTGTTATCCGATACCATGTGCATGTTAATGTCTGTGTAATGTTCTATTACCTAGATGTCACAGCCATAATGCTATAATAAGTTTTGCTTTGTAAATTATGCATTCTTATAAGTAATATTTCAGTGTCTGCCTAGCCACATTGCAGAGGAGGGTAAGATAATACTATTATTTATTGCTCAAAGATAGTCACCTGCTATGTGCCAGACACTATATTAAGTGTTTCCATACATCTCACTCAGTCCATATGACAGCCCTCTCTAGATGACTCCTTTTACAGTTAAGGAAAATGATCCAGAAATTATTCAACATTTTCAGAGATCTAGTTAAATAAAACAACAACAACAACAACAAAAAACCCAAAGCACCATTTACATAATGGAAACTATTGTGAACAGGAATCTATCATGTATGTAGAGTGGAGAAAGGAACAATATAAAACTTGGGTGCATGCAAATGTCTGCCAACAAAACAATGACTATGGTGGCTGCTTCTTGGTGTGCTCCAGTCTTATGATTTGAACATCATTCTTAAATCCTCCTAGGATGCTGTAGTAGTTTGAATCATATATTCCCCATACACTCATGCTTCATGGTTATCTGATGGCAATTTGGGATGTTGCACCCTGCTGCAGGAAGTATCAGAAGGCAGACCTTGAGTTTTACTAGCCTCCAGCTTGCCAATCAATGCTAATGCAGCTTACTTGCTATTTTCTACCTGCTATGGTAAGAAGTGATGTCCAGAGCCTTTGATCTACCTTCTCTTCTTGCCATCATGAAACTTCCCCTTGAGACTTAAACTCTTTCCTTCCATCAGGAGCTTTAAATCAGGTATTTTGTCCTAGCAACAGGAAGGTAATTACAACAGACACCAAGATCTGTTTCCCTAATACTCATGTATCATTCAATAATCAATCAAGCATGCTACAAAATGGCAAATCTTTGTCAGTCTATACCGGTGACAAAGAGAAACACTGAGTCCAAAACTATGGTAAATCAAGTTTGACTTGGAAAAAATATTGCAAATGGAAGCAAGTGTGTGGCAGCAAACTAAGGAATACTCTAGGAGGCTGAGGTGGGAGCATTTTTAAAAGCAAAAATAAAGAGCATTATGTTATATATTTTGAAACAGTAATTTTTGGCTACAATAGCAAAGGTGTGATTAGACCAGGATTGATCAGATAGTTGTCTACCATGCTTAAGGCCCTGGGTTTAATCCCCAGTACTATGCAAAACAAAATAAAAATGTTCATTCATAATCCTATTATCTAACAAATAAATTCTATCCATTTACTTATATTCTTCCTAGTATTTCTATTTATTTGTTGCCCACATATAAGGGTGTGGTTTTTTTTTTTTTTTTTTTTTTTTTTGGTGTTGTTTCAATGTACGGTCTCATTTTTAGCCCAGTCTGACCTTGTACTCATTTACTCACTGTGTAGTCCCAGGTGGGCCTCAAACTCACAATGATACTCCTACCTCTGTATCTCGCATGCTGGGATTAAAGGTGTGTACCACAATGCTTACCAATGTGCAAGTAATTTTTAAATGGTTTAGTAGTAGTATAAATATATTTCACATCATAAGCATTTTCTTTGCTACTAACAAAGATATTGTTTATACAAGACACATAAAGCACACTACACTCTTAGTAATTATCTCAGAAGACAAATACAACTAAGTAAACAATAGCATACAAACTCAGTAGAATATTACCTTCCATATTTTGGTGGAATAATTATAACAAGTTATTTTCAGGAACAAGTTTACCTATAGTGGTCTATACATTATTTTATGAAGAGAATAATAAAGATAATTCTCAACTTCTTTAACCATTTATTTTTGGATTCTCACACTTTTGGCTTGTCCAAGAATATTATCCAACCAATGGTTTGTACCAGGAATTTGTAGAAAGAACAAATGGGTAAAGGTGCTTTCTTGCAAAGCTTGCCAGCCTTGGTTCAATTCCCCAATATCCATGTAAAGCCAGATGGACAAAGTGACACCTCTCTCTCTCTCTCTCTCTCTCTCTCTCTCTCTCTATATATATATATATATATATATATATATATATATATATCTGTTATTGTTTATGTACTGAAATAAAATTTGCAGTTTGCCTCATCCATGACCCATTTTATGGAGTGCCATCCTCTTCCTCAAGGAGGATTGAAAGCATTTCCACTAGATCCTATTTTCACAGCTGCTCTTGATGCTTTCTTCTCACACAGAGGATACTCTATCACTGCATTAGTATGTGCTTTTTCTGGTGTCTAACAAAAACAGGGCTACTAACCAATGCTGTCCCACACTGGTGACATGTGAAGAACTGCTCTCCAGTGTGTGCTTTCCGGTGAACCATAAATAGAGTCCTGGCTGAAGACAATGCCACATTGGTTACACTTATAAGCCTCCACTTCAGGGTGAACTCTCTGGTGTTTAATGAGGTCATTCTTTCGAATAAAGGCTTTCCCACACTGACACCAATAAGGTTTCTCTCCAGTATGAATTCTCTGATGTAAAATGAGGGCAGAACTCTGGCTGAAGCACTTTCCACAGTCATGACATTTATATAGTTTCTCTCCAGTATGGGTTCTCTGATGTGAGAAAAGATGAGAGCTTCTACTGAAGCATATTTCACAATCTTTACATTGAAAAGGCTTCAGTCCAGAGTGGATTCTATGGTGCACAATAAGATGAGATCTCTGGCTATAAGACTTTCCACATTCAGTACATTCATAGGGCCGCACTTGAACATGAGTTCTGTGATGCAGAATGAGATGAGTACTCTGTCTGAATGACTTCCCACATTCAGGACATTCAAAGGGTTTCTCTCCAGTGTGAGTCCTCTGGTGCCTAATCAGCCTTGAGCTATGAACAAAAGATTTCCCACACTGACTCCATGTGTATAGTTTGTCTCCTGTGTGTGTCCTCTGGTGGGTGACAAGGTGAGAGAACCAGCTAAAAGACTTTCCACACTCTTTGCATTTGTAGGGCTCCTCACCAGTGTGAGTCTTTTGATGTCCACTGAGGTGGGAACTCCGGCTAAAATATTTTCCACATTCTTTACATTCATAAGGCTTTTCTCCAGTGTGAATAAGTTGGTGCCTAGTAAGATTAGAGCACCAGCTGAAGAATTTTCCACATTCTTTACACTCATGTGGTTTTTCTCTATGTATTCCTTTTGATATACCAAGGGAGGTACCATGAGTGTGAGAGTTGGTATTATCAGTATCTTCAATGTGAGTTCCTGCACACTGAATAAGGTATATGTTTTGACATGTGTGATCACATTCATTACTGTTATTTACACAGCTTTCTTGATACCCACTAAGTTCCAAATCACACTTTAAACTTTTAATATGTGAGCCATGTTTTTGAAAATAATCTCTCAGAACAGTATGAACAGGATGAAGAGAGCCTCCCTCATATTTACCATGCTTGCATAGCGTCTCTTAGTAACAATTTTTTTCTGGGTGAATGTCATTTGTCTTAAATGTTTCCTCTGCATTTCTTGATATTTGTTCAACCACTCTCCATATTTCCAGGCATCTTCTAATGACAAATACCAGAGCTTATTCCTTACCATTCCTTCTACTTTTATGTTATAGGGTTTATCTTTAGAAAGGCTCTTCCTGGAAACTGGTGCTTTAACTGGATCTGAAAGAAATGAAAAGGCTTTATATAAATAAAGAAAGCATAAATGAGCCAGGGAGATAGTTTAATCAGTAAAGTGCGTACCTTGCAAGCATGAGGACCTGACTTTGATCTCCAGAACACAGGTATGGTAGTACAAATTTGCAATCTCAGTGATGGGAAGACAGAAGGGCAGATTCCTGGGGCTAACTAGAGAGCTAATATGGTCTTATTGGCAAACTGCATGCTATAGAGAAACCTTATCTCAAAAAAAAAAAAGATGGATATTGTCTGAAGAACAATGTCTAAGGTTGGTGCATGTCTACATGCACATTGTGGTCAAAGTGTGTATGTGAAGGCCAGAGGACATTTAGGGGTAGGTCCTTACATTTGAGGTAAGCTCTCTTGTGTTACATAGCTATCTGGCCCACAAGCTCTCTGAAATTCTCCTGTTTCTGTGTCCCATCTTGATGAAGGCACACACAGATTGCAGACATGCTATTGTGTCCACCTTTATGTGCATCCTGGAGATGTGAGCTCAGGCTTTCACACTGACACAAAAAGCACTTTTCTCCCTATGCCATCTCTGCAGCAATATTTTCTTACACTTATTTTCACATAAGTTCCTAATGTTAAAATAAACAAACAAATATATCATTAGTACACTTAAAGCATGTTCTATATAAACTGTCTGTGGACACTTCCATACCCACATTTGTACAATGCCACTACCATGCTGTTCAAGGTATTTTTAGGATAGGCATGGTGCACATGCACACACACATACAGAAATGGGCATGATAGCATAGGATTTAATCCCAAGGAAGGGATAGAAGGCAAAGGGGAAGGAAGAAATGCAGGTATTTCTTTGCTTATTTTTTCTTCACTGATTCCAGGATACTCTGATCATATGACTGAATTAATAAAGTCACAGCTAGGACAAAGCACATGTTTCTTCAATATTATTTCTGATAAGTGTTGCAGCTGGATGAGCTCATGAATAAGAAAAGCTGGCCTTCATCCTGCCCTCCTGTCTGCAGTGAGCTAAAGCTATTGCTACAAAATCATCCAAGATGCCTCTGGGGTACATGACTGTGTTTGCATAACAATAGAGTGACAAGAAGTTTACTTCTTTAAGACAGAAAGGACTCATCCTTTAGCTATGACAGCAAGTTTATGCATAGGCAATAGTTCTTTGGGCAGTGGCATTGTTAATTCCTGCAGGGGGCCCTTCCTCAACTCTCTAGTCAATAAGGCAAAAATGGTAATATTTACTTATATTGTAATGCTTTAGTTACTTACTTTCATTTTTTAAAAATTTTTATTTATTCAAAAGACAGAGAGAAAGAGGCAGAGAGAGAGAGAGAGAGAGAGAGAGAGAGAGAATAGGCACAACAATGCATCCAGCCACTGTAAGTGAACTCCAGATGCATTTGCCACCTTGTACATCTGGCTTACATGGATCAAACCTGGGCTGTTTGCTTTGCAGGCAAGTACCTTGACTGCTAAGCCATCTCTTCAGCCCTTATTTACTTGAGAGAGAAACAGAGAGGAAGGAAGAGAGAGATGGAGAAATAGAATGGGTGTACCCAGGCTTCTAGCCACTGCAAACAAACTCCAGATGCATGCATCTCCTTGTGCATCTGGCTTATATGGATACTGGGGAATCGAATCTAGGTCCTTAGCCTTTGAAGGCAAGTGTCTTAACTGCTAAGCCATCTCTCCAGCTGCCCTCTTCAATGAATTTCTCTACTACTTCATGATCAGTAAATACTTGATCATGGTAAATCTTTAAAAACTCCTGGGGAGCCGGGCATGGTGGCGCACGCCTTTAATCCCAGCACTCTGGAGGCAGAGGTAGGAGGATTGCCGTGAGTTCAAGGCCACCCTGAGACTACATAGTGAATTCCACATCAGCCTGGGCTACAGTGAGACCCTACCTCGAAAAAAAACCAACCAAACAAACAAACAAAAAACCTCCTGGGGATGCATCTCAGAGGTAGAGCATTTTCCTAGTGTATGCAAGGGCTTACATTTGTGCCTTGGCAGTGAAACATACATACATACATACATACATACATACATACATACATACATACATACGTGTGTGTACCTATAAAAAATAAAAACAGTGTGTTTTACATTTCTGCAACCAACCAACCAGTTAAAAATTCAGTTCTCATTTTTCAACTTGTCATAATCATAATCTCATTTATCAAAGTAGTGAGAAAGTGAGAGTAAAGAGGGGAGGCCCTTGAAACTCTGACCAATGTAAAATCAGAAATATCTCTCTGTCACACACACACACACACACACACACACATTGTTAAGATGGATAAGTGCAACTATCTTGAGATTCCCTACCACCCCATATCTGGATGTGTGTACTATCCTTTTGCTAAGAGTCTTTTTCTCTTCATCCCTTTTTAATAACTCCAACTTTGATTCATACTAACTTGTCTTGAGTGTCTTTTCTCCAGTGAAGCCAAGAATCCCAGCTTAACCTGAGTAGTCAGGCTGCTACAGTGAGAGACCAAATATAACCATTTTTTAAAAAGGCCCAGGCCTGACTTAGATAAAGAACTAGCTGGCCAATGTGCTGGCCTTTTGCTTCTGTAAACTTTGCTTGCTTAATTGCTGCCTTTCCCCCTAAAGTTTCTGAGGAATCTCCACTTCAAGGACATCGCAGAAACACTCCACTGTGTGTGAGTGTGTGTGTGGGGGAGGAGTCTGGCCTTGGACCACCTCCTTAGTTGAGAAACTGAGGAATCTCCACTTCAAGGACAATGGAGATGACTTCATCTGCCTGGAGTGCCCCTAACTCCTGCCCCCAACTTTGCCCGCTGAAACCCCAAGCCAATCAGAACTGTTTAAATCAACCAATCATGTATCTATCCCCTACTTCTTTGTTCGAATTCCAATATGAACCCCTTCCCCCAAAAGAAAGGGGCTCTCTCCCTCACTACCACTGTGCCAGACTGTGGGGATGGAGCCCAGGCCTAGGCTTGCAATAAAGAAACCTGTTGCGTTTACATTCGAGTGTCTTGGCTTCTGTGGCGGTTCTCTGGGTGACTCCTGGGTGACCGGGGGACTTGGCTCCTGGTCAGGGGTCTTGGCACAACATCTTGGGGGCTTGTCCGAGATCCCCAGATACCCCAACGAACCCGAGACCCCAAAGGTTTCTTCTCTGACCAGTCGGGTAAGTTTTGCACTTGAGTGCTCTCTTTTTCCTTTCACTCTGTAGGCTAGCTGCATCTATTTTCTGATCAGGTCATATGTCCTGGTGGATGCACTGTAAGGACAGACCTGGAGGAGGCAGGAGATGTCCTGCCCCCTCATCTGAGTGGGGGCTCTGTCCTCTGGGACAGAGCAAACCTGCTAATCTGAGTGGGGGCTCTGTCCCTGACAGAGCAAACCTGCTGGAGAGACCTGCTCCCATCTGTACCATGTTTGGCATTATTGAGCCATTCCCTAAGGACTCAGACTCTTTTGGCCACTATGGATCTGAATCTGTAGTGCACATCTGTTTTAATGGGGGGGGGAGGGGCCCTGTGTGTCTGTGTAGTACTTGTGTGTCTTGTCATTGTCCTAATCCTATGGACATTCCTCCCCTGACTCAATAACATGGGACAGATTCCTTCCTCACCTTTAGGACTCTACCTTGCACACTGGAAGGACATCAAAGCAGTGGCCCATAACAACGGGGTAAACATTAAAAAAAAAAGACAGATGGATTATATTTTGTTCCTCTGAATGACCTTCCTTCAATATAGGATGGCCACCAAAGGGGACCTTTCATCTAAATACAATACTTAAGGTTAAAAAAAAAAATTATTTTCACCCTAGGAGTAGACACCCTGATCAAATCCCTTATATTGTGACCTGGAGGAACCTGATAAAAGAGCCTCTCCCCTGGGTGAAAACTTTCCTCCCTCGCCCCCTCCTTTACAGGTGCTGGCAATTACACCCAAAAGAGACACCAAGCCCACTGTTGAAAGCCTCAGCCCCAATTTTTGCAGGGGGCACTGATGAGATGGACAGGGTGGGTAAGTGCTCTCCCAGAGGGACTGGGAGACATTGGCCCATGCAGCTTTGCCTCCATGTTGAGGGCTGGCAGGTTTCTCCTTCTCCTCCTTTATTTCTGGTTCACGCCATTGCGTGGGACCAGACACGATGAACTGGCAACTGATGTCTCTTGGCCGAGGCCACTCTTCGGTATTGACTGAAGGCCAGCCGTCCTCTGCCTGGACCCTGACAGCCCATTGGGTATTGGCCAAAACCCTCTATTTCTCTCTGACACACACAAAAAAATGGTAACACAATGACCTCTTAAAAGCCTATAGGGCAGGTCACCGGCCTCTTAAATTTGTGGACAGGCTCACACCCGGAGCTTTGGGGAATCCCCTGGGTGCTAATCAGCCCTCGGGCATGTTGCCCTCTGGTCTTGGTGTTTCTAATCTTTCTCTGTCATGGGTAACATTGCCTCCCATCAATATATAAATATGAATATCTTAGATTCATGGAATAAGAGTTCTTCTGAAAGTTAAGGGAATTAGCTCTCCCAGAGGGAGGCAGGCTCCTTTTGGGAAGAAGTTGTCCAGGTTATTTCTAGATTTCTGGACATCCATGTGGACCCGTATAGCTTATTCTGGCTATGAAATGAAAAGTTCAAGAAGGAAGTTTCCTCTCACTCCCTTTAAGCAGCAAAACTACAAGCCAGCTTTGCAAGTGCTCCAAAAGTGGCTTAGTTCAGAATCAGGTGTCAGACAGACAATGGCGCCTCTACCCATGCAGGTGCCATGTCTCCACTGCCTCTCCCAGTGGCCTCCAGCGGGCTCCACTCCTTCTTCAGCAGCCTCCCAGTGGGCCACCTTCTTCAGAGGCCTCCTGGCAGTCCTGGAGCCCCTCATTTCCCCTTCAGGTAGTCAGAATCCTTGGCCTCCAGGCAGTCTTCTTGGCCATTACCTCCATGTGTACTAGACTGGACCCCTGGTGAGTGCCGGGAGTAAAGCAAGGCTGATCAAAGGTGATGCAAGCCCCGCCCAGCCACAACAGTGCACCAAAAAGCAGCAAGAAAGAAAAAAAAAAGGTCACATTTAACTGCAGCCCATAAAGAACTAAAGTTTTATGTAAAAAAAAAAATGTGTCAACTTTGTTACATGATATCATGAATATAATTACTGAATTTATGTTTTAGGTCAACTTCAACTTTCATAGAAGAGTATTAAAAACAACAGAATTCTTTCTAAAGTGGTAATTTAACAGGTATTTTTTTAAAAAAAAATTGCAATGTACTTAAATGGAGTAGGCAACTGACCTGACTTCTAGGCCACCCTGCCTCAAGATAGCAACAATATTTACCTTAGTTTAATGTCTTATTGGTATTAATGACATAAAATTGTCTTTAGACTACTCACTTGTTAATGAATAATGGGATTAATTTGGTGTAGTTTTTCATAATAGCCTTATAAGAAAGGTGGTTAATAATGGGATAAGATAAATTGATTAAAGGCACTGGGAAGAAATTTTTCAAAGTTGGGACATAGAATGCTCGTTAAAAATTCATTTTGAGTGGCCCTTAGACAAACATGTTAAAGTAGGTGAATAAAGATGTGCATATATAGAAAAGAATTTTCAGGCTAAACCTAAACACCATGCCAAAAGTTAAGAGATTTTTCAACTGTTTACAGACTGTTAAGGATACTCTAAAAGTTTTCTATAGGGACATAGTCTTAATCTAAATTCATCTTATATTAGACACAGATGATGCCTATACTAGGTGGGTCACAAAGTTATAAGTACAGATGTAATTGGAGGTTTAACCAGGTTAAACATATACAAGAGTCTATCACCTTGTGTTTTGCAAATGGGTAAATTTGCTATGTAAAAATAACTTGCAAATGGAGCAGTGAACAAGAGACTCTGCCTCAAAAAGAGGTGGAAGGCAAGGACTGAGCTGAAAATTGTTCTCTAAGTTCCATATATGTTCTGTGGTATGCACATGTGTACACACACACACACACACACACACACACACACACACAAAACACAAAATTAATTGATTAATTAAGCCTGGTGTGGTGGTGCATGCTTTTAATCCCATCCCTCGGGAGGCTAAGGCCTGGGCTACTGAGTGAGGTCCAGGTCAGCCTGAGCTAGATTGAGCCCCTACTTCTGATAGTGGGCTGGAGAGATGGCTTAGCTTAAAGTGCTTGCCTGCAAAGCCTAAGGACTCAGGCTCAATTCCCAGTACCCACATAAGCCAGATACACAAAGTAGTGCATGTGTCAGGAGTTAGTGTGCAGTGGCTGGAAACCTGGTACAACCATTCTTTCTCTCTTTATGCCTCTCTCTCTCTTCAATAAACAACTAAATAAATAAAATATAAAATATTAAGGTCAGATAAAAGATTAACAGAGGATGAAGGAATGGGAAGATTATATAACTTTCTGGTGTTTGACCTAGAAGGCTGGTTTGTCCTGTGGATAAACACAGAGAGCTTGGGAAGAAACTTATCTTTGGAAGCTGCATAACACTTTGCATTTTAGGGATACTAACATTATAATGAAATATAGATGAGTTCAAAGACCATTAAGTAAAGGTTTGTTTCTTAGAGCAGTTACTCTGGAAAGGAAGAAGGACCAAGCCCTGAGGGCCTTCTGCAGAAATTTTCAACTGGCCAAAAGTAAACTCTTCAGAACATATCAGCTGATATGAGCACTACTGCTGCACTTAGGGGAGAAATGAGCTGTGTAAAGAGGTCACAGGAGAGCAAGGAGCTGGTGAAGTGACCCCAGCAGAAAGAAAAGACAGACAGACAGACAAAGATGCAGGGAGTGATTCTGTGCTAAGTGATGAAATGGAATGCCATGCTAGAAGTCAATTAGGACGGCAACAGTAGCAGGGTAGAAACAAAGCATACCAACAGAAAGACAATTTTAATGAAGTGGAAGGATGCCTTGCTCTCTTGATGCAAGTGGGGCAGGAATGCAGAAGAGAATGGTGAGGGGAAACAAAGGGTACAACCTCAGCCCTCTTAGAAACAAGGACCCTATCTCAGATTCTAGCCCCTTGTAAGCCATGTGGTCTATGGCCTAAGACAGCTCCCATCTGGTACTCACCTGGATGGGTCTCATGGATTCCTCTCTCTACCAGCCAGGGTTCTTCCCCTTTCTCCAACTGGAGGATCACATATGGCTTAGGAAGCTGATGCCCTGTTCACATTATGAGACAAAGGACTGGGTAAGAGTGGGAGGGGCTGCAGGCACACCCTCAGCAGAATCCCAGATCCAACCCTTCTGTAATCCCTCTACAGTACTGGACTGAAAACTGACAGCTGAGGACATAAGAGTAAGTAAGCAAATGAAATGTATATTTTAAAAATTCAGGGAAACAAGTTTTCCACAAATGTAAGAACACAAAAGTCCTGATATATGCTCAAAAGAAATCAAGTCACTGATAAGCGCCTCATATATCTTATGTACAACAAAGAACCAAAACCAAGCTGGGCATGGTGGTACATGCCTATAATTCCATCACTTGAGAGACAGAGGCGGGTGAATCAGGAGTTCAAGCCGAGCCTCCCATACATAGCAAAGTCAAATGCAGCTTGTGCTACATGACACCCTGTCTCAAAAACCAAACAAACGAACCCAAGAATCAAAGTCACAGTCACAGCAGTAACCTCACCCAGGGAAACCAGGTTCCTGTAGTTCTGCAACATCACATCTTTGTACATAACCTGCTGACCAGCATCCAGCAGCTTCCACTCCTCCCTGGAGAAGGCCACAAGCACATCCCTGAAGGTCACCAGTGTTTATAACATCAAATAAATCTGCACTGAGACAGATGCATGCCTTTGCCCTCCCTTTCTGGAGTCCCAGCAGCAATACACTGGGCTGACAGTGCTGGAGTGAGGGGAGAAAATATAGTTGAGAGTGAGCCGTGTTTATTCTGAGGGATCTGGACCATATCTTAAAACAAATGCTCCTAAATATGGTATACTTCAGGTAAAGTGTCAGAAGAATTTTTATTTAAATCAAGGTTATTTTAAACAACTATGCAGGAAGAGTCAGATATTAAAAGTGAATCCATATCTACACCTTATAAAATCATGAACTTTAAAGCTTAAAATACAGCTCAAGCCATGTTTTGTTTTGTTGACTCATTCAAGCCATGTTTTATGAAGTAAAATAATTATGCAAACATTTTCATTAATCATTGACACGAATAAAATGGAGAAGTTTGGAGATATTTCAGAACAATTTGACAGAGACATGAGATAAAGATGTAAGGCCCTCCTCATTAGAGATAGGTAGATTTCAAGTGATGTGAAAGCCAAGGAGGGCATCAGGGTGAGAGAGTGAAAGGAAGCTAGAAAGGTAGGAGACAGAGGAAAGGAGGAAGAGGGTTAACCAAAACTAAGCCCATGTATTCATAAAGGATAAAAATATAAAACATCATTTGGGAAAAAAAAAAAAAACATACAGTGCTCTGGAAGCATAGCTGGGAGATCCGGGAAAGAAAGTGGATTAGACAAAACTAGTACAGCCTTGGTCTTACAACATACTCAAAAGAAAGTGAGCTCCTTGACCCATCTGAAGACATCCTTAAGTATAAAAGGTTTTAGAATATTCATATCTGCCTCTGTGAATAGAGTTGAAAATTGTCTTAGGATATAATGTAAATGAACCAATTTTTTATTTATACAGTGCAATATTATGTAGCCACTGAAATAGTATGTAGCCACTTAAAAGGGTGTTATGTATAAAGGAATCTCTGATATGTGGTATATTAAAAAATAAAAGGTAATAGAGTATTTATAAAAAACTGAGCACCAAAGATGATGTATAGATGGTGTATAAACATGATAAGATGCATTTACTAGGGAAAAGAGAGCTAAAATCACAGTGAGACACTAGAAAGATAAAAGTTTAAACCAAATGCTTGTGAGTAGGGGTGAAAGCTTCTAGGCTCACATACTACTGTTTGGATTAAAAATATTATAGTTGCTTTAGAAAATACTTCACATTTTCCATAAAGCTAGTCTTTTGCTACATAATCTGTGTGAGGCAGCTTTCTGTTACTGTAACAAAATCCAATTAACAATTAAGAAGAGGAAATGGTTATTTTGGCTCATAGTCCAATTCATGGACAGTTGATTCTATTGCTCTTGGGACTGTGTCAATATAGCATATCATGGCAGGAGTCTGTCACAGAAGAGGCCTGTTCACCTGGTAGACAGGTACAAAATAGAAATAGGAAGAGACTAGGGCCCTTTGATGACATGACCTTAATGACATAAGGACCAGGCTCTGCTTCTTGAGGTTTCCACCACTTCCTAAATGTGCCTAACACCAAGAGTCAAAGCAAGCCCATAATACACGAGCCATTAGGGGAGGCTTAACATCATTCTGTTGGCTAAATACTTAAGAGTACAGAAACACATTCATACAAAAGTCTGTATATGCTGGGTGTGGTTGCACACACCTTTACTCCCAACACTTGGGAGGCTGAGAAGATTGCTGTAAGTTTGATGCCAGCCTGTTCTACAGAGTGAGTTCTAGGTCAGTTTGGGGCTAGAGTGACATTCTGCTTCAAATAAAAACAATATGCAAGTGTATAAAAGTGGCAGAGGGCTTTATTTATAAACTTAAGTGGAAGGAACCCAAATATTCAACAGGAAATGCAAAACTGGGGGATATATATAATGGAAATCTACCCAACAATTCAAAGCATACCAGAGTTGGTAATATAGTTCAGTGGTTAGAGGCACTTGTTTGTCAATCCTGATAGCTTGGGTTTAAATTCCCAGTACCTACGGAAGCCAGATGCACAAAGTGGCTCATTTATCTGGAGTTTATATGCAGTGGCAAGAGGCCCTGGCTAAACCCATTATTTTCTATTTCTTTGTGCAAATAAATTATAAATAAAATATTTTTTAAATCAACAAATGATTACATTAATTGACATGTTAAGTCAGCAAACTCTAGGGATGAATAATTAGTAGTTTCTAGGACTCTAGGGGAGGAGGAAGTACTAACTAGTAGCTCACTAGAGTCTGCTGGTGATGGGTCCATGTTGTATCTTGAAGGAGGTCTTGATCACATAAATATTTGCATTTTTCAAAATCTTGATTACAGGCTGGAAAGATGGCTCAGCAGTTAAGGCACATGCCTGTAAAGCCAAATGACATGAGTTCGATTCGTAGTTACCCATGTAAAGCCAGATGCACAGTGGCTGAAGGCCCTAGTGCACCCAGTTCTGTCTCTCTTCTATCTCTCTCTGCTTGCAAATGAATCAATAAATAAATAAATAAATATTTGTTTTTAAATCTTGATTAAATTGCCTGAAGTAAGAAGACCCACCTTAACTGTGGGTAGCACCATTCCATGGGTGGGGCCCTGGACTATCTATCATGGAGAGAGCTGTTTGAGCAGCAGCATTCATTTCTCTCTCTGCTTCCTGACTGCTGATGCAACATGGCCATGTGCTGCGTGCTCCTGTTGCCATGCCCTCTCTGCCATGATGGACTGTAACCTCAAACTGTAAGCTGAAATAAACTTTCTCCCTTAAACTGATTTTTGCCTGGAAATTTTCTCCAGCAACAAGAAAGGCAACTAATACACTCCTAAACTATTCAACTACTCAAATCTCATTTTATATACACACACCAAATGTCCCTCTGGCATGAGGCTGAGCATCCACAGATAAACCCTGGAATATCAGCTCTGCTCTTAATTTTTCTCCAGCCCACTTGTCACACCTACAGGAAGAATCCTCTCAGGAAAGGGCTCAACAGGAAATAGGGATTGAGTCTCCTGTTCTGGGTGTGCCCAAGGTCCCAATGTCTTTTAAAGTTTTGGTGCCTTAGTTACAATAACCCTCTAATAACTACCTCAGCTGCCCAGAACTCCTCCAAACAGGGCCTGCCTAGCAGGCAGGTCACACAACCAGCACTAAACCCAGAACAGCCAGGATAAGAGTAGCCCCTTGGAGGCATCAGAGCTTATAGTTCTCTCATCAGCTATAGGGCAACTGCAACAGTAAATGTTTCAGTGTAGATGAAATGCATTTTATGAGTCTTTGAGATCACCCATTGGTAGCACAGAACTACTAAACTCATGTTTAAAGAAAATGAAACAAAATAATTCTATTGTGCGCTAAGAAGAAAGTCCCAGAAGTGACTGCAGGTATGTAACAACGGTCCAACATACCTAGGATTGGGCAACCAGCAGCACAGCCTTCTTGCCCTTCTTATTCTTGGTGACACTGAGAAACAGGTGAGTTCCGAGAAGTGAACTGAGGAAAGAAACATCAAGAAAGTATTCTGACTGGGAGGTTCTCCAGAATGCCAGCCCAGAGCCTAGTACTAGCAAAATGCCATGGAAACACACACTATGTGGGAAACCAGAGGAACTTCACAAATACAATGCCTGAAATCTCCCAAGCCTAGTACATGAGGTACATAAGTTGCATTGTACCCCTTAATTTTTTGAGCTCCAGCTAAGTTTCATGTGGAATCAAATGGTTCCACATACCACTATTTATCCTCTTTGAAGCAAAAAACAAAACAAAACAAAACAAAAAACTGAGTGAAGTCCAACATCTTCACTTTATAGAAAAACAAGTGTTTGCTCCTGCTAGTGGGAACTGAAGAAGATGAGGAAGCAGCAGTCCCTGTTTACTTGAGGAAGGGCAGTATGCAAAGGAACATAAGCAGACCCCAGGATGGAACTCCATACCCAGTCCACAGCTAGCCAGGACTAAGCAGGGCATAGATGTGAATTTTCCCCAGAACTTAGGTCCAATGACCGCTTGACCGAACCTCTGGATACTGAGCAGAGAACCTAGCCTGTGACCTGTGGTAGCAGAGCTAAGGAGTGCAGCCAGAAGCTGCTGAGTTCATAGAAATTTGTTGTGCAGCGTTACAAAACTAATAGTCAATTTTCTTTTAAGTATAGTTGAGGGCTGGAGGGTGGCTTTGCAGTTAAAGCACTTGCCTACAAAGCCAAAAGATTGAGGTTCAATTCTCCAGGACCCACGTAAGCCAGATCTACCAGGTAGCACATGTGTCTGGAGTTTGTTTCCAGGGTCTGGAGGCTCTGACTTGCCTATTCTAAGAATAAAAAAAAATTAAATATTAAGGGGAAATACCATACATATACTGTTGAAGTTACCTTCTCTTTGCTGGAACAAAACACCCCACCAAAAACAGGAAGAAAAAGGGTTTGTTTCAGGCTTACACTTTTGAGGGAGAGCTTCATCATGGTGGAGGCAGCTGGCTCACTTTATCACACATCAACAGCAGAGAGTGAACATAGCAAGCACCAGCAGCATGAGCTGGCTCTGAGCACAGACTCAAGATCTACCCCCAGTGACACAAACTCCTCCTCTGGCAGGACTCTGCCTGCTGGAGACTAAATAGTAAGCTTAACTAAAAATCTATCTGAGGCTATAGGGGACATTTACATACCTATGTAGTTATAGTGACTAGGTCTGTTCCTTCCTTGGTACAAAAATAGGTTTCCATTTGGCTCCATTTCCTTTCTCTCTGAAGGGCATTAACATTCCTTGTAATGGACATCCATTGGTTGTATTTTCTTTCTCTCATTGTTTGTGTGTGTGACAATGTATCTATTGTGCCTTAAAAAAAAAAAAAAAACATGCTCCTTTTGAATTAAAAAAAAAAAAAAAACACTTGAGATATAATTCCCATACCATATAATTTACCCATTTAAAAGGTGTAATTCAATAGTTTTGGCATCTTACATAATTTCTTAAATTGTGGTAAAATATAAATAACATACAATTTGCTATTTGGGCAGTGTCTCACTACAGAGCCTATGCTGCTAAATTCAAATTCTTACCACCTCACCCTCTCAAATGCTAGGATTACAGATGTACAGTATATCTAACTATTAATAATCCAGTTCAGTGGCACTGAGTGTGCAGCCAACACCACCATCAAATTATACAATTCATCAACTCAACAGAAACTCTGTAACTATTAGGCAATAATTCTTCATCTTCCCCCTTCCTAGCCCTTCTAACTTTCAATCTACAAATCTCTACAAATTAGTTCATTCTAGATATTTCATGTAAGTGAAATCCCGCAATATTTGTTCCTTTGACCTTCATCATGAGGTTTTCAAGGTTCATTTGTTTTATTTCAGAATTTCATTCCTTATTAATAGGTGAATGTTCCGTTGTATATATATATTTTAAGTTTTAGCCATTCATCTGTTGATGGGCACTTGGCTTGTTTACCTTACTGAACACTGAGCTTCAGTGAACACTGATTCATTCAAATCCTTTACTCATTTTTCAATTGGGTTATTTGTATTGCTGTTGCCAGAGTTGTAGTTTCAATATCTTCTAGATATTAACAACCTTTGTTAGGCTTAATCTTTAAATTGGTTCTTCCATTCTCTATGTTGATTTGCCTTTATTTTTTCTTTTCTTTTTTTTGCATCTTTTGATTGTCCTTGGTATTCATGTTTGTTGTGGCTGGTGTTTATAGGTTCATTAATTGTAGAAGTATGTATGGCATGTTAAAATTTTTTAAAGTAACTGATTTATAATCATGTTCTTTTGTGTCAAAGTCAGAAGGCAAAGCCCATCTTTGTAGGGTAATCTTGTATGGATGACTGCTGCCCTTGATTTCTATGGCTGGTGTAACAATCATTACACTTTGTAGTTTAAGACGACAGGTCAGAAGTTTAACATGGGTCTCTCTGGACCAAAATTCATTTGAATGCAGGTTTGGTTCCCTTTGACAACCCCACCCCCACAGGTAAAAGCACATATTCTGCCTTTACCAGCTTCTAGAAGGATCAATTCCTTGGTCGTGACCCTCTCATATCACCACAGCCAGCAATAATACTCTCTTCTCCCTAACTCCATGACTGCCTTCCCTGAGCCACTATTAAGGCTTCTTTGGTTACACTGGGCCCAATCAAATATCCAGAGCAACTCAGAATAACCCAGAGTGACCTTTTCCCATTTCAAAGTCTTCTTCAATCACATCTGCAAATTCCTTTTAGCTATAAGGTAAAGTATTAAGAGGCTGTGAGGACATCTTTGATAGAACATTACTTTGCCTACCAGAAGGGCAGAAAAGGACTCACAGAAGCTTTGGGTGCCAGCAAGAAGGCTAAAGAGAAAGTGGTGCATGGTATAGCTCCATTAAATCATTTCATACACAGGCCTCACAAATGTCTATGTGTTGGGCCCCAACAGCTTTCCAGCCTGCCCAGACTCTAAGCCCACTTAAATGCCACCTGTTCCCTGAAGCCTCTATACTATCCCCTTGTGAGTAATGTTGGAGCATTCTTGCCCATGTTTCAACACTCTGCCTTACACTACCAATATTTAATTGCCTAAGAATTGGCACTGTCTCATTTTAAATCCTGGATGGAGATGAGCAGTACCTTCCAATTCATGTTCATTTACCTTGTCACTTGCCAATACTCCCACAGAACAAACTACAGTTTACTGTTTGCTGTTGTTTTTACAAGTGTATATGTGCGTGGTAGGTGATCACGTCATACGGGCATCAGTTGTTTTCTTCCATTGCTCCCACTTTATTTACTGAGGCAGGGGCTTTCACTTGGGCCCAGACCTGGCCAGTTCAGCTAGTCTAGGTAGCCAAATTCCCTGTCTCTGCCTCTGAAGAGCTGGGATATAAGTCAGAGAGATATACATACAATACATACTGGGCAACCCCAGCTAGCAGAAGACACGCTAGAAAGAGTGAAAATAAGTTACTACAGAGACAGAAGAAACATTATGAGAAAATTATTTTTCCTTAAAATAATGCTTTTAAAACCTAAACTGTTATTTGAATGATATGCTACAACCAGGCTTTGAGCTTGAATTGTTACTTGATGAAAACCAAGGAAACCTATTATTTCCAGAGGTAATTCTTTCATAGGATATTTTTCTGCTCAAAACATGAAGAAAACGATGAGCCATTTCCATGTTACAAGAGATAAAGTGAGATTCATGTCATTATAAACACCTCTCAGTTAGATGGTTAAGTGAATTTAATTTGAAAAGAGAATTGTTTTCATTCTTGCTTATTCTTTATTCTTAATTCACATCTTCTAGTAAAGTTTTAGGAATTTATCCATATAATTCACACATGATTTTAGTTAAAACTAATATTAAGTATTTTTTCCCTAGTGAATAGAACTTTGCTACTACAAAATGTTTCTTTTTAAAATTTGTATTTATTTATTTGAGAGTCATAGGCATGCCAAGGCCTTGAGCTACTGCAAACAAACTTCAGACACATGTGCCACTTTGTGCATCTGGCTTTACATAAACCTAGGCTAGAAGGCTTTGCAAGCAAGCACCTTTAACTGCTGAGCCATCTCTCCAACTCCAAGATGTGTTTATGATGCTAACCTGTTACTGATATTGATGATAATCAGACTACCTATTAACATGTATTGCCTCTTCACTCACTTCACCAAGTTGGAAACTGAATTAGTAAATTAATTAAGGAGGATATTCAGTATTCTATTTCCCACTTATGCAAGCACTGTCCTAAGCAAAATTGAGACTATGGTTATTATATACTATATTGATAAGAAGCTATCCTCATTAACACATGTATATCTCATATGTTTGCCTCCACGACTCATAAAGGCCAAGACCTCATAGAGAAGGAATGAGACAGCACATTTCAAACACAGGCAGTAATGTGTGAAATTCACCATTCAGGAGAAGGCTTTCAAAATGGACAATTTTAATGAAACAGAGAAGGAATGGTACTCTCAGAGAATAGTATATTTTAAAGGGGTTAGGAAGGTATGCCAAGGACACTAATCATTACCTTTAACCTAATATTTAGTAGTTGGTATTCTATGTAACATACTGCCTTACCTTTTCTTTTCTACCTTCTTCTACTACTAATGTGTAGCTAAAGTTGACATTTTTTCACCTTGTCCATACAATGTAGTTTGGATCTATAGATGCAATTTTGATGTTAATCTTTGACACACTAGATGTTAGATGACATATATAACTAATTAATTTAATAAGTCGGAAGAATAGGGCTGAAGAGTTGGCTTAGAAATTAGGGTGTTTGCTTACAAAGCCAAAGGACCTTGGTTCAATTCCTCAGGACCCGTGTAAGCCCGATGCACAAGGTGGCGCATGTGTCTGGAGTTTGTTTGCAATGGCTACAGGCCCTGGCATGCCATTCTCTTCTCTTTCTCTCTCTCTCTGCCACTTTCTCTCTCACTCTCTCAAATAAATAAAAATTTTAAAAACCTTTAAAAAAAGAAGACCTGGGCATGGTGTCTCATGTCTTTAATCCCAGCACTCAGGACACTGAAGTAGGAAGACTGCCCATACAATTGAAAGCATCACCTTTTACCTTCTGTGCCTGACCATAAAGTTGAGTGTGTGATATCTTCAATGGTTCTCAACTAGAGAAGTGTTGTCACCTATCACTGTTCAGGGACTAAGGTACATTTTTAGTTGTCATAGTGAGCATAGCAGCATTTAGCCCCTCCAGCCAAGACTGGTGACATTCTGCTTCCCAGGGATAATCTCACCCTACAAAGAATTCCATCCAGAACACCATAGTAGTATTATCCTTTTACCACTGAGAAGCTTGTTAAGGCTGGCAGTGCTAGAATTCCATTTCTAATTTATCCCCCAAACAAAATTCCCCATTTAAATAAAAAAAGCCTATTCAAAATAATAAGTTACACTTATCTGCATTCTATAAGTTTTTGGCTTTATCTCAAATGACGATTTGTGGAAAGGGTTTCTTCCCCCTTTATGTTGCTGGTTACTTTATGAAATAGCAGACCTCATGATGGGGCAGGGGAACTGCCTATTCCAATTATTCCATAACATATAAAATGAGAAAACCTTAATTGAGGTAGCTACAGTTCTATAAGGTAATCAAGTTAATTTAAATGTCCCTTTCCTAATAATCTTTACCTAAAACAAAATCATATTGTAATTTTTTACATAAATAACGAATGAAATAAAGTTGAAGGCACATACTTTTGATGCTCTGGAAATATTGAGGGATGATTTTTACCTAGAAATTTTTCTATTTTTTTTTTTTACATGCAGTGAATTTGTTATATTTTAAATACCAGCTGAGGTACTCAGAGTTGATCCCCACTAAAATCTAAATAATTTGGGGAATGGGGAAATATTCAGAAGAGATCCAAGCCAACTTTCCTTAGTGTTACAATTTATATAAGTTCAGTTTTTATTAGAGTGTTAAGAGTTTTATTAGACAATTAAAAAACTTAGTCTGAGTTAAATACTGATGCTTCCTTTGGAGTTTTGTTACAGTAGACCTGAGGCCTTATGAAACAAGTAGTCTCAGTGTGCCACATCTACATGAGAGCTTTATTTTTTCTATAATCATGTACCTTTGCTGCTTTTGAGTAAGACTGTTTTTCTGTGCAGATTTTAAGCATTTCTAAGGAAGAGACTTCTATTCTGACTGTAACACAGCCTATGAACTCTAGCTGCAGCATTTCTGTAATGAAAAGTGAGGATCTACCAGGAAATCTGGGGTATAGGGATGCTTTCTCAGAACCTAACTTTGTGGGCACTCTGTTGCCTCTGAGAAACTTTCTGGCATGTGATTTAATTACTTGAAGACTAGAGTTTTAGGCACCTGCATTATTCTTTTATATTGTACAGTATATCTTTTATTTCAGAAATGATACCCTGCACAGACTGCTTTTGTACTATTAGAAAATATGTATATTCTTTTGAGTGTAAGCCTTGAATAGATATTATTACTTCATTGTTTTTCAACAAAAATCTCTCAATTATTCTATTGAAATGTTATTCTGAACAAGTCCTATGCCAAATATCGTGTAAGATGTTTGTATACATGATTAAATTTTACTCTTGCATAGGATACTATTCAGTTACTGACTTCATAGTTGGAATTTCATATTCCAGCGCAAAGTCCACAATGTATCCAGAAATCCCAGTTGGTGTCACACATTTCATTTTAATGTGAACTTTGTGCTTTCCTTTGTTCTAAGAACTCCATTTTGCACTAAACATTTGGACAGAAAAAAAAAAGACTGTCTGAATTTCAAGCCAGACTGGGGTTACAGAGTGAGCTCCCTGAAAATAAAAATAGGATAAACAAACATACACATACACCTCTCCAGGTAATCTATTTTTTCTTGTATTTTGAGAGAGAGAGAGAATTGGCATGCCAGGGCCTCTAGCCACTGTAATTGAACTCCAGACAAGTGTGCTACATGGGTCCCTTGGCTGGCTTCCATGGGTTTTGGGGAGTCTAACCTAGGTCCTTAGGCTTTGCAAGCAAGGCCTTAACTGCTTATCCATCTCTCCAGCCCCAGTTAATTTTTTAAAGCTACATATTAGGGAACTAGAAACTAAAAACACAGATGTAAAAACAGTTTTGTTTTGTCTTTTTTAAAGATAACGCACCACCCAGGTTGAGAAGAAGTTAAGGGAGCTCAAGCCCAGCCTGGCAAACACCATACACAAACTTGCTTCATCTTAAGTGAAAATCTTGATGACTTGTCTGCCCCTCCCCTGCCCCCAGGTCAGGACCTGCTGTAGCCCAGACTGACCTGCAGTAGTACCATGCTGGCCTTGAACTCACAGTGATCCTCCTACCTCTGCTGCCTGAGTGCTGGGACTAAAGGCGAGAGCCACTACGCCCCAAGAAGGGCAATTTTGAGTAAAATGATGCATAAAAACATTCAATAAAGAGCAAAAATGGGCTGGAGAGATGGCTTAGCGGTTAAGCGCTTGCCTGTGAAGCCTAAGGACCCCGGTTCGAGGCTCAGTTCCCCAGGTCCCACGTTAGCCAGATGCACAAGGGGGCGCACGCGTCTGGAGTTCATTTGCAGAGGCTGGAAGCCCTGGCACGCCCATTCTCTCTCCCGCTTTCTGTCTTTCTCTCTCTGTCTGTCACTCTCAAATAAATAAATTAAAAAAAATTAAAAAAAAAAAAAAGCAAAAATGTTTCTTTTGAGACAGGGTCTTGCTACATTAGACTGGCCTTGAAATTGCTATCTCCTACTTCAGCAGCTCAAAGAGCTGAGATTACGGGAGGGCACCACCGTGCCAGACTGTAAAAAAAAAAAAAAAATTTTAATAGCTTCAGATTAGACCAAGAAATATAAAATTATCCTTCCTACTGTGCATTCGAACATTAAAAAAATAAACCCATTTCATAAATCAATGTGGCATACAACCATGGTGCATTTTAATAGCCAGTATAAATTTGGATTTCTCCAGGAACATGGGCCCTTACAACAAATACATTTTCTACTTTAACAACGAGCATGCTCATTGAGCAGATACTACGAAATCTCACTGCAGAGGGTTGGAAGGACAAACGGAAGGGCCTGGAGAGCCCTGATTTTGTCTTGGGATAGGAGATTCACCCCGGTCTGTTGGTGGGTGCACAGTCCTGTCCCTGACCCACAGGCACAGCAGCCGCCCGCCGGGGCTAGGCTGGCAGCCCCAGAGACCCTCCATCTCCCGGAGCACTGGCCACCCGACGCGGGACATGATGTACCTAAAACGAGCAAGCGGGGCCACCAGAGCGGGCGCGGCACAAAAGCAGCAGCAGCACCTTCAGGGACGGCGACATGAGAAGCAAGCCCAAGACACCGCAGGTTCCAGAACAGACCCAAGCAACTGGGCTGTGCCACACCCTAGTCTTCGACCTGACATCAGGGACGTGCCCACCCACCCTCTCATTCAGGCATTTGAAAGGAAGCATGCGCTGCCCTGAGTCCTGGGAAGTGTAGTTCTGGTTGGGGTGGATTGCAGTGGAGACCCAGTTGGAGATGCTGGCACCAGTAGATGGCAGCTAAAGACAGATGCCTCCCAAATGAAGTTTTCCAGGACTGTGAGTAGCCTAGCTGGAGGGGCAGAATTAGAACTCAGAGTTATTGCTTGTTAGAATTAATCAGACTTGGAGATTTGTCACTGACTACGGTTGTTGGACTTAGAAAGATAGAGTTGGATGTTTGCCCTGTTTAAATCTTGTATTGGTTGAACATTTCTTTGCTATGCCCAATGCCATCATTTGTAGTGTGGGTATTTATTCTGTGCCATTATGGGCTTGAGGGGGGAGGATTTTTTTGGTATTATGGCTCAGTTAAAAGACCTTGGACTATGGGGATGCTTAAATATCATTGGGATTGATAAAAACTGTGGGGACTTTTAAAGTTGGACTGGATGCATTGTCTTTTACATCATGTATGGGTATCAGTTTATGGGGGCCAGGGGTGGAGTGTGATGCTTTGATTCAGGTTATCACCCATAAACTTAGGTGTTCTGAATGCTAGGTCCCCAGCTGATGGAGAGTTGGGAATTAAAGCCTGCTGGAGGCAGTGTGTGGGTGTTATAGCCAGTTTCCCCATGCCAGTGTTTGGCACACACTCCTGTTCCTGTTGTCCACCTGTGTGGGCCAGGAGGTGATGTCCACCGTCTGCTCATACCACCATGTTCCCTGCCATCCTAGAGCTTCTCCTCCAGCCTGTAAGCCAAAGTAAACTTCTTTTTTCCCACAAGCTGCTCTTGGTTGGGTGACTTCTACCAGCAATGCGAACCTGACTGCAACAACATCTCTCTCTTGATTGGAGCAGAACAACAAAATTGATATCCTGATATCTCTGCCTTATTTGGCAGGTTTATATCATGTTCAGACTCAGAAGATGGAAGTCATTGACCTATGCCCATGTGGGTTCTTGGCCTGCTTCTGTGTCACAAATACTGAGAAGAAAAAATAGTGGTGGGATTTTAAATATAAATAATTTATTTATTTGAGAGAAAGAGAAGGAAAGAGAGAGGGTGAGAATCAGAAGGAGCATGCCAGGGCCTCCAGCCATTGCAAATGAACTCTAGACACACGTGCCACTTTGTATATCTGGCTTACATGGGTATTGGGGGATCAAACCTGGGTCCTTAGGCTTTGCAGGCAAGCGTCTGAACAACTAAGCCATCTCTCCAGCCCAGTTCTGGAAATTTTGACAATCTGGTTACAAGAACCAATGATCCTTTCAGATGTAGTTTACTGAGGAGCTTTTGCTGATGCTGGGCTCTGTTCAGAGATGTGTGTACACAGATGCAATATTGGAAGACTATAGAAATGTTATTACTGTGGATTATCAATTATGCAGGTCTTCTGTGAACTCCTCATTGGATCAGGAGAAGGTAAGAACTATGAGGGAGGAAATTTCTTAAGCCACCTATGCAGACTGGGAGAGTCTACCTGAAAGTAAAGAGTTGGGGAGAAAGATGGCTAAGCAGATATAGACACTTGCCTACAAAGCCTGTGGGCCTGGGTTTGATTCTCTAGTACTCATGTAAAACCAGATGCACAAAGTGGTGCATGCATCTGGAGTTCATTTGCAGTGGCAAGAGGACCTGGCACACCCATACACACACTCTATCCCTTTCTCTTTTTCTCTTCTCACAAATAAAAATAAATAAAACTGACTTCCAGTTAAGATGGCGGCGTAGGTACCACGACAAAGCAGCCTGGGGGGAAAAAAGACCAAAAAACCTCAGCAAAATACACACTTTTACTAAAAAGTGAGGAGTACAGGAAACTGAAGTGGCAGCGGAGAAGTAGGAGAGATCCAGAGCATCCAGAGCCCGCACAGGCCGGCAAAAGCAGCCCCGGCAGCTCCGCCAACCGCCGCGGTGGCGGGATGCACCAGAGAGCCACCAGACTCAGCTCC
This sequence comes from Jaculus jaculus, assembly GCF_020740685.1. Taxonomy (NCBI): domain Eukaryota; kingdom Metazoa; phylum Chordata; class Mammalia; order Rodentia; family Dipodidae; genus Jaculus; species Jaculus jaculus. The sequence continues at coordinate 80,222,174 of NC_059109.1, read as the reverse complement.
AGCTGCAGGAAAAGCCAGGTGCGGGAGCTTCCCCTCACACCGTGCTCTCCACAACTCAGGAAACGTGAAGGAAGAGCAGCAGTGAGCAGCGGAGGAGCAGACCGCGAGGTACAAGAACACGTGGAGCAGCGAGAGAACCAGAGCAGCTGCGCAACCCCCCCCCCCACCGCCTGAGCCCAGCTCCAGTGAACAGAGCAGCTTCCTGGGACCTGGACACGCCAACTTGAGCCAACAGCGGGACCCAAGCAGGAGCAGAGTTCGGCAGCAACATCGGCAGCTCCGGAACTGGTACCAGTGAAAGGCCCAAGATTTCAGAAGCCCAGAAATACTATCACGCTCCAAAGGGAGCTTAAGCGGGCCCCTGCATACCTCAAACTCCAGGCTTTACTCTCTGTTGAAAGCAAGTAAAGAATCCCTCTCCTCATTATATCAGAGCCCGCTCCTAATATAAAACTAGGTAAAAATGGCATGAGATAGCCCTCAAGGATGGGAAATGAGTAATAAAGTAAAGCACTTATTTGGTTTCTGTAAATAGCCTGCACCATAAGCCTTAATAGCCCATACTGTAAGCCTTAGTAGCCTGCACCATAAGCTGTAGCAGCCTGCCTCAGACCACCAAGATCATAGGAGACTGATACCACACTCTGCTACTCCCACCCAAGGACCTGCACAAATGCTGACCACCAAGGTCATAAGAGAATGATTGGTCCACGAGGGGCTTGAACAAATTAAACTAATTGGCTTAGAAACTATGGAGTGGCACAAACTGACTGGCTCGCACCCTGTGGGCTCCTGATATTAAAAAAATGATTGGTCTAATGCACCGGCTTTGTTAGAAACCCTATAAAAACTGTCCCGTTCCTGCATTCGGGGCTTTGCAGTCCTCTACCCCTGTGTGGTGTATGACTGTGGGCCCCAGCGCGCTTGGAATAAAATCCTCTTGCAGTTTGCATCAAGACCGCTTCTCGTGAGTGATTTGGGGTGTCTCCATATCTGGGCAGAGCATGGGGTCCTCGTTTTGGGGGTCTTACACCAGCAGCCCCAGCAGCAGCAGACCCAGGAGCGTCAGCAGCGATGGACCCAGGAGCAGCAACAACAGCAGACCCAGAAGCAACAGGAGTTTCAGCAGCTGGGGTGCTGATCTGCATGGCCACAGTTGCCAGGCTTGGTTTGCCCTGCAGGAAAAGCCAGTGCCCAGCTCCAGAAATCAGAACAGCAGCCTGACGACCCAGGCAGCAACTTGACTGAGACCAAACTCATCCAAGGTAACTGAGTTTGTACCAGGGAAGGGTCTCACTTGGTCACAAGCTGACTGGGATCCCTCAACAGACCGGAAATCTTAACCTCTGTGTTGATAGAGGATCTGGTTGTTATAATAACTACTCTGGCATACATACTTGGGGCTGTTTTTGACTGAATGGGTACAGTGTTTAGTTAAATTCTAGAATCTACCGGTATTTTATTCCACTCAGCCTACTTGAATACTCCCATAGCAGGGAAACTCAACCCCTAGGAGCACCTTTGTAGATACTCTCAGAGTTTTAAGAGCCACATCTAACACCTTAGGCTCCTACCCTGAAAATATATAACATCAAATCAATTGACACAGCTAAGAATACCCAGCTAGCTAGAAAATCCAAGCATTAACTTAATCCAAGATGCAAAAATGTATACATTATAACACAAGAAACACTAAAAATCAAAACGATATAAATCCACCTAAAAGAAGTAATGCATCAGAAATGACCTCCAGTGAGAACGAGTTAGAGGAAATGCCTGAAAAAGATTTCAAAATAATGATTGTAAATATGTTCAAAGAAGTCAGAGAACAAATCAAAGGAGTCAAAGAGGAACTTAAAGAGGAAATCAAAGGAATCAAAGAAGATGCAGGACACCAATTTCATGAAATAAGAAGGCAATACAAGACATAAATAAGGAAATAGAAATAATAAAGAAAAACCAGTCAGAATTACTAGCAATGAATAACACAGTTAAGGAAATAATAAAAATCTGTAGAAAATCTCACCAGTAGAAGGGATGAAGGAGAGGACAGAATATCTAAGCTAGAAGACCAGGTGGCAGATCTAATACAGGCCAACAAAGAGAAAGACAAACTTATAGAAAAGTATGAGTGGGAATTTCAAGATATTTGGGACACTATGAAAAGATCAAATATTAGAATTCAGAGCATAGTGGAAGGAGAAGAATTTCACTCAAAAGGCAGAGTAGGTGTCTTCAACAAAATCATAGAAGAAAAGTTCCCCCAAATTGGGAAAGAGGTGCCAATGCAGGTACAGGAAGCCTTTAGAACCCCAGCCAGACAAAACCTGGAAAGAACCTCTCCTCGCCATATTATAATCAAACTTCCAAACACACACACCAAAGAAAAAATATTGAAAACAGTTAGAGAAAAAAATCAAGTTACCTACAAAAGTAAGCCCATCAGGATTACAGCAGATTATTCAACACAAACTTTTAAAGCCAGAAGGGCTTGGGGTGATATATTCTAAGTTCTGAAAGATAACAACTGTCAACCAAGGTTACTTTATCCTGCAAAGTTATCCATTCAAATAGAAATAAGAGAAATAAGGACATTCCATGACAAAAGCAGGTTAAAGGAGTATTTGAAGACAAAACCAGCTCTACAGAAAATACTTGATAGAATCCTCCATGCTGAAGAAAAGGAAAAGCACTCATATAAGGAACCTAGAAAAAACAAGCAATACTCAAATACTAGTTAACAGAAGAGAGCACAGGTAGAACCAGAACCACACACACAAAAAAAATGGCAAGCATAAATACACACCTTTCAATAATATCTCTTAATATCAACGGCCTCAATGCCCCAACAAAAAGACATAGATTTGCAGACTGGGTTAAAAAGCAGGATCCTAAAATTTGTTGTCTCCAAGAAACTCACCTTTCTACAAAGGATAGACATTACCTTAGGGTGAAAGGTTGGAAGATGGTGTTTCAAGCAAATGGACCTAGCAAACAAGCACGGGTTGCTATCCTAATATCGGACAGGGTAAACTTTACTCCAAAGTTAGTCAAGAACGATAAGGAAGGTCACTTTATATTGATTAAGGGCACACTCCAACAGGAGGACATTACAATCCTAAACATATCACCTAACATGGGGGCTCCCAAATTCGTCAAACAAACCCTATTAGAACTAAGGTCACAGATAACACCAAACACAGTGGTGGTGGGTGACTTTAACACCCCACTCTCATCAATTGACAGGTCATCCCGGGAAAGAATAAACAGAGAGGCATCTGGACTAAATGAGGTCATAGAAGGAATGGACTTAACAGATATATACAGGACATTTCATCCAAAGGCTGCAGAATATACCTTCTTTTCAGCAGCACATGGAACATTTTCTAAAATAGACCATATATTAGGACACAAAGCAAATCTTAACAAATTCAGGAAAATTGAAATAATTCCTTGCATTCTATCTGACCACAATGGAGTTAAACTACAAATCAGTAGCAAGAAAGGCTATAGAGCATACACAAAATCATGGAAACTAAACTATACACTACTAAATGATGAATGGAACGATGAAGAAATCAAAAAGGAAATCAAAAACGTTATAGAGTCAAATGATAATGGGAACACAACACACAAAAATCTCTGGGACACAATGAAGGCAGTTCTAAGAGGTAAATTTATAGCCTTAAGTGCCTATATTAAGAAATTAGAAAGGTCGCAAGTAAACGACCTAATGCTTCACCTTAAAGCCTTGGAAAAAGAACAACAAGGCAAACCAAAAATCAGTAGACGGGAAGAAATAATAAAGATTAGGGCAGAAATTAATGAAATAGAAACAAAGGGAACAATCCATAAAATTAATGAAACAAAGAGTTGGTTCTTTGAAAGGATAAACAAGATTGATAAACCCTTAGCAAATCTGACCAAAAGAAAGAGAGAAGAGACACAAATTAATAAAATCAGGGATGAACAAGGTAACATCACAACAGATTCCAGAGAAATTCAAAAAATCATAGGGACAAACTATAAAACTATAAAAGCATATACTCCACAAAGTATGAAAATCTGAAAGAAATGGATGATTTCCTTGATCTATATATCATACCTAAATTAAATCAAAATGAGATTAATCACTTAAATAGACCTGTAACAAACATGGAGATCTGAACAGTTATCAATAATCTCCCAACTAAAAAAAGCCCAGGCCCGGATGGATTCACTGCTGAATTTTACCAGACTTTTAAGGAAGAGGTAACACAATTGCTTCTTAATCTTTTCCAAGAAATAGAAAAAGAAGGAATTCTTCCAAATTCCTTCTATGAGGCCAGCATCACCCTGATACCAAAACCAGGCCAAGATAGAACAAAAAAAGAAAATTACAAACCAATCTCCCTCATGAACATAGATGCAAAAATTCTCAACAAAATATTGGCAAACAGAATACAAGAATATATCAAAAAGATCATTCACCCTGACCAAGTAGGCTTTATCCCAGAGATGGAGGGATGGTTCAAAATATGCAAATCTATAAATGTAATACATTACATAAACGGGTTGAAGGACAAAAATCACATGATCATCTCATTAGACGCAGAGAAAGCATTTGACAAAATCCAACATCCCTTCATGATAAAAGTCCTACAGAGACTGGGAATAGAAGAAACATATCTCAATATAATAAAGGCTATTTATGACAAGCCTACAGCCAACAGATTACTAAATGGGGAAAAACTGGAAGCTTTTCCACTAAAATCAGGAACAAGACAAGGGTGTCCACTGTCTCCACTTCTATTTAATATAGTTCTGGAAGTTTTAGCCATAGCAATAAGGCAAGAGACACACATAAAAGAGATACAAATTGGAAAGGAAGAGATCAAGTTATCATTATTTGCAGATGACATGATTCTATACATAAAGGACCCTAAAGCCGCTACTAGAAAACTGTTAGAGCTGATCAAAACCTACAGCAATGTAGCAGGATACAAAATAAATACACAGAAATCAGTAGCCTTCATATATGCTAACAACAAAAACACAGAGGATGAAATCAGAGAATCACTCCCGTTCACATTGCATCAAAAAATAAATAAATAAATAAAGTACCTTGGAATAAACCTAACTAAGGAAGTAAAGAATCTGTACAATGAGAACTTTAAAACTCAAGCGAGAAATTGCAGAAGACTCTAGAAAGTGGAGAAACATCCCTTGTGTCTGGATTGGAAGAGTCAATATTGTAAAAATGGCAATCTTACCTAAAGCAATCTACACATTTAATGCAATCCCTATCAAAATTCCAAAGGCTTTCTTCATGGAAATAGAAAAATCCAAAAATTCATTTGGAATCACAAAAAACCTCGAATATCTAAAATAATACTGAGCAACAAAAATTAGGCTGGTGGTATTACCATACCTGATATTAACCTATACAACAGAGCCATAGTAACAAAAACAGCATGGTACTGGCACAAAAACAGACATGTAGATAGTGGAATAGAATAGAGGACCCAGATGTAAGCCCAAGTAGCTATAGCCACCTGATATTCGATAAAAATGCCAAAAGTACTCAGTGGAGAAGAGACAGCCTCTTCAGCAAATGGTGCTTTGAAAACTGGATATGTATCTGCAGAAGGATGAAAATAGATTCTTCTCTCTCGCCATGCACAAGAATTAAGTCCAAATGGATTAAAGACCTTAGCATCAGACCTGAAACTCTGAAACTGCTAGAGGAAAAAGTAGGGGAAACCCTTCAACATATTGGTCTTGGCAAAGACTTGCTGAATATAACCCCAATTGCTCAGGCAATTAAACCACAGATTAATCACTGGGACCTCATGAAATTACAAAGATTTTGCACTGCAAAGGACACAGTGAAAAACGCAAAGAGGCAACCTACAGAATGGGAAAAAATCTTCGCCAGCTACATATCTGATAAAGGATTAATATCTAGGATATACAAAGAACTCAAAAAGTTAAATAATAAGGAATCAAACAAGCCAATCAAAAAATGGGCTATGGAGCTAAATAGAGAGTTCTCAAAGGAAGAAATACGAATGCCATATAAGCATCTAAAAAAAACGTTTGGGCTGGAGAGATGGCTTAGCGGTTATGTGCTTCCCTGTGAAGCCTAAGGACTCCGGTTCAAGGCTTGGTTCCCCAGGTCCCACGTTAGCCAGATGCACAAGGGGGCGCACGCATCTGGAGTTCACTTGCAGAGGCTGGAAGCCCTGGTGCGCCCACTCTCTCTCTCTCCCTCTATATGTCTTTCTCTCTCTGTCTGTTGCTCTCAAATAAATGATCATAAATGTTGGGGATGTGGAAAAAAAGGAACCCTTCTACACTGCTGGTGGGAATGCAATCTGGTCCAGCCATTGTGGAAAACAGTGTGGAGGTTCCTAAAACAGCTAAAGATTGATCTACCATATGACCCAGCTATAGCACTCTTAGGCATATATCCAAAGGACTCATCTCATTTCCTTAGAAGTACATGCTCAACCATGTTTATTGCTGCTCAATTATAATAGCTGGGAAATGGAACCAGCCTAGATGTCCCTCATCTGATGAGTGGATAATGAAGATGTGGCACATTTATACAATGGAGTTCTACTCGGCGATAAAGAAAAATGAAGTTATGAAACTTGCAGAAAAATGGATGGACCTGGAAAGTATTATACTAAGTGAGGTAACCCAGGCCAGAAAGCCAAGCGCCACATGTTCTCTCTCATATGTGGATCCTAGCTACAGATGATTGGGCTTCTGCATGAGAATGAAAATACTTAGTAGCAGAGGCCAGTAAGGTAAAAAGGAGACATAAAGGGTAGAGAAAGGAAGGGAGGAGGATGCTTAATAGGTTGATATTGTATATATGTAATGACAGTGATTGTAATGGGGAGGTAATATGATGGAGAATGGAATTTCAAATGTGAAAGTGTGGAGTGGGGAGGGAGGGAATTACCATGGGATATATTTTATAATCATGGAAAATGTTAATAAAAATTAAAATAAATAAATAAATAAAACTGAAGAGTCAATTGCTTCTCAGAAAATTAAAGCTAAGAAAGCATCCAGTGAAGCAAAAGATTTCCTGCACAACATGAAAAATCTTGGAATTCAATAAAATCAGAACACAGCCCAAAATTCTAGAGAGCCATTTGAGGCAAGTGAAACATATCCAAAAGGAAACAGTCTCAAGAGAAATTCTGTTAACTATCAGGATTTACAAGAAAGATCTAAACTTAAATGAAAACATAATTTTTCACAGAGAGTGTCTACCAATAAATATCGCTCTAAATGTTATTAAGACATTGAATGTTGGAAACATAATTCAACTAAACAATTATGAGATAAACTGTAAGAAGTTCTATGAAAACCATAAATATCATCAAATTCTATGGTCTCTTGAAAGAACCATACAGCACACAGAAAGTGCATTTGCTTCAAACGCAGTATCCACCTCAATCATAATAGTATGTTTCCTACATATAACAATTTTGATATGCTGGAAAATTCCTGAGTTAATTAAAAATAAATCTGTTGGGCTGGAAAAATGACTCAACCATTAAAGGTGCTTGCTTGCAATGCCTGCTATTAAGTAGTCTGATTCCCCAGTGCCCATATAGAGCCAGAAGCACCAAATAGTGTAGGTGTCTGGAGTTCATTTGCAGTAAGAGGCCCTGGCATGCCAATGCTCTCTCACACCCTTTCTCTTTGCAAATAAATAAAATTTTTTAAAATAAAAACTGCTGGGCTGGAAAGATGGCTTAGCGATTAAGCGCTTGCCTGTGAAGCCTACGGACCCCAGTTTGACACTCAATTCCCCAGGACCCACGTTAGCCAGATGCACAAGGGGGCACACCTGTCTGGAGTGCATTTGCAGTGGCTGGAGGCCCTGGCGGGCCCATTTTCTCTCTCTCCTGCCTCCTTCTCTCTGTCTGTCACTCTCAAATAAATAAATAAAAATAAACAAAAACATTAAAAAAACTGCTATAATCATTCACCCCTTAATAAAGAGCACACTTACTGTAAAGAAACAGTAGGAGGAGACTTCCAGCCAAGATGATGACCACCTACCTGCCTTGCAAATCCTGGGGAAGAAAAGGCAAGAAATTAAGGGTTTTCTGGGTCTTCTTTTCAGCGGGGGGCTCAGAAGGGGAGAAATCAGGAAATGAGGATCCCCTAGCAGGCGGGTAGACTACCCATTTCACCAAATAGCTGTTGCACCCTCCCGCCGCAGTCCCGCACCCTATCCCGCACCCTGTCACTGTCCCACACCCCGTCCCACAGCGCCCCACCACCATCCTGCCAGTCCCACACCCCACCACCTTCCGTCCTGTCCTGCACCCTGTCACCCTCCTGCACTCGGTCCTGCGCCCCATCCAGTGTCCCGCCCCACGCCCTGTCCTGCACCCCACTGCCATCCTAGCATGGCCCTGCACCCCTTCCCACACCCCCCCACAGTCCCTTGCTCCACCCCTGTGCCCTGTCCTGCTCCCTGCTGCCTCTCCCCGCTGCTGCAGCCTGCCACGGGCCACCCCCACTGCAGAAGCATAAAGTGCTCTGCACATTTGCCCACATTTCTGCTCCTGCCGCTGCACATTCAGTGAGTCCAGTCTCACAGCAACTGCCACACAAACCCGGACTGTGTCTCTGGCTTGGGCCAGTTCAGGTACCTTCCTGGACAGCCCCCAGTATCCTGAGACCAGGGAGCACAGACTGTTTCCAGGTCCCAGTGTTCCCAACCAGAGTTAGGGCTGCTTCAGGCCTTGGTGCCTCAGTCACCCTCCAAGCTCAAATGCAGGCAGCTTTGGCATATTACCACTTGAGAATTCAGGCAAGTTTGGCGCCCCTGTCAGCCAGTAAATAGGCGGCTCTGGCAAGTGGGAGCCAAAGCCCAGGCTGCCTCAGATTCCCATTGCACTAGAGCACACGTTGATCCACTCATCTACGTGCTCATACACTGTCATGGGCAGACCTTAGCATAAAAGAAATAACATGAAAAATCAAGTGCAAGAAAATCCAGTTAGATCACCTAGTCCTACAATGAATAATACATCTAACCAAAACACAGAAGAACCATCAGGATCAGAACATCAAATTGAAGCTATGAGCAATTCCACCCTGACCAACCTACTGATAGAACTTGCAGGAAAGCAACAAAGGACCAATAATCATCATATCTAAGTTAGAAAAAATTGATAAGACATTGGAAGGACATCAAAGAGAATTAAGGGAGTTGAGAGAAAGTGAAAAAAAAAGAGGACCTTAAAAATCAGCTGGCCATACTAAATGAAGACATAAAGAAATGCAAGGATGAGTTCCAAGAATCATCAAGAAAATCAAAAAATGATATGAAAAGGGAGCTTGACAGAGCAATGGAAATGATACATAGAAAAGTAGTAGAAAATGCAAACTTAATTGAACAAGTCCAAAACTCTCTAGAGGCTCTCAAGAATAGAGTCATCGAGTGGAAGATAGAAAGTCTGATCTGGAAGACAACATGGAAGAAACAGTTTGAGAGTTCAAAAACTTCAGTAAGTTCAAAAGTTCCTGCAAACAGAAGACTTCCGGTTAAGATGGTGGCGTAGGTATCACGCCAAAACAGCCTAGGGGGGAAAAAGACCAAAAAAACTCAGCAAAATACATACTTTTACTAAAAAGTGAGGTGTATAGGAAATTGAAGTGGCAGCGGAGAAGTAGAAGAGTTCCAGAGCATCCAGAGCCTGCACAGGCGAGAAAAGCGGCTCTGGCAGCTTGGCCAACCGCCACGGCTGCGGCGCACCAGAAAGCTGCCAGGCTCGGCTCCAGCCGCAGGAAAAGCCAGGTGCAGGAGCTTTCTCTCACACCGCGCTCTCTGCAACTCGGGAAACGTGAGGGGAGAGCGGCAGCGAGCAACGGAGGAGCAGACCGCGAGGTAGAAGAACGCTTGGAGCAGCGAGAGAACCAGAGCAGCTGCAGCTCCCTCCCCTCCCCCACTGCCTGAGCCCAGCTCCGGTGAACAGAGCAGCAGCCCGGGACCCAGCCACGCCAACTTGGGCTGACAGCGGGACCAAGCAGGAGCAGAGTTCGGCAGCAACATCAGCGGCTCCAGCACCGGTAACAGTGGCCCCAGCAGCAGCAGACCCAGGAGTGGCAGCAGTGGCAGACTCGGCAGCAGCAGCTTCAGGGGGAGCAGCGGCAGTGGACACAGCAGCAGCAGCTTCAGCAGCAGTGGTGGCTCCAGCAGTGGCAGCTACAGCAGCAGCAGAGGCAGCATCAGCGGTGGGTCCAGCAGCAACACCTTCAGCAGCAGTGGCTACAGACCCAGCAGGGGCAGCTTGAGCAGCAGCAGTTCCAGCAGCAGGGGTGCCTATCTGCAGGGCCACACTTGCCAGGCTCGGTTTGCCCTGCAGGAAAAGCAAGTGCCCAGCTCCAGAAATCAGAACAGCAGCCCGACGACCCAGGCAGCAACTTGACTGAGACAAAAATCATCCAAGGTAACTGGGATTGCACCAGGGAAGGGTCTCACTTGGTTGCAAGCTGACTTGGATCCCTCAACAGACCAGAAATCTTAACCTCTTTGTTGATAGAGGATCTGGTCGTTATAGTAACTACTCTTGCATACATACTCGGGGCTGTTTTTGATTGAATGTGTACAGTGTTTAGTTAAATTTTAGAATCTACCAGCATTTTATTCCACTCACCCTGATTGAATACTCCTATAGCAGGGAAACTCAACCCCTAAGAACATCTTTGTAGATACTGTGAGAGTCTTAAGAGCCACACCTAACACCATAAGGTCCTACCCTGAAAATATATTACATCAGATCAATTGATACAGCTAAGAATATACAGCTAGCTAGAAAATCCAAGCATTAACTTAATCCAAGATGCAAAAATGTACACATTATAACACAAGAAACACTAAAAAGCAAGACGATATAAATCCACCTAAAAGTATTAATGCATCAGAAATGTCCTCCGGTGAGAAAGAGTTAGAGGAAATGCCTGAGAAAGAGTTCAAAAGAATGATTATGAATATGTTCAAAGAGGTCAAAGAACACATCAAAACAATCAAAGAGGAAATCAAAGTGGAAATCAAAGGAATCAAAGAAGATGCAGGACACCAATTTAATGAAAAAATAAAAAAGCCAATACAAGACATAAACAAGGAAGTAGAAATAATAAAGAAAAACCAGTCATGGGCTGGAGAGATGTCTTAGTGGTTAAGCGCTTGCCTGTGAAGCCTAAGGACCCCGGTTCGAGGCTCGGTTCCCCAGGTCCCACATTAGCCAGATGCACAAGGGGGCGCACACATCTGGAGTTCGTTTGCAGAGGCTGGAAGCCCTGGCGTGCCCATTCTCTCTCTCTCCCTCTAACTGTCTTTCTCTCTGTGTCTGTCACTCTCAAATAAATAAAAGATGAACAAAAAATATTAAAAAAAAGAAAAACCAGTCAGAATTACTAGCAATGAAGAACACAGTTAATGAAATAAAAAACTCTGTAGAAAATCTCACCAGTAGGATGGAAGAGGGAGAGGACAGAATATCTAAGCTAGAAGACCAGGTGGAAGACCTAATGCAGTCCAACAAAGAGAAAGACAAACTTATAGAAAAGTATGAGTGGGAATTTCAAGATATGCGGGATACTATGAAAAGCTCCAATATAAGAATACAGGGCATAGTAGAAGGAGAAGAATGCCACTCCAGATGCACAGTAGGCGTCATCAACAAAATCATAGAAGAAAATTTCCCCCAAATTGGGAAAGAGGTGCCAATGCAGATACAGGAAGCCTTTAGAACCCCAGCCAGACAAAACCCAGAAAGAACCTCTCCTCACCATATTATAATCAAACTTCCAAACACACACACCAAAGAAAAAATATTGAAAGCAGTTAGAGAGAAAAATCAAGTTACCTACAAAAGCAAGCCCATCAGGATTACAGCAGATTATTCAACACAAACTTTTAAAGCCAGAAGGGCTTGGAGTGATATATTCCAAGTTCTGAAAGATAACAACTGTCAACCAAGGTTACTTTATCCTGCAAAGTTATCCATTCAAATAGATGGAGAAATAAAGACATTCCATGACAAAAGCAGGTTAAAGGAGTATTTGAAGACAAAACCAGCTCTACAGAAAATACTTGATAGAATCCTCAATGTTGAAGAAAAGGAAAAGCACACATATAAGGAACCTACAAAAAACAAGCAATACTCAAATACTAGTTAACAGAAGAGAGCGCAGGTAGAACCAGAAACACACACACAGACACACACACACAACAAATGCCAAACATAAATACACACCTTTCAATAATATCTCTTAATATCAATGGCCTCAATGCCCCAACGAAACAACATAGATTTGCAGACTGGGTTAAAAAGCAGGATCCTACAATTTGTTGTCTCCAAGAAACTCACCCTTCTGCAAAGATAGACATTATCTTAGGGTGAAAGGTTGGAAGACGGTGTTTCAAGCAAATGGGCCTAAAAAACAAGCAGGGGTTGCCATCCTAATATCAGACAGGGTAGACTTTAGTCCGACGTTAGTCAAGAAAGATAAGGAAGGTCACTTTATATTGATTAAGGGCACTCTCAAACAGGAGGACATTACAATCCTAAACATATATGCACCTAACATGGGGGCTCCCAAATTCGTCAAACAAACCCTATTAGAACTAAGGTCACAGATAACACCAAACACAGTGGTGGTGGGTGACTTTAACACCCCACTCTCATCAATTGACAGGTCATCCCGGGAAAGAATAAACAGAGAGGCATCTGGACTAAATGAGGTCATAGAAGGAATGGACTTAACAGATATATACAGGACATTTCATCCAAAGGCTGCAGAATATACCTTCTTTTCAGCAGCACATGGAACATTCTCTAAAATAGACCATATATTAGGACACAAAGCAAATCTTAACAAATTCAGGAAAATTGAAATAATTCCTTGCATTCTATCTGACCACAATGGAATTAAACTACAAATCAGTAGCAAGAAAGGCTATAGAGCATACACAAAATCATGGAAACTAAACAATACACTACTAAATGATGAGTGGGTCAATGAAGAAATCAAAAAGGAAATCAAAAAATTTATAGAGTCAAATGATAATGAGAACACAACATACCAAAATCTCTGGGACACAATGAAGGCAGTTCTAAGAGGTAAATTTATAGCCTTAAGTGCCTATATTAAGAAATTAGAAAGGTCGCAAGTAAACGACCTAATGCTTCGCCTTAAAGCCTTGGAAAAAGAAGAACAAGGCAAACCAAAAATCAGTAGACGGGAAGAAATAATAAAGATTAGGGCAGAAATTAATGAAATAGAAACAAAAAGAACAATCCAAAGAATTAATGAAACAAAGAATTGGTTCTTTGAAAGGATAAACAAGATTGATAAACCCTTAGCAAATCTGACCAAAAGAAAGAGAGAAGAGACACAAATTAATAAAATCAGAGATGAACAAGGTAACATCACAACAGATTCCAGAGAAATTCAAAAAATTATAGGGACATACTATAAAAGCATATACTCCACAAAGTATGAAAATCTGAAAGAAATGGATGATTTCCTTGATCTATATGACCTACCTAAATTAAATCAAAACGAGATTAATCACTTAAATAGACCTATAACAAACATGGAGATCCGAGCAGTTATCAATAATCTCCCAACTAAAAAAAGCCCAGGCCCGGATGGATTCACTGCTGAATTTTACCAGACTTTTAAGGAAGAGCTAACACCATTGCTTCTTAAGCTTTTCCAGGAAATAGAAAAAGAAGGAATCCTACCAAACTCCTTCTATGAGGCCAGCATCACCCTGATACCAAAACCAGGCAAAGATAGAACAAAAAAAAGAAAATTACAGACCAATCTCCCTCATGAACATAGATGCAAAAATTCTCAACAAAATATTGGCAAACAGAATACAAGAGTATATCAAAAAGATCATTCACCCTGACCAAGTAGGCTTTATCCCAGAGATGCAGGGATGGTTCAACATACGCAAATCTATAAATGTAATACATTACATAAATGGGTTGAAGGACAAAAATCACATGATCATCTCATTAGATGCAGAGAAAGCATTTGACAAAATCCAACATCCCTTCATGATAAAAGTCCTACAGAGACTGGGAATAGAAGGAACATATCTCAATATAATAAAGGCTATTTATGACAAGCCTACAGCCAACATATTACTAAATGGGGAAAAACTGGAAGCTTTTCCACTAAAATCAGGAACAAGACAAGGGTGTCCACTGTCTCCACTTCTATTTAATATAGTTTTGGAAGTCTTAGCCATAGCAATAAGGCAAGAGACACACATAAAAGGGATACAAATTGGAAAGGAAGAAATCAAGTTATCATTATTTGCAGATGACATGATTCTATACATAAAGGACCCTAAAGACTCTACTCGCAAGCTGTTAGAGCTGATCAAAACCTACACCAATGTAGCAGGATACAAAATAAATACACAGAAATCAGTAGCCTTCGTATATGCTAACAACAAACACACAGAGGATGAAATCAGAGAATCACTCCCATTCACAATTGCATCAAAAAAAATAAAATACCTTGGAATAAACCTAACCAAGGAAGTAAAGAATCTATACAATGAGAACTTTAAAACACTCAAGCGAGAAATTGCAGAAGACACTAGAAAGTGGAGAAACATCCCTTGTTCCTGGCTTGGAAGAATCAATATCGTGAAAATGGCAATCTTACCTAAAGCAATCTACACATTTAATGCAATCCCTATCAAAATTCCAAAGGCTTTCTTCATGGAAATAGAAAAAACAATCCAAAAATTCATTTGGAATCACAAAAAACCTCGAATATCTAAAATAATACTGAGCAACAAAAAAGAGGCTGGTGGTATCACCATACCTGATTTTAACCTATACTACAGAGCCATAGTAACAAAAACAGCATGGTACTGGCACAAAAACAGACATGCAGATCAGTGGAACAGAATAGAGGACCCAGATGTAAGCCCAAGTAGCTATAGCCACCTGATATTCGATAAAAATGCCAAAAATACTCATTGGAGAAGAGACAGCCTCTTCAACAAATGGTGCTTTGAAAACTGGATAAATATCTGCAGAAGGATGAAAATAGATTCTTCTCTCTCGCCATGCACAAGAATTAAGTCCAAATGGATTAAAGACCTTAAGATCAGACCGGAAACTTTGAAACTGCTAGAGGAAAAAGTAGGGGAAACCCTTCAACATATTGGTCTTGGCAAAGACTTTCTGAATACAACCCCAATTGCTCAGGCAATAAAACCACAGATTAACCACTGGGACCTAATGAAATTACAAAGATTTTGCACCGCAAAGGACACAGTGAAAAAAGCAAAGAGGCAACCTACAGAATGGGAAAAAATCTTCGCCAGCTATATATCTGATAGAGGATTAATATCTAGGATATACAAAGAACTCAAAAAGTTAACCAATAGGAATCAAACAAGCCAATCAAAAAATGGGCTAAGGAGCTAAATAGAGAGTTCTCAAAGGAAGAAATACGAATGGCATATAAGCACCTAAAAAAATGTTCTACGTCACTAGTCATCAGGGAAATGCAGATTAAAACTACATTGAGATTCCATCTCACTCCTGTCAGATTGGCCACCATCATGAAAACAAATGATCATAAATGTTGGCGGGGATGTGGAAAAAAAGGAACCCTTCTGCACTGCTGGTGGGAATGCAATCTGGTCCAGCCATTGTGGAAAACAGTGTGGAGGTTCCTAAAGCAGCTAGAGATTGATCTACCATATGACCCAGCTATAGCACTCCTAGGCATATATCCAAAGGACTCATCTCATTTCTTTAGAAGTACATGCTCAACCATGTTTATTGCTGCTCAATTTATAATAGCTGGGAAATGGAACCAGCCTAGATGTCCCTCAACAGATGAGTGGATAATGAAGATGTGGTACATTTATACAATGGAGTTCTACTCAGCGGTAAAGAAAAATGAAGTTATGAAATTTGCAGAAAAATGGATGGACCTGGAAAGTATTATACTAAGTCAGGTAACCCAGGCCCAGAAAGCCAAGCGCCACATGTTCTCTCTCATATGGGGATCCTAGCTACAGATGACTGGGCTTCTGTGTGAGAATGAAAATACTTAGTAGCAGAGGCCAGTAAGTTGAAAAGGAGACATAAAGGGTGGAGAAAGGAAGGGAGGAGGATACTTAATAGGTTGATATTGTATATATGTAATTACAATGATTGTAATGGGGAGGTAATATGATTGAGAATGGAATTTCAAACGGGAAAGTGTGGGGGTGGGGAGGGAGGGAATTACCATGGGATATATTTTATAATCATGGAAAATGTTAATAAAAATTTAAAAAAAAAAAAGTGATGTGCTGTTTTCCCCTAGCTGCTTTTAGGATTTTCTCTTTGGTGTCAATGTTTAGAGTCTTAATGACAATATCATGGAGAGTTTCTCCTTTGGTCCAATCTGATGGAGTTCTGTTAGCTTCTTGTATCTTGATGAGCCTTTCTTTTGAGAGAGTGGGGAAGCTTTCCTTGATTATTTTGGTAAATAAGTTCTCTATGCCTTTGTTCTGAATTTCTTCTCCTTCTGGTATTCCAATGATCCTGATATTAGGATAATTAAGGGCATCCCACAATTCCTTCATATTCTGTTCACGGAAACTTTTGAACTTACTGAAGTTTTTGAACTCTCAAACTGTTTCTTCCATCTTGTCTTCCAGATCAGAGTTTCTATCCTCCACATGGCTGACTCTATTCTTGAGAGCGTCTTGAGAGTTTTGGACTTGTTCAAGTGGGTTTGCATTTTCTACTACTTTTCTATGTATAGTTTCCATGCCTCTGTCTAGCTCCCTTTTCACATCATTTTCTGATTTTCTTGATGCTTCTTGGAATTCATCCTTGCATTTCTTTATGTCTTCATTTACCATCGCCAGCTGATTTTTGAGGTCCTCTTTTTTGTTTTTTCACTCTCCATATCTCTTAACTCTCTTTGAATTTCTTCCATTTTCTTATCTATTAGGTCTAGTCTAGTGATAGCAGCATCCACATGATTATCTGTCCTTTGTTGCTTTTCTGCAAGTTATACCAGTAGCTTGGTCAGGGTTGCATTACTCATAGCTTCATTTTGGTGTTCTGATCCTAATGACTCCTCTATGCTTTGATTAGAGATGTTCATTGTAGGACTGGGTGATCTAACTGGATTTTCTTGCATTTGATTTTTCATGTTATTTCTTTTGCGCTATGGTCAGCCCATCACAGTGTATGGGCAAGGAGAGTAGGACTGTGGTCTGGATGGGCAAGGGAAGTTGTGCCTCTTGGGGGAGCTGGCCTGAGCTAGCTGGCAGGTAAGCAGAAGGGCTTTGTGGTCTTGAGATAGCATGTGGGTGGATGGATCAGCCTGAGCTTAAGCACAGTAGGAAGTTGAAGCCACCTGAGGCAGATGCCAAGTCCTGTAACTCTCACTTAGTGGAATGCCAAAGCAGCCTGGACTCTCATGCAGTAATGTGCCAAAGCTGCCTGCACTGGTGGTTGGAGGGACGCTGAAGCACCAAGCACTGCAGCAGCCTAAACTCGTGTGTGGCAGAACACTGGGACCAAGAAACAATCTGAGCTTGCCTGCAACAGGACAATGCCTGTCAGCCAGCATGGCAGATGAGGAGGTGCTTACACCTGAACTCGGGTAGGCTAGACAGGTGGAATGGGCCTGGGCTTGCATGTGAATGAGTGGCAGCCAGAGCAGTAAGTGAGCAAATGGGCAGAGGGAGCAGGCTAAGCTTGCACAAGCGGTTATCAGCAGTGCCTGTGGTGGGAAAATGGAACCTGAGCTCCAGCAGGCCAGAGCCTGTCCAAGGTCACATGTGGGTAGGGGGAGCATGGCAATCACCCCTGTGTAGTGAGACAAGTGGAATTATGCTGGCCTGGGTCCCTTTTCCTACAGTAAGTGTAGGGATATCCTTAAGCTGGGACTTTGGGTATGGTGGCTGCTTGGGGGATTGGAGGACTTGGGCTAGCCCCAAGCGAGGGAATCAGCAATTCCCTGTTTTTTTCCCCTCTGTGCCCTCCCACTGGCAACCTATTAGAGATTGCTTTCCGCTAAAAGATCCAGTGAACCCTTAGTGCCTTGCCTTTCTTTCCCAGGGCTGTGTGGCCATGGTTAGGCAGTCACCATCTTGGCCGGAAGTCCTGACTTTGATTTTTAACTAATGTGTGAGTGTGGGCACACATGTGCCACAGCACTGTGTAGAAGGTTGAGGATAACTTAGGATTTTGGTCTTTGCCTTCCACCTTTTTTAATGTTGGTCCTTTCTTGTTCACCTCTGTGTTCAACAGGCTATCTGCCCTGTGAGCTTCTGATTCTCATCTCTGCCTCCCATCTTGAAGTAGGGATGTTGCAATTATAGACATACTACTACATCTAGCTTTTATGTGGAGGCATGTGGATCCAAATTCCAGTCCTCAGCACTTGTACAACAAGTACTTTATTCCCTGAACCATCTTACTAGGGCTCTCCATTGTTCACTTTTTAAATTTATCATTCTTAGAGCTGAAATAGCCATTATCATCTGACTATGATAATGACAATCATTGTTAATGGCTAATGTAGAAAATATCTTGGTTTCATATAGACAATACTTGCTCACCAATTAGTCTACATAGGCTATCTAGTAAGCCCCAAGGATCCTCTTGTCTCAGTCTTCCTAGCAGTGGTGGCACATGCCTGTAACCCCAGTACTGAGATCACACTCATGTCCTCATGATTGTTTCCCAACTGTATAATCTTTCTGGGCCAGGGCATAGTATTTGAGGGGGGGGGTATGCTAATTTCTTAAAAATCATAAAAGTACTATGAATAACAAAAGCTGCCTAGAATTGAATGCCATGTTGTATGTATACATTTTAAAAGGAATCTATATGAGAAGCCGGGCGTGGTGGCGCATGCCTTTAATCCCAGCACTCGGGAGGCAGAGGTAGGAGGATTGCCATGAGTTCGAGGCCACCCTGAGACTCCTTAGTGAATTCCAGGTCAGCCTGGGCTACAGTGAGACCCTACCTCGAAAAATAAATTAAAAAAAGGAATCTATATGAGGAAAAAGGGAAAATGTGTTTGCAGAGTGATTATGCTTTGGCAAGTGATACAGATAGAGCTTAATTTGCTTGAAGTATGTCATCAGAGGAGCAGAAAGCAGCATAACATTTCACTGCCAGCAATCCAGAAAGTTTCCAGATAGAGTGGGCATGAAAGTTATAACTCCTAACTGAAGCTTCAGATTTTGTTTCTTACTTCTTGATATTACAGGTGCTGACCAGATCATCTTTAATTTATTAAGAACTAATATATGGAATGAAGGATAGATATAAAATGGAAGAGTCAGTGGTTGTCACTTTAATCATCTTAACTTCATAAGATTGACTGACATCTGATAAAGAGGATATGCAGGGCACAATAAGAGGAAGTGTTAAGAATAGAAATAAAAGTTTGAATGAAGCAGGGCATGGTGGTGTACACCTTTAATCCCAGCACTTGGGAGGCAGAGATAGGAGGATCATTGTGAGTTCAAGGCCATCCTGAGACTACATAGTGAATTCCAGGTCAGACTGAGCTAACATGAGACCCTACCTTAGGAAAAAAAAAAAGTTTGAGTGATATCAATGGATAGAGCACAGTAGGCTTTGTGAAGATTACAAAGGGGAAATTAAGTGAGGAAAGAATTACCACTGACCACAAAAACTTAAACTTGAAAGTCAATAGTCAGTGTGGGAGCCTGTCTGTAATTCCAGTACTCAGAAGGCTGAAGGAGGAGGATGGGAGATGGAAGCCAACCTTAGCTACCAAAACAGACAGCAAAAGTAGGTGACAGGGTAAACAGGGGCAGTGGAGTCTCACCAAAGTAAGACAAAGTAGTATCAAAAATGGGAAATTTTCATTGTTACTTTGTGATCATATTAAATAAAATCTTAGAAAATGAATGTATCAATTAGGTATGGTAGGTCATGCTCAAAATCCTTGCACAGGAGGATGAGTTAGGAGAATTGCTGTGAGTTCAAAGCCAAAATGGGCTATACAGTGAGTTCTAAATCAGCTTAGGCTAGAGTGAGACCTGTCAAGACAGAAAGAGTGAGTGAGAGAGAAAAAATGAGGAAGGAGGGGAAGAGAGGAGGGAGGAAAAAAGAAAGAAGAGGAAGAAAAATAGCAGTCATTTCAGGGGTAAGGAAATGACTTTCAGATTTTAATCGTAACAGATAGAGTAGCAGTTGCAAAGAGCTTTGGAATTAAGTGAAAATGCTTTTACAATGTGAGAAACAAGCATGGTGAAATCCAAATGTGACAAATTTTTGTGTATATTTTGTTTGTTTTTAAAAAAGTTATTTGCAGGGCTGGAGAGATGGCTTAGCATTTAAGCACTTGCCTGCAAAGCCTAATGACCTGGATTTTATCCCTTAGTACACACATAAAGCCAGATGCACAAAGTGATGGGTGCATCTGAAGTTCATTTGCAGTGGCTGGAGGCTCTGGTGTGCCCATTCTGTCTTTCTGCCTGTCTCTTTTCCCTCTCTCTGTCTTTTCTCTCTCTCTCTCTCTCTCTCTCTCTCTCTCTCTCTCTCTCTCTCTCTCTCTTGCTCTCTGCTTGCAAATAAAAATTTTTAAAAATTTGCAAATGTGGAGGGTGCATGCCCCTTGCCACTGCAAACAAACTCCAGATTCATGCACTACTTTGTATATCTGGCATTAGTTACCTGTTCATTTACTTATATCTAAGTTAGCTGCACTATAATCAGAGTATGTGAATTGCATAGTGCTGTTTGTGTGCTAATGAAGGCAATGTGAAGAAAGTAGTTGAGAGTACTAAAGGAGTTTGTTACCTTACAATCATTGAGGACACTATGGAAACAGCTCCCAAAAGAATGCAAGGAATAGGAGAAGATGGAGAAAATAAGGTTAGAGGTATGGGTGAACTGAGGAGGCTTCAGGATATGAGCACTATAATCAAATTTTAAAGGGTACATTCAACTCCAGCAATTCCTAAGTCATAGATAGGGTTAACAGGATTCATATGTTGTTTGTTAAGGGAAGCATGCTGTCATGTATTCCTTCTTTTCATTAGTTGTTAGCAGCCTGGGTGGGTGCACAGGTAACATTCAACATTTAGAAAATAATCCCAAATGCATGTTGGGCAAAATATGTGGAGGGAAGTTTTACATTAATTTTTGTCCCAGTGATATTGGCACCCCAGCAGCTAGACTAAAGAATGATCTCACCCAACATGTTTTACAGAGAGAAGAGACAGAGAAAGAGAAAGAGAGAGAGAAAGAGAAAGGGAAAGAGAAAGAGAAAGAGAGAGAATAGACATGCCAGGGCCTCCAGAAACTGAAAAATGAATTACAGATACATGCACCTCTTTGTGCATCTGGCTTTACATGGGTACTGGAGAATCGAACCTGGGTCACTAAGTTCTGCAGGAAAGTTCCTTAACCACTAAGCAATCTCTCCAGCTCTTGACTAGGTAATTTTTTGTGATATTTTATTGCATCTGATTTGCTGCAACCTTTGTTACAAAGTCAGTTATGGAATTTTCCACTTGTGGCATCATGTTGGCACTCTACATGAATCCCAACAACTCCCATGTGCTGGGATTACAGTTGTGCACCAATATACTTGATTTTATGTGGACCTAGGGATTGAATTTGGGGCTTTGCATACCTTAGAAGGTATTCTCCCAATAGAGCTATCAATATCATGTTAGGCCTGGTTTTTTTTTTTTTTTTCACCTTATGTATTTTATTTTCTCAAGTTAAGTCAGCCCAGGCTGATCTGGAATTCCCTATGTGGTCTCAGGGTGGCCTTGAACTCATGGACATTGTCCTACCTCAGCCTCTCAAGTGCTTGTGATTAAAGGTAGATACCACCACACCTGGCTCTCAACCTTATTTTTTTAATGTACAATTTCTTTTAAAATTTTATTTTTCTTTATGTATTAGGTACAAAGAGGAGAGAAAGAGAAAGAGAATGGGTACATCAATGCCTCTAGCCACTGCAAATGAACTCCAGACGCATGCACCACCATGTGCATCTGGTTTATGTGGGATCTGGAGAACAAAACTTGGGTCCTTAGGCTTTGCAGGAAAGCACCTTAACCACTAAGCCATCTCTCCAGCCCAGTTTATTTTTTAATTGACAACTTCTATACTTACAGACAGTAAACCATGATAATTCCCTTCCTTCCTCAACTTTCCCCTTCACAACTGCTCTCTCTATCATATCCCCTCCCTCTCTCCATTTGTCTCTCTTTTATTTTAATGTCATAATCTTTTTCTCCTATTATGAGGGTCTTGTAAAGGTACTGGTTGGCAGGGCAAGGTCATGGATATCGAGGCCAGTTTCTGTCTGTACAGTTGCATTGTTAGGAGTCATACCCTTCCTTTGGCTCTTACATTCTTTCTGCCACCTCTGGGTGTGATAGAGATATTTCAGTGCTGGACACTCCTCTATCACTTCTCAGCACTAGGATGCCTTTTGGGTCATCCTAGTGGTCACTTCCATCTGAAAAGAGAAGCTTCTGTAATAAAAAGTGAGAGTAGCATTAATATAGGAATATGAACATTAAATGTAGTGCTTACTGAGCAGTTTGGTGAGCATAATATATTCATTTAACCAGACAAAAACAAGCTTAATCCCCGTGAGGCTTATGACCTACCCTGCCATATGCTTTTGATTAGGTTTTCAGTACCAGGTATGTATTCCCTCCCATAGAACAGGCCTCCAATCCAATTAGAGAGTAGTTGGTTTTCCCTAGAGCAGACATGCTACTATTGCACCTGTTTAGTCATTTGGCCTAGCTAGAAAAACCTGAGGTTCTAGTGTCCATTGTTTATGCTACTGATGACTTCTGTCTACCATAGGGCTGCATGTAGTGCAGCTTTTTCCACCTTTCAGTCAGATGGTCTGTAGGGATGAGGTGTTCAGCTGAGCCCAGCTTGATTTCTTGGTGACCTTGCTGCCTAGGCATGTGAAGACTTCCTTTTCTCAAGGGAAATCAAAGGCCTTGGCAATAGCCTATAATGTTTTGGAGGCAGCAGGAACCTTCTTGAAAAACTCACTGGAAGGTATCCCATCCCTGAACTATCCCTTGCACTGAAATTTTTCTAGTGACAATCTACGGCTTCTGGATGTGCTTTTATCCAAAAATGTATGTCTTATTCAGTATATCTTGAATTTTGATTAACCGTTTCCCACCCTTGTTTTACTCAATCTCTTCCCCTGGCCTCACTTAGGCCATTCCACTCCCTGTAATCTGTTCTACTTACATATATACAATACCATCCATTTAAGTCCTTCTCTCACCTCCCTCCCTTATAGGCTTTTTCTAGATTACTGGAATCTGCTACTAAGTTTTGGTTTCAGCTCACACACAAGTCTACATATTTGTAGCTAGGATCCACATATAAAAGAGAGCATGTGATGTTTGGCTTTCTGGGCCTGGGTTACCTCACTTAGAATAATTCTTTCCAAATCCATCCATTTTCCTGCAAATTTCACAATTTCATTTTGTTTTGTTTAACCACTGATTAGCACTCCATTGTGCAAATGTACCACTTCCCATTCACCTGTTGAGGGACATCCATTTCCCAGCTATTGTGAATAGAGCAGCAATAAACATGACTGTGCAAGTATCTCTAAAGCAGTGAGAAGAAGTCATTAGGATATATGCCTAGGAGTGCTATAACTAGATCTTATGATAAATCTCTTTTTAGCTATCTCAAGAACCTCCACACTGATTTCCACAATGGCTGTACCAGACTACATTCTCACCAACAGTGTAGAAGGGTCCCCCTATTTCCACATCTTTGCCAACATTTATTGTCATTTGTTTTCTTAATGATAGCCATTCTGACAGGAGTGAGATGGAATCTCAAAGTAGTTTTAATTTGCACTTCCCTGATAGCTAGGGATGTAGACATTTTAGATGTTTATATGGCATCTGTATTTCTGCTTTTGATAACTCACTATTTAGTTCCATAGACCACTTTTTCATTGGGTTGTGTGATTTCTTTATTATTATTATTATTTTATTATTATTATTTTTAATTAATTAATTTATTTACGACAGACACAGAGAGAAAGACAGATAGAGGGAGAGAGAGAGAATGGGTGCACCAGGGCTTCCAGCCTTTGCAAAACGAACTCCAGACGCATGCGCCCCCTTGTGCATCTGGCTAACGTGGGACCTGGGGAACCGAGCCTCGAACTGGGGTCCTTAGGCTGCACAGGCAAGCACTTAACTGCTAAGCCATCTCTTCAGCCCGGGTTGTGTGATTTATTATTGCTTTATTTTTATATTCTGGATATAAATCCTCTGTTAGATGTATAGCTGACAAGGATTTTCTCCCATTCTGTAGGTTGTCTCCTTGCTCTATTCACAGTGTCCTTTGCTTTACAGAAGCTTTGTCATTTCATGAGATCCCAGTGAGAGATTAGTGGTTTTATTTCCTGAGCAATTGGGGTTATGTTCAGAAAGTCATTGCCTATGGCAACATGTTGAAGGGTTTTCCTTACTTTTTCCACTAGCAGTTTCAGAGTTTCAGGTCTGATATTAAGATCCCTGATCCATTTGGACTTTATTCTATGCATGGAGAAAGACAAGGATCTATTTTCATCCTTCTACATATATATCTAGTTTTCCCAACACCAGATGTCGAAGGGACTGTCTTTTCTCTGTGTTACTATGGTGGTGTAGTCGGGTTCGCATTGCTGGTAGAACTCACCCAACCAAGAGCAGCTTGTGGAAAAAATGAGGTTTATTTTGGCTTATAGGCTCCAGGGGGAATTTCCATGATGGCAGAGGAAATGATGGCATGAGCAGAGGGTAGACATCACCCCCTGGCCCACATAAGGTGGACAACAGGAACAGGAGAGTATGCCAAAAACTAGCAAGGAGAAGCTGGCTATAACACCCATAAGTCTACCCCCCAAAATGCACTGCCTCCAGGAGGCATTAATTCCCAAATCTCCATCAGCTGAGAACCCAGTATTCAGAACACCTAAGTTTGTGGGGAACACCTGAATCAAACCACCACATATGGCTTTGTAATATAGCTTAAAATAGTATGTTGATACCACCAGCATTTTTTTGTTGCTCAAAATTTTTTTTCACTAGTCAAGGGTTCTTGTACTTCCAAATGAAAATTAGTATTTTTTTTTTTGTCTTTCTGTGAAGAATGCCATGGAAATTTTAATGGGTACCACAATACATGTGTAGATTGCTTTGGGTAAGATTAACATTTTCACAATATTGGTTCTTCTGATCCAAGAACATGGGATGTCTTCCCATTTCCTAGTGTCTTCTGCAATTTCTCACTTGAGTGTTTTAAAGTCCTCCTTGTAGAGATCCTTTATTTCCTTGGTTAGGTTTAGTCCAAGGTACTTCTTTTTTTTGTGGTAATTGTGAATGGGAGAGATTCCTTTATTTCATACTCTGAATGTTTGTTGTTAGTATATAGAAAAGCTACTGATTTCTTTGTTTTATTTTGTATCCTGCTACATTGCCAAGAGTGTTTATCAACTCTAACAGTTTTCTGATAGAGTCATTAGGGTTCTTTATGTGTAGAATCTTATCATCTTCAAATAATGATAATTTGATCTCTTCCTTTCCAATTTGTGTCCCTTTTATGAGTGTCTCTTGCCTTATTGCTATAGCTTAGACTTCCAGAACTATATTAAATATAAATGGGGACCATGGACACCCTTGTCTTGTTCTTGAATTTAGTGGAAAACTTCAAGTTTTTCCCAATTAGTATTATGTTGGCTGTAGGTATGTCATAATGGCTTTTATTATGTTGAGATATGTTCCTTCTATTCTCAGTTTCTGCAGGACTTTTACCATGAACTGATGTTGGATTTTGTCGAATGAGATTTCTGCATCTATGGAGATGATCATGTGATTTTTTTTGTCCTTTGGTCCATATAGTGTATTACATTTATCAATTTGCATATATTGAGCCACCCCTGCATCTCTGGGATAAAGGTTCTGACATATTCTTGTATTCTGTTTGCCAATATTTTGTTGAGAATTTTTGCATCAATGTCCATGTGGGAGATTAGTCTGTAATTTTCTTTTGTTCTGTCTTTGTCTGGGTTTGGTACCAGAATGATGCAGGCTTCATAGAAGGAGTTTGGGAGAATTCCTTTCTTTTCTATTTTATGGAAAAGATTGGGAAAGAGTGGTGTTAGTTCTTCCATGAAAGTTTGTGAAATTCAATAGTAGTTCTATCAGGGTCTGGATTTTTCTTTATTGGGAGACATTTTATAACTGCTTGGAACTCTGTAGTTGTTATAGGTCTATTTAAATGGTTTATCTCATTTTGATTTATTTTGGTAGGTCATATGAATCAAATCAATCATACATTTCTTTCAGATTTTCAAACTTACAAACATGCATATTCCTAAAGTATGTCCTTAATATTTTCTGAATTTCTTTGGCATCTGTTGTAATGGTGTCTTTTTCATCTCTAATTTTATTAATTCTTGTTTCTTTTTTCGTTCTTCTGGTCAGAGTTGCTAAGGATTATCAATCTTGTTTAATCTTTTCAAAGAACCAAGTCTTTGTTTCATTGGTTCTTTGCATTTTTTTTTTGGTTTCTATTTTATTAATTTCTGCCCTAATCTTTATTATGTTTCCCATCTACTTATTATTGGTTTGCCTTCTTCTTTTCCCAAGGCCTTATGGTGAAGCATTAAATTGTTTACTTGTGAACTCTCTAATTTCTTACTTCACTTAGAGCTATAAATTTCCCTCTTTGGACCACCTTCATTGTGTCCCAAGGGTTTTGGTATGTTGTATTCTCATCATTATTTGACTCTATGAATTTGTTGATTTCCTTTTTGATTTCTTCCATGATACACTCATCATTCAATAGTGTACTGGTTAGTCTCCATGAATTTCTGTATGCTCTGTAGTTTGTCTTACTGCTGATCTGTAGTTTAATCCCATAGTGGTCAGATAGAGTAGAAGGGGTTATTTCAATTTTCCTACATTTGTTAAGATTTACTTTATGTCCTAACATGTGGTCTATTTTGGAGAACTTTCCATGAGCTGCTGAGAAAAAATGTATATTCTGCAGCATTTGTATAGAATATTCTATAGTTATCTGTTAAGTCCATATGTTCCATGACATCTTTTAATCCAGATGTCTCTCTGTTTTTTTGCCAAGATGGCCTGTCAGTTGAAAGTCCGGTATTGAAGTCACCCACTACAATTGTGTTTGGTGTTATCTGTGACCTTAAGTCTAACAGTGTTTGTTTGATGAACCTGGGAGCCCCCATGTTAGGTGCATATACATGTATGATTATAATTTTCTTTTGGTGAGGTGTTCCTTTAATCAATATAAAGTGGCTTTCTTTATCTTTTCTCACTAATGTTGGTTTGAAATGTAGCCTGTCAGATACTAGAATAACAACATCTGCTTGTTTCCTAGGCTCATTTCCTTGAAATACCATTTTCCATCCTTTCACCCTAAAACAGTATCTATCTTTTATTGAGAGATGAGTTTCCTTGAGGCATCAAATAGCAGGATACTACCTGTTAATTCAGTCTTCAATCTGTGTCTTTTGGTTGGGTCACTGCACTGAGGCCATTGTTATTAAGAGTTATTAAAAAGTATGTGTTTATTCGTACCATTCTTCTTGTTTTGTAGTGCTTCCTGTTTGCTCTTTACTCTCTCATTTTAAGTGTTATTTGAGTACAGTTTATTTCTTTCTATTTCCTCATGTGTGTGCTTTGCTTTCTCTTCAGCTTGAAGGATTCCTTCAAGTATTTTATATAGAGCTGGCTTTGTTGTCATAAATTCCTTTAGCCTGTTTTTGTTGTGGAATGTCCTTATTTCTCCTTCACTTTGAATCAATAGCTTTGCAAGATAAAATAATCTTAGCTGACAGTTATCTTTCAGAACTTGGAATGCACCATCCAAGCCCTTCTGGCTTTTAAAGTTTGTGTTGAATCATATGCTGTGATCCTGATGGGCTTGCCTTTGTAGGTGGCCTGCTTTTTCTCTCTAACTGCTTTCAATATATTTTCTTTGGTTTACGTGTTTGGTAGTTTAATTAAAACATGGTGAGGGGCGGTTCTTTCTAGGATTTTCTGTTTGTTGTTCTAAAAGCTTCCTGTATCTGCACTGGCATTTCTTTCCCAATTTGGGAGACATTTTCTCCTATGATTTTGTTTAAAATGCCCACTATGCTTTTGGATTTAAATTCTTCTCCTTCTACTATACCCTGAGTTCTTATGTTTGATCTTCTCTTAGTGTCCAAATATCAGGAAATTCCCATTCATACATTCATATTAGGTTGTCTTTCTCTTCGTTGGACTGTATTAGACCTGCTACCTAGTTTTCTAGTTTAGATATTCTGTTCTCTCCTTCATCCATTCTACCGGTGAGATTTCCCACAGTTTTTTGCTTGACTTACTGTGTTTTCAGTGCTAGTATTTCTGCCTGGTTTTTCTTCAGTATTCCTATTTCCTTACTCATGTCTACTATACCCTGAATTCTTATCTTTGATCTTCCCTTAGTGTCCAAATATCTAGAAATTCCCATTCATACATTCATAGTAGGTTGTCTTTCTCTTCGTTGGACTGTATTAGATCTGCTACCTGGTTTTCTAGTTTAGATATTCTGTTCTCTCCTTCATCCATTCTACTGGTGAGATTTTCCACAGAGTTTTTTATTTGACTTACTGTGTTTTTCAGTACTAGTATTTCTGCCTTGTTTTTCTTCAGGATTCCTATTTCCTTACTCATATATTATAATGACATCCTTATTCCATTAAGCTGGTTTACTTTTCTCTTGGAATTCCTTCAGGAGTTTGTTTTCTTCTTTGATTTCTTTGAGTATAGATAAAGTCTTTTTTTTTTTTTTTGGAAATCTTCATCAGGCATTTCATCTGAAAGTCTCATTGGAAGTTGTAGCAGACAGATTCAGGTTTGCTGAGATAAACTTCCAGACCAGGCATAGTTATGGAGGAAATGATTTATTGAAGTTTACAGATCCAGGGGAAGTTCCATAACAGCGGAAGAAGCCAGCCTGCCTTCACAGGCCCAAGCAGAGAGAGAGAGAAGCACAATCCAAAAAGCCAAAAGCCACATAGCACACTTCAGGAACTCCAGCTAGGCACACTTTAGATTGAAATCTGAAACCCACCACCACACCTTAAGATCCACCCAGTGACACTGTCTCCAGCCAAGTGACAGCAGATGCAAACTACAAACAAATAAACAACTGAATATATTGGGGACCATATAGTCAAAGTACCACATGAGTCATTTCTGATGATTTTATAATTTTAAGTAAGATGGTATTGTCTTGATTCTATGTGTGTCTTATAATGTAAAGACTTTTGCATCCTGAGTTGAGTTGATTCTTGGGTTTTCTAATTATCTGCAGTGCACTTAGACTTGGAAATAAAACTTTATGTAACTTCAGAGTAGGAGTTTAAGGTGCCCAGTGTTGCTCTTATACGCCAGTCCAACTGCAAAAGTAATCCTAGGAGTTGAGTTTGCCTGATGTGGGCTGGGTGGAGCAATTTACTAGAAAAATTCATACACATTCAATAAAAAGCAGCACGGAATAAGCAAGAATGGGGATTTAAATAAACAGATAACCTTATAAATCCAAAATTCCTAAGGGTGTGTGTTGCACTACACCCTTAATCCTATCAGCTGCAAGGTTGATATTTCTGTTCTGAAATGGGTTTCAGATCAGCCTGGATCTGAATCAGACCCTGCCCACAATAATGACAGAAGCAAAAGACAGGCCCTATGAATCTGAAAGCAACAATAGTCAACCCCCAAATACAGCTTACTTAAGAATGGTAAACCCAACCAAAACATGTAACCCACAACCTGCCCTGACATGGAAAGAGAGATTAGTACTTCCAGTTTAGGCCTTGTTGGCCTTGTTACCTTTGGGGGTGGCTTCCAATCTCACCAACACTGAGTGCCAACTTTGATCCCTTCATGTTGTGCTGTGGACCTGGTATTCTGATCAGCTGTGCTGGGTGTCCTGCTGCTGGAGGCTGAATGCATTCTCTGGAGGTTCAAAGTTCTGACAGTTGGGGGATGGGAGAGTGCAGAAAGCCTGGAACTGTACTGGAACTGCTCAGCTGGTCCCACCATATCCCCTTCAGCTGGTCTCTGCTGTCTCTCTTTCAAGTTTCTTGACTTTTCAAGGAGGCTAATGAGGTTGGAAAATACCCTTGTTTGGTCTCCAGTCCTGCAGCTTGGTGCCAGGCTGGGTGGGCAAGAGCATCCATGCTGATTGGGGTCACAAGCACCTCAGCAGGATTCTGGACTGTTTCCTCCTTTATGGTAGATCTTGGTCTCTCCTGCTTCACCACTGTGGCCAATAAAAACCTAGACATCTTCACTTTTCAGAAGAAGAGTGTATGTTGCTATAGTTTTGCTTATATTCCTCTCTTGGCTGGTTTGGCATGATTCCTATTTTACCTTGTTGTTGTTGTTGTTTTTAAGACAAGGTCTTACTAAGTAGTTTAAGCAATCCCACTGCCTCAGCCTCCAGAATAGCTGAAATTATAGGCCTTTGACATCAGGCCCAGCCTAAGAAATCTTGAGGTACTAGTGTAAGAAGCTACTGTAGTAGATCCAAGATAAAACTTTTATGTCAGAATACTCATTTCCTAGCTGGGCATGGTGGTTCATACCTTTAATTATAGTATTTGGGTGGCTGAGGTAGGGGAAGCACTGTGAGTCCTAGTTTTTCAGATTATAGATGTTCAGTCTGTATAGTTTGGCCATATATGTGATTTCAAGCATTCATTGGGGAGTCTTGGAACAGATATCCAAGGATCAAAGCAAAGTACTATGTAAATTTTCTAGTGACAGATTAGAAATTGGTTTCCAATACAGGGACATTCATGACCTTTAACTTTACTGGGCTTTTAAAAATATAACTCTTCAGGGCTGGAGAGATGGCTTAGTGGTTAAGCGCTTGCCTGTGAAGCCAAAGGACCCCAGTTCGAGGCTCGGTTCCCCAGGTCCCACGTTAGCCAGAAGCACAAGGGGGCGCACGCGTCTGGAGTTCATTTGCAGAGGCTGGAAGCCCTGGCGCACCCATTCTCTCTCTCTCCCTCTATCTGCCTTTCTCTCTGTGTCTGTCACTCTCAAATAAATAAATAATAATAATAAAATAAAATAAATAAAATATAACTCTTCATATAAGATTGTGTAAATAAGTAAGAAAATTCTTAACTTTTCAGTAATAAATAATTTTAGGCAAGCATTCTACTATTGAACAGATAGTTGATCTTTTAAATCAATGTAATTAAACATGACTGACATGAGGACATATACCTTAATATTGTGAATTATAAGTACAATTACAAAATATGATATGATTATGTTTTTGTTAAAATATATATCATAAATGTGTATATATGTGTGTATGAATTGAAAATATACTGGAAAAATATACTCCAAATGAGTTCCAACTTTTTAAAAAAATTTTAGTTTATTTCAGATAGAAACAGAGAATGGGCACACCAAGGCCTTCAGCCACTACAAACAAACTCCAGACGCATGCGTCACCTTGTGCATCTGGTTTACATAGAATAGAACCCAGTCCTTTGGCTTTGAAGGCAAATGCCTTAACCACTAAACCATCTCTCCAGCCCCTGAGTTCCAACTTTTAAAAACATTTTTATTTATTTGAGAGAGAGCATGGGTATGCCAGGGGCTCTTGCCAGTGTACAAAATTCCATATATGTGCACCACTTTCTGCATCTATGTTTATATGTGACCAGCAGCTTACAAGCAAGTACCTTTACACTGAATCATCTCTCCATCCTCCATGAATCATAATTTTATAAGTCTTTTCTTAGATTTTAGCTTTGTGTAGTAAACAAAGCCAAGTTGCTTTTTATTGTATGTGTACATATGCATGTGTGTATGTGCATGCATGTGTCAGGGCCACTTGCCACCTCAAAGAAATGTCAGACATTGACACCACTTTTTGGGTTTTGTTTATATGGATGGATTGGGAAACTGAAACCTGGGCCAGCATACTTAGCAAGCAAATGAATTTAACTGCTAAATCATCTTCCCAAACCTATTGTTGGTTTTCTCCTTTTCTTTTCTTAAAATTTAATTTAATTTAATTTTTTCTCAATTTTTAAAAACATTTTCCATGATTATAAGAAGTATCCCATGGTAATACCCTCCATCCTCCCTTTTCCCCTTTGGAATTCTATTTCATCATATCCCCTCCCCATCTCAGTAAGTCTCTCTTTTATTTTGATGTCATGATCTTTCCCTCCTCTTATGATGGTCTTGTGTAGGAAATGTCAGGCACTATGAGGTCATGGATATCCAGGCCATTTTATGTCTTGAGGGAGCACGTTGTGAGGAGTCCTATCCTTCCTTTGGCTCTTACATTCTTTCCACCACCTCTTCCACATTAGACCCTGAGCCTTGGAAGGTATGACCGAAATGTTACTTGGTACTCTAGTCACTTTTTTAAAAATATTTTTTGTTCATTTTTATTTACTTATTTGAGAGTGACAGAGAGAGAGGGAGAGAGAGACAGATAGAGAGAGAATGGGCGTGCCAGGGCTTCCAGCCACTGCAAATGAACTCCAGACGCATGTGCCCCCTGGGGCATCTGGCTAACATGGGTCCTGGGGAATCGAGCCTCAAACTGTGGTCTTTAGGCTTCACAGGCAAGTGCTTAACTGCTAAGCCATCTCTCCAGCCCCTCTAGTCACTTCTTTCCAGCACCATGATACCTTCTGAGTCTTCCCAAGATCACTGCCATCTGAAAAGAGAAGATTCTCTACCCAAAGTGAGAGTAGCAATAAGATAAGGGTATGAATATTAAGAGAAGTGTTTACTGGGAAGTTTGATACACTTAACATCAGCAGATGTTACACACCTAGGGCTCATGACTACCCCTGATTTAAGTTTTCAATATTAGGGATATATTCCTTCCCTTGAGGCGGGCCTCCAGTCCAATTAGAGGGCAGTTGGTTTCCACCATGACAGGCATGCCACTATTGCACCTATTGGCTCATTTGGTCTGCCTGGCCAATTATGAGTCTTGCAGTGTCCACTGTTGAGTATCTTCACTGATGGTGTATCTTTCTCCCATTGAACTGCATGTAGAATGGCTTCTTCCAGCTTTCTGTCAGCTGGTATACATGGAGGAGGTTATCAGCTCAGTTCCAGCAGGATTTCTCAGTGGCCTTGCAGCCCAAGTATGTGAAGTCTTCAGTAATAGGGTGTGGTGGTTTGATTCAGGTGTCCCCCATAAACTTAGGTGTTCTGAATGCTAGGTTCCCAGCTGATGGATATTTGGGAATTAATGCCTCCTGGAGGGAGTGTATTGTTGGGGGCGGGCTTATGGGCATTATAGCCAGTTTCCCCATGCCAGTGTTTGGCACACCCTTCTGTTGCTGTGGTCCATCTTATGTTGGCCAGGGGGTGATGTCCACCCTCTGCTCATGCCATCGTTTTCCCCTGCCATTGTGGAGCTTCCCCTCAAGCCTGTAAGCCAAAATAAATCTCTTTTTCCCAGAAGCTTCTTTTGGTTGGGTGATTTCTAACAGCAATGCGAACTGGACTGCAACATAGGATCTTACCATCAATTCCTGGTGGGAAACCAAGAGCCTCGGCCATGGCCTATAATGTTTTGGGGTATCAAGGATCCCTGGCCGACAACTCACCAGAGGGTATCACATCCTGGCACTGAAAATTTTCTAGCAATGATCTATGGCTTCTGAATATTTCATATAATTATTATATCCTCTTACATTTTGATTAGCCCTCCCTCCATCTTTCCTTTACTCAATCTCCTCCCCTGACCTCATTTTTGGGCCTTTTCACTCCATTAATCTCTTTTTTCTAGATACATATATACAATACCAACCTATTAAGTACTCTCCTCCCTTCCTTTCTCTTCCCTTTGTATCTCTTTTTTAGCTTACTGGCCTCTGCTACTGAATTTTTTCCTTTTCACACAGAAGCCCAAGCATCTGTAGCTAGGATCCACATATGACAGAGAACATGCGGCACTTGGCTTTCTGGGCCTGGGTTACCTCACTTAGTATAATCCTTTCCAGATCCATCCATTTTCCTGAAAATTTCATAACTTCATTTTTCTTTACTGGTGAATAGAACTCCATTGTAGAAATGTGCCATATCTTCATAATCCACTCATCAGTTGAGGGACATGTAGGCTGGTTCCATTTCCCACCTATTATAAATTGAGCAGCATTAAACATAGTTGAGCATGTACTTCTAAGAAAATGAGATGTGTCCTTAGGATATATGCCTAGGAATGCTATAGCTGGATCATATGGTAGATCAAGTTTTAGGTGTTTTAGGAACCTCCACACAGATTTCCACAATGGCTGGACCAGGTTGCATTCCCACCAACAGTTTAGAAGGGGTTCTCTTTTTCCACATCCCCGCCAGTATTTATGATCATTTGTTTTCATGATGAAAGCCAATCTGACAGGAGTGATATGGAATCTCAATGTAGTTTTAACCTGCATTTCCCTGATGACTAGTGACGTAGAACATTTTTTTAGGTGCTTATATGCCATCCATATTTCTTTCTTTGTGAACTCTCTATTTAGCTCCATAGCCCATTTTTTGATTGGCTTGTTTGATTTCTTATTATTTAACTTTTTGAGTTCTTTGTATATCCTAGATATTTTTCATCTATCAGATATACAGCTGGCAGAGATTTTTTTTTCCCATTCTGTAGGTTGCCTCTTTGCTTTATTCACAGTGTCCTTTGCAGTACAAAATCTTTGTAATTTCATGAGGTCCCAGTGATTAATCTGTGGTTTTATTGCCAGAGCAATTGGGGTTGTATTCAGAAAGTCTTTGCCAACACCAATATGTTGAAGGATTTCCCCTTCTTTTTCATCTAGCAGTTTTAGAGTTTCCGGTCTGATGTTAAGGTCTTTAATCCATTTGGACTTAATTCTTGTGGAATAATGGAGAAAGAGAAGAATCTATTTTCATCCTTCTACAGATACATATCAAAATTTCCCAACACCATTTGCTGAAGAGGCTGTCTTTTCTCCAATGAGTATTTTTGGCATTTTTATCAAATATCCAGTGGCCATAGCTACAAGGACTTACATCTGGGTCCTCTCTTCTGTTCCATTGATCTACATGTCTGATTTTGTGCCAGTACCATGCTGTTTTTGTTACTATGGCTCTGTAGTATAGGTTAAAAATCAGGTATTTTTGTTGCTCAGTATTATTTTAGATATTCGAGTTTTTTTTGTGATTCCAAATGAATTTTTGGATTGTTTTTCCTTTCCATGAAGAATGCCTTTGGAATTTTGATGGCAATTGCATTAAATGTGTAGATTGCTTTCGGTAAGATTGTCATTTTCACAATATTGATTCTTCCAAACCAGGAACAAGGGATGTTTCTCCACTTTCTAGTGTCTTCTGCAATTTATCACTTGAGTGTTTTAAAGTTTTCATTGTAGAGATCCTTTTCTTCCTTGGTTAGGTTTATTTCTAGATAATTTATTTTCTTTGATGCAATTATGAATGGGAATGATTCTCTGATTTCATCCTTTGTGTGTTTGTTTTTACATATATGAAGGCTACTGATTTCTATGTATTTCTTTTGCATTATGCTACATGGCTGTAGGTGTTTATCAGCTCTAACTGTTTGCTAGTAGAGTCTTTAGGGTCCTTTATATATATATAATCATGTCATCTGAAAATAGTGATAACTTGATCTCTTCCTTTCCAATTTATATCCCTTTTTTGTGTGTCTCTTGCCTTATTGCTATGGCTAACACTTCCAGTATATTAAATGAAAGTGGGGACAGTGGACACCCTTGTCTTGTTCATGATTTTAGTGGAAAAGCTTCCAGTTTTTCCCCATTTGGTAATATGTTGGCTGTAGGCTTGTCATAAATAGCCTTTATTATATTGAGATATGTTCCTTCTATTCCCAGTCTCTGTAGGACTTTTATCATGAAGGGATGTTGGATTTTGTCAAATGCTTTCTCTGTGTCTAATGAGATGGTCATGTGATTTTTGTCTTTCAATCCATTTATATAATGTATTATATTTATTGATTTGCATATACTGAACCATCCCTGCAGCTCTGGGATAAAGCCTACTTGGTCAGAGTGATTGATCTTTCTGATATATTCTTGGATTGTTTGCCAATATTTTGTTGAGAATTTTTGCATCTATGTTCATGGGGGAGATTGGTGTTTAATTTTCTTTCCTTTTTTTTTTTTTTTTGTTCTATCTTTGCCTGATTTTGGTGTCAGGGTGATGCTGGCTTTATAGAAGGAGTTTGGTAGAATTCTTTCTTTTTCTATTTTATGGAAAATCTTAAGAAGCAATGGTGTTAGCTCTTCCATGAAGGTCTGGTAAAATTCATCAGTGAATCCATCTGGGCCTGTGTTGTGCTCCCCCCTGGCAGGTAGTGCTCAGAAAGAACCAGGCCCACTGCTTCCTCCCAAGGGTTTGAGGAGGAGGATGGGTATCCACAGTCAGGAACACACCAATCCGGGAGTCTTGTCAAAGCAGGATCTCACTTTATTGTAACAGGCTGGTGCATTTATAGTGTTGAGAACAAGGGTGGGGATTTTAGGATTGAGTGAGGTATAAGGGCCAGTATCATACCGTGGCTTTTGAGATGATTGATTCTAAGTGCAAAAGAGAGAACTCCTACTTCCTACACAGAAGTAGCAGGCCAGAGGCCATTTGGCACCCTGCTGAGTCATAGCTGGTCAGAGGCAGGTTGTCAAACTTTAGCTAGGCTCAGGAAGTTCCAATAGGCCTCATGCCCAGGCCTCTCAAAGCCCAACATCTCTCCCTTTTGTTTTTGTAAGGGCATTACTCACCATGGCCCCTGTCTTAGGTTGTCCCCCTCTGGGGATCTTGCCTGTCACTAGGTACCATGTGTTTAGCTCGCTGAGAACCCACTCCATTGCCTGTCTTAGGTTGTCAGTCAGTCTGAGATCTTACCTGTCATCAGTCACATAGAGGGCAGAGGAGGTGGAAGTGGGTCATATGAGGAACTTAATTCCTGAGTTGCCAGCCTGTGGTAATGTATCTCAGACTGATTGGGTTTTATTGCCTCTAGCTGCTGGTGAATGAATTGTGTAATTTTGTTAATTACACAAGGTCCAACAGAGAGAAGGAGAAGAAGAAGCCCAAATAGAGGGAGAAGGTAGGTAAGAAGGCATGCAGGCCCGTCCACAGTGGGTTGTCCTAGAGGTCCCACCATCTCTTCTCCAGGTCCTCTTGAAGTCTTTTGATCTTGTCTTGAATGATTCCCAATCTACTGGCATAGAAACAGCATTTTTCCTGTAAAAACAAGCATATGCCTCTCTTTTTGGCAGTGAATAGGTCTATTCCCCTCCTGTTTTTTAGGACTACCTCAGCCAGGGTATCCAGCTGTTGTTATCAAGAATAGTGCTGGACATGGCTTTTATGTCACTAATAAACTGGAGAGAGAGTTTTTTGTAGAGATGGGCTGCCATACCCATCCTGGCTGTCCCAGTGGCCATACCTGTGGTTATTCCCAACCCAACAAGTAAAGGTATCATTTGTACAACTCTCTTATGTCTCCCTCTAATATAATCAAAAGAGGGTATAGTGAGGGCTTCATCTCCAGGAATGATAT
Organism: Jaculus jaculus; assembly: GCF_020740685.1. Classification (NCBI taxonomy): domain Eukaryota; kingdom Metazoa; phylum Chordata; class Mammalia; order Rodentia; family Dipodidae; genus Jaculus; species Jaculus jaculus. Next base: position 80,184,501 of record NC_059109.1, on the reverse strand, counting down.
CCACATCTGGGTACAAGGTGGCTGGGGCACAAAGGCCCATCCAATTGGCAGACAGAAAGTCATAGGCCATCCTGCCCCCACAAACAAAGACCATCTCAGGAGGTGGGCAAAGTTGGGCATTGGACTCAGTTGCATTTGAGTTACAGAAGGAATGGTCAGTATGGCCCACACCCACACTAGAATTGTCAGGGGCAGGTGGGGCCCAAATACAAGTTTTGGAAGTGGACATTGGAAGGAGTTGGACAGGAATAGGGAATGTAGCTAAGCAATCTTTTTGAGTAGTGGACTTATAATTAGTAACCACTGCTAGTGGCCAGGGTGGTCCTGGTAGGAGACAGAGCCAGCAGTCTTTTGCAAGAGAAGGGTTTGTTTGATTAAGTAAGGCAAACACTGACTGTAAAAGGGTCTCTGTAAGGGGGTCGAGTTTTAGGTCTCCTCAGTCCTCAGGGAGGGCTATGGGGTGATAGTTAAGCTCTGGGTACTGGGTCAAAATAATTTGTTCGATTTTTTTATTGACCATTTGTTCTCTAACTTTATCTTGAACTCCCCCTCCATCTGAATAGCCTGTGGGGGGTTGAAAGTTCCAGAAAATTGTCTGGCCTGTCTCACTGAAACAGGGTGCAGAGACGTATCCCATGCCACTCTTCTCCCACCCACTAGCACCTCCAGAGGCCGCTCTGGTCCTAATTCCGGTCCAATAGGATTTCCCATTGCTGGTGCATTGTTGTGCAGCAGTATAGCAAGCAGAATGCATTGTTTCACAAAACGTGTTGCAAGGGCAGGGCCCTGGCTTGCCATTCACTTGAGGTATAGTTTTGGGTTTTCTATGCATACCCATGTATTACTACAGAAATGATATTGGTTGCCAGGAAAATCAATGAAGTTATATGCTATTTTGTTACCACCATCAATCCTTTGGATTTGTTTTCCATTAAAAGGAAGTGTTTTATGTGTTCCTCCCCAACATTCACAAGATTTTCCCATCTATTTGTCCAAGATAGCTCTGGCATCATTTGGGTTTCCAAACCCTTCATCACTGGGTGGAGTGAGCGTTGCCACCATCAGGAAGAGCGGTAGCATCCACATCTCCAATTATTTCTGGGGAAAATACAGAGGAACAATCCTCAGTGGTGAAACACTCCCTGGAAGTGTGATAATCAGTGTCCCCTTGTTGGGGTAAATATTTTTGGTCCCTCACTGGTATCCAAATGGATCTTTTTCTCATCTTGAGGGAAGACACATCCAAACCCTTTCCCTGCTGTGAGGAGTGGGTCTGGTCCTCTCCAGGCCCCAGTCAATGGGTTTCTCCATATGTCCTTGACCGAGCTGTAAGTGACAGAGGATGACCAATGTTATTGAAATGGAGACTTTTTTTTTTTTCATTTTAGAAAGATTTAAAAAATTTAAGGTGAATAATGCTTTCTTTAGCTGGTCATGGGGGGGTAGTGATTTCCCCTTTTGTTTTTGTAATTGTGATTTAAGTGTTTGGTTATATCTTTCAATGATAGCTTGGCCTTGAGGGTTTTATGGAATGCCTGTGGCATGTGTTATTTGCCACATCTGGAGGAAACTTGTAAAGTTTTTACTTACAAAGCAGGGGCCATTATCTGTTTTAACTTGATCAGGCAGCCTGAGAGTGGCAAAACATTGAAACATATGACTAATGGCATATTTAGATTTCTCCCCAGCATGTGCAGATGCCCAACAGGCATGGGAGAAAGTATCAACTGATAAGAAGATATATTTAAGCTTTCCAAAGAGGGAATGATGAGCAACATCTATTTGCCAAAGATGGTTGGGGCAAAGGCCCTGAGGGTTACTCCTGGAAGTTTGGAGTGGGGGGGGGGGCTGGAGAAAGGGTTGGCAAGACTTGTATGTCCTAATAATCTTTTTAAGATCTTTATTTGGTAACGGCTCTTGAATGGTATCCAGGGCCAGAACTACAAAAAGCTGTTTGTACTGTGCTGATCCCTCTATTTCCTGAGAGATAGAAGTGATGGGCTCAGGTTTGACCCCAAATTTGAAGGGGGGATACACAACCAGGGAAGCCCCCAAGCATCCCCCATCTATAAAGGCAGTGAGAAAGTCAGGGTTAGGTTGAAGTAGGAAAAGCCTGGAGGGTCTCCACTCCAACCTAGAGAAGGAGCTCATCCACTTATGAGGGCCATAATGGCAGTCTATGGTGTTCAGGAACCCCTCAAGTGCAATAGTGACTCATATTATTTCTTTGGAGCCAAGTGAAATCAGTTATTTTATATGGGGTTATGGTGGAGTAAGGCTCAATACCAAAGAGTCTAATGACAGTTTCACTTCCTTTAATGATACAATCAGCTACTTGGTTACTTAAAGAACAGACCCTAGGGAGCCCACCGATTGAGAGGTGAATCCACTGAATAGGCTCATCCTTTTGAGCCACCAGGACAGTGGTCAGGATCTCCCCAGGGAAAAGGTAGAGGGGAAGAAGGAGATCAGGGTCAAATCATTTGAGATTAGAGTTATCTATGGCCTCCTGGACTCTATGGAGGACTTGTCTCTGCCTAGGTTCTAGGGTTACTTGGGACAAAAGATCAAGGCCCCTTAATAGGTCGAACAAGGGGGATAATTCCTCAGTGGTTATAGGTATCCAGGGCCTCATCCAGTTAATTTCTCCCAAGAGCTTCTGGAGTTGAGGCCATATAAAGTTTTGGTTTAAGAGGTGAAACTGTATCTAGGGTAAGGATCAAGCCCAAGATCTTAAAGAGAGGCACAGTTTGTACTTTCTCAGGAGCTACTTTAAAGCTGTGAGTAAGAAGGATAGTTAGACATTGGTGGATAAGGTCCTAGAGTGTGGAGGATTCTAGGCACCCAAGAATAATATCATCCATGTAAATATAAAACAGGGTATTGGGAAGATTGATCAGAGAAGAGAAAATAATATTGACAAATGGGTGGGCTATTAGCCATCCCCTGAGGTAAGACTCAAATATCCTATCTGTGCCACAAAAATTAACAGCAGGTACAGAGAATACAAACTTTTCCATGTCTCCTGGATAGAGAGGGATAGAGAAGAATCAGTCTTTAATGTCAATGATAGTAAGATGATATATATTGGGAATAGCTGGGATCCATGGGAGTCCCCTCTGGGGGTTCCAAAGAGGATCATGCATTCATTGATCCTCCTTAAATCATGTGAAAATCTCCAGAACCCATTAGGCTTTTTTATGACAAAGACAGGAGAGTTCCAGGAACTAGTGGAGGGATGGATATGTCCAGCCTCCAACTGTTGATCAATAAGTATGTGGAGTTGGTGTAACTTAGAAGAAGGAAGAGGCCACTGCTCAACCCACATAATATCCCCTGGTCTCCACTGGATTTTAAATGGGGGGGTCTGGGGAGTAGCCATTAGAATTGGGGGTGTTCATTGGAGTATTTTTGTCTGAGTTGCCCAAAGTAAGGGTAATCTCTATAATTGGGATGATATTCTCTCCCTTCCTCAAACTGTTGTTGATATTCTTCATCTAACAAATCATTATAAAAGGCCTTATGGTCACTAGTGATGAAGGCCTCAGCATCACGACAGGGCAGACTTCTCCCCTTCCCCCACCCGGGTCAGTCTGAGGGAGCCACATGGCAGTCTCCCAGGAGGTGAACTGCCCACCAACTCCCAGTAGGGGAGGGCGGGGAACAAGCTGCCAGGAGAGGGGCTCTTCCTTCTTTCTCAGGACCATTCGGTCCACTCCAGTGTTGATGAGAAGTTTGAATCTTTTATTGCTAATATTTATAATAATTTTGGGTCTAAGGCCAGGGACCAGAGGGACGGTCCAGTGGGCTTTGATGGTTTCTTTCCCTTTATTTAACAGGGCTGGGGGGAGCCCCAGGAGGAGTTTGAAGGCTTTCCCTGTATGTCAAACTTCAACCGACACTCCCTAGCCCAACAAAACCCCTTTTTGCATTTAGACCTGCGGGTGCGAGAGGTGGTCGTCTCCCCAGAGGGTGGGGAAGGCTTTGTCTTGTTGGGGCACTCCTTTTTAAAATGGCCCTTGCCCCCACACCTGAAACATGTTAGTCTTTTAGGATTTAACTGTAATGTGCAGATCATAGTATCTAAATCCCTTTGCCTATTTTCCTGAAGGGCAGCAGCCATGATATTGCCAATGTCCTCTGTGGCTACAATCCATCTACTCATGGAGTTTTCCTGAAGACCTGCTCAGGTGAGGAAATAATTGGTTGTCATCCCTTCCCAAACTAACATTCTAGTAAACTGATCCTATAATGGTCTTGGGGGAAATTTTCTTTGGAGACTTTTTTCCGCCCTATCTATAAATGTAGCCAAGTCCTCAGATGGTTTCTGAGTAATACCCATAAGGTGGGGGTTCAGAGGGTCCCTCATCAAGCTTTTTCCATGCCACCAAGCCCAGTGTCCTGACCTGGTCCCTATACGGATCAGGTGTAGCCACCTGTTGAGTGCCTGTAGCATATTGATCAGAGGAACCAGAGAGCATCCCAGAAGTTATGAGCACAGGGGGCTGTTGACTTTGGTTTCTCTCTGCCTGTATACAGCACTCATCTTGAAAAAAGGCACACCACTTAATGTATAGGGGACCTGAGAAGATGGTTTTAACTATATATTTATCCAATCTTAGGTTGTACAAGATTGATGACCCTATAATAGGGTCTCAGCCCAAGGAGAGTTGGGTCCATCCTGTGAGACTGCCTTTTTAAGCTCCTTAAGGTCTTGAGCTTCCCATGGATATCAGGCAGCAGGGTGATTACCCCCAGGATTTAGATTGATGGGAAATAGAAAAATAGTTTCATTTACTGGTGGCTTAGTTGCCGAATATGAGTAGGGGTTGAGAGGGTCTGGAAAGGATTAGTCGATGGAGGATGTGGGGGAGGTACCCCAGAAGACCAAGGAGAACTCCCAAAGGGATCAAGTGAGGGGTAGAAGTATCCATGCTTTTCTGGGGTTTTTAAAGCTGCATCTCCAGGAGGAGTAGCTGGATCAGGCTGTGTACTATCTTTTCCTTTTTCCTCTGTCTTTTGTTTTTGTTTGGTTGGTCTTGGAGGGAAGCAGCCCTTGAGGGTCGAGTTTGTATGGAGGACCCTTCTCCACATGTGCCCAATGAACAAGGGCCTCTACCCTATCCCAAATGTCCCAAACAAAGAGATTTCCTTCCATCATCCATGGTACCACCTTAAGAAGGCAATCCTAGGTCTGTCGAGCCTGATTTATCAGTCAAATCAAGCCCTCTAGTCTTCAGGAGTGTCCTGAGAGATTCTAAGGCAGGATTGGATTTAGAGGTAGACTGCCCCATATTATAAAGTCAGAAGAGGAATTTCCATAAAATTAGGGCAATAGCAACCTACAGATACATGAGTACAACACAAACACAAAGGACCCAAAAGATAGGTAAATGTGCTATAGAATTAAGTTCAGATTTAGATCTGTGACAGCCAAACAAGTCTGTGTCCTTATGGGACAGCTTGATGATACCAAACACAGTGTGGATGGGAGCGGGTCTCCCCAGCAGATTTGCTTCATCTTCCGGGATGGAGCCCTCACTCAAATGAGGGGGCAATACGCCTCTACTCTCCTCCAGGTCTGCCCACACGGTGTGTCCACTGGGGACGCATGACCTGTTCAAAAATACAGAAGCCTCATATGCAGCTGGCCGGCGAACTGAAAGTGAAAAGAAAGAGAAAGGGAACGGAGAGATGTTGACAGGCAAACACAGGTTATAGAAGCAAAATTTAGCACATTAAATATGAAGACTGCCTCATAACTTATGAGGGTACACTCACCTACACACCCATTCACTTCCTCAATGAGAATGCCTCACACAGGGAACCAGTCTGTCAGGTTCCCATCACTCCATGTTGGGTGCCAGACTGCCGGGCTCCCCCAGCAGGTAGTGCTGAGGAAAGACCAGGCCCACTGGTTCCTCCCAAGGGGTTGAGGAGGAGGTGGGTGTTGACAGCCAGGAACACACCGAGCTGGGAGTCTTGTCAAAGCAGGATCTCACTTTATTGTAACAGGCAGGTGCTTATGTAGCGTTGAGAACATGGGTGGGTATTTTAGGATGGGGTGAGGTGTAAGGGCCAATAGCATACACAACTTTTGAGGTGATTGGTTCTAAGTGTGCAGGAGAGAACTCCAACTTCCTACATGGAAGTAGCAGGCCAGAGGCCATTGGCGCCCTACTGAGTCATAGCTGGCCAGAGGCAGGTTGCCAAACTTTAGCTAGGCTCAGGAAGTTCCACTAGGCCTCATGTCCAGGCCTCTCAAGACCCAACAGGCCTGGGAATTTTTTTAGTTGGGAGATTTTTGATAACTGTTTGGATCTCCATGCTAGTTATAGGTCTATTTAAGTGATTAATCTCATCTTGATTTAATTTAGTTAGGTCATATAAATCAAGGAAATCATCCATTTCTTTCAGATTTTCATACTTTGTGGAGTAGATGCTTTTATAGTATGTCCTTATAATATCATTGAATTTCTCTGGCATCTGTTGGGATGTTACCCTTTTCATCTCTAATTTTATTAATTTGTGTCTCTTCTCTCTTTTGTTTGGTCTGATTTGCTAAGAGCTTATCAATCTTGTATATCCTTTCAAAGAACTAACTCTTTGTTGCACTGATTCTTTGAATTTTTTTTTTTTTTTTTTTAGTTTCTATTTCATTACTTTCTGCCCTAAAATTTATTATTTCTTCCCATCTGCTGTTTTTGGGTTTGCCTTGTTCTTCTTTTTCCAAGGCTTTAAGGTGAAGCATTAGGTCATTTACTTGTGACCTTTCTAATTTCTTAATATAGGCACTTAAAGCTATAAATTTACCTCTTAGGACTGCCTTCATTGTGTTCCAGAGATTTTGGTATGGTGTGTTCTCATTATCATTTCACTCCATAAATTTTTTGATTTCCCTCTTGATTTCTTCATTGACCCATTCATCATTTAGTAATGTGTTGTTTAATTTCCACTATTTTCTGTATGCTCTATGGCCTTTTTTTTGCTTTGGTTTGTAGTTTGATTCCATTGTGGTCATATAGAATGCAATGAATTATATCAGTTTTCCTGTATTTGTTAAGAGTTGCTTTGTGTCCTAATGTATGGTCTATGTGCTGCTGAAAAGAATGTATATTCTGCAGCATTTGGATGAAATGTCCTGTAGACATCTGTTAGGTCCATTCCTTCTATGACCTCATTTAGTCCAGATGCCTCTCTGTTTATTTTTTCCATAGATGACCTGTCAATTGATGAGAGTGGGGTGTCGAAGTCACCCACTACCACTGTGTTTGGTGTTATCTGTGACCTTAATTCTAATAGTGTTTGTTTGATGAATTTGGGGGCCCCCATGTTAGGTGCATATATGTTTAGGATTGTAATTTCTCCTGTTGAAGGGTTCCCTTAATGAATATAAAGTGGCCTTCCTTATCTTTCTTAACTAATATTGGACTGAAGTCTACCTTGTCAGATATTAGGATAGCAACCCCTGCTTGTTTTCTAGTTCCATTTGCTTGAACACTGTTTTCCAACCTTTCACCCTAAGATAGTGTCCATCCTTTGTAGAAAGGTGGGTTTATTGGAGTCAACAAATTGAAGGATCCTGCTTTTAACCCAGTCTGCAAACCTATGTCTTTTGGTTGGGGCATTGCTGCCATTGATATTAAGAGATATTATTGAAAGGTGTGTATTCATTTTTGCCATTTTTTGGTAGTTCTTCTGGTTTTACCTTTGCTCTCTTGTCTTAACTACTATTTGAATATTGTTTGTTATTCCCCAGTTCCTTGCTTTTCTTTTTTCAGCATGGAATATTCCTTCAAGTATTTTCTGTAGAGCTGGTTTTGTCTTCAAATACTCCTTTAGCCTGCTTTTGTAGTGGAATGTCCTTATTTCTCTGTCTATTTGAATGGATAGCTGTGCAGGACAAAGTAACCTTGGTTGACAGTTGTTATCTTTCAGAACTTGTAATACATCACCCCATGTCCTTCTGGCATTTAAAGTTTGTGTTGAGTAATCTGCTGTAATCCTGATAGGCTTGCCTTTGTAGGTAACTTGATTTTTCTCTCTAACTGCTTTCAATATTTTTTCTTTGGTTTGTATGTTTGGTAGTTTGATTATAATATGGTGAGGAGAGATTCATTTCATGTTTTGTCTGGCTGGTGTTCTAAAGGATTCCTGCATCTGCATTGGCACCTGTTTCCCAATTTGGGGGAAGTGTTCTTCTATGATTTTGTTGAAGACACCAACTATGCCTTTGGAGTGAAATTCTTTTTTTTTTTTTAATTTTATTTATTTATTTATTTGAGAGTGACAGACACAGAGAGAAAGACAAATAGAGGGAGAGAGAGAATGGGCGCGCCAGGGCTTCCAGCCTCTGCAAACGAACTCCAGACGTGTGCGCCCCCCTTGTGCATCTGGCTAAGGTGGGACCTGGGGAACGGAGCCTCGAACCAGGGTCCTTAGGCTTCACAGGCAAGCGCTTAACCGCTAAGACATCTCTCCAGCCCTGGAGTGAAATTCTTATCCTTCTGTTGTGCCCTGAATTCTTATGTTTGATCTTTTCATAGTGTCCCGAATATCTGGAAATTCCCATTCATACTTTTATATAAGTTTGTCTTTCTCTTTGTTGGACTGTATTAGATCTGCCAACTGGTCTTCTAGCTTAGATATTCTGTCCCCTCCTTCATCCATTCTACTGGTGAGATTTTCTACAGAGTTTTAAATTTTATTAACTGTGTTTTTTATTGCTAGTAATTCTAGCTGGATTTTCTTTATCATTTCTATTTCCTTATTTATGTCTAGTGGTGACCTCTTTATTTCATTGAATTGGCATCCTGTGTCTTTTTTGCTTCCTTTGATTTCTTCTTTGAGTTCTTTGAAAATATTTATAATCTTTCTTTTGAAATCTTTCTCAGGCATTTCCTCTAACTCATTCTCACTGGAGGTCATTCCTGATGTATTAATACTTTTTGGTGGATTTATATTGTCTTGATATTTGGTGTTTCTTGTGTTATAATGTATATATTTTTGCATCCTGGATTATTTAATGATTGGATTTTCCAGTTATATGAGTATTATGAGATGTATCAATCAATCTTATGTTATATATCTTCAGTGTAGGAGCTTAAGGTGCTAGGTGTGGATCTGAAGACGCTCAGAGTGTAATCCCAGTTACCTTTTGGGATGATTTTGTTCTCAGCTGGGATCTTGATTAGGTCCCTCTTTGGTGCTCTGTCAGTTCAAGTAGGCATGGCTGGGTCCATGGACCTCTGCTCTGTTTCCGAGGGCTGGGTACTGGTGGTGGGGAAGGGGGGCCAGCCAATTCTGCTCAGTTTGCCTGGTGTTCCACGTGTGCTTCTATCTTGTGATCTGCTCCTCCATTGTTTACTGCCATTCTCCTTCACATTTCTTGAGTTTGTAGAGAGCTGCAGTGTGAGTGGAGAATCCTCTCACCTGGCTTTTCCTGCAGCTCAAGCTAAACCTGACATGGTCTTGTGCATGGACCCGCCCCACCAGGGCAGCTTCTGCCAACCCATGTAGGCTCTGGATGCTCTGGGTCTCTCCTACTTCTCTGCTGCTGTTACAATTTCCTATACACCTCACTTTTTAGTAAAAGGATGTATTCTGCTGGTATTTTTTCATTTTTTTCATTTTTTCCCCCTAGGCTGCTTTGGCATGGTACCTATACCGCCATCTTAACCGGAAGCCCCTAATATTTTTCTTTGTGTGTGCTTTTTTTTGTGTTTTTTTTTTTTTTGTTGTTGTCGTTGTTTTTCAAGGTAGGGTCTCACTCTGGTCCAGGCTGACCTGGAATTAACTTTTGTAGTCTCAGGGTGGCCTTGAACTCATGGCGATCCTCCTACCTCTGCCTCCCGAGTGCTGGGATTAAAGGCATGCACCACCACGCCCAGCTTTTTGTGTGTGCTTTTTGAGGCAGGGTCTTGCTGTAGCTCAGGCTTCCCTGTAGCTTACTCTGTAGCTCAGGCTTGCTTTGAACTAGTGGCAATCCTCCTGCCTTAGCCTCTTAAGTGCTGTGATTAAAAGTGCAAGCCATAATGTCTGACTATAAGTTATTTCTTAAAAAGTAATCCCATAATTAGCATTTTTCTTAAGTATTTTTCAATAGCATGATTTTAATATCATCTAAGCTATGAATAGTTTTGCTTAGGCTATGGTACAAAAAAATTGTGTGTGCGGATTGGCGGCTGTGGTTGTGGAGGTCAGGGGACAACCTTGGTTTTTGGTCCTTGCTTTCTACCTTTTTTGAAGCTGGGTCTCTTACCATTTGCCACTGTGTACCTCAAGCTAGAAGGCCTATGAGCTTCCAGGGGTTCTCCTGTCTCTTCCTCCCATCTTTCCCTAGGCACACTGGGATTGCATATACATACTACCATATCCAGGGGATTGAAACTCAGGTCATCATGTTTGTATAGCAGGTGCTTTCACTCATTCAGCCATCCCTCTAACCCTTAGAAAAAATTTTGAAATATATTTTGTAAACCACCCTTTCTAGTACCTATGCTTATAAAACAAACTTTGTGAAAAGGTTAAAGACAAGGACTCTTTTTTATGAACTTCATCTAAACTGACCTCCTAGCAACATTCAAAATAGAAGTTGCTATGAAAATATGGAACCCTATTAGAGGTGGAAGTTAAGAACTATCTCCATGAGGTGATCCTTAAGGTGGAATCTGAGTAAGGGATCATCTATAAAGGGTCAGTACAAGAGCTTTCTAAGTAGATACAACAAAGAGGAAATGTACTTTATCAGGATTAGATATATTTCTGGAAGTGGCAGTAGGACTAGTAGCTGGATTAGGCAAAGGACTAAGAAGACAAATGAAATCAGATTGCAAAAAGTTCAGATTCAAAAATTGCTGGATTTGGTGTGACTTTTGAGTTTTTTGTGAAGGGCTAATTAGGAGTTTTCCATCAGAGATTGAAATTACTTTATTTTAAAACTGATCATACAGCAAATGCTTTAATTTTTGTAGTACTGAGGCTTGAGCATAGGGCCTCATTAAACACCATACCTCTGAGCTATATTGTAGGCCTCTATTTATTTAGTATTTATTTGTTTATTGTTTAGCTTGAGAGAAGGTCACATATAGTCCAGCCTGATCTTGAACTTGCTATGGACCTGATTATGATCAGCTCAATGGTTTAAACCTCCTGCCTCTACTTCCCAAGTGCTGTGATTATAAGCATGCATCTCCATGCTTATCAGGTTAGGCAAGCCCTCTCCAAGTAGAGCTGCCAACATTCCCTTAGGAATGTTTGCACTTTCCTTTTTTTTTTTTTTAGATAGAGCCTCAGTGAGTAGCCTGTGCAGGCCTTTAACTTGCAATCCTCCTGCATCTGCTGCTGGAATAGCTGAGATTATAGGCTTCTGACACCAGGCCAATCTTAACAAATCTTGATTTACTATCTTAGTAATGTAGTAGTTTCCAAATAAAACTTGAATATTAGAAACTCTTTTCTGAGCTGGTCATGGTGGCTTTATACCTTTAATTACAGTACTGGGGAAACTGAGATAAAAGGACCACCATGAGTTCCAGACCAATTTGGGCTATAGATTGAATTCCAGGTCAGCCTGGGCTGCAGTGCAATCCTGCTTCAAAAAAAGAAAGACAGAGAGAGAGAGAGAGAGAGAGAGAGAGAGAGAGAGAAGCAAGAAAGGAAGAAAGGGTACTTGAGAGATGGCTCAGCAGTTAAAGGTGCCTGTTTACAAAGCCTGATGGACTGGGTTTGATTTTCCACTACAGATGTAATGCCTAATGCACAAAGGAGCCTATTAATCTGGATTTCATTTGTAGTGGTAAGAGGCTCTAACATGCCCCTTCCTCTTTCTCCTTGCAAATAAATAAATAAATATTTTTTAAAAAAGAAGAATGGAAGGAAAGAAAGGAAGAGAGAAATAGAAAAAATAAAACCTACTTCTTTAACATATATAGTTTATTTATTTATTTGAGAGAAAGAGGCAGATAGACAATGAGTATGGCATGCCAGAACCCCTGCCACTGTGAACAAACTTCAGATGCATGTGCCCTTTTGTGCGCCTGACATTATCTGCATACTGGAGCCATCTGGATTTGCAAACAAGCTCCCTTAACCACTCACCCATCTCCAGCCCTAGAGTTCTTTTTTTAAAAGTATATTTATTTTGATTCGTATGAACAGGATATTTAAAAATTAACATACCATAGCTAGGCATGGTGGCATACACTTTTAATCCCAGCACTTGGGAGGCAAAGGTTGGAGGATTGCTATGAGTTTGAGGCCAGCCTGAGACTACATAGTGAATTCCAGGAAAGCCTGGACTGAAGCAAGACATTCTTCAAAATAATTAACATATCATGACTTAAAAATCATTTGTAGGGCTAGAGATATGAATTAGTGGTTAAGGCACTTGCCTGTAAAGCCTAAGGACCCAGTTTTTCCTCATAAAGCCAGATGGACAAGGTGACACATGCTTCTACAGTTCGTTTGCAGCAACTGGAGGCCCTGGAACACCCATTCTTTCTCTTTCATAAATAAATAAATTAATTAATTAAAAATAAATTAAAAAATAATTTGTAATTTAAGAAATGTCAGGACTGGAAGATGAATCAGTGGACAAAATGCTGCTACTCAAGCCTGAGAACGAAAATTTGATCCTCAGACACCTTGTCATTGAAAAAGTTTTCCAGAAGCTGTGGTGGGCTTCTGTACTCCCAGCATGCTGACAGTGAGATAGGAGGTGAAGACAGAACAGAACAAGAGGAGCCCTGACTGAAATGAGGTGGACTGGTGAGGACAGACCTGAAATGCCTGCACTCATACATAAAAATAAATAAAAAGAAATGTATGCCAAATACATAAAATATTTTCTTAGAGGGGAATTCTCAGTGGTTAAAGGTGCTTGCTTGCAAAGCTTGCCAAGGGTTCCATTTCCAAGACACACATGTAAGCCAGGCACAAAAAGTGGTACAAGCATCTGACAAGAGGCCTTGGAGCACTATAACACACACACACACACACACACACACACACACACACACACACGCTGGTATTTTGTTTTTGTTTTTGTTTTTGTTTTTTTTTTTTTTTTGGTTTTTCGAGGTAGGGTCTCACTCTGGTCCAGGCTGACCTGGAAATCATTTAGTATCAGGTTGGCCTCGAACTCCTGGCAATATGCCTACCTCTGTCTCCCAAGTGCTGGAATTAAAGGTGTGCACTGCCATGCCCAGCATAAAATTCTTTTTTTATCTCAGAATTTAAGGGGAACTTGCTTGCAAAGCCTACCATCCAGGTTCAATTTCTCTGCCTCCCATATAAACCTGGGTGGGCATTTGTTTGCAGCAGCAAGAGATCGTGGTTTACTGTCAAAATATTGAATATTTTTTGTAATGAAGTGCTTTTTTTCCTATGTAACAGTACACTCCTTAATAGTATATTAACAATGCAGCATTTATTTAAATAATTGTTTTTATAAAATTTATCTCTTAAAAATTGTTTTAGAGTGATGGAGAGATGGCTCAGTAGCTAAGGCACTTACTTGCAAATCCTAACAGCCTGGGTTCAATTCCCCAATACCCATGTAAAGCCAGATGCACAAAGTAGTGCATGCAGGCGGAATTTGTTTGCAGTGGCAGGGGCCCTGGTACATTCATATTCTCTCTCTCTCTCTCTATCTATCTCTATCCCCCTCTCCCTATAAGTAAAAATATTTAAAGATTAGTTTTAGGGCTGGAGAGATTGCTTAGTGGTTAAGGCACTTGCCTGCAAAGCCAAAGAACTCAGGTCAATTCTCCAGGACCCTTGTAAGCCAGATGCACAAAATGGTGCATGGATTTGGAGTTCATTTGCAGCAGCTGGAGATCCTGGTGTGCCCATTCTCTCTCTCTCTCTGCCTCTTTCTCTCTCTCAAGTAAATAAAGTTAAATTTTTATAAAAGCATAAAAATGAAGCAACAGCAAACTCACCTGTGATTCTTAAAATTTATTTACTTATTTATTTGCATAGATAGAAAAGGAGTGAGTATGGTCATGTCAGGGCCTCTTGTTGATGCAAACAAACTCCAAATGCATTTGCCACTTTATGCATCTGGTTTTATGTGGGTAGGAGACCCTGCACTATGACTGATGAGTTTCTAGCTGGTCAGTGTAGATACACATGGGGCACTAGAGATTTCTGAGTTTTACTTCTAAGAACTAAATCAGGGCTTTACAATGTTGAAGAAAACTCCCCATGCATCTAGAAGGGAGAGGGTAATCATTTTAAAACACATCAGAGGGCTGCAGAGATGGCTTAGTGGTTAAGGTGCTTACCTGCGAAGCATAAGGACCCATGTTGGACTCTCTAGATCCCAATTAATCCAGACACACAAGGTCACAAATGTGACACAATCATGCAAGGTCATACGTGTGCACAAGGTGGCACATGCATCTGGAGTTTGATTTCAGTGCCGGGAGGCCCTGGCATGCCAATTCTGTCTCTCTCATAAAAAAAAAAAAAAAAATGGAGGGGGGGCTGGAGAGATTGCTTGCCTGTGAAGACTGAGGACACCAGTTCAAGGTTCAATTCCCCAGGACCCACGTTAGCCAGATGCACAAGAGGGCACATGCATCTGGAGTTTGTTTGCAGTGTTTGGAAGCCTTGATGTGCCCATATTCTCTCTCTCTCTTTCGCTCTTTCTCTCTGTCACTCTCAAATAAATAAATAAAATAAAATAAAATAAAATTTTTTAAAACACATAGGATAATTTTATTCTTCTCAAGGCTGGACATCAGGTACTATTTTACACACTTGATGACGTTTCAGCAAAGCATAAATCTCCTGTAGGAAAGAAAATGCCCAGCTATAATCAGTTTCACCTAAAGTAGGAAAATGGACAACTAGGTGTGTTTACCATCCAGAAACCGGTTCACCAAAGATTGAGACTGAATGTCAGCATTACCAAATGCCCCAACAAAGACTTTACTATCGGGCACTGCCAGGCACAGGCTGAAACCTTCAGTAGATGGGTCTGAGCTGCCAAGTATGGCTAAGTACCCCCAGGCTACAGGAGGCCACACCCTGTCCAAGTCCACATACCTGAACTTAGGCTTTGCTCTGTGACCTCTTGTCAGTTGCCTAGAAAACTTATATGGTATCAGCTAGCAACTTTTACATAGCACATCCCCCCGTACCCTAACATTACTTACATGCTAGAATGTATGTCCCCATATGCTAATTAGGCATCAGCAAGCAACCTTGTACATCCAATCCCCTTAGGACCCTCAACTGCTTAAAAACCTATTTCCCTATTGATTGGAATGAGTTGTTCATGGAGACTGTCTCCCAAAAGTGAAGTCTTTCATCATCATGCTCACCATGGTTGCCTGGTCTTTGGGAGAACTCTGGTTGGCCCTGAGGACCCAGGAACTCACAGCTGTTGCCTGAACAGGGACCCTATGAAACAGAATAGGATAGATGAGTGCTTTCCCAGAGGAACTGAGAGATGTCGGCCCATGTGGCCTTGCCTCCATGTTTTTGAGGGCTGGCAGGTTTCAGTTTCTCCTTCCTCCATCAGAGAACTTTTTTCCATCTTTATTTTAGGTTAGGTTTGTGTTATAGTTTTGGTGTTTCCACTCTTTTTCTATCATAACTAATATTGTATCCCACCAAAAGCAATCACAGATTTGTAGATTAAAGGCTCTCCTGAAAGTTAGGGGAATTAAGCTCTCCCAGAGGGAGGCCAGCTCCTTTTGGGAGGAAGTCCTCCAGGTTGCCCCCTGGATGATTTCTGGGGATCCATGTGACCCAGACATGTGGACCTGCATACCTTATCTGGCTAGGAAATGAAAAGTTCAGGAAGGACATTTCTCCTCACTCCCTTTCCATCTCCTTTTAAGTTTCTCCACTAGGGCATTGGCAAAACTGCAAGATGGCTTGGCAAGCCCTCCAAAGCAGCTTGAGTCAGGCGGCAGGCTCACACATGCCAAGACAATGGCACCTCAGTCTCTGCAGGTGCCATGTTTCCTCTGCCTTCTCCAGCAGCCCCCAATGATACCAGAGGCCCCCTCCCTTCTTTTCCCTTTGGGTAGGTGGAAGGCTGGCAGTTGTCTTGGCCATTACCTCCATGTGTACCAGACCAGACCTGGGAGTTCCCAGGAGCAGGGTGTGGCTACCTAAAGGTGTATGTGAGCCCCACCCAGCCACCACCTGCAGTGCCACCACTAAGTGGCAAGAAAGGAAAAAAAAAAAGGTGAACTAATATGCAAACAATGTCATACTTTGTTACATATCATAATTACTGAGTTTATGTTCTAGGTCAACTTCAACTTACATAGAGTATTATTGAAAACAACAGAATTCTCTCTGAGGTGGTATCTTATAATTTGTCAGGTATTTAAAAATAATAATAAAATAGATTGTAATGTCCTGTTACTTAAAAGGAGGAGGCAACTGAACTGACTTCTAGGCAAGCTTGCCTCAAGATAGAAACAAAATTCATATTAGTTACTCGGAATAAAATCATTTCCAAGTGTGTTAGAAGTATTAATGGCATAAAATTTTCTTTAATCTAGACTACTTGCTTGTCAGTTAGTAATAGGATTAATCAATTTAAGTCATGGGTAAAGCATAAAATTGTTTCATGTTAATAAAAATTTCTATGGTACATAAAATCAATGGCTATTAAGATTAAGCTAAAATAATTGGTCATCAAATGATGTTTTTTTTTCTTTCAAAGCAGATTTGTCATGGGTTATATTAGAATTTAGCTGGCCATTTTGGCTCAAAAAAGACCAGATTACCACCTTACCACTACCTTATTGTGGTGGTTTGAATATGTAATGCCCCCCCCCATAGCCTCATTTGTTTGTGATAAAGCCCCACACTCAATCCCTGTCAGACATAGGCAGAGCCCTGGGTTAAAGTAAACCTAAGCTGTCTGACACATTCTGTCTTCTGATAAATGGCTGGAGATGTGGCTCAGGAGTATAGTGCTCACCTAGTACATACAAGGCCTTGGGTTCTATCCCTAGTACCACAATTTAAAAGAACAAAACAGGATAGTAAAGAAATAACCTACATGAAATATGCCAATTCCCTGAAAGACACAAGCTTCCAAACTCACTGAAAAAGAAAAAGATAACTAAATAAGGGCAACAGTTAACTTTCCAAACAGAAAACATCAGGTACATATGGGTTCACTGGCAAGTTTAATGGTAATTACAGACCCTCTCTCAAAAGGTGGATGGCATTCCTGAGGAAGTCCTCTACCTTTAAATGCACATATATACACATAAACAGGAACTCATAAACATGTACACATACATAATACACAAAAAATTATGTGAGGAGACATATATATATATATATATATATATATATATATATATATATATAGAGAGAGAGAGAGAGAGAGAGAGAGAGAGAGAGAGAGAGAGAGAGCTTATTTATGAATACTATACTATTCCATGTAATAGACTATTGTGTCTATAATGTTGGTATATTTGTGTAATCCTGCAACAAAACTAAATAGCAATCACAGGATAATTATATTAGGAAGTCATACTTATTAATGTATAAAAAGAATTATACTCCAGAACTAAGTGGGATTTATTGCAGATATTTCAACATTTCAACATTTCAGTCATTTGATAAAATCTATTACTAATGGCTCAAGAAGTAAAATCACATGAGATTGATACGGAAAAAGCATGATTAGAAGCCAACGTGCATTTATGGGAAAAAAAAATCTGCCAGAAAGAGAGGAGTAAAAAAAATATTTCATATATATGGGCTACATGTCAAGATCCTGTCCTTTAAAAAAAAAATCCTGTAACTATCATACTCAATGATTTAAAAAAAACTTGGGTGGAGGAAGAGGATGGAGAGATTGCTCAGTGGTTAAAGGCTTGCAAAGTCTGATGGCCCAAGTATACCCAAGTGGCCCTGGTATACCCATTCTCTCTCTGCATGGAAATAAATGATAATAAAAAAAAAACATTAAGGAGAAAACTTGGAGCTATCCTGCCAAGGTCAGGAAAAGACAAAGTTCCCCCTCATCATTGATTTTCAACAGATACTCAAAGTCCTTGCTAATAAAGTAAGTCAAGAAAAGAGAAGCCAAGTGTGGTGTTGCACATCTTAATCCTTATATTTGAGAGGCAGAGGTAGGAGGGTCACTGTGAATTTGAGGCCAGCATGAGACTACATAGTGAATTCCAAGTCTGCCTGGGCTAGAGTGACACTCTACCTCAAAAGAAAGAAAGAAATAAAGAAATTGTTTCTAAGTATGTCAGTTATTTAAAATATAATGCTTTTTCAACTTTTTTTGGTGTGTATATGGGCATTCTAGGGCCTCTTTCTGCTTCAATAAATGGTAGATGCTTGTGCCACCTTTTGTGTTTGGTTTATGTGGGTGGCTTGGGAATGGAACCCAACTAGGCAGGCTTTGTAATCAAGTACCTCAACTGCTGAGGCATCTACCCAGACACTAAAATACATACAATGATTGAGAATAGGAGGTAATATGATGGAGAATGGAATTTCAAAGGGGAAAGTGCGGGGAGGGGTTATTACCATGGGATATTTTTTATAATCATGGAAAAGCTTAATAACAATTGCAAAAAAAAAGAATTTTATTAAAGCCATTCAAACTTATGAAGAAAAGTGATATATTTGAAACAAATGATGTCTTTGAAAACTGAAACATGACTCAGGTTCAAACTACATTAGTGGTGCTGGCTCCCCCAGCAGGTAGTGCTGAGGAAGGACCAGGCCCGCTGGTTCCTCCCTAGGGGTTGAGGAGGACCAGGGTCGTCATCTCAGTACCCCTCCTAGTCACCGGAGAAAATCCATACTGAGTCGGGAGTCTTGTCGAAGCAGGAAGGAACTCGCTTTAATGTTACAGGTGGTTGCCTATATAATGTTGAGAATGAAGGTGGGGAATCTTAGGAAAGGATGAGGTGTAAGGGCCAATATCATATCGCAACTTTTGAAATGATTGTTTCTAAGCACATGTGGGAACTTTAACTTTTTTTGCAGAGTTAGCAGGCCAGAAGCAATTAGGCAACCTGCTGAGTCGTAGCTGGCCAGACACAGGTAGCCAAACTTTACCTAGGCTCAGGAAGTTCCACTAGGCTTTGCGTACAGACCTCTCAAGGCTCTAACAGATCTGACTAAAATCAAAGGATTTGATATGAGCAAAAACACTGGTAAAAGTCTGATGAGAAAAAATTAAAGGTTGACAAAAAGACTATTGGTTTGAAGATGGAAACCAACAAATGCACCAGGCTGACAGGTATGCCATCTTATGGAACTAAAAGGCATGCTTATGATCCTAAAATGCAAAGTGACAAATCTTTTACCCAGAGTACCATTAGTGTACAGATGGGAACCATCAAAGCAGCCAGCCAAGATGAGATATTTGTAGCAGAAGAATCATCTATGATAAGAAGCTAGCATTACAACGAGTGGGAAACTTAGCTATGTCTCTACTAATAGTAACAACACATTTCCCCCATAGAAAGGAGTGAATCTAGGTTTGGGTAGGTGAGTGCATAATCCCCAGTACATAGATGTACATAGAACCTGTGCCACATGACAAATGGGCCAGAAAACAGCGAGTAATCATCAGGAAATTTACCCAACGTGAGTACCATGGCCAAGTATACTGATGACTACCCCAAAAGATTACATAAAGGTAACCAAGGCTTAAGATATACACAGAGGCATTCAGTCTACTCTTTCAATTCACAGAAAGCCAAGCCAGGCTCTAACAACTTTTATTTTGTCTCCCTAAAATATATTATTCTTAGTGAAGTTAAAATAAAACTGCCTTACATATATTTCTTTTCCTTTCTTCTACCATTTTATGTGTGTAGCATACGTATGGTGTATCTATGTGGAAAATGCATATGTGTTCATAGTTTGCCACAGAAGAACATTGGAAGTCCTGCTCTATCATTTTATTTCCTTGAGATATGAACCTGGCACACTATTTTTTTGTTGTTAAAGTGACTTCAGAGACATCCTCCCATCTCTGCTTCCTCAGCATTGGTGGTGTTGGCATGGACAACCACACCCAGCTTTTCATACAGGTGTTAAGGATTGAACTCAGGTACCCATGTTTCTGCAGCAAGCGTCCTTAGCCTCTGAACCATCTCCTCAGCCCTCCTGCCTCTTCTTTAAATAATGCCATTCAGTTTTGTAACTGTTAGTAAATCCTTCATAATAGTTTGTATATGAAATAAAAAGAATAATGTGAAAGAGAATATATACCCTTATATAGCCAATTCTTTTGATTAAAAAAAAATCTCTTAAACAGGTATTTTGTTATTGTTTTTAAAGAGGATCTCATGTAGCCCAAGCTGGACTCAAACTTACTCTGTAGCTGTGGTTGGCCTTGTACGCCTCATCTTCCTGCCTCCACCACCTAAACCGCTTGAATCATAGGTATGAACCACCATACCTAAATCCAGCAAGTCTCAAAGCACACAGAAACTTATTCAGCCTTTCCTTTGAAATTAGTCACACCATTAAAGAGTTGTGTCAACCATAATTTACCATTGTTTTTCATGTCTGTCATCTAGTTAATCAGCAGATTCATCTGAGTCTATTTCCTTGTTTTAGTCTTGTTTGCTTAGCTGTTTATTTGTTTTGATTTTTGAGATAAGGCCTCACTCTACACCTCACTACATAGCCCATGCTGTCTTCAAATTTGTTGTGATTATCTCAGCCTCGCTAGTACTGAGATAACAGGTGCGAGCCACCACAAACAGCTTTACTTCCTTGAATTTTTGGATATCTCCACAGTCCAGTTAATTATTACATCTAGACTAGGTTATGGTAACAACTTTTATATGGTAGTCTTGTTTAAATTAAGGGATGGAAAATCAGTAAAAGTCAAATTCTATGCATTATTAAAATCTGTAACTAAGCTTTACAAGTTTAGACAAACAGAAAAGTGTAACAAAGAACCTAGAAAAATACTTCTATTAAAAAAAATGATATTGGACTGCTAAGCAATTAGATGCTTGCTTGCAAAGTCTGCTGGCCTGGGTTCAGTTTCTTAGTACCCACCTAAAGGCAGATGCACATAGTGGCACATGCATCTGGAGTACATTTGCTGTGGCAAGTGGCTCACATGCTTGCATACTTTAACCCCTTCCCTTTACTTCCTTCTTTCTGTCTTTCTTTTTCTTTCATTCTTCCATTCTTTCCCTTTTCTCCCTCATCACAAATAAATAAAAATATTTCAGTAACATTTAGCTTTTATGTCAAAATAGTTAGGGATGAGCTGGAGACACGCTTAGCATTAAGGCGCTTGCCTGAGAAGCCTAAGAATTTCTGTTCCAATTTTCCAGATCCCAATTTTAGCCAGCATGCAATGCCATTTAGTACCACAAGAGGGCATACGCGTCTGCGGTTTCTTTGTAGCTCCTATATTCTGCTGCTTTTTCTCAAAAAAAAAAAAAAAGTAAGGGAGAGCCACGTATGCTTTTGTTTTTTCTTTCTTTTTGTTTGGTTTGATTGATTTTTATATTTTGGCTATGCTTATTTTTGTTTTGAGACATGGGTACACTCTATGGCTAGCGTAGTGATTTGATTCAGTTTTCCCCCATACCCTTAGGTGTTCTGAATGCTAGTTCCCCAGCTGATGGCAGTTTGGGAATTAATGCCTTCTGGAGGCAGCGTATTGTTGGGGGCGAGCTTATAGGTCTTAAAGCCAAGCTTCCTCTTGCTAGTGTTTGGAACACTCTCCCATTGCTGTTGCCCTTCTGAAGTTGGCACCAGGAGGTGATTATGCCATCATTTCCCCCTGCTATCATTTAGCTTCCCCTCAAGCCAGTTAGCCAAAATAACCCCCCTTTTTTCCCCACAAGCTGCTCGTAGTCCAGTGTTTTCTGCTATCAGTGAACCTGACTGCAACAGCCAGGTTTGTCTTAAACTCATGCTCCTCTTCTCTTGTTTCAGCTTCCCAACTGTTGGGATTAAGCACTACCATGCCCAGCAATTTTTTTTTTTTAATTTAGAAAAGGTCTCTTTTTGCTTTAGCTCCTGCTTAAATGAACCTCCTTGTACCTGTTCTATCTCATGATTTCAGTGTACATTGGTACCCTCTTCCTAAAATCCTTCTCTATATCCTCTGTGAAGTCTTTGTGGCTTATACCACTAGCTTTAAGCAAGTTACACTACTTTTCATATGTAGACTTCATAGATCTTCCATGTCTGAATTATCAAGGGTGGTATATGGCCATACATATTTTTACAATATTTATTTATTTTATGTGTGTGTTGACACTACAAATGCATGAGCCAGTTTACAATTTGCATAGACTGAGGAACTGAACCTAGACCATATGCTTTGCAAGCAAGCACATTTAACCAATGGACCATTTCCCCAGTCTTATGTATTTTTAAAATACGTTGTTTAAAATATGTTGTTTATTTATTTATTTGAGGGGGGGCAGATAGCGAGAGAATAGGCACACCAGGGCCTCTAGCCACTGCAAATGAACTCCAAATGCATGTGCCACACACTACTTACATGGATCCTGGGGAGTTTAACCTGGGTCCTTTGGCTTTGCAGGCAAGTGCCTTAACTGCTAAGCCAACTCTCCAACACCCCACCTTATTTTCTGAGATAAGGTCTTTCTTACTGAACCTACAGCACACTGGATCAGTGACTAGATAGCCAATACACTCTAGGGGGCTCCCTGTCTATGCCTACTCAGTGCTGGAATAGCAGGCTCACACCATCATGCCTAGCATCACACAGGTGTGGGGATTCAAATTTAGGCCCTCATTCTTGCATAGCAAGCACTTTGTCTGAGCCATCTCTCAGTTCTCCTCTAGCCACATCTCTTAACTTGAAGTTTTTTCTAAGATATATTTCAATACCCTGCTGCTTAATAACGTAATTTGGAAATGTCATCCCATCTCTGATATCTTTAAAATATTCAAGGTTAGACATGGTTGTGCATGCCTTTAATTCCAGCACTCATGAGGCTAAGGTAGGAGGATCACCATAAATTTGAGGCCAGTGTGGGCTAGAGTGAGACCCTGCTTCAAAAACAAATCAAAACAAAAGAGTAATAATGAAATAAATAAAATATTCCAACTAGCATATTTTTAAAGTATTTGTTTTTCATTCACTACTTAGGCTAGTTTTAAAACTTTCCCTAATAGTGTCTAATTCACTCACCTGGAAAGAAGTCTTTGCTCACATTTCCTTTACCCAGCCATGGCTCTTTCCCTTCCTCCAATAAGGAAATCATATCTGGCTTAGAAATAGAAAAACCTACTTGTAAAAAAATGAAACAGAATTCAAAATTAGTCCTTAAGACCTAAAAAAGGCCATTAAGCCACCATCTTAAGAGCCACTTTTATAAAATCCAAACTCCCTTGGGAATATTCAGTCAGATATTCAACATTTTTTTACCCTAAAGATCTCATTATGACTTGGAAGGACAGGAGAAGGAATACTTACTTGCCTAGTGAGACCAAATGGCCATAGTTCTCCAACATTATGCATCTCTACAAATTTCTTTGAATAGTTTGAAGCCATTTCCACGCCTACTAGGAGAAGCCGATCACCACATCTCTGAATGTAACTGAGTCCTGAAATGACATATAGACAACTACACAACCAGCTCACCCAGGCCCCAAAGTCTCTGATCTCTTTCCTCATCATGGAGAGTAGACAAAGTATATAGGGAGTGGTAATGACTGTTTCTAGAATACCGAATGATAAACATACAACTAAAATCCTAGATTTTTTTTTTGTTTTTTGTTTGGTTTGGGTTTTTTGAGTCAGAGTCTCAGTTTAGCCTAGGCTGACCTGCAATGCACTATGTAGTATCAGGCTGGTCTTTAACTCAGTGCTATCCTACTACCTCTGCCTCCCAAGTGCTGGGATTAAAGGCATGCACTACCATGCCCAGCTAGGTCCTAGATTTTTGTTCTGTTTTGCTGTGTAACTGAAAAAAAGGAACATCAAAAAAAATGCATGTTTTTTCCATGATGACTTAGAGTTTTATTCAAGATTGACAACTAACTATACATGTGAATAATATAGATTCTTTACTCTGGTTGAAGAGAAGTCTCAAGTTCTTACATTTCATTTGTGTCTAGAACTGATGCATGTTGTGGTGGTTTGAATAGAATATATGCCCCCCCCCAATAAATTCTGTTTCTTTACTCATGTCTTGAAATGACATCCTTATTTCATTAAGCTGGTTTCCTGTGTTCTCTTTGAACATGTCAGGCATTTCATTTAAAGAAGTCTCATTAGGATTCATTCTAATGGATTTATAATTTTTTGATTATAAAGAATTGATAAATAATCTTGATTCTTTGTGTTTCTTGTGTTGTAATGTAGTAACTTTTGAATCCTGAATTGACTTGATGCTTGGGTTTTCTGCTTATCTGCAGTGTTCTTAAATGTGGAAATCCAACTTTGTATTCCTTCAGGATATGAATTTAAGGTGCCAAGTATAGCACTTGTACCCTAATGTAACCGCAGAAGTAATCCCAGGTGTTGGGTTTGTCTGCTATTCAAGTATTGTAGTGAGCTAGGTGGAACAATTTAGAGGCAAATTTTAAACTTCAACTAATCGATATATACATTCAATAAACCAGCACAGACTAGTCAAGTTTGGAGATTAAAACAGATAGCCTTATAAAGCCAAAATCCCTAAGGATGTGTGTTACTCAAATTGTCTTTTCGCCTACTACCAGAAATAGCTCTTCTTTGAGGGAGTAGGATTTGTTTTGTTGTTTTGAGGATTACCATACTCCTGCCTTCACCTCCTGAGTGCTGGAAGTACATGAATACAGCAGTGATGATAGGGATCTGATGAGTTATACCACCAGCTCAAAAGATCTTTTTCTTTTTCATGGCTGATTTTTGCAAGCAAGCATTCTTCCAATGAGCTAAATCTTTAATACCCACCCCACCTGAAAGTTCTTAAGTGTGAAATCCTACTGAGACCTGGCAGAAACTATACAACTCTTGGATCCATTCTTGAGACAGGGCTGGTTAACAAGGCTGATGGATTTGCTTTCTATTAGCAAATATTGGTTATAAATATTATAAATATTACAAGAACAATACAGAGCACTAGAGAACAAACTTGAAAAACCTAATCAAGACAAGACATATAACTGATTCCTCCTGATGTACTACAGTGCAGTGTTTGAAAGGAATGGTATGTGTCTAATGCTTTATTTTGAGTTTGTCTAAGATAATACTAATTATTATAAAAATAGATTACACAGTTTCTTTGGACTTAACTTATGAGATGTGAGACCCTGTATATCTATTTAAAGTATAATACCAGGCCTTGTGTGAATGCAACTGAGAAAATAGAAATAAGATGGACTGGATTTTGAGGGAAGCAATGAAAAGCTCAGGTTTGAAGACAATGATTTTGAGAGGCAGATACCCAGAAGTGCTGAGGTGGGTCCACAGGTCTGAAGACAGTGTGGGAGTAATCATCATAGAAGAGGCATTTAAAGTCTTGAAGTTAAACCATGTGCAGTAGATAGCCACTCCACTCTGAACCATTGGGGCTATAACATTAGTAGTCATGAGGCCTGCAGTGGTAGAGATCTTATGTTTTGTTTATTCTAAACCTGGTTTAACAATTTTGAAGTTTGCTCTCAATGTGCAAGTTGTACATGCTTTCTATGAAATATAATGATTTAGTTAAAAATAGTACTGTATAAATGTAATTTAAATATATCATTTTATTAAAAAACATTTCACCACTTTATAGTTTGTCTATAAATATGTAAGCTGTTAATGGCTTACCCCAGAGAAGAGTTAGCATGATGGTTATATAAGCAATGTAATACAGAATTTAACCCCTTTAATTTCTGGTATGTTCTTTACAGCAATAATTCTCTTTGTAATTAAGATAAGTATATACTAGTCTATGATTGTACCATGTCCTCAGTCTATAAGTAAAACTTTTAAAAGTACCTATTTCTTTCTACGAATATAATAAAAGTTTATTATGGTAAAACTTTTCTCTTATTGATATAGTTTTAAAAACTAAGATTTGGTGGATGAAAATGCTTCCTCTGGCCTCTTGTGCATGCTGAGGCAGTTAATGGTCATATGAAGGTAGTAGATAGACTTGATTAGAGCAAACATAGCTGATCTTTCCATTTGACAAATTCATGTGATTCCAGGGAAGTATATTTCTCTTTTACTACACTAAATTGATCCTATTCACTATTTTGTTTTATAGTTCATCTTTTTGCTCCTGGTACTATGTCCAAATATCTACCCTTCCTCTGTGCTCTATTTGCCTTTCACATTATGACACTTTTGCTGGAAAAAACACTTCTGAGCTTCAGAGTAGAAGTTCTTTCTCTCCTTTGTAGTTTTATTAATCCCAGTTGTGGCAGTAGTGAATTTTTCTCTTCAGTTTTTTTTTATTATTTTTATTTATTTATTTGAGAGCAACAGACACAGAGAGAAAGACAGATAGAGGGAGAGAGAGAATGGGTGCGCCAGGGCTTCCAGCCTCTGCAAATGAACTCCATACGCGTGCGCCCCCCTTGTGCATCTGGCTAATGTGGGACTGGAACTGAGCCTCGAACCGGGGTCCTTAGGCTTCACAGGCAAGCGTTTAACCGCTAAGCCATCTCTCCAGCCTTCTCTTCAGTTTTTATTTGTCATATGTATGCTGAGATGTCTTGAATTTTATGCCTAAAATTTAATAGACAGTAATTTTGTTCTTAGTGACTAATTGAGTGATGGAGTGAATGAGGGAGCAGCTATACTTACCGAACTCAGGATATCCTTTCTTTTTGGAAACAGAAAGAAACCACAAAGCAAGAAATAGAAAACAGAGGAAGTAAGAATATCCAAGATAGTAAGATTGCAAATACTTATGAAAATTACTCCATTACAAACTCTTTTCTGAGAAGTGTACATATACAGAAAATCTTTATTTTCTTTAGTTTTTTTTTCCTTTGCTGCTGAATTTCTGCAACCAAGTACTTATTGAAAAATGCTTCAACCCTCTGAAATACATTCTTGTTCATTCTTATTTTATATAACATCAAATATGTGTGTGTGTGTGTGTGTGTGTGTGTCTGTGTTTCAAAGTGAAGTAATATTTTTTTCTCACGAATGTGCTGTGACTAAATTATATGTCATAGGGTTGAAATATGCCAAACTCATCCCTCTTATGTAGTAGTGGAGTGAAACGTTTTAATTTCTTATTTATCTGTATATGTTCATGCATGAATTAGACAGTGACAAGAAGATATAGGAATGTAAGACTTTCACAGGAGGGCCTTCAGTCTTACCATCTATTCCTCGTGGGAAACCAAGGGCCTCGGCAATGGACTATAATGTTTTTGGGGCAACAGGGACCTCTCTGGCCAACAACTCACTGAAGGTATCCCATTCCTGGCATTGAAATTTTTCCAATAACAATCTATGGCTCCTGAGTGTTCCATTGTCCAAAAAAGTACGTTTCCATATGATTTATTTATATCCTCATAGATTTTTTTGACTAGCCCTCCCTCCACCTTTCCATTACTCAATCTCTCCCTGACCTCACTTAGGCCTTTTCACCACCATTAAGCTATTCAACTTACATATATACAATACCATCCTATTAAGTACACACCTCCCTTCCTTTTGATTCCCTTTATATCTCATTTCTAGGTTACTGGTCTCTGCTCTGCTACTGAGTTTTCTTCCTATTTACACAGAAGTCCAATAATCTATAGCAAGGATCCACATATGAGAGAGAACATGCTTCACTTTTGGAGCATTGAGCTACCTCACTTAGTATAATCCCTTCCAGATCCATCCATTTTCCTTCAAATTTCATAACTTCATTTTTTTTAACCACTGAGTAGAACTGCATTGTGTAAATGTACCATATTTTCAATATCCTTCATCAGTTGAGGGACATCTAGGCTGGTTATAGTGCAGCAATTAACAGCATTACGCTAATGAACATTCATGTAAAGTTGCACTATAAGATTCCCCATTAGCATTTCTTTTGAAAGACTTTTAGCTCATATTATGTTCTTAGACTATGGAGAGAGCCTGTAATAATTTACATCTAGACATCATCTTTCAGTGGCCCTACAAGTTTTCTACTTTCAAATTTGTTTTACGTATTTGTTTATTTATTACATGTAGATAGAGATAGATAGGCCATGGTGGGGCCTGTAGCCACTGCAAGTAAGTTCTAGATGCATGGCAGTTTATGCACTTAGCTTTATGTGGGTATTAGGAAATTGAACCCTGATTGTTAGGGCTTACAGGCAAATGCCTAAACACAGCAATCTCTTCAACATTTTCTTTATAATACTAATCTGGCTGTCCATTTTTATAAAAGACTAACAACATATCTCAAAAATTTTAAGACAAAAACAAGTCTGTTGGCTCAGATTCTGTTTTGAAATTTGGGGCAAGATATTTGTGAAGTCCTAGAAATTGAACTTATGTTAAGTGCTGATTATTCCCTGTGGCTCAAAATATGTGTTTAATCAGTCATTAATTGCAAACTTAAAGTTTGCATATTTTCCTGTACATTTTACTTTGTCCACTGTCAATACTACTTCATATTTATTAAGACTGAACCCCGACAGCCCATTGGTTATTGGAAAAAACCCTCTATCTATTTCTCTCTGACACACACAAAAAAGGTATCACATTGACCTCTTAAAAGCCTGGATGTCAGGCCGCCGGCCTCTTAAACTTGTGGACAGGCTCACGCCCAGAGCTTTGGGGAATCCCCCGTGTGCTAATCAGCCCTCAGGAACGTTGCCCTCTGGTTTTGGCATTTCTAATCTTTCTCTGTGATGGGACATATTGCCTCCCACCAATATGTGTGTGTGTGTTTGTGTGTGTGCATCAGCTTCACAGAATAAGAGCTCTTCTGAAAGTTAAGGAAATTAGCCCTCCTAGAGGGAGGCAGGCTCCTTTTAGAAAAAATAATGCTGGTCACCTCTGGATTTCTGGGCATCCATATATACCCGCATAGCTTATCTGGCTGGGAAATAAAAAATTCAGGAAACTTCCCCTCACTCCCTTTAAGCAGCAAAACTACAAGCTAGCTTTGCAAGCACTCCAAAGTGTCTTTGGTCAGAGTCAGGTGGCAGACAGACAATGGCGACTGTGCCCATGCAGGTACCATGTCTCCACCTCCTCTCCCAGTGGCTCCCGGCTGGCCCATTTCTTCTTCAGCAGCCTCCCAGTGGGCCGCCTTCTTCAGAGTCCTCCGAGCAGTACTAGAGGACCCCATTTTCCCCTTCATGTAGTCAGAATACTGGGCCTCCTGGCAGTCTTCTTGGCCATTATCTCCAAGTGTTCTAAACCGGATCCTTGGGGCGTGCCAGGAGTAAGGCACAGATGATGTAAGGTCCGCCCAACTACAACAGTGCTCCAAAAAGTGACAAGAGAAAAAAATGTTATAATGTCTCCATCATATTACCTCCTCTTCTCAATCATTGTACTTACACATATATATATTTACAATATCAACTTATTAAGTACCCTCCTCCCTTCTTTTCTCTTCTCTTTATGTCTCCTTTCTAACTTACTGGCTTCTGCTACTAAGTATTTTCCTTCTCACGCACAAGCCCAGTCATCTGTAGTTAGGATCAACATATTAGGGAGAACAAGTGGCACTTGGCTTTGGGGGCCTGGGCTACCTCACTTAGTATGATCCTTTCCAGATCCATCCATTTTTCTACAAATATCATAACTTCATTAGTATTTATGCCTAGGAGTGCTATAGCTTTAGGTGTTTTAGGAACCTTCATGCTGATTTCCACAATGGCTGGACCAGATTACATTCCCACCAGCAGTGTAGAACGGTTCCTCTTTTTCCACATTCCCACCAACATTTATCATCATCTGTTTTCATGATGGTAGCCAATCTGACAGGAGTGAGATTGAATGTCAATGTAGTTTTAATCTGCATTATATGCATTTCCCTTATGACTAGTGAAGTAGAATACTTTTTTAGATGCTTATGCCATTGATATTTCTTCCTTTGAAAATGCTCTATTAAGCTCCATGTCCCCCCTTTTATTTAGAATTCCACAAAATATTTATTAATTTGACCTCAGTCCAAAGTTTGGCTTTGTAAACATAGAAAATACACTTACAATATGCTTTCTTCATGATTTATATGAGTGATTACAACAGGTGGCTCTACATCTCTAGGACTAATAAATTAATGTAACATTAAAGCTCAGAGTCAAACACTGTTATTTAATAAAAAGCTTGTAGTAATGAATCATACAGTTCTTCAATCATCTGTGTGCAGAAAACATCTGTTTGTAGAGCACTATTTTATCTGGTGGGAAGAACACCCGAGGCTTGGCCTTCAGTACAGACTCAGAGAGGAGCTGATTCACTATTTCTTTCCCGTTGTCTCCAAATCTATGTCTTTTGTTTGGGGCATTGAGGCCATTGATACTAAGTGCTAGTATTGAAATGTTTGTATTTATGTTTGCCTTTTTGTGTTTTTGTTTTTTTTGGTTCCTGTTCTACCTTTTTTCTCTTGTGTTACTAGTATTTGAGTAGTGCCTGTTTTTTCCAGGTTCCTTATATGTGTGCTTTTCCTTTTCTTCAGCATGGAGGATTCTTTCATGTATTTTTGTAGAGCTCGTTTTGTCCTCAAATTCCTTTAACTTGCTTTTGTCATGGGATGTCCTTATTTCTCTATTTGAATGGATAGCATTGCAGAATAAAGTAAACTTGGTTGAAAGTTATCTTTCAGAACTTGGAATACATCACTCCAAGGCCTTCTGGCTTTTAAAGTTTGTTTTGAATAATCTGCTGTAATCCTGATGGGCTTGGCTTTGTAGGTAACTTGATTTTTCTCTCTAACTGCTTTCAATATTTTTTTCTTTAGAGTGTGTTTGGTAGTTTTATTGTAATACGGTGAGATGTTCTTTCCAGTTTTTGTCTGGTTGGGGTTCTAAAGGCTTCCTGTATCTGCATTGGCACTTCTTTCCCAATTTGGGGGAAATTTTCTTCTATGATTTTGTTGAAGCCACCTTGTGTCCTGCATCTTCTTTGATTCCTTTGCTTTCCTCTTTAAGTTCCTCTTTGACTCCTTTGAGTTGTTCTCTGAAAGTGATGATAAAAATTGAGAAAAAAAGTAGAACTAAAAATATATTATATGACTAATGCTAAGACAGGGCATGGTGGCGCACGCCTTTAATCCCAGCACTTGTGAGGCAGAGGTAGAAGGATCACCATGAGTTCAAGGCCACCCTGAGACTACATAGTGAATTCCAGGTCAGCCTGGACCACAGCAAAACCCTACCTTGAAAAAACAACACCACAAAAAGCATTATTGACCAACCAGGCATGGTGTGCATGCCATTAATCCCAGAACTTGGGAGGCAGAGGTAGGAGGATTGCTGATAGTTTGAGGCCATCCTGCGATTATATAGTGAGGTCCATGTCAACCTGGACTAGCATGAGACCTTACCTTGAAAAAAAACAAAAGAACAAAAACAAAAACAAAAAGCATTATTGACCTTGACCAAGTAGGCTTCATCCCAGGGATGCAGGGGTGGTTCAACATAAAGAAATCAGTCAGCATAATACATTACATAAATAAATTAACCATAAGAACCACATGATCAACTTAATTGATACAGAGAAGGCCTTTGACAAAATATGAAACCAGCTCATAATAAAAACATTGGGAATAGGCATGGGGTGGTTTATATCTCAACACAATAAAGGCTATATATGAAGCTCCTAAATCCCAAATAATACTTAATAGGGGAAAACTCAAGGAGTTCCCACTGAATCTGAAACAAGATAGTGGTGCCCATTCTCATCACTGCTCTTCAGCATAGTGGTAAAAGTACTAGCCCAAGCAACAAGACAGGAGAAAGAAATAAAAGAGATTCAAATTGGAAAGGATGAAGATGTCAGCACTATTTGCAGATGACTTGATCCTATATATACATAAGCCTCCATCTCAAAACTTCTAAAGGTGAAAAAGGTCATTCACCAAAGTGTCAGGATGCAAAATCAATGCCACAAGTCAGCAGCTTTTCTATATACCAAGGAAAAAATATACAAATATACAGATATAAATCAGTGAAGCTGTCCCATTTTCAATAGCAACAAAAAAATTAAATACCTTGGAATAACACTAATGAAGGATATGAAAGATCTATATAATGAAAAAATAAAAACACTCAAGAAACAAATAGAGGAGGACTTGAGATATGGAAAGTCCTCACATGCTCCTGGATAGGTAGAATTAACATTGTGAAAATGGTAATTCTATTAAAAGCAAGATACAGATTAAACACAATACCAATAAAATACTATCATCATTCCTCACAAAGATTGATAAAATGTTCTCAAATTCATATGGAATAGCAGAGGCCTCAGATTATTTGAAAAGTCCTCAGCAACAACAACCATAACAACAACAACAACAAACACCACACACCTCTGCTTGTATCACCATACTCAATCTAAGGCTACATTACAGAGCCATAGTGACAAAAGCATCATGGTACTGAAATAAAAACAGAAACACACCAATGGAACAGAATTGACAACCCAGACCTTAGGTCAAGTAACTACAGATGCTTGATCTTTGACGAAGGTGTCAATAATGTAGAGTGGAGAAAAGACAGCATCTTCAACAAATGATGACCATATGTAGAAAATTGAAATTAGGCCCACTCACTTTGCCATATACAAAAATCAAGTCTAAATGGATTAAAGACCTCAGTATAAGACCTGAAACACTTCAACTACTAGAAGAAAAAAGTAGTTGGCACTCTCCATAATACAAGACTGGGAAAAAGACTTATTGAACAAAACGCTAGTCACCCAGGAAATTAAACAAGCACCAAACCAATGGGATCTCATAAAGCTAAAAAGGTTTTGCATGAACAAACATACCAGAAGCAGTGTCAATAGATTATCCACCAAATGGGAGAAAATCTTTGCCAGCTACACCACTGATAGATGCCTAATATCTAGAATCTACAAAGAACTCAAAAAACTAAACAATAATAATAAAAAAAAATCAAACAACCCACTCTAAAAATGGGGCAGAGAACAAAATAGGGAGTTCTCAGAGAAAGAATTACAAATGTCTAACACACACTCAAGAAAATGTTCAACATCCCTAACCATTAAGAAAATGCAGATTAAAATAATTATGAGCTTCCTCCTTACCCTAAGTAAGGATAGTAAACATTAAAAAAAAAATCAAACAAAAAATGTTGGTGAGGCTATGGAGAAATAGAAATACTCATTCACTGTTGGTGGGAATGTAAGCTGGTATAACCACTGTGGAAATCAATATGCAAACTCCTGAAAATGTTGAATATATAATTACCAGCAAACCCTGATATTTTCTTACTGGGCATTTACCCTAAAAGCTCTACATCTCAGTTAGGAGATATTTGTTCAACCATGTTTTTACTGCTCAGTTCACCCTAGCTAAAATCTGGAATCAACCCAGGTGCCAATCAGTGGATGAATGGATAACCAAGATGTGGTATATCTACACCATGGAATTCTACTCAGCAGTAATAAAA
The DNA here is from genome assembly GCF_020740685.1 of Jaculus jaculus. Taxonomy (NCBI): domain Eukaryota; kingdom Metazoa; phylum Chordata; class Mammalia; order Rodentia; family Dipodidae; genus Jaculus; species Jaculus jaculus. Next base: position 80,150,970 of record NC_059109.1, on the reverse strand, counting down.
AATGACACATTGAAATTTGTAGAAAAATGGTCAAACTTGGAACAGATCATTCTAAGTGAACTCATACAATCACAGAAAGACAACTGTCACATGGTCTTTCTCATCTACAGTTCCTAACCTAAGCCCCAGTTGCTGACATACTTGAATAGCACATTGAGGCTTGAACAACAGGGGGAATAGGGCTTGGGGGAAGTGAAAGTGTGGGGGAGGACACAAAACTGAACCCAAATAGAACTGGTATCATAGAATTCTATATCTTCGAAGTCACACTAGAAGGTGAAACCATCAAGAGGATCTTAGGGGGAGCACCTGAATCATAGGGCCCTGGAGAGGGTGAGACAAAACCTAACATCAAATTTTTCCTTTTTTTTCTCCTTTCTTTTTTTGTCCCCTTGGCACTGGTCTATAATTCCCTATACCAGGATGTGGTTCACATTCACAGTAAGCTGTTGATCACAGAAACCTACTAGATTTCCCCAAACAAACAAGACCGACTTTTGTCAGACCACCAGAGGTTAATGGTATGACTCTACTGTGGAAGACACCATAAGCTGTTGGTATGGACCATGGAAACAGACCTGGTTGTAAACCAGAGGAGAGCCAGTCCCCAGACAGCCCATCTAGTGCTGGAAGGCACTACATGAGCTACCAATGGAAAGTGGCCAACATCTGTCCAAGCAACTGAAAGTCTAAGTGACTCAGAAGTGAACAACCTGACATGATGCTCACATAAATACAATAGTGATGCATATCTGGAACTGAGAAACAAGTCAAAATTATATTGAGATAATGATTCTGATTTCCATTGTCAAGCTCTCAGTAACCTTGGACTATAAGAGTCTACACCCTTTAAATTATCTCTTAATGGTTATCCCATTTAACTGGTGCTGACTTCATTCTCCTGTGGAGAATCTTCTATTTTTCAGATAGGAGCTACACCTGAGGAGATAAATGACCCAGTGCACTCCATCAGAGTTCCAGCTGAAACCATAGAAGAATTGGGGAAATGAGCAAGGGTGCTGCTTTCTTAGTGAATCTGGTATCAGCAGGGTGATTGAGATAGACACTGAGGACACTCAACATCTACCAAACCAGAGATCCACAGGCTCCTAAGTGCCCATCACTGAACTAGACTTAACATGCTCCCCATATGGCTCAGGGAATTTTGCAGAAGTGGGGCAGAAAGATTGTTAGAGCCACAAGTTGGTACATTTTGCACAAAGACATTGCCTCTAGTCCCCCATAATTCATGGCCCACAATCCCCAAGGGGTTGACTTGCATCCTTAAGGAGGAATTCCTCTTCAGAAAAGGACTAGTAGAGAGGAGGGAAAGGATGGTACCAACATGTGTTGTTTACATATTAAATATGTTCATATCTTATAAAAAAAACAACAAATCTTACACTTGTTTCTGACCTCTTTATCCATTAATAAGGATGTTTTCCAGAAACTTTGATAGGTAATATGAAGGAACTGGTTAAGTAACAAGAAGATGTCATCACATTCTGCTTCACTGATTCATCATTGGGTACATCCTAGAGCAGAACTTATTTTAATAAAGTGTTTTGCAAACCAAACCTGGAAAAAAATATATGATCAGCATCACTACTGAATTGCCTAAGCTATGATAACATTTTTAAAGAAACATTATTTTAAATAAAGAAGTAATTTTGATTATGATATGGAAGAGCGAGAAGATATGAATTAAAGTAATCCTTCATTTATAAATCACATACAATTTTTCATAAGGATGTTATTTTTACACATAAGGTCAATAGAAATTTAAAAATGCATTTTTTTGGCAAAATTGTAGAAACAACTGAACTAGGATAATTTAATGCTATTTCAATAAAGCATCATTTTGATGGTAAGCCCAGGTCACAGAGTTGAAAATTTATTTAAATATGTATTTAAATATGTCAGTGCTTGTTGATTTTAGCAAGGTGAGGTGTTTCACAATGACTGAATAATGGGATATCTGTGAATCAGACTCATAGGTGAGCAATTCACATGTAGTAGCAGAGTGTCACTAGAAGCTACCCAACACACCCTAATTTCCACCAAGAAGCTATTTTAGTTGCTCATTGATGTGAAAAACTACCTGACTAACACAACCTAAGGAAGGAAGTGTTTATCTTGGTTCATAGTCTGAGGGAATATAGTATAGCATGGCAGGAAAGGCATGGTGGCAGAAGCATAAAGCAGCTGGTCACAGTGTATTTGCAATCTGGAAGCAGAGTCAGTGCTATTACTCTGCTCTCTTTCAGTCCAGACAAGCTTCTCATGGAATGGTGATGCCTACAGTTAGGGTGGGTCTTCCTATCTCAGTGAACTTAATATAGAGATTCTCTCACAGAAGTGTTTCATGGTGATTCTAAAATCTGTCAAGACAAGATTCTGCTCTGAGTATGAAGAGAGCAAAATCCATGGCTGTGGGCACTAAATAGACTCTCCAACAAGGAGTGTTTTCTAATAAATTAAGCTATAGGATTATAAAAACCTTTTTCTGAATGCCTGAAGATGTTTGTATGAGGAGCTGTGTTCTTGCTGAAAGGCATCCTGCTGCCCTGAGGCCATTTCTTCACATGGCATTGGTCAGCATGTCTTCCTCTGACTTTGTCCAAATTAGCAGTAAAGAGCACCTAAACATACTTCAGATTGATGATGCTGAAAATTACAACAGGATTTGACATGTAGGCAAGTTGTAAAATGGGTTTATTTCTGAACAATTTCACATTCTAGGCTTGCACAATCAACCAAGAAATCTCCCTGGATAGTAAAATTCTAATACCTGGTGCCAAGCAAGTGAAGGTTGACCACACCCCTCCCTGGCCACATGGGCTAGGAGAGTTTCTCAGCTGTGCTGGTTTGCTGGTTGTTGCATAATAGGAATTCAGGCCAAGAAAATCTAATAAAAGGGGAGGAGGTTGAAATAGGAAAGCTTACCTGAAATTGTCCAACTTAAAAAATATGTTTGTAGGCTGTGAATATAACTCAGAGGATCAAGCATTGCAGAGAAGCATGAGGACCTGAATTCATATTTGTAGAGTTCACATAAAAAGTCAGATGCTGTGGCTAGGGAGATGGCTCAGCCAATAAAAACATTTTTCCTTAAGCATAAGGGCTTGAGGGGTTAGTTAGACTACTGATTTCAATTTTCCAGCACCATTTTAAGCATCTGGATGTGGCCATGTATGTCTGTAACCCTAGTCTGCATGGGGATTGGGGAAGAGACCACAATATTGCTTTAGCTTGTTGGTCATAAAATGGCAGCTCTAGATATAGGGAAAGATCTCATCTCATGGAAGTGATAGAAAATGTGAGCAATGTAACCTTTTATTAAATATTTTATTTATTTATTTATTTATGAGAGAGAGAAGGAAAGAGAAAGAAGAAAGAAAGAAAGAATAAGAAAGAAAGAAAGAAAGAAAGAAAGAAAGAAAGAAAGAAAGAAAGAAAGAAAGAAAGAAAGAAAGAAATGGGGCATTCCAAGGCCTCTAGCAACTGCAAACAAACTCCAGGCACATGTGCCACTTGTGCATGTAGCTTATGTGGTTACTGGGGAATTGAACTTGGTTCTTTGGTCTTTGCAGGCAAGTGCCTTAACCACTAAGCAATCTGTACAGCCCTGCTAGGTAGCTTTTTATAGGCATTCAGCCAGGGATAAAGGCCCAAGGAGAGGCCACCTTACTTATCCTGGCAGGACTAGAACCCCTATCTGACAAGCATCATGAAATATGGTTGCAAGCAGTAATTCAGCAGTATTTTCTACTTCTTCACGTTTTTATGGGCTTAGCACATCTGTGGGCTGGCCCTTTCTAAGTTAGCTACTTGGACCCACCAGTCAATCAGCTATCTCCTATCTCCTTTATATACCTGAGTTTGATGACCAGGCTCATCCTAATTGGATGTTTAATCCATAAGTGAGCCTGGCATGTGTGTCTAAATTCCTCTTTATTCTCCTGACCCTTGACTCTCCAGGTCCTTGTATTGGTAAGCTCTCACCTTCCCAACCTGGCTGGAAATGAGGAGGATTTCCTTTTTTTTTTTTTTTAATATTTTTTGTTTATTTTTTATTTATTTATTTGAGAGCTACAGACACAGAGAGAAAGACACATAGAGGGAGAGAGAGAGAGAAAATGGGTGTGCCAGGGCCTCCAGCCACTGCAAGCGAACTCCAGACGCGTGCGCCCCCTTGTGCATCTGGCTAACGTGGGACCTGGGGAACCGAGCCTCGAACCAGGGTCCTTAGGCTTCATAGGCAAGTGCTTAACCACTAAGCCATCTCTCCAGCCTGAGGATTTCCTTTTATCCATGTGTTTTCCTGCCTTGTTGTGGGTGCTTCTTGCTTTTCTATTATGATCTCTCTTTAAGCTTTGATTCCTTTACTATCTCTTTTTCTTTCTTCTGCTTTACTGTCTTTTAATTCTCTCTGATTCACTATGTGAAGAGGATCTTTTAGCTTGGGGTCTCCAACTTTGATTTCTATGATTTCTCTTCTCCAGAGGCTTCTTTTCTGGTGATCATATGTGAAGGAGAGTTGCTGCATCTGCCCTCCCCTCTTTCCAGCCACACTGGGAAGGAGGAGAATCTCTTTTTTCTTCCTCTTAGACTTCCCTCTAACTCTTAACTTGCCCTAAAATAAAGCTTATAGTTCATAATTTACCTCTCTGAAACTGTTTCAACTCTTTCTTGGACAAGGATTCAGAAGTTGGCTTTGATGGGTTTGGGATCTCCTACATCTTTGTAGAATTTTTAATCCTTCCCTGGACCCAAAACCCTGCATCAGAAGTACATGCAAGCAATAGAGACAGATACCCTGAATTTTTCCTTTTTCCTCTGCACATACATATGGTATGCACACATCTGCACATACACACATATAGCATATTACACACACTCTACACACAAAAACAAAGCATATGGGTGCTCTATAGAGCTAGCATCATAAGAAGAAAGGTGGAATTAGAGGCTATCATGGGCCAGCAAGCCTGCTAAATGCAGTGGTGAAGCTTGAAAGAGAAACCCTGCTGAAACAGGGAAAGCAAGGACCAGAACTCCAAACTGTCATCTGATCTCTACACATTTGATATTGCATTAAATGCTCTCTTTCTTTCTCCTTCCCCCACCCCATACCACACATGGTCAACAAAAAGTATGTTGTACACTGTTATAATTTGAATATGAAATGTCATTAAAAGGCTCATGTGCTTGAATATGTGCTTCCTAGAGGGTGGTGCGCTTGTGGGACATGGTAGTATTTGAAATCTGTTACCTTGCTAGCAGAAGTGGGGTGCTTGAAAGTTCTATGTACTTCTGATTCTGGCCCAAACTCTCTGCTTCCTGGTTGGTAGTCAAGATGTGACCAACTACCTCAGGTTTTCACAAATATGGGCTAAGTCACTGCTGCCCACATGCTTGCCCTTGAAACTATTGGCCAAGATACACCCTGTTCTCCTTTAAGGAGCTTCAGTCAGGAATTTTTCCAGAATAATCAGAAAAGTAGTTAATAAAGTAATTTAAATTAAACACAGAACATTTACCTGGGAAAACCACATAGTATTTTAGTTTTATCTGAAAATTTCCTATTTGAAATATTGAAATGCCATCAAAAATCCATGAGGTTTTAAATTTTATCTGATCAGGTGACTTCATTTTCATAAAGTTGATTTAATGTCTCCAGTATGCATTTCATTCAACTCTTAAAACTGCTCATGTGGCTAAACTTACATTTATATGGAAAAATGCAACTGCTGTTAGAAGCCACACTCTGTGGTTAAAGCAAAAATTAAGCATGAGAATTCAGTATTACAAGTACCATGAAAAAGAATTATACATGTATATTAATCTTTGCTCATTCAGCTGTTGAAATTGTGGAGTGCTTTTTTACATTAATGGTTACATGCAAACCAGATGTAAAGGGCTTTCTAGAAAGCTCGGTATAAAATTTCTTATTTTGCATACCTTATCGTAATGTGATAACTAAGATGATTTATAAAATGGTATGTACCTAAAGATGAAGCACGACTAAGAATGAGATTTTAAAAATATGTATGCCTCCTATGCACGGGTGTTACTGGAATATGTATCTGAAGCTAATGAATATGTAATTATACATACAGGTTTCTATCCAGCCTCAACTCACTGGCATTTCTATTATATTATCTGGAATTTGGGATGGCTGAATAATCCTTATTATCTCAAACAGAAGGTCACATTATTAGGTATGTTTTTGTCCTTCACAATGGAAGGGAATTTGCTCTAATTACATTTGAATTATTAGAATTATATATTAGAATTGAATTATTAGAAGCAACAAGCAGGAACATAGTTCAAAGAGTGAAGAACTTCAGCTACAAAAAAGTGTTAAAATGCCTGGATGGTAAGCACTCAGCTTACCATTTGATATTGCAAACTTCAGTTTCTTCTGGTTGAATAAAAAAAAATTGATTCTGTGAACTCACACTCCCTTTCCTCCCATTCCCTTTCTCCTTCTTTCTTTATCCCTTGTTTTGACATGATAATTCAAACACAGGTAGCACAGGAATGCCATGAATACTTGTTGGGCTCTGCTGTCTACAATGACTAGTGATGGCCTCTTGATAGGCTCAACAGAAGTTCTAGTAGATTGAGGGCTCAATGATCATGTAAAGGGAGGGTTACCGCAATCAAAAGAGATTTTTTTAAGACCCTCTCCGTAAAGTGCTAGGCAGGTAGGGGTTTTCAACAGCTAGGGAGATTGAAGAACTCCCCCACTCCTGAGAACTATAGAGTTAACTATAGATGACAAGAAAAGGCTCTGGGTAGCAGGAGTCACCAAGACAAGGGACCATAAACTATAGATAAGCTTGAATTACAGAAGTCACTCCAAGGAACTTCCCCTTTAAGCTAACAACTTATTAGTTTGCTTCTTTAGGCCACTTATGGCCATTTTACTACACAGCTATGTCCTGTTTATGATGCATTATAAGTATACAGCTGTGCTTCCTCCCCATTCTACAAGCTTGCTTGCTGCCAAAGGAAGCTTCCTGCCTGTGCCCAGTCACTCATGTAAGCCTTGAAGTTTAACCCACCAATGATGTAAAATTCTCAAGGTGTTATCAAGTTGCTTGCCAAACAGCTTATAAAAGACACAGACTTATCATTACTCTGGGTTGAAGACATTTGAGAAAGTGGAGTGTTGGAGACAAGGAGATGAGCCCTGAACAGACCTTTGCCCTGAGATAACTGCTGTCCTGAGCAACTTCTGCCCTGAGCAACTTCTGACCTTTCCTCATCCCCCCAACCTGCCACACCTAACTGATTCCATCCCCCCACCCCGCCACACCTAACTAATTAACACCCTGCCTGGCAACTGCAAAGACATGAGAACTGTACCATGAATTCTCAGAATAACCACAAACTGTCCTAGGCCAAAGGCCAACAAGATTCTGTAACTTTCCACCACCTGCCTCCTCCAGCCCCCCCTCACCCTAAACCCTAACCTTAACCCTAACCCTTTAAAAGACCGCTCAGGCTCAATAAAATTGGACTCTTGACAAGTGTACATTTGCTTGAGTCTCTTCCTCTCTCTCACCCATCTTATTCCAGGAAGGGTCTTCCTTGCCCCCATGAATAACTAGGTCCCGCGGGACAGGACAGTGGAGCTCACTTCATCCAACCAGAGTAAATAAATGAATTCTGTACCTCTCAGAGTGATGCTTGGATTTCCCACTAATTTTAACTCAGATTTTTCTGGAACAGTGTTACCAGGCACCTAAGTCTATAAACATATCCATCACCTTAAATTCTCTGTTTTTCAAAGGAAGTTAGGAATCATAAATTGGTTAAGAAAATTGATTTATTTATATTTTGGTATCACAAGGGTAGAAAAAGAACTTATTTATTTATGAGACAGAGAGAAAGAAAGAGAGAGAGAATGGGTGCTCCAGGGCCTCTAGCTGCTTCAAAGGAATTCCAGATGCATGTGTCACCTTGTACAGCTGGCTTACATGGTACCTGGGGAATTGAAGCTGGGTCCTTTGGCTTTGAAGGTAAGTGCCTTAACCACTAAGTCGTCTCTCCAGCCTTCATGTATAATAGTGTTATGATCATATATATATATATATATATATATATATATATATATATATATATATATATATAAAATAGTAATTTATTTGGGAAAGACTACATTTACATCATGTGTCCCACATGAACACATGTTTGAACAAATGTTCAAACCAATTGATAGTACTATTTTGAGAGGTTGTGGAACCTTTGGGAGGTGGTGTAAGAGATATAAATTGGCTAGGCAGCTTAGGGTGACAAGAACCCAAAATGAATAATATTCTCCGTGACTGAAGGTGGGAATTATTCTTGGGCCTATAAGGGAAAATCTAGGTCATTACACTTTACTACAGATCAGAAACATCAGAAGGGTCTGGCCTTTCCTTATCTCTGCCCCCTTAGGGAGTCCTTCCCCTACTTTCTGTGACGGCCCTTCCTAGAAAATTAAAAGTTTTGGGAAGATTGCTCTTTTCCACAAACCCTGACCCCAGACACTTGATGTCAGGACTAAACCCCATCATGGGTTTCACATAAAACTTCCCAACTGGGGGCTGGAGAGATGGCTTAGCGGTTAAGTGCTTGCCTGTGAAGCTTAAGGACCCCGGTTCAAGGCTCGGCTCCCCAGGTCCCACGTTAGCCAGATGCACAAGGGGGCGCACGCGTCTGGAGTTCGTTTGCAGAGGCTGGAAGCCCTGGCACGCCCATTCTCTCTCTCTCCATCTATCTGCCTTTCTCTCTATGTCTGTCGCTCTCAAATAAATAAATAACTTAATTAATTAAAAAAAAAACTTCCCAACTGGAGTCTCAAGGAAGGCTTCTCAAACCCCCTTTTGCCTCATTTGACAAAAGCTATGCCCTGTTTTAAGGGAGACTTTCTATGTGGACACTCACCTTATATGTTCTTAACACACATGCAGCTAATGCTGCTTTGAATACACTGGTAGGTGACAAAGGGAGACTTTCTATGTGGAAACTCACCTTATATGTTCTTAACACACAAATGCACCTAATGGTTCTTTGAACTCACTGTTAGGTTAAAAGAGAAACTTTCTATGGGGACACTCAGCTGACACAAAAGAGGGTTCGTATTTTTGATCCACTCGGGAAATATTTTTTTGAGACTCTCACCTTGTAGAACTTTGAACTCCATGTTAGTTGTCCAAAAGAAATTTTATTAACACATTCAGCTAATGCTTCTTAAATTCACTGTTAAGTTTCAAAGGGAAATATTTTTGTGGACACTCAGCTGACACAAAATGAGTCTCTCTCTGTTCCACACCTGAAATGTTCTTTTTTGACCCTCATCTTGTAGAACTTTGAGTTCCATGTTAGTGTTCAAAAGGAATGTTCTTAACAAATATTCAGCTATTGTTTCTTTGAATTCACTGTTGCTTTACAATGGGAAACGTTGTTTTTAAACACACACCTGATAAAACCATAAAATATATTTCCACATGGGAAATGTTCTTTTTAGAAACTCAGCTTAAGGAAAGTTAACCTCACTGTTAGTTTTTAACAGGAAATGTTGTTAACACACTATAAGTTTACAGTTGTGTGAATTCTCGGTTACCTTACAAAGGAAAACATTCTTTCTGGACACTCAGCTTATACAGGAGAAAATTCTCTGTTAGTTCTGAATGAGAAATGTACTTTTGAGACACTCATTTTATACAACTTTGAATTCCCTGTTACTTGTATTAATACATATGGAGCTAATGGTTCTTTGAATTCACTATAGATTACAAAGGGAAACTTTCTATGTAGACACTCAATTTACACAAATTTAGTTCTCTTAATTCCACATGGGAAATGTTTCTTTTAGAATCTCATCTTGTAGATCTTTGAATTCCATATTATTTTACAAGTGTAACTGTTCTTAACAAACATGCAGCTAATGCTTCTTTGAATTGAACTTCTTTGAACTGTTAGGTTACAAAGGGAAACTCTCTATGTGGACACTCACCTTATATGTTCTTAACACACATGTAGGTAATGGTTCTTTGAACTCTTGGTTAGGTTACAAATGGAAACTTTCTATGGGGACACTCAGCTGACACAAAAGTGAGATCTCTGCTCGATCCACTTGGGAAATATTCTTTTGAGACCCTCATCTTGTAGAACTTTGAATTCCATGTTAGTTGTCAAAAGTAAATGTTCTTAACACATTCAACTAAGGCCTCTTTGTATACACTGTTAGGTTACAAAGGGAAACATTTTTGTGGACACTCAGCCGACACAAAATGAGTCTCTGTTCGTTCCACACCTGAAATGTTCTTTTTTGTCCCTCGTCTTGCAGAACTGTGAGTTCCATGTTAGGTTTCAAAAGGAAATATTCTTAACACATATTCAGCTATTGGTTCTATGTATTCACTGTTATTTTACAATGGGAAATGTTGTTTGTAAACACTCATGTAATAAAACACTCACCTTATAAAAGGAAAGTTAACCTCACTGTTAGTTTTTAACACTGTTAGTTTTTAAGAACTGTTAGTTCTTAACGCACTATCAGTTTACAGTTGTGTGAATTCTCTGTTATCTTACAATGGAAAACATTCTTTGTGGACACTCAGCTTATACAAGAAAAAAAATTCTTTGTAGTTCTGAATGAGAAATGTACTTTCTAGACACTCATCTTATACAACTTTGTATTCCCTGTTAGTTTATAATGGGAACTGTTCTTAAAACACATGAAGCTAATGCTTTTTGAATTCACTGTAGATTACAAAGATAGACTTTCTCTGTGGACACTAAGCTTATACAAATTGAGTTCTCTGTTAGTTCCACAGGGGAAATGTTCTTACAATGTCATCTTATATGTCTTTGAATTCCATGTTAGTTTTCAAATGGAACTGATCTTTACACAATTGCAGCAAATGCTTCTTTGAATTCACTCTTAGGTGAAAAAGCAGACTTCTATGTGGACACACACCTTATATGTTCTTAACACACATACAGCTAATGCTTCTTTGAACTCACTGTCAGGTGACAAAGGGAAACTTTCTATATGGACACTCAGATTATACAAATTGAGTTCTTTGTTAGTTCCACACAGGAAATGTTCTTTTTAGAATCTCATGTTGTAGATCTTTGCATTTCTTGTTAGTTTTCAATGGTACTGTTCTTACCACATTCACCTAATGGTTCTTTGAACTCACTGTTATGTCTGAAAGGGAAATTTTTATGGGGTCACTCAGCTGACACAAAAGTGAGTTCTCTGTTCGATCCACTCGAGTATTCTTTTGTGACACTCATCTTGTAGATCTTTTAATTCCATGTTACTTTTCATATGGAGCTGTTCTTAGCACACATGCTACTAATGGTTCTCTGAACTCACTGCTATGTTGCAAAGGGAAACACTCAGCTGACACAAAAGTGAGCTCTCTGTTCGATCGATTGTGGTAATATTCTTTTGAGACACTCATCTTGTAGATCCTTGAATTCCATGTTAGTTTTCCAACGGAACTGTTCTTAACACACATACAGATAATTGTTCTTTAAATTCACTGTTATGTGATAAAGGGAGACTTTCTATGTGGACATTCACCTTATATCTTCTTAACACACAAATGCACCTAATGGTTCTTTGAACTCACTGTGAGGTTTAAAGAGAAACTTTCTATGGGGACACTCAGCTGACACAAAATGGGGTGGTTCTCATTTTCGATCCACTTGGGAAATAGTCTTTTGAGACCTTCATCTTGTTGAATTTGAATTCCATGTTAGTGGTCAAAAGGAAATGTTCTTAGCACACATTCAGCTTTGAATTCACTGTTAGGTTACAAAGGGAAACCTTTTTGTGGACACTCATCCGACACAAAATGAATCTCTGTTCGTTCCACACGTGAAATGTTCTTTTTTGACCCTTGTCTTGTAGAACTGTGAGTTCCATGTTTGTTTTCAAAAGGAAATGTTCTTAACACACTTTCAGGTATTGGTTCTTTGAATTCACTATTACTTTATAATGGGAAACGTTGTTTGTAAAAACTCACCTTAGAAACCCGTGAACTGTCTGCTAGTACAACATGGGAAATGTTCTTTTTAGAAACTCCGCTTAAGGAAAGTTAAACTCAATGTTAGTTTTTAACAGGAAACGTTCTTAACGCACTATAAGTTTACAGTTGTGTGAATTCTCTATTACACTGGAAAATATTCTTTCTGCACACTCTCCCTTTGTCACCAAAGAGTGAATTCAGAGAAGCATTAGCTGCATGTGTGTTCAGAACAGCTCCATTGGAAAACAAACATGGAATTCAAAGATCTATAAGATGAGATACTAAAGAGAAGGTATCCTGTGAGGAACTCACAGACAACTCAATTTGTATAAGCTGAGTGTCCACATTGAAACGTTCTCTTTATAATCTACAGTGAATTCAAAGAACCATTAGCTCCATGTGTATTAAGAACAATTCGTGTTGAAAACTAACAGGGAATTCAAATTGTATAAGATATATGTCTAGGGGACTTCCGGTCAAGATGGCGACCGCCTAGCTGCACTACAAACAACAAGGGAAAAAAAAGGTAAGTATTCAAGGGAAATTAGGAACTTTTTGAAGAGGGAGGGCACAGATCGGGGTAAAAGAGGGAAGCACACACCCCCGCGACCTACGCCCCGCCACCCTGCCCACTGCGAATGGCCACATCGGGCGTGGCCCGGCGCCCCAGCAGCCCGGCGCCCCGTGCGCACCAAGCCCCACGTGCCCCGGCGGACCCACGCAACCCACAACCCCCGCGACCCATGCCCGTGCACCCTTTCCCCTCCCCCAGTGTGCCCATCCCTCCCAACGCACCCCACGCTCCCTATTCACATGCGGAGTCACGGCTCAAGAGAACCGTAGCTTCCCGCGCCCCGGGTGTCCAGGTTTGCCCTGTGCCCCCATGACCCCCGTGCGCCCCAGACCCCCATGCCCCACCCCCGGGCACCTCGAGAACCCCCCACCCGCCCCACCACCCGTGCGCCCCACCCCCCGCTTGCCCCACGCTCCCTATCCACACATGGCAGGTGTGCCCCAAGAGCCCCGCGCCCCGCGCGCACAGGCGTGCCCTGCAACCCTGCACCCCCCACACACCCCAAGACCCCCGCACCCTACCCCCGTGCCCACCGCCCTTGCCTTCCCCCGCGTGCCCAACACTCCCTACCCACACGCGGCAGGCCCGTTCCAAGCGCCCCGCAGCGTCCCGTGCCTAGGCACCCAGGTGTGCCTCGTGCCACCCGCGTGCCCCGAGACCCCCGCGCCCCACCCCCACGCTCTTCGAGCCCCCCCATGCGCCCCACCCCGCCACGTGTCCAGAGTGCCCCTCAGCATCCCGCAGCGTCCCGCAGTGTCCCGCGCTCCATCTTACCTCAGTGTGCTCCACACCCCCTGAAAGACCCACAACCCCCTTGACCCTCTTCCCCGCATGACCCGCCACCTCCCCCCCACAAGTCCAGAGCTCTCCGTGGCTTTCCGCAGCGTCCTGCTACCCCCTGCACACCCGAGCGCCCTGAGCTCCTAGATGCCCCCACATCCCGCGCGCCCTGCGCCCCCAACCCCATGCACCCTGGAGCATCCGCGCCCTGAGCCCCGTGCACCCTGAAGCGCTCCATGCCCCCCCCGCGCCCTGCCCCGGCGCCTCCTGCCCCCCACCCCACAAGCCCCTCGACCGCTCGCCCCATGCGTCCCAAGCATGCCCCTTTGTGCCCAGATGTGCCCCGCGTCCCCTGTGCCCCACCCCCATGCGTCCTGTGCCCCGGCGTGCCTCAGCGTACCCCGCCACATCTCCACACCCTGCGCCTCCCGTGTGACCCCCTCAACCCACCCACAAGCCCCGCCCCCCACGCATCCAGAGCACCCCAAGGCATCCCTTGGCATCCCGCACCCCAGTGTGCCTGCGCCCCCTCCCCCCACATGCACCCCGCGCACCCCCAACGTGCCCTGCGCCCCTTGCCCCCTGCACCTCCTGCATGCATCCCTGCACCCCCCTGTGCACCCTGCGACCCCCGGGTGCCCCACACCCCCCCAAACCCCGCATACCCCCCTGCATGCCCATGCCCCTGCACCTACAGGGCGCCCCTCGCCCCCTAACTGATCTGAGTGCTCCACGCCCCCCGCCCCTCCAGGGCAACCCACCCCGCGCCCCCTGAGCCCTGCCACCTCCCGCACACCCCACCCTCATTGCCCGGTGCCCCGGCGCACCAGGCATCCCCCGCCGCGTGACCCACTCGCTCCATACACACCATCGCACCCCGCACCCCTTCTGCCCAACCGCCCACACACCCTCCGCACATCCCGCATGGCTGTGCTCTGATCGGGCACCCATCAGTCATGCCTGCCAGCCTGCTGCACTGAAGCTGAGACCTCCTACCTTGCCCTTGTTCTCTGATCCTGTGAGTAGACCAGCCACTTGGTGCTCAGTTCGCAGGCCTGTGGGGGCCACCCCTGCCGTCAATAGGTGGCTGCCAGATCCCCTGCTGCTGTGCTCACATCACTTGCCGCCGGTCAGCTTCTACTGTGTCCTGATTCTGTACCCACATCATCTGCCTCTGCACTACAATTGCACATGCAGCAGGCCCAGCCACACAGCAAGAGCCACGTAAGCCCACACTGAGTCACTAGCTCCAGTGCAGGTGCCATCCCCTACCTATACATCGCCACCCATCCCCCACTCCCCTGAGGTGGAAGAGCACAGACTGTTTACAGACCCCAGTGTACCCAACCAGAATCTAGGCACCTTCAGGGCTTGCTACCTCAGTCCCCTTTCAAGCTCAAAGGCAGGAAGCTTAGGTGCATTACTAGGTGAGAATTCAGGCAACTTTGGTGCCCCTGTCAGGCTATAGGTAGGTGGCTGTGGCAAGAGTGAGCAAAAACCCAGGCTGCTTACAACTGCCCCAGGCTGCCTTGGATTTGCATTAAGCTAGATCCCAGGCTGCTCCACCCACCTACCTGCCCATACACTGACATGGGTAGACCACAGCGCAAAAGAAATAACACGAAAAATAAAATGGAAGAAAATCCAGACAGATCACCCAGTCCAACAAGGATCACAACTAACCAAAACATAGAAGAGCGTTTAGGATTATAACATCAAGTGGGAGCAATGAACAATGCAACCCTGACCAAACTACGGCTACAACTGACAGGAAAGCAACAAAGGATAGATAATCAAATGGATGCTACCATCACTAAGCTAGAGCAATATGATAAGACACTGGAAGGAATTCAAAGAGATCTAAGACAGTAGAGGGAGGGTGAAAAAAAAAGAGGACCTTAAAAATCAGCTGGCCACACTAAATGAAAACATAAAGAAATGCAAGGATGATTTCCAAGAATTATCAAGAAAATCAGAAAATGAGACAAAAAGGGAGCTGGACAAAGCGATGGAAGTGATACATAGGAAAGTAGTAGAAAATGCAAACTTATTTGAACAAGTCCAAAACTCACTAGAGGCTCTCAAGAATAGAGTCAGCGAAGTGGAAGATAGAAATTCTGATCTGGAAGACAGGATGGAAGAAACTGTTCGAGAGTCCCAAAATTTCATTAAGTTCAAAAGTTCCTGTGAACAGAACATGAGAGAATTGTGGGATACACTTAAATGTCCTAATATCAGAATCATTGGAATACCAGAAGGAGAAGAATTTCAGACCAAAGGCATGGAGAACTTATTTAACACAATAATTGAAGAAAACTTCTCCCGTCTCTTAAAAGAAAGGCCAATCAAGATTCAAGAAGCAAACAGAAATCCTAACCGACTAGACCAAAGGAGAAACTCCCCAAGGCATATTATCATTAAGACTCTAAACATTGACACCAAGGAAAAAATCCTAAAAGCAGCTAGGGAAAAACAGCACACCACTTTCAAAGGAAACCCCATCAGAATTACTTCAGACTTCTCAATGGAAACCCTGAAAGCTAGAAGGGCCTGGAATGATACTCTCCAAACTCTAAGAAACTATGGCTTCCAACCCAAAATACTCTACCCGGCAACAGTCTCCCTTATAATAGATGGTAAAAGGAAAACTTTACATGACAAACTCAGCTTTACAATTATATGAACACAAAACCAAACCTACAGAAAGTACTCCAGGAAATTCTCCACAGAGAAGAAACAAATAACCAAACACAAATGCCTACAAGAAGCAGATCACAGCAACCAAACCCAGAGTAGATAGAAAAAAAAAATTAAATTCCATGGAAATGCCAACACACCTCTACCACCACAACATGACAGGGATCAAATCAAATCTCACAGTCATCACCCTAAACATTAATGGCCTTAATTCACCCATCAAGAGACACAGGCTAAGAGGGTGGATCAAAAAATTAGACCCCTCAATCTGCTGCCTTCAAGAAACCCACCTTACCATTAAAGACAGAAACCTCCTCAGGGTGAAAGGGTGGAATACAATATTCCAAGCAACTGGGAATAAGAAACAAGCAGGTGTAGCTATATTAATATCAGATAAAGTTGACCTCAAACCAAAAACAATCAAAAAAGACAAAGAAGGCTACTTCCTACTTGTAAAGGGAACAATCCATCAAGAGGATATTACAATCATTTAATGTCTATGCACCAAACACAGGGGCACTGAAGTTCATAAAACAAAACCTACTTGACAATAAAACAGAAATAACCACCAACACCATCATAGCTGGGGACTGTAACACACCATTATCAGTAATAGACAGATCATCCAAACAGAATGTCAAAAGGGAAGTAAGAGAGCTCAACAAAACCATAGAGCACTTAGACCTAACAGACATCTATAGAACTTTCCATCCCAAATCCACATTCTTCTCAGCAGCCCATGGAACATTCTCTAAAATAGACCATATACTGAGTCACAAAGATAGCCTCCACATATTTAGGAAAATCGGCATAATTCCCTGCATGATATCAGCTCATAATGCTATATTCCAAGAAATAAACAACAACAACAACAACAAAAAAAAACCCAACAAGAGCCCCAACAGCAACTGGAAACTGAATAGCACACTCTTAAACAATAAATGGATAGTGGATGAAATAAAAAATGAAATGGCAAAATTCCTGGTAGTGAATGACAATGAGAATACATCATATCAAAACTTGTGGGACACAATGTAGGCAGTTTCAGGGGAAAATTCATAGCACTCAATGCCTTCATGAAAAAGACAGAAAGATCCCAAATCAATAGCCTAACCATCCACCTAAAGGCATTGGAAAAACAAGAAAAATCCAACCCAAAGAGGTCCAGAAGGAAAGAAATAATTAAAATCAGAGCAGAAATTAATGAATTGGAAACCCAGGAAACAATTAAGGCAATTGACAAAACAAAGAGCTGGTTCTTTGAAAAAATAAACAAGATTGACAAACCTCTGGCCAATTTGATCAAGCAAAAAAAGGAGAGACTCCAAATTAACAAAATTCAAAATGAAGAAGGAGAGGTCACAACAGACATCAGTGAAATTGGCAGAATCATCAGGACTTATTTCAAAAACCTCTACTCCACAAAACTGGAAAATGTGGAGGAGATGGATAAATTCCTGGATTCATATCATCTACCTAAGCTAAACTCAGAGCAGATCAACCGCCTCAATGAACCCATCACGCTCATGGAGATTGAAAAAGTAATAAAAAACCTCCCAAAAAATAAGAGTCCAGGACCAGATGGATTCCCAGCCGAATTTTATCAAGCCTTCATGGAAGAACTCAAACCAATCTTCCTAAAACTGTGCCACACAATTGAAGAACAGGGAAAACTACCCAACTCCTTCTATGAAGCTAGTATCACCCTAATCCCAAAACCAGGCAGAGATGCCACAAGAAAAGAAAACTATCGGCCTATTTCCCTAATGAACATAGACGCAAAGATCCTCAACAAAATTCTCGCAAACCGAATCCAACAACACATCAAAAGCATTATCCACCTTGACCAAGTGGGATTTATCCCAGGAACACAAGGGTGGTTCAACATATGAAAATCTGTCAATGTAATACACCACATAAACAAGCTTGAACATAAAAATCACATGATCATTTCGATGGATGCAGAAAAGGCCTTTGACAAGATACAACATCACTTCATGATCAAAACATTGGAGAGAATCGGCATTTCCAGTTCATATCTTAGTATAATAAAGGCAATATACAAAGCTCCAAAGGCCCAAATAATACTTACTGGAGAGAGACTGGAGGAATTCCCATTGAGATCACGAACAAGACAGGGATGTCCTCTCTCACCTCTGCTTTTCAATATAGTTCTGGAAGTCCTTGCCCAAGCAATAAGGCAGGAGAAGGACATAAAAGGCATACAATTTGGAGAGGAAGAAGTTAAGTTAGCTCTATTCCCTGATGACATGATTGTATATGTAAGAGACCCGAGACACTCCATCCCAAAACTCCTGAAGGTGATTAACTCCTATAGCAAAGTAGCAGGATACAAAATCAATGCACAAAAATCGGAATCATTTCTGTATGCAAATGACAAAGACACAGAAAAAGAAATAAAGTACATAGTCCCATTTTCAATAGCAACAAATAAATAAAATACCTTGGAATAATGTTAACCAAGGAAGTAAAAGATCTATACAATGAAAATATAAAAACTCTCAAAAAAGAAATTGAGGAGGACTTGAAACGATGGAAAGACCTCCCATGCTCCTGGATAGGCAGAATTAACATTGTGAAGATGACAATCCTACCAAAGGCAATATATAGATTTAACGCAATTCCAATTAAAATCCCTACAGTGTTCTTCACAGACATAGAAAAAATGATCTCAAATTTCATATGGAAAGGCAGAAGGCCTCGCATATCCAAACATATCCTCAGCAAAAGAAATACGTCTGGTGGCATCACCATACCTGATATAAAGTTATACTACAAAGCCATAGTAATACAAACAGCCTGGTACTGGCATAAAAACAGGAGTATAGACCAATGGAATAAACTCTAGGACCCGAATTTTGGGCCAAGCAACTATAGCTACTTCATATTCGACAAAGGCCCAAACAATATAGACTGGAAAAAAAGATAGCATCTTCAACAAATGGTGCTGGACAAACCGGATAATCACATACAGGAAACTAAAACTTGATCCACACATTTCACCATGCACAACACTCAAATCCAAATGGATCAAAGACCTCAACATAAGACCAGAAACTCGAAAACTACTGGAAGAAAATTTAGGAAGTACTTTCCATGATATAGGAATGGAAAAAGACTTCCTGAATAAAACCCCAGTGGCTCAAGTTCTAAAACAGTCACTCAACCATTGGGATCATATGAAGCTGAAGAGTTTCTTTACAGACAAGCATATAATAAGCAAAGCCAATAGAATATCCACAAAATGGGAGAAAATATTTGCAGGTTATCCAACTGATACAGGCCTTTTCTCTAATATTTACAAAGAACTCAAAAGTCTAAACAATAAGGAGACACATACCCCACTCACAAAATGGGGCACAGAGTTAAACAGGCAATTCATAGAGGAAGAGATACAAATGGCAAACACACACCTAAGAAAATGTTCATCATCCCTAATCATAAGAGAAATGCAAATTAAAACAACTATGAGATTCCACCTTACCCAATAAGGAGAGGCAACATCAAAAGGTCAAATGAAAATAATTATGGCGAGGATGCGGAGAAGCAGGGACACTCTTCACTGTTGGTGGGAATGCAGGATGGTGTTAGCTGAGTGTCGACAAAAATGTTTCCCTATCAAACGTAACAGTGAACTCATAGAAGCATTAACTGAATGTGTTAAGAATATTTCGCTATGACAGCTATAATTGAAAACAATGTTCTACAAGGTGAGGATCTGAAAAGAACATTTTCCGAGTGGACCAAACAGAGACTTATTTTTCTTTCATCTGACTGTCACCATAGAAAGCTTTCCTTTGTATCCTCACAGGGAGTTCAAAGATCCATTACCTGCATGGCTTTTAAGAACATATAAGGTGAGTATCCTCAAGAAAGCTGAGTGTCCAAAAGGTTAACGTTCCCTTTATAATCTGCAGTGAATTCAAAGAACCATTATCTCCAGGTGTGTTGAGAACAATTCGCGTTGAAAACTAACAGGGAATTGAAATTGTATAAGATATGTGTCTAAAAATTACATTCCTCATTCATAACTAACAGAGAATTTTCTTTTGTACAAGCTGAGTGTCCAGAAAGAATGTTTTCCATTGTAACATAACAGAGAATTCACACAACTTTAAACTTATAGTGCGTTAAGAACGTTTCCTGTTAAAAACTAACATTGAGGTTAACTTTACTTAAGCGGAGTTTCTAAAAAGAACATTTCCCATGTGGTACTAGCAGAGAGTTCACGGTTTCCTAAGGTGAGTGTTTACAAACAACTTTTCCCATTGTAAAGTAACAGTGAATTCAAAGAACCAATAGCTGAAAGTGTGTGAGGAACACTTCCTTTTGGAAACTAACATGGAACTCACAGTTCTACAAGACGAGGGTGAAAAAAGAACATTTCACATGTGGAACGAACAGAGATTCATTTTGTGTCAGCTGAGTTTCGACAAAAATATTTCCCTATCAAACCTAACAGTGAATTCATAGAAGCATTAACTGAATCTGTTAAGAATATTTCGCTATGACAGCTATAATTGAAAACAATGTTCTAAAAGGTGAGGATCTGAAAAGAACGTTTTCCGAGTGGACCAAACAGAGACTTACTTTTCTATCATCTGAGTGTCACCATAGAAAGTTTTCATGTGTATCCTCACAGGGAGTTCAAAGATCCATTACCTGCAAGGATTTTTAGAACATATAAGGTGAGTATCCTCAAGAAAGTCTCCCTTTGTCACCTAAGAGTGAATTCAGAGAAGCATTAGCTGCATGTGTGTTCAGAAAAGCTCCATTGGAAAACTAACGTGGAATTCAAAGATCTATAAGATGAGATTCGAAAGGGAAGTTATCCCGTGAGGGACTCACAGACAAATCAATTTGTATAAGCTAGTGTCCACATAGAAACGTTCCCTTTATAATCTACAGTGAATTCAAAGAACCATTAGCTCCACGGGTGTTAAGAACAATTCGCGTTGAAAACTAACAGGGAATTAAATGGTATAAGATATGTGTCTAAAAAGTACATTTCTCATTCATAACTAACAGAGAATTTTCGTTTGTAGAAGCTGAGTGTACAGAAAGACTGTTTTCCATTGTAACATAACAGAGATTTCACACAAATGTAAACTTGTAGTGCCTTAAATAGGTTTCCTGTTAAAAACTAATATTGAGGTTAACTTTCCTTAAATGGAGTTTCTAAAAAGAACATTTCCCATGTGGTACTAGAACAGAGTTCACGGTTTCCTAAGGTGAGTGTTTACAAACAACTTTTCCCATTGTAAAGTAACAGTGAATTCAAAGAACCAATAGCTGAAAGTGTGTGAGGAACACTTCCTTTTGAAAACTAACATGGAACTCACAGTTCTACAAGACGAGGGTGAAAAAAGAACATTTCACATGTGGAACGAACAGAGATTCATTTTGTGTCAGCTGAGTGTCCACAAAAATGTTTCCCTATCATACCTAACAGTGAATTCATAGAAGGATTAACTGAACGTGTTAATAATATTTCGCTATGACAGCTATAATTGAAAACAATATTTTACAAGGTGAGAATCTGAAAAGAACATTTTCCGAGTGGACCAAACAGAGACTTATTTTTCATTCATCTGAGTGTCACCATAGAAAGTTTCTCTTTGTAACCTCACAGGGAGTTCAAAGATCCATTTGCTGCATGGTTTTAAGAACATATCAGGTGAGTATCCTCAAGACAGTCTCCCTTTGTCACCTAAGAATGAATTCAGAGAAGCATTAGCTGCACGTGTGTTCAGAACAGCTCCATTGGAAAACTAACATGGAATTCAAAGATCTACAAGAGGAGATTCGAAAGGGAAGATATCCCGTGAGGGTCTCACAGACAACTCAATTTGTATAAGCTGAGGGTCCACATGGAAACAATCCCTTTATAATTTATAGTGAATTCAAAGAACCATTAGCTCCATGCGTGTTAAGAACAATTCACGTTGAAAACTAACAGGGAATTCAAATTGTATAAAATATGTGTCTAAAAAGCACATTTCTCATTCATAACTAACGGAGAATTTTCTTTTGTACAAGCTGTGTGTCCAGAAAGAATGTTTTCCATTGTAACATAACAGAGAATTCACGCAACTGTAAACTTAGAGTGTGTTAAGAACATTTCCTGTTAAAAACGAACATTGAGGTTAACTTTAATTAAGCAGAGTTTATATAAAGAACATTTCCCATGTGGTACTAGCAGACAGTTCATGGTTTTGTAAGGTGAGTGTTTACAAACATCGTTTCCCATTGTAAAGTAATAGTGAATTCAAAGAACCAATAGCTGAAAGTGTGTCAAGAACATTTCTTTTGAAAACTAACATGGAACTCACAGTTCTACAACGAGGGTGAAAAAAGAACATTTCACGTGTGGAACGAACAGAGATTCATTTTGTGTCAGCTGAGTGTCCACAAAAATGTTTCCCTATCAAACGTAACAGTGAATTCATAGAAGCATTAACTGAATGTGTTAAGAATATTTCACTATGACAGCTATAATTGAAAACAATGTTCTACAAGTTGAGGGTCTCAAAAGAACAATTTCTGAGTGGACCAAACAGAGAACTCACTTTTCTTCCAGCTGAGTATCCCCATAAAAAGGTTCACTTTGTAACCTCACAAGGAGTTCAAACATCCATTAGCTGCATGGCTTTTAAGAACATATAAGGTGAGGATCCCCAAGAAAATCTCCCTTTGTCACCTAAGAGTGAATTCAGAGAAGCATTAGCTGCATGTGTTCAGAACAGGTCCATGGCAAAACTAACATGGAATTCGAAGATGTATAAGATGAGATTCTAAATAGAAGATATCCCGTGAGGAACTCAGAGACAACTCAATTTGTATAAGCGGAGTGTCGACATGGAAACGTTCCCTGTATAATTTATAGTGAATTCAAAGAACCATTAGCTCCATTTGTGTTAAGAACAAATCACGTTGAAAACTAAAAGGGAATTCAAATTGTATAAGATATGTGTCAATAGGTACATTTCTCATTCATAACTAACAGATAATTTTCTTTGTAGAAGCTGAGTGTCCAGAAAGACTGTTTTCCATTGTAACATAACAGAGAATTCACACAACTGTAAACTTGTAGTGCATTAAATAGGTTTCCTGTTAAAAACTAACATTGAGGTTAACTTTCCTTAAACGGAGTTTCTGAAAAGAACATTTCCCATGTGGTACTAGCAGAGAGTTCATGGTTTTCTAAGGTGAGTGTTTACAAACAACGTGTCCCATTGTAAAGTAACAGTGAATTCAAGAACCAATAGCTGAAAGTGTGTGAAGAACACTTCCTTTTGAAAACTAACATGGAATTCACAGTTCTACAAGACGAGGGTCAAAAAGAACATTTCACATGTGGAACGAACAGAGATTCATTTTGTGTCAGCTGAGTGTCCACAAAAAAGTTTCCCTATCAAACGTAACAGTGAATTCATAGAAGCATTAACTGAATGTGTTAAGAATATTTCGCTATGACAGCTATAATTGAAAACAATGTTCTACAAGGTGAGGATCTGAAAAGAACATTTCCCGAGTGGACCAAACAGAGACTTCCTTTTCTTTCATCTGAGTGTCACCATAGAAAGTTTTCCTTTGTAAACTCACAGGAAGTTCAAAGACCCATTAGCTGCATGGCTTTTAAGAACATATAAGGTGAGTATCCTCAAGAAAGTCTCCCTTTGTCACCTAAGAGTGAATTCAGAGAAGCATTAGCTGCATGTGTGTTCAGAACAGCTCCATTGGAAAACTAACGTGGAATTCAAAGATCTATAAGATGAGATTCGAAAGGGAAGATATCCCGTGAGGGACTCACAGACAACTCAACTTGTATAGCTGAGTGTCCACATGGAAACGTTCCCTTTATAATCTACAGTGAATTCAAAGACCCATTATCTCCATTTGTGTTGAGAACAATTCGCATGAAAACTAACAGGGAATTCAAATTGTATAAAATATGTGTCAAAAAGTACATTTCTCATTCATAACTAACAGAGAATTTTCTTTTGGACAAGCTGAGTGTCCAGAAAGAATGTTTTCCATTGTAACATAACAGAGAATTCAGACAACACTAAACTTACAGTGCATTAAGAACGTCTCACGTTAAACACTAACATTGTGGTTAACTTTCCTTAAGCAGAGTTTCTAGAAAGAACATTTCCCATGTGGTACTAGCAGACAGTTCACGGTTTTTTACGGTGAGTGTTTACAAACAACGTTTGCCATTTTAAAGTAACAGGGAATTCAGAGAACCAATAGCTGAAAGTGTGTTAAGAACTTTTCCTTTTGAAAACAAACATGGAACCCACAGTTCTACAAGACGAGGGTCAAAACAGAACATTTCACGTGTGGAACGAACAGAGATTCATTTTGTGTCAGTTTAGTGTCCACAAAAATATTTCCGTATCAATCCTAACAGTGAATTCATAGAAGCAATAACTGAATGTGTTAAGAATATTTCGCTATGACAGCTATAATTGAAAACAATGTTCCACAAGGTGAGTATCTCAAAAGAACATTTTCCGAGTGGACCAAACAGAGAACTCACTTTTCTTTCAGCTCAGTGTCCCCATAGAAAGTTTCCCTTTGTAACCTCACAGGGAGTTCAAACATCCATTAGCTGCATGGCTTTTAAGAACATATAATGTGAGTATCCTCAAGAAAGTCTCCCTTTGTCACCTAAGAGTGAATTCAGAGAAGCATTAGCTGCACATGTGTTCAGAACAGCTCCATTGGAAAACTAACATGGAATTCAAAGATCTATAAGATGAGATTCTAAAGAGAAGATATCCCGTGAGGAACTCACAGACAACTCAATTTGTATAAGCTGAGTGTCCACATGGAAACATTCCCTTTATAATTTATAGTGAATTCAAAGAACCATTAGCTCCATTTGTGTTAAGAACAAATCACGTTGAAAACTAACAGGCAATTCAAATTGTATAAGATATGTGTCTAAAAAGTACATTTCTCATTCATAACTAACTGAGAATTTTCTTTTGTAGAAGCTGAGTGTCCAGAAAGCATGTTTTCCATTGTAACATAACAGAGAATTCACACAACGGTAAACTTATAGTGCATTAAGAACGATTCCTTTTAAAAACTAACATTGAGTTTAACTTTCCATAATCGGAGATTCTAAAAAGAACATTTCCCATGTGGTACTTGCAGAGAGTTCAAGGTTTCCTAAGGTGAGTGTTTACAAACGTTTCCCATTTTATGCTAACAGTGAATGCAAAGAACCAATAGCTGCAAGTGTGTGAAGAACACTTCCTTTTGAAAACTAACATGGAACTCACAGTTCTAGAAGACGAGGGTAAAAAAATAACATTTCACATGTGGAACAAACAGAGATTCATTTTGTGTCGGCTGAGTGTCCACAAAAAAATTTCCTTATCAAACATAACAGTGAATTCATAGAAGCATTAACTGAACGTGTTAAGAATATTTCGCTAAGACAGCTAAAATGGAAAACAACATTCTACACGGTGAGGGTCTCAAAGGAACATTTTCTGAGTGGACCAATGAGAGAACACACTTTTCTTTCAGCTGAGTGTCCCCATAGAAAGTTTCCTTTTGTAACCTCACAGGGGGTTTAAAATCCATTACTGCATGGGTGTTAAGAACATATAAGGTGAGTATTCTCAAGAAAGTCACTCTTTGTCCCCTAAGAGTTAATTCAGAGAAGTATTAGCTGCATGTGTGTTCATAACAGCTCCACTGGAAAACTAACATGGAATTCAAAGATCCATAAGATGAGATTCTAAAGAGAAGATATCCCATGAGGAACTCACAGACAAATAAATTTGTATAAGCTAGTGTCCACATAGAAACGTTCCCTTTGTAATCTACAGTGAATTCAAAGAACCATTATCTCCAGGGGTGTTAAGAACAATTCGCGTAGAAAACTAACTGGGAATTAAAATTGTATAAGATATGTGTCTAAAAAGGACATTCCTCATTCATAACTAACCGAGAATTTTCTTTTGTACAAGCTGAGTGTCCAGAAAGAATGTTTTCCATTGTAACATAACAGAGAATTCACACAACTTTAAACTTATAGTGAGTTAAGAACGTTTCCTGTTAAAAACTAACATTGAGGTTAACTTTACTTAAGCGGAGTTTCTAAAAAGAACATTTCCCATGTGGTACTAGCAGAGAGTTCACGGTTTCCTAAGGAGAGTGTTTACAAACAACTTCCCATTGTAAAGTAATAGTGAATTCAAAGAACCAATAGCTGAGTGTGTGTTAAGAACATTTCCTTTGACAACTAAGATGGAACTCACAGTTCTACAAGACGAGGGTCTATAAAGAACATTTCACTTGTGGAACGAACAGAGATTCATTTTGTGTTGGCTTTGTGTCCACAAAAATGTTTCCCTATCAAACCTAACAGTGAATTCATAGAAGCATTAACTGAATGTGTTAAGAATATTTCGCTATGACAGTTAAAATGGAAAACAATGTTCTACAAGGTGAGGGTCTCAAAAGAACATTTTATGAGTGGACCAAACCGACAACTCATTTTTCGTTCAGCTGAGTGTCCCCATAGAAAGTTTCCTTTTGTAACCTCACAGGGAGTTCAAACATCCATTAGCTGCATGGCTTTTAAGAACATATAAGGTGAGGATCCTAAAGAAAGTCTCCCTTTGTCACCTAAGAGTGAATTCAGAGAAGCATTAGCTGCATGTGTGTTCATAACAGCTCCATTGGAAAACTAACATGGAATTCAAAGATCTATAAGATGAGATACAAAAGAGAAGATATCCTGTGAGGAACTCACAGAAAACTCAATTTGTATAAGCTGAGTGTCCACATGGAAACGTTCCATTTATACTTTATTGTGAATTCAAAGAATCATTAGCTCCATGTGTATTAAGAACAATTCGTGTTGAAAACTAGCAGGGAATTCAAATTGTATAAGATATGCGTCTAAAAAGCACATTTCTCATTCATAACTAACGGGGAATTTTCTTTTGTACAAGCTGAGTGTCCAGAAAGACTGTTTTCCATTGTAACATAACAGAGAATTCACACAACTGTAAACTTAGAGTGTGTTAAGAACGTTTCCTGTTAAAAACGAAAATTGAGGTTAACTTTAATTAAGCAGAGTTTATATAAAGAACATTTCCCATATGGTACTAGGAGACAGTTCACGGTTTTCTAACGTGAGTGTTTACAAACATCGTTTCCCATTGTAAAGTAAAAGTGAATTCAAGGAACCAATAGCTGAAAGTGTGAAGAACATTTCCTTTTGAAAAGTAACATGGAACTCACAGTTCTACAAGACGAGGGTGAAAAAAGAACATTTCACATCTGGAATGAACAGAGATTCATTTTTTGTCAGCTGAGTGTCCACAACAATGTTTCCCTATTAAACCTAACAGTGAATTCATAGAAGCATTAACTGAATCTGTTAAGGATATTTCGCTATGACAGCTATAATTGAAAACAATGTTCTACAAGGTGAGGATCTGAAAAGAACATTTTCCGAGTGCACCAAACAGAGACTTACTTTTGTTTCCTCTGAGTGTCACCATAGAAAATTTCCCTTTGTAACCTCACAGGGAGTTCAAAGATCCATTAGCTGCATGGCTTTTAAGAACATATAAGGTGAGTATCCTCAAAAATCTCCCTTTGTCACCTAAAAGTGAATTCAGAGAATCATTAGCTTCATGTGTGTTCAGAACAGCTCCAGTGGAAAACTAACATGGAATTCAAGTTCTATATGATGAGATTCTAAAGAGAAGATATCCCGTGAGGATCTCACAGACAACTCAACTTGTATAAGGTGAGTGTCCACATGGAAACATCCCCTTCATAATCTACAGTGAATTCAAAGTTCCATTAGCTCCATGTGTGTTAAAAATAATTCGCGTTGAAAACTACCAGGGAATTCAAATTGTATAAGATATGTGTCTAAAAAGTACATTTCTCATTCATAACTAACAGAGAATTTTCTTTTGTACTAGCTGGGTGTCCAGAAAGAATGTTGTCCATTGTAATATAACAGAGAATTCAGACAACTGTAAACTTATATTGCGTTACGAAGATTTCCTGTTAAAAACGAACGTTGAGGTTAACTTTCCTTAAGCGGAGTTTCTATGAAGAATATTTCCCATGTGGTACTAGCAGACAGTGCAAAGTTTTCTAAGGTGAGTGTTTACAAACAACGTTTCCCATTGTAAAGTAACAGTGAATTCAAAGAACCAATAGCTGAAAATGTGTGAAGAACATTTCCTTTTGAAAACTAACATGG
Source organism: Jaculus jaculus (assembly GCF_020740685.1). NCBI lineage: Eukaryota > Metazoa > Chordata > Mammalia > Rodentia > Dipodidae > Jaculus > Jaculus jaculus. Next base: position 80,122,601 of record NC_059109.1, on the reverse strand, counting down.
AACTCACAGTTCTACAAGACGAGGGACAAAAAAGAACATTTCACGTGTGGAACAAACACATTTCATTTTGTTTCGGATGAGTATCGACAAAAATGTTTCCCTATCAAACCTAACAGTGAATTCATAGAAGCATTAACTGAATGTGTTAAGAATATTTCGCTATGACAGTTAAAATGGAAAACAATGTTCTACAGGTGAGGTTCTCAAAAGCACATTTTCCGAGTGGACCAAACAGATAACTCACTTTTCTTTCACCTGAGTATCCCCATAGAAAGTTTCCCTTTGTAACCTCACAGGGAGTTCGATGATCCATTAGCTGCATGTGTGTTATGAACATATAAGGTGAGTATCCTCAAGAAAGTCTCCCTTTGTCACCTAAGAGCAAATTCAGAGAAGCATTAGCTGCATGTATCTTCAGTACAGCTCCATTGGAAAACTAACATGGAATTCAAAGATCTATAAGATGAGATTCTAAAGAGAAGATATCCCGTGAGGAACTCACAGACAACTCAATTTGTATAAGCTGATGTCTATATGGAAACATTCCCTTTATAATCTACAGTGAATTCTAAGAACCATTAGCTCCATGTGTGTTAAGAACAATTTGCATTGAAAAGTAACCAGGTATTCAAATTGTAAAAGATATGTGTCTAAAAAGTACATTTCTCATTCATAACGAACAGAGAATTTTCTTTTGTACAAGCTGAGTGTCCAGAAAGAATGTTTTCCATTGTAACGTAACAGAGAATTCACTCAACTGTAAACTTATAGTGCGTTAAGAACATTTCCTGTTAAAATCTTACATTGAGGTTAACTTTACTTAAGCGGAGTTTCTAAAAAGAACATTTCCCTTGTGGTACTAGCAGACAGTTCACCCTTTTCTAAGGTGAGGGTTTACAAACAACATTTCCCATTATGAAGTAACAGTGAATTCAAGAACGAATAGTTGAAAGTGTGTTAAGAACATTTCCTTTTGAAAACTAACATGGAACTCCCAGTACTACAAGACAAGGGTCAAAAAGAACATTTCACATGTGGAACAACAGAAATTCATTTTGTGTCAGCTGAGTGTCCACTAAAATGTATCCCTATCGAACCTAACAGTGAATTCATAGAAGCATTAACTGAATGTGTTAAGAATATTTCTCTATGAGAGCTAAAATTGAAAACAATGTTCTACAAGGTGAGGGTTTCAAAAGAACATTTTCCGAGTGGACCTAACAGAGAGCTCACTTTTCTTTCAGCTGAGTGTCCACATAGAACGTTTCCCTTTGTAACCTCACAGGGAGTTCAAATATCCATTCGCTGCATGGATGTTAAGAACATATAAGGTGAGAATCCTCAAGAAATTCTCCCATAGTCACCTAAGAGTGAATTCAGAGAAGCTTTAGCTGCATGTGTTTTAAGAACATCTCCATTGGAAAACCAACATGGAATTCAAAGATGTATAAGATGAAATTCTAAAGAGAAGATATCTGGTGAAGAACTCACAGGGAATTCAATTTGTATAAGGTGAGTGTCCACATGGAAATGTTTCCTTTATTATCTACAGTGAATTCAAAGAACCATTAGCTCCATGTGTGTTAAGAACAATTCGTGTTGAAAACTAACTGCGAATTCAAGCTGTATAAGATATATGTCTAAAAAGCACATTTCTCATTCATAACTAACCGAGAATTTTCTTTTGTAAAAGCTGAGTGTCCAGAAAGAATGTTATACATTGTTACATAACAAAAAATTCACACAACTGTTAACGTATAGTGCGTTAAGAAGGTTTCCTGTTAAAAACTAACATTGAGATTAACTTTCCTTAAGCGGAGATTCTAAAAAGAATATTTCCCATGTGGTACTAGCAGACATTTCAATGTATTCTAAGGTGAGTGTTTACAAACTTCGTTTCCCAGTGTAAAGTAATAGTGAATTCAAAGCAGCAATCCCTGAAAGTGTGTTAAGAACATTTCTTTTGAAAACTAACCTGGAACTCACAGTTCTTCAAGATGAGGGTCAGAAAAGAATATTTCACATGTGGAACGAACAGAGATTCATTTAGTGTCGGCTGAGTGTCCACAAAAATGTTTCCCTATCAAACCTAACGGTGAATTCATGAAAGCATTAACTTAAAGTGTTAAGAATATTTCACTACGACACCTAAAATGGAAAACAATATTCTACAATATGAGGGTCTCAAAAGAACATTTTCTGAATGGACCAAACAGAGAACTCACTTTTCTTTCAGCTGAGTGTCCCCATAGAATGTTTCCCTCTGTAACCTCACAGGGAGCTCAAAGATCCATTAGCTGCATGGGTTTTAAGAACATATAAGGTGAGTATCCTCAAGGAAGTCTCCCTTTGTCACCCAAGTGTGAATTCAGAGAATCATTAGCTGCATGTGTGTCAGAACAGCTCCACTGGAAAACTAACATGGAATACAAAGATCTATAAGATGAGATTCTATATAGAAGATATCCTGTGAGGAACTCACAGAGACCTAAATTTGTATAAGCTGAATGTCCACATGGAAACGTTCCCTTAAAATCTTCAGTGAATTCAAAGAACATTTAGCTCCATGTGTGTTAAGAACAATTCGCGTTGAAAACTAACAGGGAATTCAAATTGTATAAGATATGTGTCTAAAAAGTACTTTTCTCTTTCATAAATAACAGAGAATTTTTTTGTACAAGCTGAGTGTCCAGAAAGAATGTTTCCATTGTAACATAACAGAGAATTCACAGAACAGTAAAATTATAGTGCTTTAAGAATGTATCCTGTTAAAAACTAACATTGAGGTTAACATTCCTTAAGCCGAATTTCTAAAAAGAATATTTCCCATGTGGTACTAGCAGACAGTCCACGGTTTTCTAAGGTGAGTGTTTACAAACAACGTTTCCCATTGTAAAGTAACAGTGAATTCAAAGAACCAATAGCTGAACGTGTGTCAAGAACATTTCCTTTTGAAAACTAAGATGGAACTCACAGTTCTACAAGACGATGGTCAAAAAAGAATATTTCACGTGTTGAACTAACAGAGATTCATTTTGTGTCAGATGACTGTCCACAAAAATGTTTCCCTATCAAACCTAACAGTGAATTCATAGAAGCATTAACTGAATGTGTTAAGAATATTTCGCTATGACAGCTAACATGGAAAACAATGTTCTACAAGGTGAGGGGCTCAAAGAACATTTTCCGAGTGGACTAAACAGAGAACTCACATTTCTTTCACCTGAGTGTCCCCATAGAAAGTTTCCCTTTGTAACCTCACAGGGAGTTCAAAGACCCACTAGCTGCATTGGTTTTAAGAACATATAACGTGAGTATCCTCAAGAAAGTCTCCCTTTGTACCAGGAGTGAATTCATAGAAGCTTTAACTGAATGTGTTGAGAAAATTTCGCTATGACAGCTAAAATGGAAAACAATGTTCCAAAAGGTGAGTGTCTCAAAAGAACATTTTCCAAGTGGATCAAACAGGGAACTCACTTTTCATTCAGCTGAGTGTCCCCATTGAAAATTTCCCCCTTCTAGCTCAATTAGCTTCATGGGTGTTAAGAACATATAAGGTGAGTATCCTCAAGAAAGTCTCCCTTTGTCACCCAAGTGTGAATTCAGAGAATCATTAGCTGCATGTGTGTCAGAACAGCTCCACTGGAAAACAAACATGGGATTCAAAGACATCTATAAGATGAGATTCTAAAGAGAAGATATCCTGTGAGGAACTCACAGACAACTCAATTTGTATAAGCTGAGTGTCCATATGGAAACATTCCCTCTATAATTTATAGTGAATTCAAAGAACCATTAGCTAGATGTGTGTTAAGAACAATTTGTGTTGGAAAATAACAGGGAATTCAAATTGTATAAGATATGTGTCTAAATAGTACATTTCTCATTCATAACGAACAGAAAATTTTCTTTTGTGCAAGCTGAGTGTCCAGAAAGAATGTTTTCCATTGTAACATAATAGAGAATTCACAAAACTGTAACCTTATAGTGCGTTAAGAACATTTCCTGTTAAAAACTAACATTCAGGTTAACTTTCCTGAAAGTGTATTAAAGTTTATTAAGAATATTTCTTTTGAGCTCCTAGCTGCCCCCATCCATGCACGCCCTGCGCCCCCACCCCCATGCACCCTGAGCCCCGTGTGCCCGGAAGTGCTCCATGCCCCCCCGCATCCCGCCCTGGCGCCTCCTGCCCCCCACCCGGCACGTCCCTCGTCCGCTCACCCCAAGCGTCCGAGCGAGCCCTTGTGTGCCCAGGCATGCCCCGCGCCCCCTGTGCCCCACTCCCATTCGTCCTGCGCCCCGACGTGCCTCAGCGTACCGCACCACCCATCCACCCCGCGCCTCCCGTGCGACCACCGCAACCACCCATCATCCCCGCCCCCCAGCGTCCAGAGCACCCCGCAGCGTCCCTTGGCATCCCGCACCCCGGTGTGCCCCGTGCCCCCTCACCCCATGCGCACCCTGCGCACCACCGCGCACCACGCGCACCCCCAACGTGCCTGCGATCCTTGCCCCCCATGCCACCCGCACGCTTCCCTGTGCACCCCGCGACCCCCTGGTGCCCCACACCCCCTGCGCCCCGCACACCCCTTCTGCATGCCCACGCCCCGGCCCCTACAGCGCAACTCTCGCCCCCTAACTGATCTGAGTGCCCCACGCCACCTGCCCCTCCAGTGCACCCCACCCCACACCACCTGAGCCCTGCCACCTCCCGCACACCCCACCCTGATTGCCCGGTGCCCCGGTGCACCAGGCACCCCCCGCCACGTGACCCACTCGCTCCATACACACCATCGCACCCCGCGCCCCCTTCCACCCAACCTCCCATGCACCCTCCACACAACCCGCATGGCTGTGCTCTGATTGGGCACCCATCAGTCACGCCTGCCAGCCTGCTGCACTGAAGCTGAGACCTCCTACCTTGCCCTTGTTCGCTGATCCTGTGAATAGACCAGCCACATGGTGCTCAGTTCGCAGGCCTGTGGGGGCCACCCCTGCCGTCAATAGGTGGCTGCCAGATCCCCTGCTGCTGTGCTCACATCACTTGCTGCCGGTCAGCTTCTGCTGTGTCCTGATTCCGTACCCACATCATCTGCCTCTGCACTACAATTGCACGTGCAGCGGGCCCAGCCCCATAGCAAGAGCCACGTAAGTCCACACTGAGTCACTAGCGCCAGTGCAGGTGCCATCCCCTACCTGTACATCGCCACCCATCCCCCACTCCCCTGAGGCGGAAGAGCACAGACTGTTTACAGACCCCAGTGTACCCAGCCAGAATCTAGGCACCTTCAGGATTTGCTACCTCAGTCCCCTTTCAAGCTCAAAGGCAGGCAGCTTAGGTGCATTACTGGGTGAGAATTCAGGCAACTTTGGTGCCCCTGTCAGGCTATAGGTAGGTGGCTGTGGCAAGAGTGAGCAAAAACCCAGGCTGCTTACAACTGCCCCAGGCTGCCTTGGATTCGCATTAAGCTAGATCCCAGGCTGCTCCACCCACCTACCTGCCCATACACTGACATGGGTAGACCACAGCGCAAAAGAAATAACACGAAAAATAAAATGGAAGAAAATCCAGACAGATCACCCAGTCCAACAAGGATCACAACTAACCAAAACATAGAAGAGTGCTTAGGATTATAACATCAAGTGGGAGCAATGAACAATGCAACCCTGACCAAACTACGGCTAGAACTGACAGGAAAGCTATAAAGGATAGATAATCGTATGGATGCGACCATCACTAAGCTAGAGCAATATGATAAGACAGTGGAAGGAATTCAAAGAGAGCTAAGACAGTTGAGGGAGGGTGAAAAAAAAGAGGACCTTAAAAACCAGCTGGCCACACTAAATGAATACATAAAGAAATGCAAGGAGGATTTCCAAGAATCATCAAGAAAATCAGAAAATGAGACAAAAGGGAGCTGGACAAAGCGATGGAAGTGATACATAGGATAGTAGTAGAAAATGCAAACTTATTTGAACAAGTCCAAAACTCACTAGAGGCTCTCAAGAACAGAGTCAGCGAAGTGGAAGATAGAAATTCTGATCTGGAAGACAGGATGGAAGAAACAGTTCGAAAGTCCAAAAATTTCAGTAAGTTCAAAAGTTCCTGTGAACAGAACATGAGAGAATTGTGGGATACACTTAAATGTCCTAATATCAGAATCGTTGGAATACCAGAAGGAGAAGAATTTCAGACCAAAGGCATGGAGAACTTATTTAACACAGTAATTGAAGAAAACTTCCCCAGTCTCTTAAAAGAAAGGCCCATCAAGATTCAAGAAGAAAACAGAAATCCTAACCGACTAGACCAAAGGAGAAACTCCCCAAGGCATATTATCATTAAGACTCTAAACATTGACACCAAGGAAAAAATCCTAAAAGCAGCTAGGGAAAATCAGCACACCACTTTCAAAGGAAACCCCATTAGAATTACTTTAGACTTCTCAATGGAAACCCTGAAAGCTAGAAGGGCCTGGAATGATACTCTCCAAACTCTAAGAAACTATGGCTTCCAACCCAAAATACTCTACCCGGCAACAGTCTCCCTTATAATAGATGGTAAAAGGAAAACTTTACATGACAAACTCAGCTTTACAATTATATGAACACAAAACCAAACCTACAGAAAGTACTCCAGGAAATTCTCCACAGAGAAGAAACAAATAACCAAACACAAATGCCTACAAGAAGCAGATCACAGCAACCAAACCCAGAGTAGATAGAAAAAAAAAATTAAATTCCATGGAAATGCCAACACACCTCTACCACCACAACATGACAGGGATCAAATCAAATCTCACAGTCATCACCCTAAACATTAATGGCCTTAATTCACCCATCAAGAGACACAGGCTAAGAGGGTGGATCAAAAAATTAGACCCCTCAATCTGCTGCCTTCAAGAAACCCACCTTACCATTAAAGACAGAAACCTCCTCAGGGTGAAAGGGTGGAATACAATATTCCAAGCAACTGGGAATAAGAAACAAGCAGGTGTAGCTATATTAATATCAGATAAAGTTGACCTCAAACCAAAAACAATCAAAAAAGACAAAGAAGGCTACTTCCTACTTGTAAAGGGAACAATCCATCAAGAGGATATTACAATCATTTAATGTCTATGCACCAAACACAGGGGCACTGAAGTTCATAAAACAAAACCTACTTGACAATAAAACAGAAATAACCACCAACACCATCATAGCTGGGGACTGTAACACACCATTATCAGTAATAGACAGATCATCCAAACAGAATGTCAAAAGGGAAGTAAGAGAGCTCAACAAAACCATAGAGCACTTAGACCTAACAGACATCTATAGAACTTTCCATCCCAAATCCACATTCTTCTCAGCAGCCCATGGAACATTCTCTAAAATAGACCATATACTGAGTCACAAAGATAGCCTCCACATATTTAGGAAAATCGGCATAATTCCCTGCATGATATCAGCTCATAATGCTATATTCCAAGAAATAAACAACAACAACAACAAAAAAAAAAACCCAACAAGAGCCCCAACAGCAACTGGAAACTGAATAGCACACTCTTAAACAATAAATGGATAGTGGATGAAATAAAAAATGAAATGGCAAAATTCCTGGTAGTGAATGACAATGAGAATACATCATATCAAAACTTGTGGGACACAATGTAGGCAGTTTCAGGGGAAAATTCATAGCACTCAATGCCTTCATGAAAAAGACAGAAAGATCCCAAATCAATAGCCTAACCATCCACCTAAAGGCATTGGAAAAACAAGAAAAATCCAACCCAAAGAGCTCCAGAAGGAAAGAAATAATTAAAATCAGAGCAGAAATTAATGAATTGGAAACCCAGGAAACAATTAAGGCAATTGACAAAACAAAGAGCTGGTTCTTTGAAAAAATAAACAAGATTGACAAACCTCTGGCCAATTTGATCAAGCAAAAAAAGGAGAGACTCCAAATTAACAAAATTCAAAATGAAGAAGGAGAGGTCACAACAGACATCAGTGAAATTGGCAGAATCATCAGGACTTATTTCAAAAACCTCTACTCCACAAAACTGGAAAATGTGGAGGAGATGGATAAATTCCTGGATTCATATCATCTACCTAAGCTAAACTCAGAGCAGATCAACCGCCTCAATGAACCCATCACGCTCATGGAGATTGAAAAAGTAATAAAAAACCTCCCAAAAAATAAGAGTCCAGGACCAGATGGATTCCCAGCCGAATTTTATCAAGCCTTCATGGAAGAACTCAAACCAATCTTCCTAAAACTGTGCCACACAATTGAAGAACAGGGAAAACTACCCAACTCCTTCTATGAAGCTAGTATCACCCTAATCCCAAAACCAGGCAGAGATGCCACAAGAAAAGAAAACTATCGGCCTATTTCCCTAATGAACATAGACGCAAAGATCCTCAACAAAATTCTCGCAAACCGAATCCAACAACACATCAAAAGCATTATCCACCTTGACCAAGTGGGATTTATCCCAGGAACACAAGGGTGGTTCAACATATGAAAATCTGTCAATGTAATACACCACATAAACAAGCTTGAACATAAAAATCACATGATCATTTCGATGGATGCAGAAAAGGCCTTTGACAAGATACAACATCACTTCATGATCAAAACATTGGAGAGAATCGGCATTTCCAGTTCATATCTTAGTATAATAAAGGCAATATACAAAGCTCCAAAGGCCCAAATAATACTTACTGGAGAGAGACTGGAGGAATTCCCATTGAGATCACGAACAAGACAGGGATGTCCTCTCTCACCTCTGCTTTTCAATATAGTTCTGGAAGTCCTTGCCCAAGCAATAAGGCAGGAGAAGGACATAAAAGGCATACAATTTGGAGAGGAAGAAGTTAAGTTAGCTCTATTCCCTGATGACATGATTGTATATGTAAGAGACCCGAGACACTCCATCCCAAAACTCCTGAAGGTGATTAACTCCTATAGCAAAGTAGCAGGATACAAAATCAATGCACAAAAATCGGAATCATTTCTGTATGCAAATGACAAAGACACAGAAAAAGAAATAAAGTACATAGTCCCATTTTCAATAGCAACAAATAAATAAAATACCTTGGAATAATGTTAACCAAGGAAGTAAAAGATCTATACAATGAAAATATAAAAACTCTCAAAAAAGAAATTGAGGAGGACTTGAAACGATGGAAAGACCTCCCATGCTCCTGGATAGGCAGAATTAACATTGTGAAGATGACAATCCTACCAAAGGCAATATATAGATTTAACGCAATTCCAATTAAAATCCCTACAGTGTTCTTCACAGACATAGAAAAAATGATCTCAAATTTCATATTGAAAGGCAGAAGGCCTCACATATCCAAACATATCCTCAGCATAAGAAATACCTCTGGTGGCATCACCACACCTGATATAACGTTATACTACAAAGCCATAGTAATAAAAACAGCATGGTACTGGCATCAAAACAGGAGTATAGACCAATGGAATAGACTTGAGGACCCGGATTTTGGACCAAGCAACTATAGCAACTTGATATTCGACAAAGTCCCAATAATATAGCCTGGAAAAAAGATAGCATCTTCAACAAATGGTGCTGGACAAACTGGATAACCACATGCAGGAAACTAAAACTTGAACCACACATTTCACCATGCACAACACTCATATCCAAATGGATCAAAGACCTCAACATAAGACCAGAAACTCGAAAACTACTGGAAGAAAATTTAGGAAGTACTTTCCATGATATAGGAATGGAAAAAGACTTCCTGAATAAAACCCCAGTGGCTCAAGTTCTTAAACAGTCACTCAACCATTGGGATCATATGAAGCTGAAGAGTTTCTTTACAGACAAGCATATAATAAGCAAAGCCAATAGAATACCCACAGAATGGGAGAAAATATTTGCAGTTTATCCAACTGATAGGGGCCTTATCTCTAGAATTTACAAAGAACTCAAAAGTCTAAACAATAAGAAGACAAATACCCCACTCACAAAATGGGGCACAGAGTTAAACAGGCAATTCATAAAGGAAGAGAAACAAATGGCAAACACACACCTAAGAAAATGTTCATCATCCCTAATCATCAGAGAAATGCAAATTAAAACAACTATGAGATTCCACCTTACCCCAATAAGGATAGCCAACATCAAAAGGTCAAATGAAAATAAATGCTGGTGAGGATGTGGAGAAGCAGGGACACTCTTCCACTGTTGGTGTGAATGCAGGATGGTACAACCACTTTGGAAAGCAATATGGAGACTCCTGAAAAAGCTGACTATAGAAATACCAACAGACCCAGTTATACCATTACTGGGCATCTACCCTTAAACCTTAAAACCAAAAGCCAGAGAGATTTGCTCAACCATGTTTGTAGCAGCTCAATTCGTAATAGCTAAAAGCTGGAATCAACCCAGATGTCCATCATTAGAAGAACGGATAACAAAGATGTGGTATATCTACACAATGGAATTCTATACAGCAGTAAGAAAAAACGACGTAAAGAAATTTGAGGAAAAATGGTTGAACCTGGAACAGATCATTCTCAGCGAACGTACCCAATCACAGAAAAAAAATCGACACATAGTCTCACTCATCTGTAACACCTAACCTGAATCTGCCCAAGATGCCTTACATACCCAGCAAGCACCTCATGGACTACACAATAAGATGGATGGGAGGGTGGGGAGGGAATCAAAGGGTGGAAAACAGTAATCCGGACCCAAACGGCAATGGTACCATAAAATTCTTCTTCCTAAAAGACAGACCAAATGGCTGGACCTTCACTAGACCCTCACAGGAAACACCTGAACCACAAGACACTGGAGAGGGTAGGATCAAGACTGACCTAAATCTCCTACATCTTCCCTCCCTCCCTCTCTCCCCTCTATCTCTCTCCTCTCTAACTCTTGTATATTAGTTATCTTTTTCCTCAATTTCTTAGTGGACACTGACCTGTAAACCCCACTTCCAGCTTGGGCCTACCATCCACAATGAGCTTTTGATCAGAGAAACCTACAAGGTTTCCCCAAACAATGACAGACTTCTGTCAGAGTACTTGATGACCCACCAAAGGCCAGTGGTAAGACCCTATTGCTGAAGACTCCATACGCAGCTGACGCGTAAAATGGAATGACATGGCTGGAAGCCAGGAGAGAGTCAGTCCCCAGACAGTCAGCGTGTCTAGTGCCAGAAGGCGCTACATAGGCGACTGGGGGAAATGACCAAGATCTGTCCAAGCAACACACTGTTTAACCTAATTAGCAACAAATAACCGGATGTGATGCCCACACAAGTACAATACTGGTACACAGCCATGGTGAAGAATCAATTGCTCTTGATTTGGCTAACTGATCCACTCAGTGGTACTAGACACTTAGCTGGAGCTGGGAAACAAGTCAGAACCATACCCAAACACAAGCCCACTCTTCAATACCAGGCTACCATCAATCACAGGGTATAAGAGGGCCTACACCTATCAAACTGTCTATCAAAAAACTAAGTGTTATCTCAATTTTCCGGGTGCTAACTTACTCTCCATTGGAGAATCTGCTTTTCTTTTCCAGATATATGCAGATCCTAAGAAGAGAGCTACCCCAACATACCTCAAAAGGGGCCCAACTGAAACTAAGGACAACTGGTGAAATAAGCAAGGGTGATGTTTTCCTGTGAACCGGATACCAGCACAAAGGGGAAGGAGATCAACGGAGAGAAAAATCAACTCCTACCAAATCAGAGAGCCAAAGCCTCAGAGTCCCTCAACACCTCAGCACTGAAGCAGACCAAAAAGGAACCCAACAGGGCTCAGGAAAATCTTGCGGAAGATGGGGCGGAAGGAATGTCAGAGTTACATGTTGAGTCATGATTTGCAGAGACATTTATCATACTAATAACTGGGGGCTAACTCCACAATGCACGACCCATTTTCATTAAACAGGAGGGTCTAATGGGAGGGGGTAGACCACAGATGAGCCTAAATAATGGTACCAAACTGCCTGTATTTACTGAAAAGAAAACAAATAATTTAAATTAAAAAAAAATAAAAAATAAAATGTTCTTTTGAGAACCTCACCTTGTACAACATTGTTTTAAATTTAAGCTCTCATAGCAAAATATTCTTAACACATTCAGTTAATGCTTCTATGAATTCACTGTTAGGTTTGATAGGGAAACATTTTCCTGGACACTCAGCCGACACAAAATGAATCTCTGTTCGTTCCACACGTGAAATGTTCTTTTTTGACCCTCGTCTTGTAGAACTGTGACTTCCATGTTAGTTTTCAAAAGGAAATGTTCTTAACACACTTTCAGCTATTGGTTCTTTGAATTCACTGTTACTTTACAATGGGAAACGTTGTTTGTAAACACTCACCTTAGAAAACCGTGAACTGTCTGCCAGTACCACATGGGAAATGTTGTTTTTAGAAACTCCGCTTAAGGAAAGTTAACCTCAATGTAAGTTTTTAACAGGAAACCTTCTTAATGCACTGTAAGTTTACACTTGTGTGAATTCTCCGTTATGATACAATGGAAAACATTCTTTCTGGACACTCAGCTTGTACAAAAGAAAATTCTCTGTTACTTATGAATGAGAAATGTACTTTTTAGACACATATCATATACAATATGAATTCCCTGTTCTCAATGCGAACTGTTCTTAAAACACATGGAGCTAATGGTTCTTTGAATTCATTGTAGATTATAAAGGGAACGTTTCCATGTGGACACTCAGCTTATACAAATTGAGTTCTCTGTGAGTTCCTCACGGGATAACTTCTCTTTAGAATCTGATCTAATAGATTTTTGAATTACATGTTAGTTTTCCAATGGAGCTGTTATGAACACACATGCAGCTAATGCTTCTCTGAATTCACTTTCAGGTGACAAAGGGAGACTTTCTTGAGGATACTCACTTTATATGTTCTTCATACACATGCAGCTATGGATCTGCCAAGGGAACTTTTCTATGGTGACACTCAGCTGAAAGAAAAGTGAGTTCTCTGTTTAGTCCACTTGAAAATGTTCTTTTGAGAACCTCAACTTGTAGAACATTGTTTTCCATTTTAGCTCTCATAGCGAAATATTCTTAACACATTCAGTGAATGCTTTTATGAATTCACTGTTAGGTTTGATAGGGAAACATTTTTGTGGACACTCAGCAGACAAAAGTGAATCTCTGTTCGTTCCACACATGAAATGTTCCTTTTGGACCCTCGTCTTGTAGAACTGTGAGTTCCATGTTAGTTTTCAAAAGGAAATGTTCTTAACACACTTTCAGCTATTGGTTCTTTGAATTCACTGTTACTTTACAATGAGAAATGTTGTTTGTAAACAATATTATAATGGGAACGTTTCCACGTGGACACTCAGCTTTTACAAATTGAGCTGTCTGTGAGTTCCTCACGGGATATTTTCTCTTTAGAATCTCATCTTATACATCTTTGCATTCCATGTTAGTTTTCCAATGGAGCTGTTCTGAACACACATGCAGCTAATGCTTCCTTGAATTCACTCTTAGGTGACACAGGGAGTCTTTCTTTCTTTTTTTTTTTTTTTATGCTTTTTTACATATTTTCTTTTTCTTTTTTTTTTTAATTTTTATTAACATTTTCCATGATTATAAAATATATCCCATGGTAATTCCCTCCCTCCCCACCCCCACACTTTCCCGTTTGAAATTCCATTCTCCATCATATTACCTCCCCATTACAATCATTGTAATTACATATATACAATATCAACCTATTAAGTATCCTCCTCCCTTCCTTTCTCCACCCTTTATGTCTCCTTTTCAACTTACTGGCCTCTGCTACTAAGTATTTTCATTCTCACACAGAAGCCCAGTCATCTGTAGCTAGGATCCCCATATGAGAGAGAACATGTGGCGCTTGGCTTTCTGGGCCTGGGTTACCTGACTTAGTATAATACTTTCCAGGTCCATCCATTTTTCTGCAAATTTCATAACTTCATTTTTCTTTACCGCTGAGTAGAACTCCATTGTATAAATGTACCACATCTTCATTATCCACTCATCTGTTGAGGGACATCTAGGCTGGTTCCATTTCCCAGCTATTATAAATTGAGCAGCAATAAACATGGTTGAGCATGTACTTCTAAGGAAATGAGATGAGTCCTTTGGATATATGCCTAGGAGTGCTATAGCTGGGTCATATGGTAGATCAATCTCTAGCCTTTTTAGGAACCTCCACACTGTTTTCCACAATGGCTGGACCAGATTGCATTCCCACCAGCAGTGCAGAAGGGTTCCTTTTTTTCCACATCCCCGCCAACATTTATGATCATTTGTTTTCATGATGGTGGCCAATCTGACAGGAGTGAGATGGAATCTCAATGTAGTTTTAATCTGCATTTCCCTGATGACTAGTGACGTAGAACATTTTTTTAGGTGCTTATATGCTATTCGTATTTCTTCCTTTGAGAACTCTCTATTTAGCTCCTTAGCCCATTTTTTGATTGGCTTGTTTGATTCCTTATTGGTTAACTTTTTGAGTTCTTTGTATATCCTAGATATTAATCCTCTATCAGACATATAGCTGGCGAAGATTTTTTCCCATTCTGTAGGTTGCCTCTTTGCTTTTTCCACTGTGTCCTTTGCGGTGCAAAATCTTTGTAATTTCCTTAGGTCCCAGTGGTTAATCTGTGGTTTTATTGCCTGAGCAATTGGGGTTGTATTCAGAAAGTCTTTGCCAAGACCAATATGTTGAAGGGTTTCCCCTACTTTTTCCTCTAGCAGTTTCAAAGTTTCCGGTCTGATGTTAAGGTCTTTAATCCATTTGGACTTAATTCTTGTGCATGGCGAGAGAGAAGAATCTATTTTCATCCTTCTGCAGATATTTATCCAGTTTTCAAAACACCATTTGCTGAAGAGGCTGTCTCTTCTCCAATGAGTATTTTTGGCATTTTTATCGAATATCAGGTGGCTATAGCTACTTGGGCTTACATCTGGGTCCTCTATTCTGTTCCACTGATCTGCATGTCTGTTTTTGTGCCAGTACCATGCTGTTTTTGTTACTATGGCTCTGTAGTATAGGTTAAAATCAGGTATGGTGATACCACCAGCCTCTTTTTTGTTGCTCAGTATTATTTTAGATATTCGAGGTTTTTTGTGATTCCAAATGAATTTTTGGATTGTTTTTTCTATTTCCATGAAGAAAGCCTTTGGAATTTTGATAGGGATTGCATTAAATGTGTAGATTGCTTTAGGTAAGATTGCCATTTTCACGATATTGATTCTTCCAAGCCAGGAACAAGGGATGTTTCTCCACTTTCTAGTGTCTTCTGCAATTTCTCGCTTGAGTGTTTTAAAGTTCTCATTGTATAGATTCTTTACTTCCTTGGTTAGGTTTATTCCAAGGTATTTTATTTTTTTTTTTGATGCAATTGTGAATGGGAGTGATTCTCTGATTTCATCCTCTGTGTGTTTGTTGTTAGCATATACGAAGGCTACTGATTTCTGTGTATTTCTTTTGTATCCTGCTACATTGCTGTAGGTTTTGATCAGCTCTAACAGCTTGCTAGTAGAGTCTTTAGGGTCCTTTATGTATAGAATCATGTCATCTGAAAATAATGATAACTTGATTTCTTCCTTTCCAACTTGTATCCCTTTTATGTGTGTCTCTTGCCTTATTGCTATGGCTAAGACTTCCAAAACTATATTAAATAGAAGTGGAGACAGTGGACACCCTTGTCTTGTTCCTGATTTTAGTGGAAAAGCTTCCAGTTTTTCCCCATTTAGTAATATGTTGGCTGTAGGCTTGTCATAAATAGCCTTTATTATATTGAGATATGTTCCTTCTATTCCCAGTCTCTGTAGGACTTTTATCATGAAGGGATGTTGGATTTTGTCAAATGCTTTCTCTGCATCTAATGAGATGATCATGTGATTTTTGTCCTTCAACCCATTTATGTAATGTATTACATTTATAGATTTGCGTATGTTGAACCATCCCTGCATCTCTGGGATAAAGCCTACTTGGTCAGGGTGAATGATCTTTTTGATATACTCTTGTATTCTGTTTGCCAATATTTTGTTGAGAATTTTTGCATCTATGTTCATGAGGGAGATTGGTCTGTAATTTTCTTTTTTTGTTCTATCTTTGCCTGGTTTTGGTATCAGGGTGATGCTGGCCTCATAGAAAGAGTTTGGTAGGATTGCTTCTTTTTCTATTTCCTGGAAAAGCTTAAGAAGCAATGGTGTTAGCTCTTCCTTAAAAGTCTGGTAAAATTCAGCAGTGAATCCATCTGGGCCTGGGCTTTTTTTAGTTGGGAGATTATTGATAACTGTTCGGATCTCCATGTTTGTTATAGGTCTATTTAAGTGATTAATCTCGTTTTGATTTAATTTAGGTAGGTCATATAGATCAAGGAAATCATCCATTTCTTTCAGATTTTCATACTTTGTGGAGTATATGCTTTTATAGTATGTCCCTATAATTTTTTGAATTTCTCTGGAATCTGTTGTGATGTTACCTTGTTCATCTCTGATTTTATTAATTTGTGTCTCTTCTCTCTTTCTTTTGGTCAGATTTGCTAAGGGTTTATCAATCTTGTTTATCCTTTCAAAGAACCAACTCTTTGTTTCATTAATTCTTTGGATCGTTCTTTTTGTTTCTATTTCATTAATTTCTGCCCTAATCTTTATTATTTCTTCCCGTCTACTACTTTTTGGTTTGCCTTGTTCTTCTTTTTCCAAGGCTTTAAGGCAAAGCATTAGGTCGTTTACTTGCGACCTTTCTAATTTCTTAATATAGGCACTTAAGGCTATAAATTTACCTCTTAGAACTGCCTTCATTGTGTCCCAGAGATTTTGGTATGTTGTGTTCTCATTATCATTTGACTCTATAAATTTTTTGATTTCCTTTTTGATTTCTTCATTGACCCACTCATCATTTAGTAGTGTATTGTTTAGTTTCCATGATTTTGTGTATGCTCTATAGCCTTTCTTGCTACTGATTTGTAGTTTAATTCCATTGTGGTCAGATAGAATGCAAGGAATTATTTCAATTTTCCTGAATTTGTTAAGATTTGCTTTGTGTCCTAATATATGGTCTATTTTAGAGAATGTTCCATGTGCTGCTGAAAAGAATGTATATTCTGCAGCCTTTGGATGAAATGTCCTGTATATATCTGTTAGGTCCATTCCTTCTATGACCTCATTTAGTCCAGATGCCTCTCTGTTTATTCTTTCCCGGGATGACCTGTCAATTGATGAGAGTGGGGTGTTAAAGTCACCCACCACCACTGTGTTTGGTGTTATCTGTGACCTTAGTTCTAATAGTGTTTGTTTGACGAATTTGGGAGCCCCCATGTTAGGTGCATATATGTTTAGGATTGTAATGTCCTCCTGTTGGAGTGTGCCCTTAATCAATATAAAGTGACCTTCCTTATCTTTTTTGACTAACGTCGGACTAAAGTCTACCCTGTCTGATATTAGGATAGCAACCCCTGCTTGTTTTCTAGGCCCATTTGCTTGAAACACCGTCTTCCAACCTTTCACCCTAAGATAATGTCTATCCTTTGTAGAAAGGTGAGTTTCTTGGAGACAACAAATTGTAGGATCCTGCTTTTTAACCCAGTCTGCAAATCTGTGTCTTTTCGTTGGGGCATTGAGACCGTTGATATTAAGAGATATTATTGAAAGGTGTGTATTTATGTTTGCCATTTGTGTGTGTGTGTGTGTGTGTGTGTGTGTGTTACTTGTTCTACCTGTGCTCTCTTCTGTTAACTGGTATTTGAGTATAGCTGGTTTTTTCTAGGTTCCTTATATGTGTGCTTTTCCTTTTGTTCAGCATGGAGGATTCTATCAAGTATTTTCTGTAGAGCTGGTTTTGTCTTCAGATACTCCTTTAACCTGCTTTTGTCATGGAATGTCTTTATTTCTCCATGTATTTGGATGGATAACTTTGCAGGATAAAGTAACCTTGGTTGACAGTTGTTATCTTTCAGAACTTGGAATATATCACTCCAAGCCCTTCTGGCTTTAAAAGTTTGTGTTGAATAATCTGCTGTAATCCTGATGGGCTTGCTTTTGTAGGTAACTTGATTTTTCTCTCTAACTGCTTTCAATATTTTTTCTTTGGTTTGTGTGTTTGGAAGTTTGAGTATAATGTGGCGAGGAGAGTTTCTTTCTGGGTTTTGTCTGGCTGGGGTTCTAAAGGCTTCCTGTATCTGTATTGGCACCTCTTTCCAATTTGGGGAAAATTTTCCTCTATGATTTTGTTGAAGATGCCTACTATGCCTCTGGAGTGGAGTTCTTCTCCTTCTACTATGCCCTGAATTCTTATATTGGATCTTTTCATAGTGTCCCAAATATCTTGAAATTCCCACTCATACTTTTCTATAAGTTTGTCTTTCTCTTTGTTGGACTGCATTAGGTCTGCCACCTGATTTTCTAGCTTAGATATTCTGTCCTCTCCCTCATCCATCCTACTGGTGAGATTTTCTACAGAGTTTTTTATTTCATTAACTGTGTTCTTCATTGCTAGTAATTCTGACTGGTTTTTCTTTATTATTTCTATTTCCCTATTTATGTCTTGTATTGCCTTCTTTATTTCATTAAATTGGTGTCCTGCCTCTTCTTTGATTCCTTTGATTTCCTCTTTGATTTCCTCTTTGATTTCTTCTTTGATTGTTTTCATGTTCTTTGACCTCTTTGAACATATTTATAATTATTCTTTTGAACTCTTTCTCAGGCATTTCCTCTAACTCTTTCTCACTGGAGGACATTTCTGATGCATTAATACTTTTAGGTGGATTTATATCGTCTTGCTTTTTAGTGTTTCTTGTGTTATAATGTATATATTTTTGCATCTTGGATTAAGTTAATGCTTGGATTTTCTAGCTAGCTGTGTATTCTTAGCTGTATCAATTGATTTGATGTAATATATTTTCAGGGTAGGACCTTAAGGTATTAGGTGTGGCTCTTAAGACTCTCAGAGTATCTACAAAGATGTTCTTAGGGGTTGAGTTTCCCTGCTATAGGAGTATTCAAGCAGGCTGAGTGGAATAAAATACTGGTAGATTCTAAAATTTAACTAAACGCTGTACACATTCAATCAAAAACAGCCCCGAGTATGTATGCAAGAGTAGTTATTATAATGACCAGATCCTCTATCTACAAAGAGGTTTAGATTTCTGGTCTGTTGCGGTATCCAAGTCAGCTTGTGACCAAGTGAGACCCTTCCCTGGTGCAATCCCAGTTTCCTTGGGTGATTGTGGTCTCAGTCAAGTTGCTGCCTGGGTCGTTGGGCTGCTGTTCTGATTTCTGGAGCTGGGCACTTGCTTTTCCTACGGGGCAAACTGAGCCACTGCTGTTGCTCTGCTGCTGTTGTAGCTGCCACCCCCGGAGTCACCACCGCTGCTGAAGCTGCCGCTGCCGTGTCCACCGCCGCTGCTCGCCCCGAAGCCGCTGCTGCGGGATCTGCCGCCGCTGCCGCTCCTGGGTCCGCTGCTGCTGGGGCCACTGGTACCGGTGCTGGAGCCGCTGAAGTAGCTGCCGAACTCTGCTCCTGCTTGGGTCCTGCTGTCAGCCCAAGTTGGCGTGGCCGGGTCCCGGGCCGCTGCTGTGTTCGCTGGAGCTGGGTTCAGGTGGTGGGGGAGGGGAGGGAGCCGCAGCTGCTCTGGTTGTATCGCTGTTCCACGTGTGCTTCTACCTCGCAGTCTGCTCTTCCCTCCGTTGCTCACTGCCACTCTCCCCTCATGTTTCCCGAGTTGCCGAGAGCGCGGTGTGAGGGGAAAATCCTGCACCTGGCTTGTCCTGCGGCTCGAGCCGAGAGTCCGGCGGCTTTCTGCCGCTCCGCGGCTGCGGCAGGTGGCTGAGCCGCCCCGGAGCCACTGTTCCCGCCTGTGCCCCCTGTTAATTTTCAATGCAAATTTTTCTTAACACACATGGAGCTAATGGTTCTCTGAATTCACTGTAGATTATACTGGGAATGTTTCCATGTGGACACTCAGCTTATACAAATTGAGTTGTCTGTGAGTTCCTTAATGGGTGTCTTCTCTTTACAATCTGATTTAATAAATCTTTGAATTTCATGTTAGTTGTCCAATGGAGCTGTTCTGAACACACATGCAGCTAATGCTTCTTTGAATTCACTCTTGGGTGATAAAGGGAGTCTTTCTTGAGGATACTCACATATGTTCTTAACACCCATGTAGCTAATGGGTCTTTGAACTCTCTGTGAGGTTACAAAGGGAAACTTTGTATGGGGACACTCAGCTGAAAGAAAAGTGAGTTCTCTGTTTGGTCCACTCAGAAAATGTTCTTTTGAGAACCTCACCTTGTAGAACATTGTTTTCCATATTCGTTCTCATAGCAAAATATTCTTAACACATTCAGTGAATCCTTCTATGAATTCACTGTTAGGTTTGATAGGGAAACATTTTTGTGGACTCTTAGCCGACATGAAATGAATCTCTGTTTGTTCCACTCTTGAAATGGTCTTTTTTGACCCTCGTCTTGTAGAACTGTGAGTTCCATGTTAGTTTTCAAAAGGATATGTTCTTAACACACTTTAACCTATTGGTTCTTTGAATTCACTGTTACTTTACAATGGGAAACGTTGTTTGTAAACACTCACCTTAGAAAACCTTGAACTGTCTCCAGGTCCCACATGGGAAATGTACTTTTTAGAAACTCCGCTAAAGGAGAGTTAAACTCAATGTTACTTTTTAACAGGAAACGTTCTTAACGCAGGATAAGTTTACAGTTGTGTGAATTCTCTGTTATGTTACAATGGAAAACATTCTTTCTGGACACTCAGCTTGTACATAAGAATATTCTCTGTTAGTTATGAATGAGAAATGTACTTTTTAGACACATATGTTAAACAATTTGAATTCCCTGTTAGTTTTCTATGCGAATTGTTCTTAACACACATGGAGCTAATGGTTCTTTGAATTCACTGTAGATTATAAAGCGAACATTTCCATGTGGACATTCAGCTTATACAAATTGTGTTGTCTGTGAGTTCCTCACGGGATATCTTCTCTTTAGATTCTCATGTTATAGATTTGTGAATTCCATCTTAGTTTTCCAATGCAGCTGTTCTGAACACACATGCAGCTAAAGCTTCCCTGAATTCACTGTTTGGTGACAAAGGGAGTCATTCTTGAGGATACTCACATATGTTCTTATCACCCAGGCAGCTAAGGGATCTTTCACATCCCTGTGTGGATACAAAGGGAAACTTTCTATGGGGACACTCAGCTGAAACAAAAGTGACTTCTCTGTTTGGTCCATTTCAAACTGTTCCTCTGAGACCCTCACCTTTTAGAACATTGTTTTCCATTTTAGATATCACAGCTAAATATTCTTAACACATTCAGTTAATCCTATGAATTCACTGTTAGGTTTGATAGGGAAACATTTCTGTGGACACTCAGCCAACACAAAATGAATCTCTGTTCCTTACCCACCTGAAGTGTTCTTTTTTCACCCTCGTCTTGTAGAGCTGTGAGTTCCATGTTAGTTTTCAAAAGGAAATGTTCTTAACACACTTTCACTTATTTGTTCTTTGAATTCACTGTTATTTTACAATGGGAAACATTGTTGGTAAACACTCACATTAGAAAACCGTGAACTGTCTGCTAGTACCACATGGGAAATGTTCTTCTTAGAAACTGCTCTTAAGGAAAGTTAACCTCAATGTTATTTTTAACAGGTAACGTTCTTAACGCACTATAATTTTACATTTGTGTGAATTCTATGTTATGTTACAATGGAAAACATTCTTTCTGGACACTCAGCTTGTACAAAAGAAAATTCTCTGTTAGTTATGAATGAGAAATGTACTTTTTAGACACATATGTTATACAATTTGAATTCCCTGTTAGTTTTGTACAGGAATTGTTCTTAACACACATGAAGCTAATGGTTCTTTGAATTCACTGTAGATTATAAAGGGAACGTTTCCATGTGGACACTCAGCTTATACAAATTGAGTTGGCTATGAGTTCCACACGGGATATCTTCTCTTTAGAATCTCATCTTATAGATCTTTGAATTCCATGTTAGTTTTCCAATGGAGCTGTTCTGAACACACTTGCAGCTAAATCTTCTTTGAATTCACTCTTAGGTGACAAAGGGAGTCTTTCTCGATGATACTCACATATGTTGTTAACACTCATGCAGCTAATGGATGTTTGAAGTCCCTGTGAGGTTACAAAGGGAAATTTTCGATGGGGACACTCGGCTGAAAGGAAAGTGAGATCTCTGTTTGGTCCCCTCGAAAATGTTCTTCTGAGACCCTCACCTTGTAGAACATTGTTTTCCATTTTAGCTCTCATAGCGAAATATTCTTAAGACATTCATTTAATCCTTCTATGAATTCACTGTTAGGTTTGATAGGGAAACATTATTGTGGACACTCAGCCGACACAAAATGAATCTCTATTCTTTCCAGATGGGAAATGTTCTTTTTTGACCCTCAACTTGTAGAACTGCAATTTCCATATTAGTTTTCAAAAGCAAATGGTCTTAGCACACTTCCAGCTATTGGTTCTTTGAATTCACTGTTACTTTACAATGGGAAACGTTGTTTTTAAACACTCACCTTTGAAAACCGTGAACTGTGTGCTAGTACCACATGGGAAATGTTCTTTTTCGAAACTCCTCTTAAGGAATCATCATTCAATGTTAGTTTTTAAGAGAAAATGTACTTAACACACTATAAGTTTACAGTTGTGTGAATTCTCTGTTATGTTACAATGGAAAACATTTTTTCTGGACACTCAGCTAGTACAAAAGAAAATTCTCTGTTAGTTATGAATGAGAAATGTAATTTTTAGACATATATCTTATACAATTTGAATTCTCTGTTAGATTGCAACGCGAAATGTTCTTAACATGCATGGAGCTAATAGTTCTTTGAATTCATGCTTGTATGAATTCAGTGTTAGGTTTGATACGGAAACATTTTTGTGGACACTCAGCAGACACAAAATGAATTCGTTCTACATGGGAAATGTTATTTTTTCACAATCGTGTTGTAGATCTGTGCGTTCCATTTTAGTTTTCAAAAGGAAATGTTCTCAACACACTTTCAGCTATTGGTTCTTTGAATTCACTGTTACTTTACAATGGGAAACATTCTTTGTAAACACTCACCTTATAAAGCCATGAACACTCTGCTAGTACCACACGGGATATGTTCTTTTTAGAAACTCCGCTTCTGGAAAGGTAACACGAATGTTAGTTTTTAACAGGAAACATTCTTAACGCACTGTAAGTTTACACCTGTGTGAATTCTCTGTTATGTTACAATGGAAAATATTCTTTCTGGACACTCAGCTTGTACAAAAGAAAATTCTCAGTTTTGAATGAGAAATGTACTTTTTAGACACATATCTTCTACAATTTGAATTCCATGTTAATTTCCAATGCGAATTGTTCATAACACACATGGAGCTAATGGTTCTATGAATTCACTGTACATGCTTCCATGAATTCAGTGTTAGGTTTGATACGGAAACATTTTTGTGGACACCCAGCTGACACAAAATGATTTCGTTCTACATGGAAAATGTTCTTTTTTGTCCCTCGTCTTGTAGAAGTTTTAGTTCCATCTTAGTTTTCAAAAGGAAATGTTCTTAACACACTTTCAGGTATTGGTTGTTTGAATTCACCATTACTTTACAATGGGAAACGTTGTTTGTAAACACTCACTTTAGAAAACCATGAACCGTCTGCTAGTACCACAAGGGAAATGTTATTTTTTGAAACCCTGCTTAAGAGACGTTTACCTCTATGTTAGTTTGCAACAGGAAAGGTTGTTAACACACGCTAAGTTTATATTTGTGTGAATTCTCTATTATGTTATAATGGAAAACATCTTTCTGGACACTCAGCTTGTTCAAAAGAAAATTCTCTGTTTATTATGAATGAGAATTGTACTTTATAGACATATATCCTATAAAATTTGAATTCCCTATTAGTTTCCAACGCGAATTGTTCTTAACACATATGGAGCTAATGGTTCTTTGAATTCACTGTACATGCTTCTATGAATTCAGTGTTAGGTTTGATAGGGAAACACTTATGTGGACAGAGCTGAAAGAAAATGAATCTCTGTTCCTTCCACATGGGAAATGTTCTTTTTTGAACCTCGTCTTGTAGAAATGTGAGTTCCATCTTAGTTTTCAAAAGGAAGTGTTCTTAACACACTTTCAGCTATTGGTTCTTTGAATTCACTGTTTCTTTACAATGGGAAACGTTGTTTGTACACACTCACCTTAGAAAGCCTTGAACTCTCTGCTACAACCCCATGGGATATGTTCTTTTAGAAACTCCACTTAAGGAAAGTTAACCTGAATGTTAATTTTTAACAGAAAATGTTCTTAACGCACTATAAGTTTACAGTTGTGTGAATTCTCTATGATGTTACAATGGAAAACATTCTTTCTGGACACTCAGCTCGTACAAAAGAAAATTCTCTGTTAGTTATGAATGATAAATGTACTTTGTAGACACATATCTTGTACAATTTGAATTCCCTGTTAGTTTCCAACGCAAATTGTTCTTAACACAGATGGAGCTAATGGTTCTTTGAATTCACTGTACATTCTTCTATGAATTCAGTGTTAGGTTTTATAGGGAAACATTTTTGTGGACACACAACCGAAACAAAATGAATTCGTTCTACACGGGAAATGTTCTTTTTTGACCCTCGTCTTGTAGATCTGTGAGTTCCATCTTAGTTTTCAAAAGGAAATGTTCTTAACACACTTTTAGCTATTGGTTCTTTGAATTCACTGTAACTTTACAATGGGAAACGTTCTTTGTAAACACTGTCCTTAGAAAGCCGTGAACTGTCTGTTAGTACCACAAGGGAAATGTTCTTTTCTGAAACTCTGCTTAAGGAAAGTTTACCTGAATGTTAGTTTGGAA